>NC_136423.1:30810000-31437500 GCF_052625555.1 Lactuca saligna
TGAGATATTATCTTTGGAGGTATAATTCTTTCCATTTCACTTTCATATGGTGGGTTTCATAGTTTTAGGGCTTTTCCCTCATAATTTTATGAGATCAAGTGAGTATGAGGTCCCCTTGGTATGAATAACATCAGATCTGGACCATGAGAGGTCCCTATAGCCATTATCTTCCAGCTTTTTGCAAGCAAATAAGGATTTGGAGACTAGGTTGCCATTTCTAGTGTTATTTCTCCATTTGAGGCTTGTTATGGGTTGCATGCACGTAAAGGTTGCACCTTTACGTGACTTTTGAGTGTTTAAGGGTTAGATCTATGATTTGGTTAAGCATATCTGACCTAGGGAGTTTGTTTGAGCGAGTCCATGGAGGAAACTCATCGAGTCCATATGTAGACTCGACGAGTCGGACCGGGTTGCCCTGGGTTCTGACTTCAATGGTGAACCAGTGAGTTGGAGGGGTGACTCAGTGAGTCGAGTGAGGCTTAGAAAGGGAAGAGTCTATGGGGACGATGGGACTCGACGAGTCTGGTCAAAATGGATAGTTGACTTTTAGGGTTTGTCAACAAGTGGGCCTTTGGGCTTGTAGAGGGGTAGAATGGTCTTTTACCCTTATAGGGATTTTTACGGGAGAATATCCAATTTGGTGGAGAGACATTTATTTAGTGTAATTTATTATTGTGAATAGGCGGAGGCTAGGCCAGTATTTCGGAGTTTGAGATTTTACCGAGATTCCCGAGGTGAGTCTTCTCACTATACCTTACATAGAGTGGTAATCAAAGTTATGTGACGAAGTATCTTGTATGCTAATTATGTGATGTGATTTCTATGTGATTTGTGTTATGTATGATTCAGAGTTTACAGAGTTAGGACCAGAGGGTCCACAGAGTTATGGGATTGAGAGGGTTCCACATAGATACTTGACCAGAGGGTCATTCAGGATTATAGCCTAGAGTGGTTGATATATGTTATATGTGGTATTTTGGGGAACTCACTAAGCATTTATGCTTACAATGTTTTGTGTATGTGTTTCAGGTACCAGTGATGATCGCGGGAAGGCGCCGACATAATATGTACACACTTCTGGAGTTTTGTTTATGTGATTCTGGGACATGTATTTACTATGATGACAGTGGATACATTATGTTGATATTAATTTACGAATGAAAGTATGTTTTAAAAATGAAAATTTTGTTTTGAAAAATCCGGTGTTACATGCAGGAATTCTAATTTATAAGTCTTAGACGATAATGGATCTCGCATTCATGTTTTTAAAACTGGTCACACCAATCTTGGTTGTAACCCATTTCGAACATTTAGCTTAAAACAGGTTCTCATTACTCCCAAAATTATCAAAAATTTCGTTCTTGTGCGAAAAATGTTATATTAAATTTGATTAATTTGGTTTTTCTGTGAATGACTTTTTGACCAAACAAATCCTCCTCCGATGTGATAGCACTGGTGACCTCTACCTCGTTACAAGCCCAACTCCTCAAGCTTTTCTCAGTGTCAGGTGGTGCACGTGGCATCAACGACTCGGTCATCTTGGATAACAAGTTTTGTAGCATTTGTTATCTAAAATTTTCATTACATGTAATAAAAAGGATTCCCCATTACTTTTCCATGATTATCAACTTGGGAAGCATGTTTGTTTATCTTTTGCTTTATCTAAAATTGAAGCTTTATTTCCTTTTCAAGTTGTGCATTTTGATGTTTGGACTTCTCCTTTGGAAATTTATAGTGTTATTAAATATCATGTCATATTTCTTGATCAATTTTCTCATTTTTATGGGTGTATCCTTTACGTAATAAACCTGAAGTGTTCTCCAGGTTTGTTATATTTCGAGCTTATATAATAAATCAATTTCTCACTGACATCCAAACTTTTCAATATGACAACGGGAAAGAATTTGACAACTCCCACTTCCATGATCTTTGCACCACTAATGGCATACACATGCATTTTTCATGTCCTTACACCTCTCAACAAAATGGAAAATCCGAACGCATGCTTCGCACCATCAACAATACAATTCGCACTCATCTTTTCCAAGCTCACCTACCCTTACCTATTGGTTCGAAGCTCTTCATATGGGCACCCACCTGCTAAATATCCTTCCATCCACCACATTCCAAAATGACTCCCCATACCACAAACTATTCCAAAAACTTTCAAAATATAATCACGTTCATGTTTGCGGTTGTCTTTGTTTCTCGTATTTCAACAATACCAACAAACTTCAACATCGCTCTGTTCCATGCATTTTTCTCAGTTACCCCACCAATCATAAAGGTTATCGTTGTCTTAACCTTCAAACAAATCAAATAATAATTTCCCATCATGTAACTTTTGATGAAACCATCTTTCCTTTTGGTTTCGTGACACCAAATCAATCACCGAGATATGATTTTATTCACATCAATGACATTGGTAACATGTTTAATCATCCACATCATCAAGCCCAATCTCTCATTTCTTCTCCAACCAATAACCCATCTTCCACTACCACCTCCTTTGTTCTCGACCCAACATCTTCTTCAGCCAATGTCTCTAGTTCAATTCCTGTTTCTTCCTCTGTTGTGCTTGGTCCCCCTTCCAATACCAAAAATCCTTACCTTCAACCCACTTACTCTCGGATCCCTTCTTCTCAATACCGTGCCACGGTCAATCCCACTCCTACGAGCACTCATCCTATGGCTACTCGAAAACGTCACGACATTGTGAAACCCATAAATAAACCCAATCTACTTATTGACTCATTGCCCTCTCCCTTTCCATGCAACTATCCTGATGCCTTTTGAGATCCTAACTGGTTAAATGCTATAAAATATGAATTTAATGCTCTTATTTCTAACAAGACTTGTACACTTGTGCCTTGACACCTTGATACTAATGTGATTAATTGTATTTGGTTGTTTAAGCAGAAGCATAATGCAGATGGCTCTTTAGCAAGGTACAAGGAACGACTTGTGGAAAATGGTTGTAACTTGTGGCAAATGGTCGTACTCAACGACCTGGTATTGATTGTGATGAGACATTTAGCCTGGTTATTAAATCGGCTACCATACACATTGTTATTAGCTTGGACATCTCTCGTCATTGTCTAGTCCATCAGTTGGATGTGAAGAATTTTTTTTCTTCACAGTCATCTTCATGAGACTGTTTACATGCATCAGACCCCATGTTTTCACAACCCATCGACTCCTCATCATGTGTGTTTGTTGAAAAAGTCCTTATATGGACTCAAGCAGGCACCTCGAGCGTGATACCACTGATTTGCTCTGTTTATCATGGGTCATGGTTTTACTAACAAAAAATCTGACACTCCTCTTTCAATTTACAGAACGGGTGATCAAATTGCGTACTTACTTCTCTATGTGGATGATATTGACTTAACTGCCTTATCCACTATCTTATTCAGCAACTCATTGCATCTCTTCGGTTAGAGTTCGTCATGACTGGTTTAAGGCTCTAATTTATTTTCGTGGTGTTGTTGTGTAACATCCCCCTCTGGCACGTATCACAATATTGTATGCTTTGGGCTCTCGGCACGAAAACTTCCCAGGAGGTCACCCATCCCTAGATTATTCTCACCCGAGCACGCTTAATTGCAAAGTTCTTATGGGATCTACTGCCCACACTGCTTTAAAACGCGTTGTGACAAGGAATGTATCCACACCGCTTATAAGGAAATGTTTCATTCTCCTTCCAAGCCGATGTGGGATTAGGTGCAACTAACCTGCCCACCTTCACCCCCCCCCCCCCATTATGGGGTTCGACGTCCCTGTCGAACATATTGACCTGTTCCCTAGCTTTGACACCATTTGTAACATCCCCATCTGGCACGTATCACAATATTATCCGCTTTGGGCTCCCGACGCCAAAACTTCCCAGGAGGTCACCCATGCCAGGATTGTTCTCGCCCGAGCACGCTTAACTGCATAGTTCTAATGGGATCTGCTGCCTTTACGGCTTTAAAACACGTTGTGACAAGGAAGATATCCACACCCCTTATAAGGAAATGTTTCATTCTCCTTCCAAGCCGATGTGGGATCAGGTGCAGCAAACCTGCCAGCCTTTGTAACATCCGGGATTTTTCCAGGTATTGCAATTAATTATCTTAATTAAATTATGGGATTTTTTGGTTGGGCTTTGACCTTTAGGCCTTACAAGTGGGTTGAGGAAACTGCGTACACGGGGCGTACATTGCCACGTATGCCCAACATACTCATTAGAATGAACTGCGGAGGCCATACACGTACTCCTAACGTACGTGTGCAGCTCAATAAACCCTAAAATCTAGGGTTTACTCCTTATATAAAGAACATTACCCCTGTTTGTTCAACTGTGACAACCCGAACCTTTATCCGTTAAAGTTAGTCGTTTTTCGTTAAATAAATTTCAATTTTTTTTTTCGTTAAATTTCTATGATTTGGAAAATCATTTATGTCTTATATAATTAAGTTATATACGAGGCGGAACCAAAAATCGCGCGAAAACTCGAATTTCCTTCAAAAATCAGCAGTTTCCGGCCTGACTGGTGTTCACGGTCGTGAACCCGATCACGACCGTAAACTAGTTCACGGCTGGTGGACCCCATCACCGACCATGAACCCCCCTATATATACGTGATTCCTACCCTCATTTATACTTTTTTCTGGCCGAAAACTCTTCCATTCTCTCTCTAACTTCTCAACTGCAAACACCAAAATACCCTCTTTTCTTCCAAAAATCATCAAAAATCACCTTTAGGCGTTATTGTGGAACATCAAAAACACATTTTTCGTCGGATCAAGCATCGTTGTTCTTGAGTTCATGGCCGAGAACCCTTCAAATCTTCAAACCTTCAAGGGCCGCAAACCGTTCACGGCCGTAAACCCTTCAAAAATTCATAATTCCTTCAAGAACACAGTTCACGATCGTAAACCCTTCGAGAGGTTGTTCACAGCCGAGAACAGTTCACGATCGTAAACATTTTCATGGGCGTAAACCCTCCATAAGTGGTGAACTTGAATGAAAACTTGCTTTCCCCGATTAAATCAAGTCCCGGTAGCATTCCTTAACCGAAAGTAAGTGTTTTTCTAACACTTTATCTAACGAAATCGCTAATATAGATGTGTATATGTATTTAATTGTTATTAGGATTTCGTTAAGTGTCGCGTACATCAAACCAATGGTCATCATTTTCCAATTTCGTTGATTTGACGCTTGCACATAGCTAACAGTGAGTTCATACCCCTACGCTTTTTTGGTTTTTAACGTTTTCAGGGGGAATATAAGTCAAACACACATGATTTTGTGAACTAATACAAAAGAATTTCAACAAGTTTAAAACTTATGCAATTGATAATGTCAAACGATTTCCACATTGTTATAAAATATTTTATCCCTTTCGTAACATGTTGAGCATAAGGGACGCTTTCAACTTGAAATTATAATTGCATAGTTTTCAGAACAATTCACGAACCAAGTACATAACATTTCAGGCAAACTATAATGGGTATAGTTTGGGGAATTCATTACACATTTTTTACCAATTCATACTATATACTTGGGCAAACATATAAGCTATGATAACTTAGGTTTATGATATTCATTACCACATTCAGATAATAAGAGTATAACGTTAAATAATTATTTAAGTATACTTATTGATACTCTACCAAGTATACAAATGATTTCAAATACGAGAAAATGATACAAAACTACACGTAAACTAGTTAATACAGGATTGTGTGACAACACTTCAATTGTACCCTTCGGGGTACTGGTAAAATCCTCAACGTTTAGTGTAACCAGAGTCTCCTGGAGGGAGAGCGTGAGATTTGTGAATATATATATATATATATATATATATATATATATATATATATATATATATATATATATATATATATATATATTCGGGACTGATAATACCACACCTAAATTGCTAGCTACAGTTAGGCAGACATGTCTGGGGTGACAAATATCATACCGTACGACGCCTGAAGAACATCGCTGAGGTCATCAGTCATATCAAACATGGTTATATGACTCACGATAGTATAAACTAACCTTTTTTATGGGATTTCATTCTTCATTAGTCTTATTTTAATTAATAGAACTACTATACATTACACTTAAGGATTCTAGGGATACAATGCTTGGTTTTATTTTAAATAATAAAACTACTATACATACTGGTGGTGATCAGGGTTTTTAAACAGAACATACATTACTTACTGGTAGTAACCACGGTTTTCATACAAAAGGTTTTCATTCAAAACAATGATATACAGTACAATTAATGATAATCAGGCATACGAACTAATACATTATACACTACTTCAATACCCAGTAACAAACATATATGTTAGAAAATATTGGATTTTCTTGGGAAGCATACAAACATTTTTATAGAATTCAATGACAGGTTTTCACTACAAAAACATTATTATGAACTCACCAAATTAATTTTGATACTCTTTCAAAATCGATTGTATTCTCAGGAAATCAGTAGACAAGTACTCCCGTAGCATTTTGAGAAGACGGAGCGTATAGAGACATGTCTTTTACATATTTTGTCATACTTTTGATGTGCGCAAACAATGAATCAATCAGATGTAAATATTCATATCTTAATGCAATGTTTGTGTTTACTTTGACTATGATGCAATTGATGTGATACTATACATGACGTCCTCCACCCCCGAACGTTTTCGTCGTTTCGGTTCGGGGGTGTGACATCAGCCTCCCTTCACCCATAGCCAGCCACCATGACAACCCTAGTTCATATTTGTATGCCTTTGTGATCTGGAAGCCATTTGAGAGTATTTGGGTGTTTTGTTAGTGAGGATGGAAGAAAGGAACTTGAAGAAGAAGTAATGATCCACCAAGAGCTCGTAGATCCAGGACATTGGCATCACTTTTGACCCTTTTGAGGTATCAAGTTCCTTACTTGTCCATTGTATGCTTATATTTGTTCGTTTGGGTATTTTATGTCACCTTTAGACCCCCATTGTTGATAATGATTGAGTACTGAGGGTTTCAGAGCACAAGAATTGTCCTTTTGGACTCTTAGAAGCATCTATGGTCATAAAAATTGGATCTTGATGGTTAAGGCACAACCATGCAAGTGCTAGTTAGTCTTGAAGCTTGTTAAATAAACCAAAATCATATTTTGACCCCAACCCTGCATGCAAGCACATAAAGCTTGTGGCTTTATGGTTTAGGTGGTCTTAAAGGACTTGGATCTACAGTTTGGACGTAAGGACTTACTGGATTAACTCATGAATGAAGTCCCAAGGAAGTTGGCTAGTATGTTGGGCGTACTCCTTGGTACGCCGCGCATACTGGGCCAACTCCCAGTTTTGGTCAAGGCCAGCGTACGCTAGGCATACGTGCCAAGTACGTCATGCGTACACATGTTGAGTGGATGTTTTGGGCTTTTGGGCCTTAGGAGACTGGGTCTATACACATCCGATGAGAAACATTTTTCTTATTCATAAACAGAATCGGGGCTCCCCAAGATGAATTGCTCAGCCTGATAGATCCATTATATAACAACTTTTATAGTTGTGTAGACAACTACTACATCTCGGGAGGTGCCAACCTATACGGTTCCTTGGCTATCGGAGTTGCACTCGGAACTAAGTCAATCCTGAACTCCACCTGTCTCTCCATAGGTATCCCGGGAAAATCCTATGGGAACACATCCTGGTACTCCTGCACAATTGGAACATCATTCACTATCGCCTTACTCTCATCTCGGGTATCCATAATGTAGGCGACATAACTTGCGTACCGTTTGGCTCTCGTTGTTGAACACATGACCGGTCCACGTTTCGGTCTCACACCCTGAATTACCAACTCTCCCCCACATGGGGTCCTGACCCAAACCAACTGCTGCTCATAATCGATCACCTCGCCATTAGGGATCAACCATCCATGCCTCTGATGACCTTGTTCCCATTTCAAGGAATGGGAACCAAATCCATGAGGTAACGCTTGTCATACATCCTCAGGACACAATCTCTATAAACCTCTGATACTCGGACGGATCGGTCGTCTGCAGTTTCGACCTCTAAAGGAAAATCTAATGTGCTTGAAGGCTCAACAAACCTCATGCTGAGTGCAAGAGACACGAAAGATTGGGTAGCTCTCGAGCTAAATAACACTAACATTGGGATACCGTTCACATGGAACGATCCTAAAACAGAATACATTGTACATAAATATCAAAACTAAAATATAATGAAAGATAGGGAGAAGAAACATACCAGTCACCACATCTGGTGTGACACATACCTCCTCGACCGTCAGCTGGAAGGCTCGGCTCCTCACCACAGGAGCATTTGGCTTGCCTTGTCGGTCATCTATGATCCACAGGGTCGTTGGAGTTGGCGCCACCACTGGTGCTCCTGATAACAATCTTTGGCAGTTTGACTTTTTATGGCCATTATGATGATAATGGAAGCAAATCATATATGATAACTTAATGATAGGGGTCGGGGCAGTACAATCCATGCCAAAGTGCCCAAGCTTGCCGCACTTATAGCATCCTGATGCCCTTAATCTGCAAACTCCCTCATACGTCTTGCCACACTTCCCACAACGGCTCCGACCCTGCTGGCCCTTCGATCTCGAGTCGAATCCCTTGGGTTTATTTATCTACCCCATTTCTGCCTTCCTCTTCCTAATGTGCTCTATGTCAATCTCTCTTTTTCTCTCGTACCCTGACTATCATGTCATCCAAAGTTAGGCACGTCGAGTAACTGACATGTTTTCGAATGTCAACTCTTAACATGTCATGGTACCGGGTTTTCTTCATCTCCTCATCACCCGCATACCGAGGCACCAACGAGGCTCTCTCCCTGAACTTGGAGGTAATCTCCACCATTGTCTCTATAGTCTACCTTATATCCAAAAACTCCTTGGCTAGCTGTTGAATCTCCACAACCGGTGCAAACTCGTCCTAAAATCTGGTCATAAAGTCTGATCAGGACATAACCTCAATGTTTGGGGCTCCCAACATATCATTGACTGCCTCCCACTAGTCTCTAGCTCTCTCCCTCAAACAACCAACAACATACCTGACCTTCGACCCCTAAGGGTAGAAGCTCGTCAATTGTGCAAACTCAATGTCTGCAATTTATCGCCTAGCCACAATGGGGTCTTTCACCCCACATAAGTCTGGTGCTCTGCATCCTCTAAAATCTTTGAAGGAGAGCGTACGAGTCCCCAAATAGCCAGGTGATATGTCGCTCCTGAATGCCCTAAGGTGATCATTCATCGACTTAATGATACCCTCCTTGATCGACCCGAAAATTACCAGGATCAACTCAAGGATGCCTCTCATAATCTTGAATGCAATGAACTCGCACAATACATCATCAATTGGCTCGAAACTTGTACCCGAACCTCACCCAAACCCTGAACCTCCTGCTCTGTGACGTGTCACCACCATTCTGAAACAAAACACACATTCTTCAGGGTCATACAAAACATCAAGATACCATACGCACACTAGAAGTTCCTTGGTTTAATCTCAGTTCTCCTTGAATCGAGTACGAATCCTCTGCTTTCAGTAGTACGAGCCCATACTAACTTCCACATCTATCCGTACTTTCCTCAAGGATCGCTTTGACCTCACCAAGTCCCTTTCACTACTATTTCTCGTTGTACTAATCTCACCCTAAGCTTACCCTAGGGTAATATTCGACCCACTCTCTGCATCAGCTGCATAAGAAGTCCCTACTATCTCTCCCTAACTAGCTTGCGAGTACCATTACATATTACTAAGACCAGATAATTCTTTGAATGAGAGATCCTACCCTACAATGGTTGGACTCAGACAAGAGTTGCAAAATAGGGCTATACCTAACATTCTGAAATTATTTAGTACTCGTAATATGTAACTTAACATATTCATTTACTAGTTAATTAAGATAACTAGGACTCCTAAAAGCACAAAACAAGCAACATTCAAGCATTGAGTAACCAAAACCAAGCATATCCTAATCAGACCATCCTATTACTGACTAATCAGTACTATCATGCAGTTCAATACGTACATTCAGTAGGCATACCATGCATCCTTCCTAGATCCTTAGCCATAATCTAGCATGCAGTTCAATAAGCACATACAATAGGCATATAAGGCATCTTTCCTATATCCTTAGCCCTAATCTATCATGCAGTTCTCATAATCATATCATATATCATAACATATATGGGTATCTTGGGGGATAACTTACTTGAGCTCGGCCGATTGCACGCATCACACTTTTGTCCTTTCTCAAAACCCTTAATTTTAATTTTTAGAAAAAATGTTTTCATTGTAAAAATTTCTCAAACCCTCGGTTTGAGTCCAGACACCCCCAAATGTATGCTTGAATCCCTCACACCAAGGCTCTGATACCGACTTGTAACATCCCAAAATTCGGAACCAAAAATTTCTTTTTAATTACGTAATTATAAAAGCAGTATTCAGAAAACATCAATAGTGTCATCCCATATCATAATATAAAAACCAATATCTCATATATCAAAACTTGTCATAAGGAAAACAATCATCAGAGTACAACACCCAAAGATCTCGTGTGCAGAAAATCATAGTGTGATGCGTTGCGATCATGCCAGCTCCTTTCCTTTTGAATAAGAGGTACCTAAAATCAAAACTGAAAACTGTAACCACGAAGCTTAGTGAGTTCCCCCATCACACCATATACCATACTATACACAAACTGCCTAGCATATCTAGGTGCTGGCATGCCCCTTCGGTCTCTTTCAACAGGTAACTGTCTAGCATATTAGGATGTTGGCCTACCCCTTCGGTCTCTTTCAACCGGTAATCGCCTAGCATATCTGGGTGTTTCCCCTACCCCTTCGGCCTCTTTCAACCGGTTACGAGAACTACTTCACCCTCACCACTACCACATGACATCATAGCATATACACATAAATCACATATTGGCTAGCATATCTAGGTACTGGCTTACCCCTTCGGTCATTTCGACCGGTTACGAGGACTATTTCACCCCCTTACCACTATCACATAATATCATAGCATACTAGCACATAAAGCACATCAGATAGTGACATATCATATAATTATCACAAAGGCAATCATCTCTACTATAATCAGCTACTAGTGGGCCGACATTGGTGCATTCGACCCACTTTTATAGGAAGGTAACTCACCTCGCAAAGCTGAATGCAAAATCTCACGGCAAGAAATCTATAGTGGTAGCTTCGACGACTCCCTGAGCTATCATTACCACAATAACACTTAATCAAAAACTAATAATCCTTCTTAGGGTAAAAATAACCATTTTACCCCTGATCTAATTTGACCAATGCCTAAGGCCCAACACCATAACATGAAAGGCCCAAATCTAAATAGTCTTCTCAAATCCACTAATAGCCCACCAATGGCCTAATTCGAAATTAGGCTCAACTCTTCAAATAGGCCTTATCATAAGCCTAATATATTCTTAGCACAAAATAAATCATTTCTGATGGCCCATTATGGCCCAAAAGGCACAATACCATAAATATCAGTTCTAGGCCTAGAGGCCCTACTCCACAGTGAGGCCCAACAATCTAGGCACGTACCTGGCACGTATGCCCAACATATGCTAGCCTTGACCAGAAGCGGGAAGTTGACCCAGTACGCTCAGCGTACCAGGGTGTACGCCCATCGTACTGGCCAACTTCCTCAAGATTCCTTTTGTGACTTAATCCATTAAATCCTAACGTCTAAAACATAGATTCAGGTCCTTTAAGACATCATAATCCATAAAGTTACAAACTTTATGTCTTTGCATGCATGATTGGGGGTTAAAACATTATTTAAGTCCTTAAACAAACTTTGTGACCATTAAACACTTGCATGGTTGTGGCTTAACCATCAAGGTCCGATTTTTATGACTCTAAATGCTTCCAAGAGCTCAAAAGGACAACTCTTATGACCTGGAACTACCAAGACACAAGAAGCATCAACAATGGAGTCAATATAACCCATAAAACACCCGAACACTACAACCAATCATGTAATGGTCATGTTTGAACTTTGATACCTCAAATGAGTTAGAAATGGTGCTAATCCACTGGATCTACAAGCTTTCTTCAAGTCCTTGCTCCTTCTTCAAACTTCTTTATCTTCAAAATCACCAAAACAACACCAAAATGCTCAAAGTAAGCTCCAAAATACAAACAAGAGGGTTAGGGTTTGAGTTGGGCACTGAGAGGACAAAGGAGGTTGGGAGGATAAGAGTGTAACATCCAAAAATACGACCCAAATTTTTTAATTTTAATAATAATAAAAATCATATATTGAACGTCATATCATAAAAACATACGTCAAATATCTCAAATCGTAATAAAATGTCGTGAAAGAACTGTATCAAATCAAACTATGAATCAAAACAAACTCCCAGGACAAAGACTGAAGCTGTGGTGTGTGCGATGCCATCATCCCTAGCTCTTCCCTTTACTTGTGGATGTACCTGAAACCAAAACTGAAACTGTAAGCACGAAGCTTAGTGAGCTCCCCCAAACTACCACATACCATACAATACATATAAATCACATACTGGGCCTTGCCCACTGCATCGGACCGAAGTCCGAAAACTGTAGCGGACCGAAGTCCGGAAGTGACTGGGACCTTGTCCCCTGCATCGGACCGGTGTCTGGAACTAGATGCATCAGACCGAAGTCCGGAACTGACTGCATCGGACCGAAGTCCGAAACTAACTGTATCGGACCAAAGTTCGGAACTGACTGATCATAGCATAGCATAAACACACATCAACTAGCATAACACATATCATCTAGCATAACACATATCATCTAGCATAAACACATATACTGCATACTACATCAGGCCGTAGTCCGAACACATAACACATAAATCCTGTCTGAGCCACGAAGGCATCAAACATACTAACTACTGCATCGGACCGAAGTTCGGAAACTACTGCTAGCTAAACGGGCCGACATTGTGGCCTTAGACCCGTTCCTACTGGAAGGAAACTCACCTCGTAATCTGGCTGCTGAATGAACTGCTCGGGAAACTGTCTGCTACTGCTCCGGTATCTCCCCGGCTACAATTTCTAATAATACACTCAATCAATCACTGATAACTACACTGAGGGTAAAATGACTATTTTACCCCTGGTCAAAGTCAACCTATTGGTCAAAGTCAACATACAGTTGACCTGAATCGTCGAGTTGGGTCACCAACTCGTCGAGTCCTTACTCTCACTTTCTTGCTTCTGCTCGCTACTACTCGTCAAGTTTGGCATAGACTCGATGAGTTCCTCTTCGATACTAACACTCAGTCAATCTGCACCCGACTCGCTGAGTTGTATGAACAACTCGTCGAGTCCTCCTTCAACACATGAACACTCTGGTTGTGACTCGCCGAGTTGTATGAACAACTCGTCGAGTCTGTTCTTGAGGTATGAAGATTGCCTTGGACTCGCCGAGTCAGGGCATTGACTCGCCGAGTCCCTTCAAGAATGAGTCCGATCTCCGACTCACTGAGTCCACCCATAACTCATTGATTCCACTCGACATGACACATAAAAGGGGAAGAAATCGGGGACTCGCGACCCGACTCGTCGAGTCTGAAGAACAACTCGCCGAGTCGGTGCATGCAACACTACTCCGATGATTCTGCTCAAATCTAATGCATACAACTTATAGATCTGGGTTCATAAAGCTTAGTTACCACGTAAAGTTTCCAACTTTACGTGTACATATGCATGAAAAGGGATTTAAAGGCTAAAAAGACACTTAAAGGAATAGATATAGGGCTTTCAAGCAAAAAGGCTCCATAAAGGTGTTAGATCCACGACTTTGGGACTGAAACATGGCTAGACCCGAAGTTCAATCACCCCAATGTGATTTCTCTACCATAAATAAACTAAGAAATTGATAAAATGGTCTAAATGTGATTCAACAAAGGAGAATTAATCATAGCAACAGAGGGAATCCAGTTTCTACCTCAATAACTCTGCAATAGATGCAAGATCTTGGACCTTCTTCTACTTCCTTGGATCTAGCTACCTTATTATCTTCAAAACTTCAAGATCCACACAAGAAATGCTCAAGGAAAGGTTAGGGTTTGCTAAATGATGCTCTGAGGGT
Organism: Lactuca saligna; assembly: GCF_052625555.1. Taxonomy (NCBI): domain Eukaryota; kingdom Viridiplantae; phylum Streptophyta; class Magnoliopsida; order Asterales; family Asteraceae; genus Lactuca; species Lactuca saligna. The sequence goes on from NC_136423.1 coordinate 30,824,132, forward strand.
GAAGGGGACGAGGTTGGGGCTCATAACATGGCTTAAACATGGTGCAAAACCCGGGGATTTAGGGTTTCATTCAGACCGATGGACTCGCCAAGTCGCCAACTTAAACGTGCTTAAAATCTCGTCTCTACTCGATGAGTCGGGCTACTGACTCGTCGAGTCCCTCTTGAAACTTGAATAAATAATAATTTTAAATAACATACCAGAATCGGGGCGTTACAAAGGGTGTTGAAGATTATAAGTTGTTTAAATGGGATGCAAACCCTAAAATTTAGGGTTTGCATCTGGTCATCGTACACCCAATGTACGCTTAGGTACTCCCAGCGTACGCATGGGAGTCCCCCGATCCGTGCCTCATAGGCGTACGCCGTGCGTACACCCTATACGTCCAGCGTACGCTCCGCCCCAAAATCCCATTATTTTAACAATTATAACTTAAATAAAAGTAATACCATACCTGATAAATTCTGGACGTTACATAAAGAGAGAAATCGAAGATCGAAGTAACTGTTAGTCTGGAGAAGTGGGAGCAATGCCAATCCATTAGACGAGCCTTGGAATTCAGAATCTGACATCACATGCCTAATAATCACTCCCACTTCCTTAATTTGGAGTCTAATATTAGTAGTGGGCTTTTGAACTAATGGACTAGTCTAAAATATAATGGGCTAACTCAATATAGCAAGCATCAAATGGGGGCCCTTTGCCATTTGGGGCCTAGGGCGGTCGCCTAGCTTGCCCAGACCCATAGGCCAGCCCTGCATATGCAATTTTGTATAAAATGGTTTGTAGACAAATGCGATTAATCCACCCAGATGTTATACTTGTTATGTGTATCCTTAAAAGGAAACGACATGTTATAAATTGTTACATTTGTGTAAAGTGAATTGATTGGGGAGTAATCAATATTTTTTAGAATACGATCTAAAATACGAACATAGAACAATATCTATAAATTTGATACAATGTTAGCATTGATAAAATAAAGGAAACATAACACAACGAGGTGTCCAAATGCTTCGTGTATCCATACACCGAAGAAGAAGAAGAAAACATGATATACGACGATGTTTTATCTAAAAGAATACAAACCCTAGAGGAAAATTGCTAAAAAACTAATTACGTATAAACACAAACATTTTTTTTTGTGACAGATTAAAGATGTTTGGTCTAACTTATTTATTTATTTTTTTACAGATGTTACAAAGTGCAGACATTATAATTATTAAAAAATCAAACAATATTTTTTTTAGTTTTATTCCAAGTTTTTTGTAGCGATAAAAACAATTTTTTCTCAAAAAATAAAAGTAAGAGTAAATTACACGAATGGTCCCTATGGTTTTGGACAATTTGCACGTTTGATCGCTAATTAATTTATTTAACTCAGAAGGTCCTTATTGTTTATTTTTATTACGCGTTTGGTCACTGTTTTACCTAAAAGACTATTTTGTTATTGATTTTTTAATTTATTTAAATAAATACACTGGAACCCTACTTCTACCTCACATTACCTACCTCATTTTATTTAAATAAAATAAAAAATCAAGGGCAAAATAGTATTTTTAGGTAAGACTGAGATCAATCACGCAACAATAATAAATTGTAAAGACCTTACAAGTTAATATAATAAGATAGGGACCAAAAATACAAATAACCCAAACCATAGTGACATTCATGTAATTTACTTAAAATTAAAAATAAAAACTACATCACGCCCATAGACTCTTTTTCAAATTAGTCGCCTATCCCGACATATTAGATTGACCGGTCGTTTTTGGGTCGTTTGCGTATGCAGCAATTTTCACAAAGCGGGAAAGCATATGATAAAAAGTCTCCCGCGATGTGTAAATTTTTTAAATTTTCATACCCTCCCCAATTCCATTTTCACAACACAAATCCATCCTCCTCTCAATTCGTCTTCAATTTCAATTCTCCTTCTTCATATCTGCCGCAAAATACTCACAGATCTGAAAAATGGAGGCCACTTCGCACCTGGAACGAATGGGCGAAGAACTCAAGTGTCCCATCTGGTAATCTCCATACACAAAACTGATATCATGTTTCCTTTTGGTGATTGATTCCGTGGTTCAGGTGGCCTGGATTTTATAGTTCTCTAATTTTCTGTTATCTGCAGTTTAAGTCTTTTGAAGTATGCAGTTTCGCTTACGTGCAATCACATATTTTGCAAGTAAGCTGTTCATTTGTTGTTGTTTAGAACATATATTTTTCTATTTTCCTTTATCGTAGCGGCGGGAATGATTCAGATAATTAATTTACTTTCTTCTTTCCGATAATTTTCAGTCTTTGCATCGACAAATCTATGAAGTCCGATTCAACTTGTCCTGTATGCAAAATCCCTTATCGGCGAAGAGGTATTTCTGAATGCGATGCTTTTGTTCTTTTAAAAAACTCCTTCAATATGTATTGAAAATAGGTTTTAAGATTGACAAGGCTTCAACCAGTTTATTAGACGGTAGTACTGAACATAACTTACAATCGCCAATTCTGGGTCTTAAGATTGACAAGGCCTGAACTGGCTTTCCGTTTGATACACGGCGGGTCTTGTATAATGTGCTACAGATCAGTGAACATATTTGTTAACTATGAACTCTCTTTTGTATGTGTTCCCCAATTAGTAATGAACCCAATTTTATCTGTTTCAGAGATTCGTCCTGCACCTCACATGGATACTTTAGTGAACATTTACAAGAGCATGGAAGTTTCTTCTGGATTCAACATATTTGTCACTCAAACAGAACCTCAATCATCAGGTATTAGTTCATAAGGCATATATAACTTGAGATACATGTTCAAACTTTTATCTTGGATTCTTAGGTCATGAGGATGAAATAGAGAATGCGACTGCTTCTAGAAGTAAGACAACCAGCAAGGCCCTTGGAAACACACCAACGACACAAAATCAGAGAAAAAACAAAGGGAAATCCTTGAAAGAATCTTTAAAGAAGCCTAAAAGATGTACTTCAGATCCTGTGGGACCATCTTTTCCAATAAAGAAAAGGATTCAAGTGCCACAACATCATCCACAAGAGACACCAACAAGACCTGCAAATCCTGAAGGTGGGAAGTCTGAGCTCATTAAAGATAGAACTCAAACTAATATGGCTGGATTAGAAGACACAAATCATTTACATGAGAACGAAGAAAGATTATTTTCCCCTTTCTTTTGGCTTAGAAATGAAGAAGATAATGAAGAAACAGTCGAACCTACACCTTTAGATCTTTTTAATGTTTCACAATCAAATGCTCCATGCTTCAGTGATATCAAGGACTCCCTTGAGGATCATTCTGGTCATGGGACATCAAAGGTAACTTTATATTTTGATATAAGTTTGAGTTTTGTATTATTGTACATGATAATCGTTATGAAATATTGACTTTTCTTTATACTTGTCTCATCATTGCAGAAGGATGTCAATTTTGATAGTGAAATGTTTGAATGGACACAAAGACCTTGCTCTCCTGAGCTTTGTGCAAGTCCAGTAAAGAAGCAGGTATTATATTATTATATTGTTTTATATAAATATGTTTTACTTTCTTTTTGGTTGATAATCATGCCACTTAATTTGGAATTGGGACTCAGGAAAAAGAATCTGATGGATATGATAAGGTCCCAGAGAAGGAGACTGATAACATGGAAGCGGTTTTACCAAATTTATCCCCACTTCAAAAGGCTGACCATGAAGTTAAAGTCAAAGGGTCCAAGAAGAGAGCTAAAAAGACTAAGGAAAGCATCCAAAAGAAGAGAGTCAAGAGAGACAATGACAAAAAAGAGATCACTACTCAGCAACCTATAAAAAGGGCAAAAAAGTCAAAAAACCAAGATTCAAGTAACAGTAATAATACCATAACTGAGACCAACAAGACTATCATCTCACAGCTTCCCATCAAGCCTTCTCTTGTCAATTGTAAGATAAAAGCTTGTTCTTCCACAAAACAAACTGAAAAAGATAAAGTTTCCAAGAAACTGAAAACTTCTAAAAAGGTCACCTTTTCTACAAACGAAGGGGATAAGATCAAACTCGATGACATTCCAAGGACTTTTGAAAATGTTGCTACAAAGAAAAGTGACACTCTGACTGATATTTGTTGTGCTTTCTGCCACTCCAAAGAAGAATCAGATGTATTTTACCTTTTTAATACCAAATCTTTTCTATTTAGTTTGGCTTATTTGACAACTGTTAAAAAGACAGAATATTCTAATCAAAAGTATAACCACTGCAGATTACTGGATGCATGACACACTACCTTAAAGGAAAGCCTATAACTTTGGATCATGAAGGTGTACAAAATGCCATACATGCACATAGCAACTGTACAGAATGGTAATTTTCTGACATACCTGTTAATAATTAACGTGGTAAAAGGCAAATTAGTTAAAGTGAAGTTGAAAATTACTACAGGGCTCCTAATGTATACTTTGAAGATGATATTGCTGTCAATTTAGAAGCTGAACTTTCTAGAAGCAAGAGGATTAAATGCTCTTGCTGTGGAATAAAGGGAGCATCTCTTGGATGTTATGAGAAAAATTGTCACAGAAGCTTTCATTTTCCTTGTGCAAAACTAACACCAGAATGCAGATGGGATAAGGTATCAAGATAAATTATGTTTACTAATTAAAAGAAAAAAAAATATATACAGAAAATAAACATGGTTTTACTTTTTTCTTCACACAGGATAACTTTGTTATGTTATGCCCACTTCATGCCTCTCATAAACTCCCGAATGAAACATGTGGTTCTCAACTAAAACAGAAAAAGAAATCTGTCCCAAAAAGGTATTTTTTTATTATTATTATTATTATTATTTTTTGGCATTTTGCTAATCTTGACAGTTGATGTTTCTGCAAACAGACAGCTGGCAAACTCACATTTGGACACACGTGGATTATTCACAAAAGTTGTTCTTTGTTGCTCTGCTCTCACAGATATTGAAAAGGTAAAATAAATATAAACATCCATGCATATATAACTGTTTTTAACTAACTTGGTAAGGGTATTATAGGAAACAATTGTAGAGTTTGAGAAGCTATCCGGAGTTACAATTCTAAAAACATGGGATTCTAGAGTGACACATGTCATTGCATCAGTGGATGAAACTGGCGCATGTAGAAGAACTTTAAAATATCTCATGGGTATCATAGAGGGAAAGTGGATCCTCACCATTGAATGTAAGCATATATATAAATAGATATTACTTCATGTATATATATATAGCCAATTTATTTATTTATTTTGAATGTCAAAAGGGATTAAGGCTTGCTTGGAGGTCAAGAAACCTGTTGATGAACAGCTTTATGAGATTAATCTTGATGTTTATGGATTCACTGGTGGTCCTAAACTCGGGCGTTGTAGGCTACTCAACAAGGTTTATTTATTTTTTTGCTTTCATATTGAAATATCTAATACTGAATAGTATTTACCTATGATTTACTTTATAGGAACCAAAACTATTTAATGGTTTGAAGTTCTATTTTACTGGAGATTTTGTGGCTTCATACAAGGGATATTTACATGATCTTATAGTTGCTGCTGGAGGCACAGTGCTACACAGGAAGCCTGTAAATATGAATGATGAACAACAGTTTTTAATTTACAGTCTTGAGATTCCTGATAAGGTTAAACTGAAAGAGCGAAATCTTGTTTTGAGTCAAAGAAAGTCAGATGCAGAGGCTCTAGCAAGATCAAGTGGTGGTGTAGCTGTGAGCAACTTTTGGATCTTGAATTCTATTGCTGCTTCTAAGCTTCAAGAGTTTGATTAAGATAGTTTCTTGTTTACTTTAGTCTGGTTGCAAACATGTATAGAATGTTATCATGCTTGAGTTTGGTACTAATTTTGTCATTTTGGTAAGGTATTAATAATATGACAATCTTTATAGAAAAGTTAAAAAGTTTGGTAAGTGATGCTAAAAGATTATTGAGAAGATGACTGACTAAGTTCTTAGAGAAATGGAAAGAAAAATAAAGGGTTAAAGACTTATATGGCTAATATAACTTTAACCTACGTATGCATTTAGTCACTTATTGTCTATGTGGACCACTTTAATGAACCTTTGTTTGATTGGATTGAAATGGAAGTTCTAGATGTTGACAAATCTAATGATAATGAGGAGGTGGTGTTAATCAATAAACCGGTTGATGATCCCTTCATGGATCCACTATCTCTTGTCAAAAAAGATGAAGATGATTACATTACTGATGACCTTAAAGGACAAGATTTTGGCTATGTTGAACCACCAATCTACCCTATGCGTGATGATAGTACCAAGGAATGGAATAAGAAGGTTTCTTTATTATGTATGAAATTCTCTAATCCTAGAGAACATATACATTGACCAGGTAATAATGCAGTTGCACATGGTTAGGATATATGATATGAAACTTGGAGCAACTGTGAATTATTAATGGATATGAAAACATTTTGTAAATGAAATTTTGGAAAGGCAAGAGTTGAGTTTTAGGAAAATAAAAGCCTAAATTTCAAAGAAATTTAATCTAAATGTAAGGGCAGTGTAGAAATTTAGAAAGGTTTGCATTGAGTGAGATTGAGGGTAGTTTGATTGGACACTATGGAAAAATATGAGATTATAACGAGGAGGGCAAATACCATAAAAACCATAATATTTTTACGTATAATTGTAGAGGTATCAATTTAACCAAATTAATAGGTTTCATAGTTAACTCTGTTATCTTTTTTGCAAAGTCAGTCATAAAATTGAGTATAAAGTTCAAATTTGGTACCCTGTAGTTTGCAAAAAATTACAAATGTCCAAAACTCGGTTTATGTATTTTAACTTCTTTATTTTCATTTATTTTTTATTTTTTAGTCAAAACTAAACTTGGTTATATATATTTTTTCATTTTTTTTAAAATATTTTTCATTTTTTTTTCGTTTTTTTAATGTTTTTCGTATTTTTTCTAGTATTTTTGTATTTTAATTTGTTCATTTTTTTGTTTTATTTTTCATTAATTTGATAACTTTTTATCGAAAATAAAGAAGTTAAAAAATAAAAAAATAAATACTAAAAACATAAAAAAATGAAAAAAAAAAAAACGAAAAAAATACAAAAAATATTAAAAAATGGAAAAAATAAAAATAAAACCAAGTTTAGTTTTGACTAAAAATAAAAAATAAATGAAATAAAAGATGTTAAAAAACATAAAACCAAATTTTGGACATGTGGTGTAATTTTTTGCAAACTATAGAGACCAAATTTGAACTTCAACCTAAATTTAGGATTGATTTTGCAAAAAAAAAAACAACATATTTAACCAAGAAACCTATTAGATGGGCTAGAGTGATAACTCTATGTCCCATTTGTGGACAGATTTAAAAAAAAGGACTTTTCTAATTATGCGTGAAAATGTTGTGGTTTTTATGGTATTTGCCATAATGAGGAAATTAGGAGGGTAATCTAGGATCTATTGATAAAATGGATGTGGACATCACTACCCAATCACCCACATATATTTTCAAAGTATCATGTTTGCTTCAAAGGTGTTAGAGATGGTTGGATGAAAGGTTGTAGAAGAGTGTTTAGTTTTGATGATTGTTTTTTGAAAGATAATCATAAATGTGAGCTTTTTTCTATAGTGGTAGGGATGCCAATAACCACATATATCCTTTTTTTGGGTTTGTAAATGTTGGGGATAAAGACACATAGAAATGGATTCTAGACCATATTATGGATGCCATTGGATCGGAGAATGATGGTGAACTTACCATCATTCGAGATGGATAGAAGGTATGCATTTCTCTTATATTTTGCATGTGTTTTCATTGTTTTATTTTTGCATAGACAATATGCTATACACATCTATGCTAACTTAATTAAAAAGGTTAAATGATGAACATTATAGGAAACTATTTTGGATTGTTGTGAAGTCTACCATAATAAATCTGATATAAAATAACATTTTGTTTATTGATTTCTTCAATTCTCAAATCAACAATTACATCATATATATATATATATATATATATATATATATATATATATATGGATATACCCAAAAACTAAATAAAAGGAAACAAGATAACTATAATATTTAGGATACAAGGAGGCTTGATAAGGAAGCAATTAAAAGAATCATGTAGAAGATATCTAGAACGATTCTCAACACTCCATCTCAAGTTGGACCGTAAAGATCACAAACACCCAACTTGCTACATAGAAATTTAAAACGTTCAGCTCCCAGTGCTTTAGTAAAAATGTCAGTTGGTTGTGATTTAGAGTGAATGGGGCATGGCTTTATCTTACAACCATTAATCTTTTCACGAACAAAGAAACAATCCATCTCCACATGTTATGTCCTCTCGTGATACATGATTAATTGCAATGTGATGAGCTGCTTCACTATCACACATTAATGATGTAACTCTCTTTTACGTAGCATCCAAGTCTTGAAGGAGCCATCGCAGTCATAAAACCTCACACACAGTACTATCCATGGACATATATTTAGCTTCAACTGAGGATCAAGTACAACACTTCTCTTTTTGGCTCTCCAATAAATAGGGACACCTCCTAAGCTAATGAAGTAACCATTACATGAGCATCTTGTTGAAGGGAAACTTAACCAACTAGCATCATAATAAGCTACCATATTAAGATCCCCACTTGAAGGCAAAACAATCATTGTCATGGTGTAGTTTTTAGATAACGCAAGACTCGAATAACAACATCCATGTGAGTTTTCGAGGATTGCCTAAAAATTGGCTGAGTTGGTTCAAAGAATAACAAATATTTGGATGGGTAACTGTCAGATATAACAATCTTCCCACCAACCGACGATACTGTGAAGCATTAACTTCTGGGCTATCATCATCTTTGTATAAACGAAGATTTTGTTCCATAGGGAACTCGCTAGGTCATCCTCCTTGAATTCCACAATCTTCCAAGATATCAAGTGTGTACTTGCGTTGACTAATCACAAACCCCTCTGGAGATCGAGCTACTTCTATTCTCAGAAAGTATTTTAATGGAACCAAATCTTTAATACTAAAATACATGTGAAGATAATCTTTCACATCTTGAAGTTTTCCATTGTGATTACCCATTAACAAAACATCATCAACATAGATAAGGGCAACGACATGGACTTGATTTCTTTTGAATATAAACATAGAGTGATCAACCTTAGACTATTTGAATCTATTTTCGGTTAAAGTTTTAGTAAAATTTTGATACCAGTTCCTGGAGGCTTGTTTTAAGCCATAATCGATTTTTGTACTTTGCACGCCCGACCTTCACTTGACTTCACAAATCCTTGGGGAACCTTCATATATACTTATTCATCCAAGTCACCATGCAACAACGTATTGTTAACATCGAGTTGGTGAACAACCCGTTGGTTCTTGGAAGCTACAACTAGAGCACTTCGAACGGTTACCAATTTAGCAACCGGTGCAAATGTCTTGTAGAAATTGATCCTTTCAACATGTGTATACCCTTTTGCAACAAATCGCTCTATTTGCCCATCTGGTTTGTATTTCACTTTATATACCCATTTTGATTCAATAACTTTCTTTCCTGTAGGAAACTTAGCCAAGATTCAAGTTCCAGTATCCTCAAGAGACTTGATTTCTTTGCTCATGGCTTCACGCCATCTAGGATCAAATGTTGCTTGCGAAAAGTTCTTTGGTTCATCATAAAATGTGATGGCCGCTAAGAAAGCATGATGAGATTTTGAGAATTTATTATAATATACATTTTAAGAAATAGGGTGTACCATAGAAGCCATTAAGGAATCTGAAGTGGGAACAATAGTCGAGTGCTCAAGAGATGGTGGCAAATCCATTAAAAATTACCGAAGCGTGTAGGTTTTGTTATAACTCTAGTGCTTTGTCGTTTTTCATTTGTCATTTGTTGTGCCTCAATATTATTCTTGGGCTGATTGGTTGTTTCTCGATTTAGACTGTCATGGGTATTAGTTTCATCTTCATTCTCTGTTCCAAGATCAATATAGTTACCTTCATCACAGTGTTCACTTTCAAGCTCATGTTCAATATCATCCTGAACATTGGAACTTGTATAATTTTCCCATAGTTCATTGTCATTATCAATTACTTGCTGAAGTTTTGTTAATGATTCTGCAAAACTTGTGTCTTCAAAGTCCCTTCTGGTCTCATAATTGTTTTCAAATGGGAATATGTGTTCAACAAAAGTCACATTACGATTAGTATAAACGTTTTATCCCTTTATATCATAACACTTGTAGCCCTTTTTCCTATTAGGTAACCTAAAAAGACACACATTCTTCCTTTTTCGCTGAACTTATCTTGCTTTCCAATGTTATCGTTGATGGGTTTTGGTCATAAGACATCCTATGTGCTCATACAAACCCTAATGCTTGGATCTAGGTTTCTCTATTGTACATGCTTTGAATCCAAGACTATAAACCCTAATTATAGCATGCAAGTAATCATATTAACATGTAATTAGGTTTAAGATCATACCTTGATTGTTATGTAGCAATAACAATCCCAAATCTCCTTGTATTGACTTTGGAATGCTTAGAGTCACAAGTGTCACTCCTCTAATGGCTTACAAACACCATAAGCAAGTGGAGAAGATATAAAGAAAGAGGTGAGAGGTTAGAATTCGTATCTAGGACCTCTTTGGAAGGGATACCCGAATTCATGACCCTAGGGGTGTTTATATAGGTGTAGAGATAGGGTTTCAGTCATTATCCTTATCTAGTTGATTATCCATTAAGCAACCAATAAGATAATCCTTGAATCCTTATCATCCTCGAATTCTAAGGCTTTCCAACCTTAAATTCGTCCACCATATAAATAAGATAATCCTTACCTTATTTTGTAACTATCACATAATTACAAATCAGCCCCTCTAGTTTAATTAATTACATTTGATCACAAAACTAATTCTTAATTAATTATTGACCAATATTAATTAAACAAATATGATTTCTCCTTTAATATATTATTCTTATAACATATTAATAAATCATATTATCCTCTCTCTCTTTATTCATTTCTCCAATCAAGTTGCTTTGGTGAAGGCAACCCAAAAGGACCATGCACCATCGGGTCAAGTACATACCAAAATAGTTATGGACTTAGACACTAATCCAACAGTCTCCCACTTGGATAAGTCTAACAACTATTCTGCGTATGACTTCAGATCCTGATCTGCAATCGTAGCTTTCCAAAGCCGCTGTCAACTCTGATCATATCAGATGCGCGTGTCCTTAGATAAGGGATCATATATTCCTCCATTCTAGATATCGTATGAGATATGATTTCTAATCATTCTCTTTGTACTATATCTCGATTTCTGATTTATGACGACAGACTAATTGAACAAATCAAATTAGCCCTAGCCCGGCCGAGCATTTACGTATGTCATCACTAAACCATCGAGGGGCCCAAAGATATCGCTTTTATCCTACTTTGAATAAAAGGAACGAATAAACTTTGATACAATGCTTGCTTGCACTCACTCACCGAATCACACACAACAATATGTTTTATAACACCAAGTTACTAGTGCGTTTACATATTATCAATGTGCAATCGATTAGCAAGATACAACTCACACATCTCGGTTTCAAGAATATAAGATGTTATCGTCTCACTAATCACTCGTGATACAATTCATGGAGTGATCCAAGTGAGCGTGGGTTTAATCCAATGCTCAAATCATATTCATAAGCACTCATGAACGTTGCAGCAAACATTTGCTTATGTCTAATACTCTTCTAGACAATCCACACACCAATTCACGACAGTCTTCATTCATATCTACTTCCAACATATGAACGACTGTGGCCCGTTTGAATAATTCGATTATTCTTAATAAACTCAATTATTCTGGAAGTCAAAACATGCAAGGTGAAACACAAGAATAATACTAATCCCATATGGCCTCAACCCTTTGAGTATAAACAAAACACGTTTTATTTATCACCATATCGATTACTCATTATTTGTCGTTTCGGTTAATCAACTTCTTACTTGAATTATTACACTTGTCCCATGCTCCTAGCATGCACACAATGTTTACCTATGATTCTTACTTTTGTGAAATAGACAAATTGAACACGTTTCCAATCCTTCTCATTTTACAACTCCAAATCCATTTTCTTAAGTGTAAGAATATCAAATTCTCGCTACTTATAGAATATGCTAGATTCTAACACTTTATGCAACGATCCTTTCGTAATGTCACTGCACCAAAGTCACAAAGACTATTGCCAATGATTTTACAAAGTCCTCTATCGGAGATTGTTACAAGACAATTCCTTAGATACGATGTCTCTCACTCAAAGTACATTCCTTTGAACATCCTTTTGCATAAAGGTTTCTAATCTAGACATAGATTTTCAATATTTACTTCCCAATATGGACACGCTTCCATATTTTCCATATGACAACTAATTTCTTAATAGAATCTTATCTATTCGTAATGATGTCGATATTGTCCATCCAATATGGAAACATTTCCATAATTTCCAATACTATACTTCCAACTACTCACAAGCGACCAATCCTCGTCGAACTTTGGATTGTCCTTTGATAGTTGTTTAATTATTTTAGTCAAAACCGATTCTAGTCCCTTTTCCCTCTAAATGCGCTAGACATTTGGAAAATTTTAGAATGGTCAACCATTAAATCATTTGCAATCGATCCTATACCCGAAGCGTATGGGACACGACGCCCAATGTTTTATTTTCTATGTTCTTAAAATTCGAATTGTGAAGAGGAATGCCGTAATCATAATCGAAATTTTAAGAACACACTATGTACCCTTGACTAAATTTATTGACATTCCACAACCTAATCCTTTAGATTTGAAATGAAGCATAATATTCTCTCCCTTAATTATAGCAAAACAACTATACAACCCTTACAACTTTGCAAAGTATGACTCTAGTTTTCTATAATTAATATTGCAAACTATGCAATACGTGCCTTAATAATCATACAATCATAACATTTATGCTCCCACTATCATGATGATTATTATAAAACATAACACTTATGCTCCCACTAGCTTCGACATGTATTCATAAACATCTTAACTTTCAGAAAAACAATACTTATTGAATTTCTTAAGTTCATGTTTCTAATACTTAGTGCTTTGATAATCTTTTATCAAGGCTTCTTGAACTTATACACTTTTGCCTTAGATAGTTCATATGCGTGTCTTAACAATTAAGACTAATTGCCAAACCTCACAATTCAAATTATGGAAAGGGATGCCGTAACCATGATCGAATTCGAGAATGCAATTTTACAATCACTATCTTTAAAATCTTTCTTAGTGAAAGCATTTTCTCACAATCATTTTCATGAAGGAGGAAATCTTATGACACTTAGATTGAAACGGTGTATGTGTTCCTATCCATGTGAATTTGTTAAAAACCAAAGTTTACAACAAATTCAAACTCATATGGATCGAACTTTCTTAATCTTGATTTCTTGCCTTATGGTAGCACAGCTGCCCACCACGTCTTCCAAGTAGTTAAGTAGCTCACCTTTTCCTATCAATGTACTTTCCATTGATCAAGGTCCTTGCCTTTTATGCATTCAAATGAGAACTCATAGGACTCACATGCATAATTAACTCGATTGGATTGGCACAGAAACAAAATAATGTCTTCACGATAGGTTGTAAACCTCAACTCGTGTGCTAGTGATGATCGATAAGGCTTATTTGATTTGTTCTTGAAACCTTTCAAGACTATTAAGACTCCCACTGACTCCTTGACATATACGATTCTCTTATCAAAACATTTCTTGACAAACAAATATTCAAGAGTTAGTGTAGCTTATATCAAAACAAAACACTTCATAATTTTGATCTTAGTTGGTCTTTGTCTTATCCAAGACATCACAACTTTCCACAATTGATGAATGTTATAAACCTTCTTAATACTGTTCACTCAATTTCACAATCTTGACTTTAAGACTTGTTTTGGAACGAAGCATGATTGACTTCTTGATTTGACCATTTCTTCAATCTTTGATTCCTATTCTTGGACATACAATTGTACCAAGACTCATTAGAGGATCAATTGAGATATGGTTCTTAATCATTAAGACCTATCATAAAGCATAAAAGCTACTCTCCCTTCTTCTTAGAATGGAGAAACTCTTATCTTTCTGCCTACTTGATTCTTCTTATTCGTTTTGCTATTGATCTAAACCCTTTAATCAATTCAAAATTACACTTAATCTTGTAAGTGTAATCATATTTACTAAGCCTTTAGTAAATCATGACGAATATCTTTGTTACTCTCATGGTGAACTTGATCAACACACAACTTTGTGTACTCGATCTCCTAGTCCATCACTTGACACTTTGTCAGTGAATTAGTCCAATTTCCAAATACGAAATTTCTCATTCATCATGCATCTTCGTTGCATGATTCCAAGTTTCTGTCCAATTGAAACTTGGGCGATGAGAAACTCTCCCTATTTGGTAAATTCTTGACATTTCCATAAATAACATAACTAAGAATCACATCCATTCGTTGTAGAAATATTCAAACATCAATTTTCATAACGATTTCATTGCAAGGAAATAAACAAATAAATAAGTGAGTCAAAATTTATTTTATTTATAAAAGCAGCGGAAAAATATTTGTCCTTACAATGCAAAATCCATTGAAAAAATATGTAAAAGGAAAATTTCTAACAACTCTATCATAACTATCTAAGCTCAAAATCCAATCTTCAAGTCCATGAGATCAAGATCCATCTCTTTTGATTAGATTCATCTTGCTCTCTTATCAAGCTTCCTTTCTTTTCACCGATCCTTCAAAACATTCAAATGCAATCTTATCACATCATGTATTAAGAATCAATGAATAGGAACTTAATGGAGTTAGATAGTGGATTCTTACCTAAAGCGTAGTCATAGTTTTGACTCTCCCATCTCTTAGATCTCTTAGGTAAATAGGGCAACTTCGTCTCCAATGCCCCTTCTCTTGGCAATAAAAGCAAATTGACTCTTTTGGAACAACACATGGAACTACTTCAGACATCGCCTTTCACTTATGATCAAACTTTTCGATCATTTCATGTCTTTCATTGCCATTGTCTATATCCATAGAGGTCTTGAAGGCAGATTCACTAATCAACTTTGCTTTTCTATTGCGCCAAACCATTATTGATTCAGCAGCAATAAGCATGTAGGTGAGATCTATAAGTGTCACATCGTGGTTCATCATATAGTACTCTCTTACGAACTCACTATACGAGTTAGGAAGTGACTGAAGAACCCAATCAACATCCATCGCTTCACCGACAACGGATCCCATCATTCTTAATCTATCAATGTGTGACTTCATTCCTAAGACGTGTGCACACACCGACTTGCCCTCTTTATGTTTACTTGCCAAAAGGGCTTGAGTGATATTGAACCTTTCAATTTTACAATCTTGTGGGTTAGGGATAATAATTGGAGGAGGAGGAGGAAGTGAAGCATGATTTCTTGTTCCTTGATCGAATCGTGGAATATCATCTTCATGTGGAATGCTTGTTCCACGGGATTTGAGAAGACCATAGTTGTCGAACTTTGACTTCGGGAGAAAAACGAATTCAAGTTAGTTGATTGATTGAGTCCTTGGTAAATCACCCAAATGAAATTCCAAGGCTAGGACCCAACACAATATCCTACAACTCGGGAGAGGGATGCCGTAACCCAAATTGCAGAACATTTGAAGGTAAGTGAATGACGATTCACTAGTTTCCACCATGAAAAACGAAAAAGAAATTTAACTTTTAAATCTATGAAAACTCCTAGATCCTTTGAGATTCATTGAACATTTCAATGGCATGTTTAAATCTCGATATGCCCCTCTTGTTTGTGACTGGGATGCCGAGGATCCCAAAGCGGGTGTGAATAACCATGCAAACTACATGGTGCCCTCACATGTTATAATCACCTATTCGATGTGCCGGTAAACCACACACGCTCCACCGAACTATGACAAACATTGAGTCACCCTTTGCTACCTTTGCTTAGAACCATTTAGTGTGCCGGTAAACCACACACGCTCCACTAATGTCTTCGCAAGGGCACAAAGTGTAATTTCATGGAATTGCATCAATTCACTTTTTGCCTAAGTAACTAAGATTGGGAATTTGAAAAACATTTAGTTACTTGGTATTTCATTATACTTATAATGGAAGGTTTCGTCCTATCCTACCCGTTCGGCTAACGACCCTTCACTAGTCAAGAGTGCGGTGGGTAAGAGTGGATACCCATTCAATCGCCATTTTATAGGCAATTTCCTTAAACACCCCTTATAGACCAGCTTCGTGAATGAGGCCTACTAACGGTAAGACTGAATTTTACTCATACATATATATAATGTTATACTTTTAATGTTATATATAGTATAGGGTGTATTTTATACTTTTAAAATACTATATGGTTAACTTTAACAATTACAATTTTAATTCAATTAAATGGTTAACCTAAACCTTTATGGATTTATTAAATCTCCTTTAATTATACTCCTTAATTAATTAATAAAACCATAAGGGTGTGATTTGAACTTTTCAAAACATTACTAGGGTTTTAGAATTTAACATTTCTAATTAAACCTTTAATCAACTTTTAAATTCCAAAACTTGAGGGCAAGTTTTGAAACCTTTTTCAAAACATTAGGGTTTTAACTATTTAAATTTCAAAACTTCAAAACTTTTGGGTTCAAATTTAAACTATAAAACCTAAAGGGGAAAATATGAAACCTTTCATAACAACAAGGATTAAATAACAAATAATTTTAAATTAACATTTAATCACATAATTATCCATATTTGATTTATTTAATGATTTCTTGCAAAACAATTTATCAATTTACTCAAAATAATTAATCAATTATCTTATAAGGAAACAATTATCTTGTTAATTGATAATTATCTTTAATTAGATCAAGAATATAGTCATATATATCATAAAATCGGATTTATATTGATCTAACATGATAAGGTAACTATCCAAATGCAAAAACAGCAAGAAATCCCGAGATAAGCATTATCTGACGCTCGAACTCGCCGAGTCCACACTGTACTCGCCGAGTTGAGGTCTACTCGCCGAGTACACTGTGGTACTCGCCGAGTTCCTCAGCCATAAAGCCCAAAAAACGATTTTCCAGTTATACAATGCATCAATACAATTGAAACCAAGCTAGGCTCTGATACCACTGATGGGTTTTGGTCATAAGACATCCTATGTGCTCATACAAACCCTAATGCTTGGATCTAGGTTTCTCTATTGTACATGCTTTGAATCCAAGACTATAAACCCTAATTCTAGCATGCAAGTAATCATATTAACATGTAATTAGGTTTAAGATCATACCTTGATTGTTATGTAGCAATAACAATCCCAAATCTCCTTGTATTGACTTTGGAATGCTTAGAGTCACAAGTGTCACTCCTCTAATGGCTTACAAACACCATAAGCAAGTGGAGAAGATATAAAGAAAGAGGTGAGAGGTTAGAATTCGTATCTAGGACCTCTTTGGAAGGGATACCCGAATTCATGACCCTAGGGGTGTTTATATAGGTGTAGAGATAGGGTTTCAGTCATTATCCTTATCTAGTTGATTATCCATTAAGCAACCAATAAGATAATCCTTGAATCCTTATCATCCTCGAATTCTAAGGCTTTCCAACCTTAAATTCGTCCACCATATAAATAAGATAATCCTTACCTTATTTTGTAACTATCACATAATTACAAATCAGCCCCTCTAGTTTAATTAATTACATTTGATCACAAAACTAATTCTTAATTAATTATTGACCAATATTAATTAAACAAATATGATTTCTCCTTTAATATATTATTCTTATAACATATTAATAAATCATATTATCCTCTCTCTCTTTATTCATTTCTCCAATCAAGTTGCTTTGGTGAAGGCAACCCAAAAGGACCATGCACCATCGGGTCAAGTACATACCAAAATAGTTATGGACTTAGACACTAATCCAACAATCGTGGACGTAAGTAAGGCACCCAAAAACCTTGAGATGGTTATAGGTGGGTAATTTTCCAAGAAGTATTTCATATGGAGTTTTTCTATTAAGAGCTTTAGTGGGTAATCTATTTATGATATAGGCTACAGTTAAAACACAATCACCCCAAAATTCGATGGGCAATGATGCTTGGAATCGCAATGGATGACCTACTTCCAACAAATGACAATGTTTTCTTTTAACAACACCGTTCTGTTCTGGTGTCTAGGGGAATGAAGTTTCCATGAGTATTCCTTGTTCTTTATAGAAATCAAGCATGTGTCATAATTGGAATTCAGAACCATTATTTGTTCATATCCTCTTAATTATTTTATCGAATTGTGTTTTAACCATGTTATAAAAGGAAATAAAAAATTCTAGTGCTTCAGGTTTGTTTCTCATTAGATAAACCCAAACCCCCTACTATGGTCATCCACAATGCAGCATCCCATTTTCACAACCAAAGATTTTCATTTTTATTAAGGTAAAACTTCCTAATTTATTAATCCATTAATTAAGAAAATCATTTATTCCGAATTACATTTATCAAAAATCAGAGTATTGTAGAAACGCGAAATCTTCAATGTTGCTGATGACTGTATACAGTCCTGCCTTCGCCTTCCAATAATAACCGATGCTACCTGAAACCATAAACAACTGGATAAACATAAAGCTTAGTGAGTTTTCCCCAAAATACCACCACATAAACATAATAACAAACAACATGCATACAAAGCTTTTAGCCTGACTGGAATGCCGTACTGGCCTACAGACTATCCAGAACGCTCATAGAACCTTCAACATGACTGGAACACCTCATCGGGCCTTTAACCTATCTGGAATGTTTTCTGGGCCTTCGGCCTAACTGGTACGCCTCTCAGACCTGTAGTCTATCTTGGACGCCCTGGGTCTTTTGACCTTCAATTTACACTGGTCCGCCTCAACCCAAACCGCTCCTCCTGAGCCTTCGTGCCTACGGCTTACAGCCGACCCGCACCAGGTATCTTGGTTTACCGCACAAAACAGGATCACCTCAACCCAAACCAAACACAATATGTTGACATATAAACAATCAGGATCAAGTAGACATATAATACAAGAAAACAAAAATCATACAACTCACTACCGCCTACTAGTCCTCTCACATCATACAACCTTGATACCAACTAACCTCCATAAAATGTGTAACCATAAGTAACTAGAGATGATATAGCCGCCTGAATAGATGGTCCTACTCTAGAGCCACAACCAAACAAGGAACAAGCAAGAAAGTCTAGACCAAGAGTTCTCAAGCTATCCTACATGACCATAGATAATACCTAAGGGCACTCCATAAACAATAACCAACAAGCACAGATAGCATACAGTTCTACAGATTCTTACCACAAATCAACTTACTCAGTACTAGGAGACAGATCTAACAGATCACTGTAACATAGCAGCATACTCGATACTAGCACATATATGTAACATATCACTACAATATAGTAGCATACTCAATACCAGAACATATACCTAACAGATCATTACAACATAATAGCATACTCAATACCAGAACACAGATATAACAGATCACTACAACATAGTAACATACTAAATATCATCAATCCAAGGAATGCATGGCCGTATAGACTCAGAGGTGAGATAGTCACCCGGACAAATGATCCTACTTTAGAACCACAACCAAACGAGGAACATGTAAGAGATCTTGGATCAAGAGTCCTCAGTCTATCCTACATGACTATATATAGTCCCTAAGGTATCTCTCTACTACATATAACCAAAACTAGTGGGTCGACATTGGTGCCTTTGACCCATGGGTATAATGAGGCGAAACTCACCTCGGTATGTACGTAGATAACCACTGTAGCAATGAAGGAATCTACCAACTTCAACTCACTTCCAATCACCTACAGGAAGATACTTGAGTCAATACCCAATCACAGGTCATAGTCACTTGCAACAGTGACCACCTGACATGAAATGACGATTAGGGTTTCACATATAATGACAATTAAGGTTATGTGTTCCACACTTAACCCATTAAGGACTTATTCCATTAATTCCATCACTCTAATAAGTCAATCATACAATATGGTTGGGTATCATTCATAATTCCATATCAACGGTCCAAAACATGGGTCCCGACAAGTCCCAAACTATCGTTTCCAAGGTTAGGGTTTTCTAAACCTTAGTTAGGGTTTCCAACCCAAATACATGACAAATATGTCTAAGGTTAGGTTTTTACATTAATTAGAGTTTAACAACCTGGGCACCACCCACTGTCACCCCAGGCAGTGGTTTTCGGCGGTGGTCCTTGGCGGTAGGCACCACCTTACGACGGTGGTGGTGGTTTTCGATTCAAAATCTGGTAACAAGCACCTAATACACTATTTTATGCAGAAAAGCGCATACAAACATTAATTCATGCACCCAAACATCCAACAACGCGGCTGGTGGCAACAGTAAGGTGAAAACTACCATGGTGGTTTCCTCCGTTTTCCGGCCAACAACCATGTATACCACAAGCAACAACCACTACAAAACACACCTAAATGAGAACACACACACAAATGAGCACATAGTAGGTCCCCCTCAGGGTGGTGAACATTGACCAAAGTAGCAGAAAGAAGGGTCGTACGAGTGGATGCGACAGCGGGTTTGCTGCTGCAGAAAAGAATGAAAGCGAGGGGTAGCCGGAGTAGCACCAGTAACTGCCGTGTTGTGACTGCAAGAATCACAAAATTGCTTACAATTACCTACGTCTAATTGTTGTATCTTCTTTAAAATTGCTTCAGATGCATGTCCTAATCTTTTGTGCTAAATAATTTGCTTACTCAAAACTGCCATTGCCACCCTATCTCTTTTGGATGGTTCCAAATAGTATAAGCAATCTTGTTTTTTACCCATCCCAATCAGATTCCTCGAATGTAAGTCCTATATTAGACATGAATCCAAAAATAAGGTTAAAGAACACTTTAGGACATGAGTTAGCCGACTTACATATATTAACTTACATTTAAAATTAAGACCATTTAAAGCATCCTTTAGATTGAATCCAATTGGAAATTAGACATTTCCTACATGTTCAAACGGTAATGATTGAACATTAGGAATAGTCATAGAAGCATTTTCTCTATTTTTAATTGTTTTTAACCAATGTTTGTGAGGAGTGATGTGTTCACTGGCTCCCGAGTTGATGGCCTAAGAATTTTGTGTTTTGTTCTTAACAATCATGTATGCTTTCAGAATATTCTTACCGGTCATGTTGGTTTTTGGTGTGTTATCAAAAGGTTTGGTTGGCCGTATCATCTTCAAGAGGCTGTTATACTCTTCTCTAGTGATCACCGGTGAACTTGTTTCCTCCGTGACAGTCGTAACATGCGCTTGGACCTTTTTCTTTACTAGTTGAGTTTTCCCAGTGGTGGACTTTGTGTTCTACCATTCAGGATAACCAACCAATTCAAAACATTCATCAATGATGTACCCTGATTCCAGTGAGAGCACCAACGGTGATCGAATTTTGATCCCTTCCCACGATCAACTCATTTTGATTGAGACGCAGATTTTCTAGATTGTCGTGTGTCTCCTCTTCATGTGGTTTGAAATGCAAATGACTCACTGTTGGTGCTACAAGTAGGTCCAATGATTCTTTGATGTCCATCTTGACTAACAAGATGACATGCTGGTGATTTTAGTGTCACCATGTCATTTTATGTAATTGGAACTAACATATGAGCTAAGGGGCTTCACAATTTGCACTCTAATATATCTACGAGTTTGTGTGAAGTGCACGCATGTATAAGATCAAATTAGAAGCCGGTTCGACAACAAGTCGGGGGTCTGGGGTTTCGAAAGGGGCAGAGCCATGACGGACAACCATAAGAGAAACTCTAATCTCCTTTATTATATAAATGACTCTTCTTTTTTAGAAGAGAAACATGAAAATTATTAGCTCTCTTTTTCTCTAAAGGAACATATAATCTTTCTTGCAATTTGGGTTACATTTTCTGTGCCTAGCTAGATTTGTAAGTGTCCTCTTAGATTATCCTAGGCTGAATTT
The DNA here is from genome assembly GCF_052625555.1 of Lactuca saligna. Classification (NCBI taxonomy): domain Eukaryota; kingdom Viridiplantae; phylum Streptophyta; class Magnoliopsida; order Asterales; family Asteraceae; genus Lactuca; species Lactuca saligna. The sequence goes on from NC_136423.1 coordinate 30,846,213, forward strand.
CTTGCAACCCAGACATAAGGTAGACATATCAGTTCAGAAAGTGCTCACACGATCCAAGGGGTATCCTGATCTCCAACACAAACCCTATTTCCTCCAACATGATATACATTCCCCAAAGTGGGAACCGACCTGCTACTCAGGATTTGGGTTTTAACAACATTGAACTCCTAATTGAGACCCATAATTAAGTCATATAATCGTTCCTTTTCTCTTAAATTAATCATCTCTTTGTTGAGATGGCATTTACATCCTTGGCAGGTGGGGATTTGAATGATGGACTGAATTTCGTCCCAAATACTTCTAAGTTTCGTGTAATAGTCAGAAACAGTCATACCTTCTTGTCTCAACATGCCACTCCACAAAAGTTTCAAGTTGCTACGGAGGAAATGAAGATAATAGACACCGGTGACCATCAATCTTAGAGGTACGAATTCGAGATGTGAGGCGACAATAGCAACAAATGTCATTTTTCTCTATGCATGAATTAGATCGATATTTACACTCATGATATGGCACAAATTCCATGTCTCCAGTAACATAGTTAAGGGGCAATATTTTCAGGTCTAAATATGTCACATATGATGTTAAATCAACAAAAACATATGCTAACAGGTCATATAAGTTTTTTTTATCAACCCAAACAAGTTTAATACTTATATATGTACATAAAAAATATAAACGATTAAATATAGAGCTAGCAATGAGTCGAAATGGATTGGGTTCAGGTTCAACACATTTAATAATTAGGTTGAAAATTTTAACCCAACCCAACTTGTTTATTTAAATGGGTTGATATTTCCACCCAACCCAACCTTTTAGATAAATAGGTTGTCACCAGGTTGATATGTTTATGTAGTTTCCGACCGAACCTATTAAATAAACGAGTTAAACTTAGGTTAACCCATTTAAAATCAAATAAATAAATTAATTAACTAAATAATATACCATTTAATTTAGTTTCATACATTAATAAAACTTCATAAGTATGACAAAAACACAATCTCAATTCATAAATACTAATAAATTGTTCACATAACATTAAAAATGCTTAATTTCAAAGTGATTTTGGAGAGTACCTAGTATTGAGTGTTAAAAAAGGATGGAAGTTAAGATTGAATTTTTATAAAACATAAATAATAATACAACATTATAATTTATAAATTAATATTTTGATTAATAAATGATAATATTTAAATAATTATTAACTTTTATATATATATATATATATATATATATATATATATATATATATATATATATATATATATATAAGTTGAACGGGTTGACGGGTTGAAAACGAGTTGATAATTTTTACCCAACCCAACCTATTTAACTAAACGAGTTAGATAAGTTAACCCATTTAACTTAAATGGGTTGAAAATCTCAATCCAACCTGCTAATATTGGATTGACAGATTGGGGCGATTTTTTAGCTCTAACTAAATGCCTACTGGTGATAAAATATATGTTTCTTATAAGTCATTAACCCAAAAATAAAAGTTAAATGTAATTTGTTTATTATATAATTTTTAGAGGTGAATATAATCTTTGGAAGAAATAAAAAGTCAAAATACCATTATGTTATATATTAAAATAAAAAAATAAATATTCAATTATATACTCGAAATTAAACTAAAATTCCTTAAACATAAATAAAGATTCAAAAGTTATTTGATGAATATGATTTCATTCTATTTCATGTAACTACTTTTCTAAATATAATATTTTAATTATAAAAAAATTGATCATACAATATTATAATTTATAATTGGATTAAATTTTCTATTATTCACTAATAAGCAGAAAATTAAACCTATAATGTTTAAAACAAAGATATAGAAGCATCTTGAATTTAGCATATTGATCTTTTAGGCTAATGAATTATGAGTAACTTCTCTGTATTTGATTTACCATTCAACCGAGTTCGCAAATTATCATTTTGACCAATAGTCGGTCTATATATTTCCGAGATCCATCAACCCGAACATTTTTGACGAGCCTCTAGTCATCTTCTCCAGACAACAACCAAAAAATATAAATACTAATTTGCAAAGGGTTACAAACATAAGTGGAAAACTTCTCCTTTTCATTTTTACCTTTCGATCCAATCATTTTTTTATTCACTTAAAATAAAACTCCATATTTACTAAATATACTAAGTCACAAAGAAGAGAATATTTTACATTTTATAAAAAGGTTAGTACACATGCTACAAAACTGATCATTCCTATACAGATTCCTTTCTTTTTGTATCTTCTATAACTGTATATCTGGTTTTCTAACCTAAGAATGAGCAGTTTTACTTAAATTCTTTTCAAAACACTTGAATATATGCTCTAATTCCAAAATCCCCTCTTCAATATCGACAATTTCTTCACTATCATTGTTTAAATGTTGTCTATAGTTTCGAATTTTGTCTAGACTTGCACTAACTTTTGTTCCCATTTCCTCCATTGTAGCCTGCATCGCCATATTCTCCTCGTGCACTTCGCTCATCTTCCTTTTCATTAATCGATACCCATCAAGCGATTCCAAAAGCTGCTTTTTCTCATCATGTTTATGCATTTCCGCACATTGTGAAACTTTTTCCAATAATGTCTCATTTTGCGCTTTTAAATCGTTTATATGTTCTTCCATTTCGGATAACTCGTGTGCTTTTTTCGCTAACTCCCCCATCATTATCTCCTTTTCTTTCCCCAAACCTGAACACATAATCTCTAAACTTTTACGTGCGGCTAAACTCGCACTATGCTCTCTCTTTAGCTTCTCTTGTTCATCAACGGTCAACAGGTCTGTTGACCGTTGTTTTTCCTTTGGGCTTTGAGCTGGGCTCAACCCAAACGGTCCGAGCCCATCAGACCGTTTGGTTCCGAAGGACTGACAATTTTGGATCCGGGTTCGGACCATTTCGAGAATGGTCATCATTCCGGCCACCCTCAACATCCGTCTGCCATCGTTTCTTTGAGTTTTGCAGGCCTCCTTGTGATCTTGAATCAATTTTAAAAGTAATTTGACATTTGCTGCGACGCCTTCTAATGCGGCATCATCGTAGGAATGTTGTTGTTGTGGTGTTGATGTTGCGAGTAATTGTGGAGGTCTTTTGTCTTTAAATTTACTCATATCATAAAGACACATTTACCATATGATGATGATATATGAGAAAGGGTAACAAGAGGAATGGAAGAGAGGGGTGAATTTGGAAAGAATTTTCCCCCTCTTTTTTTTTTTTTTTTTTTTTTTTCCTTATTTCTGAAAGACCAGCCTCCTTGGTTAGCTAGCCTTTGTTTCAAATTTGTGTTTCATGTGGTGGGAGGTCTCACTGGATAATGGTCGTTGGTTTTTCCGATTTTATTGCTCTATTGTTTTGACAATTTCTTGCAAATTCGTACAAAATACATCTATTAATAGTAGCTGTAGAGGGGGGTATATTGATGAGTTAAAAACTGAGAGGGGCCAAACAGAATTTGTTTAAAAGTTTCAAAGAAAGAAAATCAGATAGAGATTCAATTTGAGTTCCCATCGTTTCCTAAGGAAACGGGATTCTTAATATTTTAATCCTCATCAAATTCCGTCGATACTTCAGCCAACCCACCACGCTATATGTAAGGAATAAATAGAAGCGCATATCGATCATATACACACCAAAAAAAGGAACAGTCGTGAAAGAGTAGAGGCCGGCTGTAGTAAAAAGTGGTAGAAAGATTCCGGCTAAAATCTAAGGTAACATTCAATATTATTACTTAAGTTACGTAGATGGAATAATTCTTTATAGTTAGATTAAACGAATCAAAACAACCCTTCGTTCATAAGCCACGAAACAAAAGAGGTCGATAGGTTTCATATGTATGTAGGGAAAATGACTTAAAAGCCAACTAAATTTTCAAACCGTTCAAAAAATCTCAATCATATTTTATCTTTTCTAAAAAACCCAAAGAAATTTAACATTTTGTCTAAAAAGAACCCAACCAAGTTTTCAAACTGTTCAAAAAACTCCAATAATGTTGTCAATTTAAAATTTTTTAAACGGTTTGGAAATTTCGTTGGTATCACAAGTTATTTTCCGATATGGTAATAAACCACGTCATCTGTTTCTCTTCTTTGACTTTAATAAAATGTTTTTTTGAATGGTTTGAAAAGTTCGTTGGGTTCGTAAGTCATTTTTCCTATGTATGTACTAATGTACATACTTAAGGAACATCTTATAAAAATCATTATAATACATAATGCTTTGAAGAAAAAACATAACATCTAGAGTTGCTTCTTGTTATTTGAAATTCTTTCAGTATGTTGTTATTTCCACTATTATATGTTTTATTGTGATCTAATTTATAAAGTTTCAGGGAGTTAAATAAGAATATCTAGGTTTAAACCTTGTCATGTATTCCTTACACAAATGACACAAAATTCAAGATGAATTATGTTTGTTGTATGGTATTTCTTATATTAATGTGCTACACTTAAATTTGTAAACATGTGTGTATGTTAACCATGGTTCCTAATTATCAACAAACTCATCTCTTCTCTTTAGAGGAATGTATACTTTCAAGAACCTTTGCAACAAAATGAAATGGTGCTTCTCGTGTGTCACTCACACACAACCTCAAATGTCAGGTATCAATTTCACGATAAGTCTTTACATACATAGTTTTCAGTTATACAATTGCAATTTGCTTTTTCTCAAAGGACTTTATTATAGAATACTCAAAAGTACTGGATCAATTTTTGTATTTCACATTTACCGAAAGAAAAACACGTCATTTAACTGAGAAAGATAAAAAATAAATATGGAAGTAAAACTCATCGGATTTCATGCTGGTAGTGTCGTCATCGGCAATGGAAGATCCTCCAAATTGGATGGAAATGCCCGACGAAGTGATGGCAAATATACTTCAACGATTGGGTCCTAAAGAGATACTCAACAATGCATGGAGAGTGTGCACAACTTGGCGGAGAATTTGCAAAGATCCGGCGATGTGGAAAGTGATTGATGTTCAGAAATCCGATAATGATGTGGAAGAACATCTCGATCTCGAGAGGCTGACTAAGAAGGCAATCGATCTCAGCTGTGGGGAATTGATCGATATCAGTATCTCAGGATTTGGCAACGATGATCTCATTGATTACATATTTCTACGGTAGATTTCTTCCCTTTTCCCATCGATATTCAATTTCATACTCATTCCCTTTTCTCATTGATTACTGAAATTTTGTTGCTTGCTTTTCTGTGGCTCCAATGGTGACTTGTGAACAGATCAAGTAAGTTGAAACGTGTTTCTCTTACGTACTTACATGGCAAGGCCTATTGGTTGACTCGTGCACCCAAAAGGTTTCCACAATTGGAGGAGCTTCACATTTCTCTGGGCTTCATCAACGTAAAAGACATTGAGGTTATTGGACGGAATTGCCCTCAACTAAAGTCTTTCACAGTGAACAAAGTATTCCAATGGTCACACAATGACGATCATGCCCTTGCGGTTGCAAATTACATGCCCGAGTTACGCCATTTGGATCTTTGTGGTAGTAATATGACAAATGATGGACTCGAGGCCATTCTTATCGGCTGCCCTCACCTTGAATCTCTAGACGTTCGTATGTGTTCTAATCTTAATCTCGAGGGCAATTTGGGAAAATTGTGTAGGGAACGGATCAAAGATTTTATGCACCCAAATGACTCATCGGAAAACTGCGGATATCTTCTCCTAAGTTATGACTTTTATCATGAATTACATGTGTTTTTACAGGAGTGGAAGTCTGGTGCTCGATTAACTTTTAGATGGTGAAGGAAGAAGAAGATAACGATTGAAGATACATTTGTAATATTTTGGGTTGTTTGGTTGTGGAAAAATCCTTTATTTTTAGAAAAATTTCTAAAAGAATTTTTTCGGCATTATCAATCGAAAGGTCTTTAGCTCATAGGTATTAAGTGTTATTTTTCCTTTTTAATGTTGAGAGTTCAAGTTCCTGTCTAAGACACAGGTAGATTCAATGTCATTAATAAAAATATTATCTCTAAAAATTTTCATTAAAAAAAAAAAGATTTTTCTAAATTTTTAAATTGAAAGTTACTTGAAAAACAGGTGCATATTGTTTCTACACATTTTTATTTTTATTTTTTAAACACAAGATGTGTGCCCGTGCAAAGCGGCAATGATTAATAACTATTTTTGCGAATAGTTTTTTTGCAGCGTAATAATTATTAAATTTTATTATTAGTTATTATGTAATAAAAAAATTATAACCTTCAAATAAAATATTTATGTTTATCAATGTCTACTTAAAAAAAACGTAAATTAATTGATATACACGAATTTAATATTTTAAAATTGTCAGTTTGTTCTAAATTGAATTTTTTAATAACATTCATTAATTCAAGTATTCAAACTTTTAACAACTATTAATTATTTACTTATGCATAACTGAATTGTACAAAAAGTTTTGTAACTTCTCTTTTAAAATTCAAAATATAACTAATATGTTTTATATTATAGTATAAGATATAAAAAGTATAAGATAAATACACCCACCCAACCTCTTACATCCCCACACCCACCATGATCCACACACCGATCCATCAACCCACCCCACCGCACACACATATACACCTAAAGATATACACATACACATATAGACAAATGTACAAATACACACAAGTACATGTATATATACTTATATACACATACAAAATTTGGAAAATGAAACCTGTAGAAAATACAAAATATTTATTCGAACACATTTTCTAAATTTTAAAATGGAAAATGGCATGTCCAACAAGTTATGAGTAAATTTGTGTATGCTTAGATAAGTAAATTTGTATCAAAAATCAATTCCTTGCATAATTTGGTAAAAGAAATACAAGACATTGGTACATACATATGTATTTGTCGAAGATAATATAGTGACCAACAAAGTATTGAATGCTATAATTTGCTTTTGTAAAGAAAACAAGGGCCTCTTTTAGTTATATTACTAAAAATGTAAATAAGTAAAGACTTAAAGTTGAAAAATAAAAAAGATATTATAAAGGGCAAAATAGTTACTGTACATTAAATAAGGACCAAAATTGTAAAATTTAAAAACCACAAAGATGCAAACTATTAATTATTCAAAAGTTGGATTGAAATTGTGAAGTTGACCAAATCAAAGGGACCATTTCTACAACTTATCAATTATTATCATACTATATTATAAATGAAACATTTTTTTTTCACCACATTCATTTGAAACTCCCATTACTTTTCAATTTCTTTCTAATAATAATTATAAGTTGGTTAATAAGGTTAAATAAATATCAAACTTAAAGTGTAATCATATATAAAGTAAATTTCAATATTAAAATAATATCTTTAGTTCTACTTATAAAGTTATGTTTTTTTTTTTTAACTTTTAACATATTATACTTAATTTATTAGTTTTAATATATTGTTGGATGTAAATCATTATCATTTTAAAGATACAATTTTGGAACAATTTGTATAAAATATTTTAATTTTTAAAGATACAACTTAAATATAAATTTTAGTTAAACTTAAACAACCCAAAGAATATTTTGTAAATAATCAAAAGGTGATTAGTTGCAGTGTTTCTAAAAATGATTATAAGTTGGTTAATAAGGTTAAATAAATATCAAACCTAAAGTGTAATCATAAATATACTAAATTTTATTTTTAAAATAATATATTTACTTCTAGTTATAAAGTTATGTCTTTAACTTTTAACATATTATACTTATTTTATAGATTTAATATGTTGTTGTATGTAAATCATTATCAGTTTAAAGCTATAACTTTTGAACAGTTTGGACAAAATACTAAAATTGTTAATTTAAATATAAATTTCAGTTCCACTTAAAAAAACTCACTAAAAAAACCAAAGAATGTTTTGTAAATAGTTAAAAGTGATAAAATGTAGTGATAATTGCAAAACTAAATTGTAATCTCAATTTAACTAAACTATTTCCTAAAGATATTTTTATAATCGTTAAAAGTTTTCAAATAAATAGCTTAAAATAACTTACAATAACAATAGTTAAAAATAATTTATATAAATGATTATATTGTTACCTTTAAAATAAAAAAACAATGTTTGATGTTTTAAATAATTATAATGATAGAAATTAAAACATTAAGAAAATTAATTTTAAAAAATTAATTAACAATAATGATAACTATAGATAACATTAAACCATAGATTATATTTAATTTTATTCATGTGTAACTCGCGGATAGAAGTCATTCAAACGATTGAGATTATACCGTTATAATAGATGTATATATTATTATATAATTCAAAATAATCAATATATTATATCAATTTAGTATACGAATTATTATATCAAATTTAACAACGTTATTGCTATATTAAAAAAAACATATATTTGTAAAGACTTCAATTATATAGGTGTTTCTGCGCAACGCGTGGACATTCGCCTAGTATAATCTAAAAGCAGTAGTGGTGGGAAAACATTGATGAAAAAGACTCCCGCCTCCTGTAAACATTTGATTTTCAGACCCTCCACGCTTACAAATCCATCCATTCATCTTCAGTTTCAACTAACCGTCTTTCCCCCGATATTTATGTAACATATCGTAATTGTGGGAATAATTCTAGGAAAGAAGTTTAACCTTTCTTATATTCGATCATTTTCACTCGTTGCATCCGAAATGTAAATAGAAGGATTATCCGAGAAAGTCAAATGATAAATAGATAACTACATCAACTTATATATATATATATATATATATATATATATATATATATATATATATATATATATCCAGTAGTTGTTGTATAACTCCAGATCATATTCTTTAGGATCTATCTGTAGTAGTTGTGATCTATATATAAATAGAACTGCGAGAGTTGTCAAGCCAATTCAAATTTTTTTTTTATCTTGGTATCAAAGCTTGATCTCAGGGGTTTTTAATTCCATTCTTTTGTAGTTCGTCAATCATCATGACTACCCCCACACTCATCAATTCTTTAAAAATAGCTACATCAATAACTTGCAAGCTTACTCGCACAAATTTTCTACTTTGGAAAGCACAAATGGTACCAATTCTATGAGGTGTCAAACTCTTTGTGTTGGCACTGGAGATGTAGCAAAACAAGAAGACAACCCTGCATACGAGTTCTGGGTTACTCAAGATCTAGCAAATTTTGGAGGCATGTTGTCACACCCCTGGCTGCCGGCGGAAACGCTGAGGTGCGCGACGTAAATCAGTGATCACAGTTATTGAATATACATTGAACAATACAAATATAAACTTCTATTATAACCAAAATAAAAATTATGTAAAACCCTAAATTCATAAAACCTAAACAAGAAAGGAAAATCTCAAGTCAAGAAGTCTACTCGTCGAGTCCAGAGGGATGACTCAACGAGTAGGAGTGAGTTTTGTAACGCGGGTTAAGTGACCTACTCGGCGAGTTGGAGGACCAAGTCGGCGAGTTGGTCTGGGTTTGGGAAACCCTAAATTCAAGCTTTAGTCCCCTATTTAAGCATCTTATTCTCCACCTTTCATCCCCCACTGTCCAAACCCTAACCCACGAAACCCTATTGCTTTCTATGAGCTTGTGAGTCATTTATGAGTGTTCTTGAGTACCTTGAAGCTTGAAGAAGAAGGCGAAACCTTTGGGATTCAAGAGAGGAAGTGTAGATCTTGAAGCAACACCCTATCCTCGTCATTTTCTGGTAATCAAGTTTCCACCTTGACCTTTAACTTGATAGATCGCTTCTTGGTCACTTTATGAGGGTTTTTTTTGGTCCAAGAACCCTAGCATGTGAGAAATGGTCGTCCCAAAGGCTTATGTTTCAGATCTAGAACCATTAAGGACTATTATGGCATAAAGGTGCATACTTTATGCCATGGGAGTCCCCAAGCAAGCAATAGAGTAATCTTTTGGCCTTTATAGCTCAAAAGGCCATGTATGGAAGGACAAAGGCAGGAGCTTTGCAGGGTTATGCAATGTTTGGGTCCAGATCTATGTTGGATGCATTGGTGTGGTGTGTGGGTGATTTGTAGACCAAGATCTAGGTCCTTAAGAGTTAGGGTTTGAGTAAAATCCTTCAAGCAAGGGTATTATAGGGTAAAGTTGGAAACTTTCCCCTTCTAAGGTCATTTCTAGGGTGTATTCGAAGTTTGGAGTTGGGATTTGAAGTATACGGGCTTAACCCATTAAGTTAGCTCATCAGACTAAGGGACTCGGTGAGTCCAGGAAGGGACTCGACGAGTCGAGGTGGATTGTCCCGATTCTGCGTGGTTGAACTCGAAGAGTCCAAGGAGAAACTCAACGAGTTGATGGGATGAGTCGCGACCATGAGTAGCCAGGAAGCTCGACGAGCCAGGGGTTGACTCGACGGGTTGGGTCGTGAATTCAGGATTATGAGTTTTGGAACTCGATGAGTTGATGGATCAACTCGGCGAGTTGAGTCAACCTAGTGCGTTGACTTTGACCTTGTCCAGAGTTGACCTAGCTTGACCTTTGACAGTATTATGGTCTAAGTGTTATGTTGGTATTGATAGTTTGGGGAGCTGAAGGATTAGCAGTTCAGGAATTTGCCAGTAGCAGTCAGAAGTGTATCAACCAGGCTTCAGCAATGTCAGGTGAGTTATCCTCACTATATCAATAAGGTCTAAGGCACCAAGGCCGACCCTTTATGGATTTGTATCCGGATTATGGCATGGTATGTTTATTGATTACATCCTAGTAGTTAGGATGGTGATATGCTTATGCTTAGTGACCGGTTAGTTTTGTATCCCGGTTATTCAGATGTTGCTATGATTAGTGATCTGTTAGATCAGTTTCACTATTATATGAAATTGAGCTAGTGTATGATGTTTATGTGCAAATCGATATCCTAGTATATAGGATGATGCTATGTTAGTAACCGGTTAGGTCGGTATCCTTATTATAGGATGTTGCTATGCTATTGATAAGTTAGATCGGTTTGTTGTCTATAGACTGTTACGTGATTATCTGTTATATGTGAGCATGGTTGTTTGATTGGGGGTTGGGTTGAGGCGGTCCTGCTTTGTGCTGAAGGCCAACATACCTAGCAAGCGGTCGGGATAGGCTGAAGGCGTTGCGAGGCGGCCCAGATATGCCGAAGGCTCGAGGAGCGATCCAGATAGACTGAAGGCCTACGAGGTGGTCCGGTCAGGATGAAGGCTCATTATGTATACTGTAGACTCAGAAAGTGGACCAGGTGGACTGAAGGCCCGGTATGGGTGGACCAGTCACACTGTAGACTCGAGATGCATGGCTGTTCTGTTACTTATATGCTATATGTTATGGTTGTATTGGTACGACTTTGGGCAGTTCCTCTTGTAGTGGCCCACATCGCAACAACCATATCAAGCTTGGCCCATACCGGCGTTAGGAACTTGGGCGGTCGGCACTGCTGGAACCTTGCAGAAACGGGCTGTATGCCCCTTCCTATTGCAGTTAGAGCAATACATTTCCTTGCAAGGTCCGTGGTGGTGGAAGTTGCATTTGTTGCACTTCGGAAGAGTTCCAGCATAAGTCCTGGCTGGTAAGGGGTTCGCAGGGACAACGGGAGTTACCGTGGCAGCATTGATTGCCACAAGTTGTTGTCTCTTGGAGGATTCTTGCGAAGCCCCTATTTTCCTCTTGTTCCACACCTTCTTGTTGTTGTTGTTATCTTTTTGTGTCTGGGGTGTAGGGATTGCTGGGTTCCAGTGTTTCCCGTGGTCTATGAGAGACTGTGCCAGCTCCTTGGCGCTGTCAAAAGTGATAGGCTTGGAAGCTAACACACTTGACTGGATCTGGGGCGACAGTCCCCAGATGTACCTCTCTATTCGTTTGCTCTCCAGAGCAGCCATGTCAGGGCATAGGATTTCCAGATCACAGAACCTATTTGTGTAGGTTAATATGTCGGATCCAACCATTTGTAGACCCCAAAGTTCCTGCTCGAGTTTTTGTATTTCCCCTCAAGGACAGTACTCTCTCTTCAGCATGGCTTTTAAGTTTCCCCAGCCGATGGAATTTGCCACCACAATAGTCGAAGATTTAACATGGCCATTCCACCATGTTAGTGCTCTGTCAGAGAAGGTACAAGTAGCAAACTTGACCTTATTGCCCTCCGGGTAGGCGCAGATTTCAAAGACCGCTTCCATCTTTTCAATCCACTGCCTTAAAACCATAACCCCACTAGTTCCATTGAAGTTTTGGGGTTTGGAATTCGTGAAGTCCTTGTAGGTGCAACCCGAGGATGCCCATCACTCTCGCCGTTGTTGGAGGGATGTGCACCTGTTCCCGATCCACTAGGGGCAGGTGTATTGATGGCTGATACAGCAGCTGCTACGGCTGTTGTGAAGGTTGCCTGGAACATAGTGGCATCGAAAGGAGGAGGTGGTTGAAGAGGTTGAGGTGGTGTAGGAGGTGCTTCGTTATTTGGGTTACGCCTGGGATTCCTGCGTGGCGGCATCTTTTAACTATACGTTTAAAAAATATGACAACATTGATAAGAATAATCGAATAATGAGAGTGACTCATGGACTAACCCTCCATAGTCCAACAACACAATGGATAGTATGATTGAATGAAAATGATAGCATTTGGATAATAATTTCCATATGATTAGATATCTGTCAATAATATTGGAATTACGGATATAACAAGTTCGGGAAAAGTGGTCTGGAAGTACTTACATCAACCAAGATAGGAAAATTTTGACAGAACTATGACTAGATCAAGACCTAACAGGTCTTAGATTTACAAAGATAGGAAATTAGACCAAAGTTTTTACATAAACTAGGTTATATCCAAAAGATGATTCGATGAGATTCTATCGGCGATGAGAACTGCTAGCTTGAGTTCCTGATCCCGACAATATGCGTTCCATGTCCCTTATACGCCTGTCAGCTCTTGCTTGCTGAGCACGAAGTTCCATGAACTCAACTTGGGTTTCAGCAAGTTCTCTCTTTAGAGCTGCATTTCGGGCCAGAGTCCTTTCTTGAGCGGACTCCAGTTGGCAAATGCGGACAGTGTTAACGCCATATTTGGCGTCAATCTCCAAGACTCGATTGATAATTGATTGACCCAATATCGTGTTCCTAGAAATCCTAAGAACCATGATGGGTAGGACCCTATCAGCAGAAACTCCCTCAGTGAGGTTGTAGAAGCTTCTATCTCCGTTGTAGGGGATCTTTTGACCCTGTTCCTGACTCCATGTATTCAATTTTGTGGCCCACAGAGGCGTGGGTCCTTTGAAATGCAGGATGGGGTTTCGGGTTTGGGTTTTGAGTAGCTGGAGGTAGGTTGTTGACTTCAGGCTCCGAGTCAGAACTATCAGAAAAGCCCTCAGCATGGTGATCATCCAAAGGGATTGGGTGATCATCTTCTGGTTCTTCTTCTAGCCATCCAGCGTTGCCTTGGTTTGGGAAGTACGGGTCGCATTGATGAAATCCCGCCATGATATCTACGCGAGAAAAGGGATATAAGAAATAACTAACTAGACGAACTAACTTAGATAATTACAATAAGACCAAATACCCCCATGGTATTTCTTTGTGGTTGTGTTGGTAAGTTTTTAGAATTGTTGCCACATCACAACCATTCTTGGGCATATGCTAATCACTCCTTGGACCAACATAGTTGATCAGGCTATGCCATTCCCAAGACTGACCATATATCCCCACGCTCACTTATGATATTCAACAATCGTAATACTTTTGTTCTTGTCGTTGTGACACCGATTTTTAGTATGAATGCAGGCACATATACTTACTTAAATATTGTATTATTTAAAAGTATAAACTCTTAGTCAAAGTGTTTTAATCCTAATGTATTTATAGTTAGTATATCTTTTATGGGTTGATATACTATATTCACTATAAACAATGCTCTGATACCAATCTGTCACACCCCAAAACCAAGAACGGCGGAAACGTTCAGGGGTGGAGGACGTCTTGTACAGTATCACAACAATGCAAAGTAGTAAACAAGCAACAACATCATCCATTGCATTAAAAGTAAATATTTAATACATGTGTGTTCTTTAAAAGTAATAAGACACCAAAATATGAAATCAAAATAAAATACGAGTCTTGTCTGTGATCCGTCTTCTCAAAACCTGGCCATCGTACCTGTCTACGGGTGACCTGAGAATAAAAGTTATTTTGAAAGCGAGTATCAGCATAAAGCTGGTGAATTCATAAGTATTTAAGTGCCATTGTCTTATTTTGGAAAGTTGTTATGAAGGCCATGCAAATCTTTGAATGAAACAATTGATATAAGTATGAAAAACCCTAGAAAATCCGATATTTCCTATCAGTATAAGAGAAGTCTTCTACCAAGACCCGAATGTTTTGAAAGTAGTCTTCTACCAAGACCTGTATGTTTTGTTGTAACAAAGATGGTTTTCCCTTTTTGACTACTATTAACAATATATAGTTTACCTCCTCGTTTATGTGAATGTAACACAAAATAAAAGTAATAGGGAAAATATAACCATAAAAGTATTATCCTTTTGCATTAGGATAACACAACATCGCGACTGCCGAAATGTATAACCTTGAACATCCGTAGATTGTTCATTTTCCTCTGTAGCTAGCAGCGGGTTTAAGGAATGGTTAGTCCCATAAAGGTACTCCTAATATAAGTATTAACCGTAGGCATCCGTAGATGTTCATTACCTCTGTTGCTAACAGGTGGGTTCCAGAATGGTTAGTCCCTTCAAGTTATCCTTTTGAACTAGGATAGGCAGAACAATTTACACATAATGTATTAGTAACTCATCATACTGAATCTAGGTACAAGTATTCATGTAAGTGTATACAAATAAATGTATATATGTGAATGTATTCATGAAAGCGTATCGATGTAGACGTATTCATGTAACATGTAATGTATAGTATAGACTCATGAATGAACTGACTCTGGTGTAATTCCTTGTAATAGGAATAATGTTTTGTATCTCCTAACTATCCCTATAATAGTTAACTGGAAGATAATTGATTATCCAAGCAGGTTTATACACCCTTGCTACACAAGAGTGTGGGAAACTGAATGACGGATGAAAGCTATCATATCAATACATATATAAGAACATAAGTGTATAGATATAGTTTTGTTCAAGAAGATGAAAATGGTTTTGTAAGACATTTAAGAGTTTTGAACAACAATTAACAATGACTTGATGTCATTTTAATAAACATTTCAAAAGTAATATATTTGATAACAAAGTATTTTTAAGATAGAAAACCATTTCATACATCACATTTTGAAGCATGTGAAAGCAGTTGGCTGAAAACACAGTTATAAATCACATGTGATTGATTCTATAGATACTGTTTTCTACTTGTATTCCTACCCATTAAAGTATTTATAAACATTTAAAAGGTTAATTTAGGGGTATGAACTCACCTGTAGTGAGTGGATGGGATTGAAGTGTCGGATACGATGCTAGGTGGCAAATGGAGACTTGTACACACACAACGAGCCTAGTTATCATATAATCAATATATAAATAACTAATTAGGCACTTTGTCTCTAATAATTGAAGTTAAGACACTCTAGAACATGGTAACACTTTGATTCAAGTGTTAAAGATCACAAGGGTTGCAACCAAGTGTTGTAGGGAAAGGCTAGTGTGTTTGGGGTTCAAGGAAAACCCCTTTAAGGAGTTTACGGTTTTGTGGTCATTAGCAAGAGGGTTTACGGTTTTATGGTCACTAGAACAAGGGTTTACGGTCATAAACTTACCCCTTTTGTGACCATTTAATGTTTGAAGCTTTCTAAGCCAATCCAAGTATTCCTACTTCATGTTTAAGCCTTAGGAAGTGTTGTGTGGCATCAAAACACTCCTAAATGGAGTTTACGGTTTTGGAACATTTCTCCATGAGTTTACTACCTTAAACTCATGAGTTTACTACCTTAAACTCATGAGTTTACTACCTTAAACTTATAAGTTTATGGTATTTGGGGGGTTTTCAAGTCCTTAGCTCAATCATGGCAATAGTCTAGGTTAGATTTAGACATAAGGAATAACTATCAGACTTTTATGGGACTTTTACACACCTTTTGGGGTGTTTACGGTTTTGGGAGATCCCCAAACCGTAAACACATAAAAATGTAAGGTTTTGGTGCTTTTTGTGTGATAAACTCATCAAGGATGAACCTAGACAAGTCCCTAAGTCATTGTGAAGCATCTAGGCACCCTAAGGCACCACTTTGCACTTTATTTGGTGTTTACGGTTTTGGGAACCTCCCAAAACCGTGAACACTTGATCTTGGTGTTCTTGGGACTTTTCTTTGTTTCTAACATGTAATACAAGCTTAATAAGACTCAAGGATGGAAGTACTTACTATAAGGAAGCTTGAATTGAGCTAAAAGTCCAAGAACACTTGGTGTGTTTTCTTGGTGTTTTTGCAAATCTAAACAAAACACAAATATGGATGGATGAAAAGATGTACAATCAATAGATTAAGTGTTATACCAACTTGGAATGGCTAGAACACTTACAAGTTTGAAGATCTTGATTAAATTCTTGGATGATACTTGAGAGGGTTTTTGAGTTTACTCTGTTAGGGTGAAATAATGTAAAGTCTCTAATTTGAGGAGTAAACTCATGCTTATGCATGAGTTCACGGTTTCTGGATGATTTTCCGACCCAAACATAAAAGTTTGGCCGTGAACTTCTAAGACACGAGGTGTTTGCGGTTTTTAAATTTCAAAACCCAAGACGACACTTTCTTTCACCCGTCCGCTTAAAGAATAATATTAAAATAATCAAACGAACTTATAATAAGAAGTGATTAACTTTTAGGGTTTGACCAAATGAAAATTACGGGTTGTCACAATGGTTGTGGATGATTTAAAAAGTTTTAATTTGGCTTGAATTTTTTGAATGTTATAAGTTGGTATCAGAGCCTTGGTTTGAGTGAACCGGAGGAACACTCGTGTGAATCTAGTCTTAAATCAAGGAAAGATTTTTAAAATGGTTTTTGGTTTTCAAAATAAGTAAAAGAGGATGCGAAGTGTACGATCAGTCGGAGCCAGAAGTAGACCCCAAAATACCATACGGTTATTTGATATTGTGATATGTTAGAACAACATGCTAGTACTAGGCTAGGGATGTTTAGGAATTGTATGATAGAATTGCCTGATTACATGATGCTTGCTAGCCTAGGGTTTTCCTTATATGAGATTGACATCATTACTGTAGTTGCTTGTGTAGGCACCGCGGTTGTACATAAATAAGATCTTATGGCCTGAGAATGTTTGATTTGGCCTTATGTTCTGTTCTTGTTGATTAGGGGCTTAGGGTAGGATCAGATATTCAAAAGTCTATATGGTCCAACGTTATGTATGGCTAGCATACACTAATGCTGCAGGGTTGGTGGATGTTTCATGGATGGGTGGGTTGTGTGAGGCCGGGAGGCTAGTTACGAGATATTTAGCATTCCTATAGGAGTGAGGATAGAGCGCTCGCTGTGATTATTTATATTGA
Organism: Lactuca saligna; assembly: GCF_052625555.1. NCBI lineage: Eukaryota > Viridiplantae > Streptophyta > Magnoliopsida > Asterales > Asteraceae > Lactuca > Lactuca saligna. Next base: position 30,863,686 of record NC_136423.1, read on the forward strand.
TAAGGTGTTATAATGACACTCGAGACAAATATGGGTAGGTGTGGAACGTAGTATTGGCCTGTACTACTGAAAACACATGACCTATACACGTAGCAAGGAAGTCACAACCCCTAGGGTGTTGGGTTGGGAGTTGGTCCCCTGTCATTATATGGATTATCATAGATCTTTCTAGTACCTTACTAGAATGGTGGTTACAAGACGTCTTGAGATCAGATCCAGGTTAGGCTCAGGACTTGGCGGCTAGGATAGGCCAACATTTTTAGAGGATCGCGTCAGTGAGATCATCTGAGAGGAGGTGATTAGGATTGTCCGGGGACAGTTGCCAGAGATGTTCGGGTCTGTCAAGACCGCCATGGTTGAGTATTTTCTATGAGCGCTATGCAGTCGCATCAGTTGTAACGACGGCAGGGGGAGGAGATGGTCGAGCTTTCTAGTGTCGGGACTTGTTGTTGGGACATATTCTGATGAACAGATGGTTGCAGTTGCTTGGGATCAGGGAGATTATCTGCACTCGTGGCATTATGTGGTTTGAGCAAGAGAGACTAGCACATGAGTTTCTGGATTTGAGGCTTCAGGGTTTTTGCTTGAGGCCGGAATGCGATTTGCAGGGACTCCGAAGGGTAGTGATGATTATGTTCAGCTGGATTTTTGCAGCTGGAAGTAGAATGGATAATTGATGGATTGGAATGTCATTTTATAGGGCAAGGATTGTGCCCTTTCATCTTTCGAGCTCGAAGGAGTGAGCAGACTTGGGACCCAGGATCAGGTTGTCGTCCATCTCGGATCAGTTGGTTGTAGGGATTAGCAATATTATTTCGATGCCGGTGAGCGCAGGTGGGTCGATGTGGCATAAGTAATTTGTGATATCCGGTTTGGCTTGGATATCGTGTATCGATCGGTAAGGATTGATTATGCGATATATTGCACTTTTAGGATTGTAGAATATGTCTTGGGAGTAATTGTAGCCTGGTTTAGGGCAGAGGTTGCTTCAGCTACTGCAGTTCAGCTGTGGACGTTTAAGCGGGTAAGTGAGTCAGGGTGCAAACCCTGAATAGAATGATTCCTAGATCCTGAGAGCGGGAAACTTGTTTGGAGCACCTTTGGAAAACGGGTATTATGTGGGAGGTTTGCGGATAGAGTCCCACAGAAGGGTTATTCAACATTGTCAAGATTCAGTGATTTTAGCAACCACTATTGATTGGCGGAGGAAAGCACCAAGGGAAGTAGCTCGTTGATGAGACATTAGTTGGAGCATCTATCTTTGGACTTCAAGTTAGGTGTGGGATCATTAGAGCATTAGGGACTGTTGGTTTCCATGGGATTCAGGAAGTGTTCATCTAGTTATTAGAAGCATGTGATCATTTGGGGTTGGCTAGTAAAGGAGTACTAGTTAGAAAGGTCTGGTTGTCATCAGATCGATCATTGGAAAGTAATGAGGATCAGGAATTCTCCAAATTATCATGTATTATGAAGACTTAGTCAAAGCTAAGTGGGGGAGTATCATCCCAAGATAAAAAAGTAGGAGCAGTGTTGAAAATGGTATATGTCTCACATAGTTGTCAGGAGGAGAGACAACCAAAATGGCTATTTGGGTTGAGGGTTGTGTGAGTTGGGAGTTCGGTAAAACTCCCTAGCATGGAAATTGCATCTTCTCAGTGCTTGATAACATAATTTGGGGAATTAGGTTGAGATTCTATCCATGGAATTAAGTTCAGTTTGAGTGTTCGGTCGAGGGTGTGCTCAACTTTGAGGGTTTTTTGGATTGATGGATTGAGGGTTTTGTTAGCTGCCAGGGCTCGACAGTAATTTCAGCATGGGTGTGCGGGTTATTTAACATATGTGGTAGACAAAATGTTAGGGAACAGACCACATATTTATGAGAGGGTGGACGATCGACATGAGGCATAGGGTTAGGCCGAGGTTAGAGTCCACAGAATGGATCAGGAGTTTTGAACCCCAAGGGGGTGAGACCAATCATGCTGGAGACTCTGTATGTGTTTGTGGATCTATGTGCGGGTATTGAGTATGCTGCCCAACTATAGCAATCCGAGGGTTTGTCCACAAGTATTGAACATGCTGATGGAGCATGCTGAAGATGTTGTATGGGTTTGTTGGTTATATTGTCAGATTCTGAGTATATATGTGTGTTATGGGATAACAACTTGTTCTGCAGGTGGATAATGTAGGGTAAAGTTTCAGCACTGTGACACTTGTTGGTATTGTGAATAAAATTGTTTAGGCCCTCTTGAGCAATAAAGGAGATGTGAAACTCCAAGATGGAGTGTTGGGAAAACTGAATTGACGAAAGCAGCGTCGATAGATCATCGTGAGCATTCCAGTCATGAGCTGAGGGTCAGAGAGGGTATCCCGGTCATATGCTGTGGGCATAGAGATTTTGTTGGTTATGTATCTTGTAGGAGCGTGTTCGGATTAGATATATTGTTGAGATTTGGGGAAGTTGTAATCGGATGAAGTATAGAGGATCTTGGTGATCTCACCAGTTCGGAGTGTCTCAGAGGATTAAACTTCTTGGATTGGTAATACTCCAGTGGGGGACTGGGAGTAGATCCGAATGGGTACTTGTCAGCCTTAGGAAGGCTTGGGATTAGAATGTCCTGTCATTCAGGTTCTGGGAACCGAGTTAGATCTTTCTCATGAACGTATATGGCAACACATTATATTTGGATAGGGTTGAGGCATTCCTGCTCTATGCATTAGGCTGAGATACCCGGTGCAGGCCGACTGAAAATCGTAGGCACGGAGGCTGAAGAGGAGCGGTAGGGTTGAGGTGGTAGGCCAACAAACCCTAGGAGTTTCAACTTGATGGTCGAATTGATTCGACATGTTGGTATTCCAATCTAGGGTATTCCATCCCGAGGATGACCGGTCCCTTTGATCATTTGGACTTAGCACATTGGTATTCCCACCCGAAGGATAATATGGGCTAGATATGAATGTCGTACTGGTTGGCCGGTAGTGGCAGGTATGTTGTTGGTGGTAATCGCTTGTGGGGATGTATTATATGGGAATGGTGGATGGCAAGGAACGACATGGTAAATTATCATCGATATTATGTGGACATCTTATTTTTTGATCTATTATACGGCATGTTGTGCTTAATCGGGCTGAGGCGGTCCTGCTCTATGCGGTAGGCCAAGATACCCAGTGCAGGCCAACGGTAGGTCGTAGGCACAGGAGCTCAACAAAGTATGATCCACGGTTCTATTTTATGGTAGTAGCCTCAAGATCCCAAGGTTGAATAGTCCATTAGTAGTGTTGGGAAGAGAACTAGCAATGGATAGTATGAGTGGTATGTCAGGGAGCCAGACCGAATCCAGGTCTCCAGATTGCGAGTTTAGGTAGAGTAAGGTCGAGCTGGATGACATACAGGTCGATGAGCGCCTGAATTATGTTGAGAGTTCCGTGGCCATTCTGGAGAGGAAGGTGAAGGTTCTGCGAAACAAAGAGATACCTTTGGTATAGGTACAGTGGGAACCCTGAAGAGGGTCCGAGTGGACGAGGGAGCTGGTGGCGGAAATGCGGGAACACTGTCCAGGGTTGTTCATGTTGGGTTTTAACCATAAGAACTTTCCTATGTGCGCATGCAAAACCCTATTGCTTGGATCTAGGCTTTCTAATAAACATGCTTTTGAATCCAAGACTTCTAATGGCTAATTAGATTAAACAACAACATTAAAACAGATCTAGAATCATACCTTTGAGTTCCTTGTTGATCTTCTTGTCTTGGAGCTTCTAGAGTCACAATTGTCACTCCTCTAATGGCTTACAAACACCAATAGCAAGCAAGATGATTTAGGAGAGAGGAGAGGGGATGGAATTCGACCAGAGGTTCCTTGCTTTAGGTTCTGAAAGATTGTACACGAATTCCACACCCCAAGGGCCTATTTATACCTTTAGACTCCTTAAGGGTTTCACCCTAAACCCTAATTGGATAATCTTCACTTAAGGCTATCCAAATCCATTCCATAGATATCCTTATGGACTATTTTGAGCTATCCTAAAGCTCTTAGAAACCGTCCAAAGTCAACCCTAATGGATTTACAGTCTAAAGCTTAACTATCAAACAATTGACAGTTTATACCCTCTTATTTAATTAATCTCTTTAAGTCACCAAATTAATACCAATTAATTTATGACTTACATTAATCAAATAGCTAAATATTATTCCTTATAATATTTACTCTCTCTTAACAAATCATCCTTCAAGTTGCTATGGTGAAGGCAACCCAAAAGGACCATGCACAACCGAATATAGTTACAGCCTTAGACACTATTCCAACAGTCTCCCACTTGGATAAGTCTAGTAACTATACAAGTATAATACGGTTTGCAATCGTAGCTCTCAAAGACGCTGTCAACTCTGATCTAATCAATCTTGTCCTTTAGATAAGGGATCGTACAGTCCTCTGTTAGATATCATGCTGACAATCCTATGGAATGGTTAGTCTAGCATTTAGATTTCTCGATCTTCGATTTATTTGACATAGAACTTAATCGAACACATCAATTCAGTTCTGACCGGGCCCGGCACATAAGTCAAATCAAATCATCGAGTGGCCAAGATATCTCTTCTACCCTCTTAGGATAAAATTTACAGATAAACTTCGACTTATATGCATTTACTTATTCATTAACCAACTATACACAACAATGCGTTTTATAACATCAAGTTACTGATGCGTTTTCGCATTATCAATGCACAATCAATTAACAAATAATAAACCATATATCTAGGTTTTAAGACCATATGATATTATCGTCTTGCGATCACCTTTTATATCGTATTCCATAAGGTGATTCCAGCAAGCGCGGGTTTATTCCAATGCTCAAAACTAGTTCGTAAGCACTCATGAACGTTGCAGCAACTCTTGCTATGTCTAACACCATTTAGACACTCTACACACCAATTCACGACAATCTTCATTCATATCTACTCCCAACATATGAACGATTGTGGACCATTTGAATAATTCGATTATTCCTAATAAACTCAATTATTCTGGAAGTCAAAACATGCAAAGTGAAACAATAGTTAAACAACTAACATGTGATAGTAACTTTACTCATAAATAAAACTTCTTTATTTAATCATCAAATGTTAATTACATTTATCTATTATACGTTTCTAATACCATCTAATCTATGCTAATATCATCCTTCAGCCCAATACTCTTAGCATGCTGTAAGTGCTTAACCCTACTCAGTCCCTTTGTAAGCGGATCTGCTGGGTTATCTTCTGATGATATCCTCTTCACTGCGAGTTGTCCTTCTTCTACACGATGTCTAATGAAGTGATATTTTCTGTCGATATGTCGAGATCTACCATGATCCCTCGGTTCCTTGGTCAAGGCAACCGCACCTTCGTTATCACAGAAAATCTCCATGGGCTCCTTTATGGCCGGCACAACTCCAAGATCACCGATGAAGTTTTTCAGCCATATTGCCTCCTTCGACGCTTCGCTCCCTGCGATGTACTCTGATTCGCACGTTGAATCAGCTACGGTTTCCTGCTTGGAAATTTTCCATGTCACTGCTCCTCCATTTAGGGTAAAGACCCAGCCCGACTACGAACGATAGTTGTCCCTTTCGGTTTGAAAGCTGGCGTCACTATACCCTCGCACCTTCAAGTCATCACTCCCTCCAAGGACTAAGAACCATTCTTTCGTTCTCCGAAGGTACTTAAGGATGTTCTTCACCGCAATCCAATGTGCTTTGTCAGGATTCCCTTGATATCTGCTAACCATGCTCAAGGCGAAGGCTACATCAGGGCGAGTACAAGTCATAGCGTACATGATTGAGCCAACTGCGGAAGCGTATGGTACTCGGCTCATTTCTGCTATTTCGGCTTCGGTACTCGGACTTTGAGTCTTACTCAACTTGGCATTTCCTTGTATCGGTAGTTCTCCCTTCTTTGAGTTTTCCATACTAAAACGTTTTAGTACCTTCTCTAAGTAAGTATTCTGACTAAGTCCAATTAGTCTCTTACTTCTTTCTCTTACTATCCTTATTCCCAAAATGTAAGAAGCCTCTCCGAGGTCCTTCATAGCGAAGCACTTCCCGAGCCAGGACTTAACCTCCTGCAGAGTCGGGATGTCGTTTCCTATGAGTAATATGTCATCGACATATAGAACGAGGAAGCTTACTACACTCCCACTGGCTTTGACATATACACAAGATTCGTCTTCGCTTCGTACAAATCCAAACTCTTTGACTTTCTCATCGAAGCAAAGATTCCATCTGCGAGACGCTTGCTTAAGTCCATAAATGGACTTCTCAAGCTTACACACTCTATTCGGATGCTTCGGATCCACAAACCCCTCTGGCTGAGCCATGTAAACATCCTCAGCCAACTTTCCGTTAAGGAAAGCGGTCTTGACATCCATTTGCCAAATCTCATAATCATGAAATGCGGCAATTGCTAGCATCACTCTAATAGATTTAATCTTCGCAACTGGCGAGAAGGTCTCATCATAGTCAACTCCGGGAGTTTGAGTAAAGCCCTTCGCAACCAATCGCGCTTTGTATGTGTGTACGTTCCCATCCACGTCGATCTTCTTCTTGAAGATCCACTTGCACCCTACGGTCTTACGTTCGGGCACGTAATCAACCAAATTCCAAACTTGGTTATCGTACATGGATTGGATCTCGCTATCCATCGCCTCTTTCCATTTCGCAGACTCTGGGCCTGCCATGGCTTCCTTATAGCTATTAGGTTCATCAAGATTTACTAGTGTACCATCACTAATATACGTGTCCCCTTCGGTAGTAATATGAAAACCATAAAACTGGGGTTGAACTCTAAATCTATCGGAACGTCTAAGAGGTAAGGATTCGTCAATCGGTTCAACCGGAGTTTCCTCCTCGGGTTGAACGCCAGCGGTGGAGGTTCCTTCATCTATCGATTCTTGAATCTCTTCAAGTTCGATTTGCCTCCCACTGTCTCCTTGGCTTATGAGTTCTCGCTCTCGGAAAACTCCTCTCCTCGCAACAAAGATAACATTATCTTTCGGTCTATAGAAGAGATATCCAAAGGAAGTTTGCGGGTAGCCGATGAAAATACATCGCTCACTTCGAGGTTCAAGCTTGTCGTGAGTATCTCGTCTTACGAAAGCCTCGCAACCCCAAACCTTGATATGTGCCAACGAGGGAGCTTTCCCCGTCCATATCTCATGAGGTGTTTTGGCAACCTTCTTGGTAGGGACTCGGTTAAGGATATGGGCGGCAGTCTCTAAGGCATACCCCCAAAAGAAGATAGGTAGTGAAGCACGACTCATCATAGAGCGAACCATATCCAATAAGGTTCGATTACGCCTTTCCGCCACACCATTCAACTGCGGTGTCCTAGGAGGCGTCAATTGCGAAACTATTCCACACTCCTTGAGATAATCGTGGAATTCAAGACTTAGGTACTCTCCTCCTCGATCGGATCGAAGCATCTTGATTTTCCTGCCCAATTGATTCTCCACTTCATTCTTGAACTCTTTGAACTTTTCAAAGGTTTCTGACTTTTGCTTGATTAAATAGATATACCCATATCTACTATAATCATCGGTAAAGGTCACATAGAAGCGGTTCCCATCCTTCGTGGTTGATCTAAAAGGTCCACATACATCGGTATGTATTAGGTCTAATAGTCCCTCACCCCTTTCACAAGTGCTCGTGAAGGGCGACTTAGTCATCTTTCCAAGCAAAAAAGACTCGCATGTGTCATCTTCCCTAAGGTCGAATGACTCCAACACTCCATCCTTTTGGAGTTGGGCTATGCGTTTCTTGTTGACATGTCCAAGACGACAATGCCACAAGGATGCTTTATCCATACTAGTGGAAGAATCAATATTCAAAACATCATTTCCTAAGTTATCAACAATCATAACAGTTTCATATATTCCATTACATGGTATAGCTTCAAAATAAAAGACACCATTCAGATAAGCCAAAATAGAACCATTCTCATTATTAAAAGAAAATCTAAAACCTTGTCTATATAAACCATGAAATGAAATGATGTTTCTAGCCATTTCAGGCGAATAGCAACAATTGTTCAAATCTAAAACTAAACTATTCTTAAGCACCAAAGAATACACTCCAATCTTGGTCACAGGCGACGATCTTCTGTTCCCCATGATTAGATTGATCCTTCCTTGCTCCACATCCCTACTTCTTCTTAGTCCCTGCACATTAGAACAAATGTGATAACCACAACCGGTGTCAAGAACCCAAGAAATAGCATGATTAGAATTGTTAGATTTGATTGCATATATACCTGCGAAAGATGGCTTGATCTTTCCTTCCTTGATGGCTTGCAGGTAGTCCGGGCAGCTTCGCATCCAATGTCCTATCTTGTGGCGATGGTGGCACTCTGCCTCCTTCGGGTTAGAGCAGGGCTTAGAGGGATCAACTTTTGTCCCACTAGAAGAGGAACCATCTCGGGCTTTCACCTTTCGATAGTTATTTGAAGAAGCTTTCCTCTTCTTTCCCTTCCCTTGACCAATAGCCAAGACAGGAGCAGCAGATGGATTGGGAGTTGGTGCAACAGACTTGTCCTTGAAATTGCTCTCAGCAACCCTCAAGAGACCTTGGAGCTTACTTAGAGTGACCTCCTCTTTGTTCATGTGGTAGGTCATCCTAAATTGATTATACATCGGAGGCAAAGAGTGAAGCACCATGTCGATCGCCAAGTCTTCGCCGAAGTCAACGTTTAACTTGCGAAGGCGGTCGACATACCTTTGCATCTTTTGCAAGTGCACGGTAAGAGATTCTCCATGACCCATCTTAGCGGAAATCATGTTGGTGAAGATCTCGTAACGCTCTTGTCTCGCGTTTTGGTGGTACCTCTCCAACAAGTCTTGATGCATCTCGTATGGATACATGTCCTCGTAGGACTTTTGGAACTCGGAGTTCATGGTGGCGATCATGATGCAATGTACTTTCGTCGCATCTCGCTCATGGGTTTCAAAGGCGGTGATTTCGGCGGGAGTAGCAATTTCGGGGTTGATTTTCTCGAGCTTCTCGTCGAGGACATACTCTTTATCCTCATAGCGAGCAATGGTGCGAATGTATCTTATCCATTCGCCAAAGTTCGTTCCATCGAAGGTGACCTTTTGGCAAAGGCTCATCAACATGAAAGAACTAGCAGCAGCGTTGTTTGCGTTTGACATCTATAGAAAGGACAAAGATAGATTAGAACAAGAATCCCTAATTATCACCCAATAAGAAAATTAGGGCTAGGATCCAACAATAACATTTACATACTAGAAAAGGGATGCCGTAATCTAACATGCAAATAAATTGAAGGTAAGTGAATGACGATTCACTAATTCTCCATCACAAAACTTAAACTTTTAGTCCTAAGTGTTTTTGAGAATTCCTAGGTTCGGATGAGATTCATTGAACTATTCAATGGCATGTTTAAATCTCGATATGCCCCTCTTGTTTGTGACTGGGATGCCGAGGATCACAAAGCGGGTGTGAATTGCCATGCAAATTTACATGGTGCCTTCATTGTTACGATCACCTATTCGATGTGCCGGTAAACCACACACGCTCCATCGAACTATGATAAACAATGAATCACCCTTTGCCACCTTCGCTTAGAACCAATTAGTGTGCCGGTAAACCACACACGCTCCACTAACATCTTAGCAAGGTGCAAAGTGTAATTTCATGGGATTGCATCAATTCACCTTTCCTAAAGTAACTAAGATTGGGAAATTTGAAAAAGATTTAGTTACTTCGTATTTCTTATTATACTTTTAATGAGAGGATGAGGTTGCCCTATCCTACCCGTTCGGCTAACGACCCTCCACCAATCAAGCAAGCGGTGGGTGTGAGTGTACACCCATTAAGCGTCATTTTATAGGCCGCAACCTTATACCCACCTTATAGATCGGCTTCGTGAACGAGGCCTACTAGCGGTAAGACTAGCATTTAGTTATACATATATATTATTCTAATAACATCATATAAGTATAGGGTTGTATTTTAAACTTTTCAAAATCTATGGTTTGAAATTTAAATTGTCTAAATTAAAGCTTTTAATCACAAATTTTAAATTTCAAAACTATAGGGTAGGTTTTAAACATTTAAAACATGGAGGATCAAATAACAAATAATTTCAATTAACAATTAATATCCTAATTATCTTTATTTGATTTATCTTTGATTTCTTTGAAGATAATTACCAAAAATAATCAAAATAATTAATTAATTATCATATAAGGAAACTAAATATTTAATTAGTTGATAATTACCTTTAACTAGATCAAGATAACACTTATATTTATCAAGAAAACGGATTTATATTGATCTAATTAGTTTATGGAAAGTTTGGATAAGATAAACACAAAGAAATCCCGAATTTGGCCCTTCCTGACGCTTGGACTCGCCGAGTGCACAAGGGGACTCGCCGAGTCAGGCCTACTCGACGAGTCCACCTTGGAACTCGACGAGTCAGTGACTCAAAACCCAAAAAATCGAATTTTGCAGGTTTGTTTCAGTTATTCAAGCAACAATTTAAAGAAAACCAATCTAGGCTCTGATACCACTGTTGGGTTTTAACCATAAGAACTTTCCTATGTGCGCATGCAAAACCCTATTGCTTGGATCTAGGCTTTCTAATAAACATGCTTTTGAATCCAAGACTTCTAATGGCTAATTAGATTAAACAACAACATTAAAACAGATCTAGAATCATACCTTTGAGTTCCTTGTTGATCTTCTTGTCTTGGAGCTTCTAGAGTCACAATTGTCACTCCTCTAATGGCTTACAAACACCAATAGCAAGCAAGATGATTTAGGAGAGAGGAGAGGGGATGGAATTCGACCAGAGGTTCCTTGCTTTAGGTTCTGAAAGATTGTACACGAATTCCACACCCCAAGGGCCTATTTATACCTTTAGACTCCTTAAGGGTTTCACCCTAAACCCTAATTGGATAATCTTCACTTAAGGCTATCCAAATCCATTCCATAGATATCCTTATGGACTATTTTGAGCTATCCTAAAGCTCTTAGAAACCGTCCAAAGTCAACCCTAATGGATTTACAGTCTAAAGCTTAACTATCAAACAATTGACAGTTTATACCCTCTTATTTAATTAATCTCTTTAAGTCACCAAATTAATACCAATTAATTTATGACTTACATTAATCAAATAGCTAAATATTATTCCTTATAATATTTACTCTCTCTTAACAAATCATCCTTCAAGTTTCTATGGTGAAGGCAACCCAAAAGGACCATGCACAACCGAATATAGTTACAGCCTTAGACACTATTCCAACAGTTCATTGCAACAGACTTTGAGGGCGAAGTCTAGTTTAAGTGGGGGAGATTTATAACACCCCAAATTTAGAACACCTAGACAAGAAAGGAAAATCTCAAGTCAAGAAGTGTACTCATCGAGTCCAGAAGGATGACTCGACGAGTAGGAGTGAGTTTTGTGACGCGGGTTAAGTGACCTACTCGACGAGTTGGAGGACCAACTCCGCAAGTTGGTTTGGGTTTGGGAAACCCTAAATTTGGGCTTTAGTCCCCTATTTAAGCATCTTATTCTCCACTTTTCAGCCCCATTCTCAGCCCCCACTGTCCAAACCCTATTGCTTTCCATGAGATTGTGAGCCATTTATGAGTGTTCTTGAGTGCCTTGATGCTTGAAGAAGAAGGAGAAACCTTGGGGATTCAAGAGAGGAAGTGTAGATCCTGAAGCAACACCATGTCCTCGTTATTTTCTGGTAATCAAGTTTCCACCTTGACGTTTAACTTGATATATCTCTTGGTCACTTTACGAGGGGTTTTTTGGTCCAACAACCCTAGCATGTAAGAAATGGTTGTCCCGAAGGCTTATGTTTCAGATCTAGAACCATTAAGGACTATTATGGCATAAAGGTGCAAGCTTTATTCCATGGGAGTCCCCATGCAAGCAACAGAGTAATCTTTTGGCCTTTGTAGCTCAAAAGGCCATGTATGGAAGGAAAAAGGCAGGAGCTTTGCAGGGTTATGAGATGTTTGGGTCCAGATCTATGTTGGATGTATCGGTGTGGTGTGTAGGTGACTTGTGGACCAAGATCTAGGTCTTTTAGAGTTAGGGTTTGAGTAAAATCCTTCAAGCAAGGGTATTATAGGGTAAAGTTGGAAACTTTCCCCTTCTAAGGTCATTTCAAGGGAGTATTCGAAGTTTGGAGTTGGGATCTGAAGTATACAGGCTTAACCCATTAAGTTAGCTCATCAGACTAAGGGACTCAACGAGTCCAGGAAGGGACTTGACGAGTCAAGGTGGATTGTCCCGATTCTGCATGGTTGAACTCGACGAGTCTGAGGAGTGACTCAGCGAGTTGATGGGATGAGTGACGAACATGAGTAGCCAGGAAAATCAATGAGTTGGGTCCTAAATTAAAGATTCTGAGTTCTGGAACTCGACGCGTTGATGGATCCACTTGGAGAGTTGAGTCAATCCGGTGCGTTGAACTTGACCTTGACCAGAGTTAACCTAACTTGACCTTTGAGAGTATTATGATCTAAGTGTTATGTTGGTATTGATAGTTCGGGGAGCTGAAGGATCAGCAGTTCGGGAATTTGCCAGTAGCAGTCAGAAGTGTATTAACCAGGCTTTAGCAATGTCAGGTGAGTTATGATCACTATATCAATAGGGTCTAAGGCACCAAGGCTGGTCCTTTATGCATTTGTATCCGGATTATGGCATGATATGTTTATCGATTACATCCTGGTAGTTAGTATGGTGATATGCTTATGCTTAGTGACCGGTTAGGTCTGTATCCCGGTTATCGGGATGTTGCTATGATTAGTGATATGTTAGATCGTTTTGACTGTTATATAATATGAGTTAGCATATGATGTTTAAGTGCAAATCGGTATCTTGGTATATAGGATGATGCTATGTTAGTGACCAGTTAGTTTGGTATCCTGGTTATAGGATGTTGCTATGCTATTGATCAGTTACATCGGTTTATTGTCTATAGACTGTTATGTGATTATCTGTTATATGTGCACATGGTTGTTTGATTGGGGGTTGGGTTGAGGCGGTCCTGCTTTGTGCTGAAGGCCAACATACCCAGCGAGCGGTCGGGATAGGCTGAAGACCTTGCGAGGCGGTCCAGTCAGGCTGAAGGCCCGATGTAGGAGGACAAGTCACACTGTAGACTCGAGATGCATGGTTGTTTTGTTACTTATATGCTATATGTTATGGTTGTCTTGGTGTGGTGTTGGTATTTTTGGGGTAACTCACTAAGCCGTCGAGCTTATAGATTTTGTTAAATGTTTCAGGTTTAGCGGATGACCGCGGGAATGCGAAGGCGTGACCGTACACTTCCTCGATTGATGATTATGATTTCTGGGAACTTTGATGTTTAAAAGTTTTAATTTGGCTCTAATTTTATGGATGTTACAAATTATATTGACAATGGCTAATGCTAAATCGTGACACACGCCTAACAATCTGGCATTTACAATGTATAATAAGAATAACGGAGAGTCTTCTGAGCGAATACTTCCAACCTGCTAAATAACATGAGAATACATACATTTAAAATATGTCAACAAAAATTGTTGGTGAGTTCTACAGGTTTTGAAACAAAGTAGTTTTATAATACAAATATGTTTTATAAAATTTCTCTGGGTGACCAGCTTATATAAATACTTATCCTTTTTATCAGCATTATAAAAATAAACGAGTTTTAAAAGTGTATTTGGATTCATTTAAAGATATATCGTTTGTTTAAATCCAATATAACTTTGTTGAATGATAAGAAAATCAAATTTATAACAAGTCTTTACGGTATTCATGACAAAAATGATTTTTATATAAAGATTTTGAATACCAATTTATATAAAAAAAGTCATATCACTCTTTGTGAAAACATAAAATATCCAAATTTACTCTTGAAACCTTGTACAAGCATTCGTATAGTTTATACATATAACTCATAAGTTTCTAATTTATAAACTTTGTAAATTCGTGTCGTAGTATTTATTAAGTATTATCTTAATTAATTTGAGAACCGACACTTAACCATTGACGCAAACTCCTCCCGCATACATATTGTGTTTTCGTACAAGAACAAAATGTTTATATGAGTAACCTATTATTTGTAAGTTATTGAACCTTAATCAGCCATGTCTTGATATTAATTAGGTGTTATATAACTTAATTTCCGGTATGGACACTTATCTTTTGAGTTGCAAGTTATCTCACTACATACCGTCTCTTTGAACTAGTAATACTAAACAAAACCCCATATAAACCCAATATCGGTTCTATACGGTGACAAGGCAAACCCGAGATGTATAATGAGGTCATAACCGAACTCCGACGAACGCCTTTGCAACCAATACTTACAAGTTTTAGTGCTGAAAGTCCACACCCAAGTTTGTTCATTCTTGGGGACTTTATCATTTAGGAAATGCCAACGCTCGTTCATACTTGTCAGTTAATGTTTGTAGCTAGCAACCGATGCCGGGATATCAACCCATATAAGTATGTGATCTTGAACTTATACCTGGCGTTACTCGTTCCATACTGATTAACGGAAATGACATAGAGGACTCTCCACTAAGATGTACGGTCTCAGAATTGTACAAACATAGCCCATGCAGCTTAGGAAATGATCCTAACTCATAAAACTTTTAGAATAAGCGTAGCTCATACAAAACGTCATGTGTGTGTGACGAAATTTGAGCAACATAACGACTGCTTATATAATATTTTCCAGGTTTCAACCAACGTGAAATCAAAAATTCCATAATATTAACAATTAACACGATTAATCTAATGTAAATATGTCACAAATAACGACTCTTAAGTTTTGAAGTCGATCATATTATTTTATTGAAATGAAATCCATAATTTAATAGAATGAGTTATATTTTTATATTTAATATAAAAATATATTAATAAATTTTACAATCATTTCTACATAACTTATCCTATATTAAAAGTTAGTTTTCAATAATTTTAACTATTAATTATATATTTTCATAAATCTAGGTTTTTTTTCATCAAATATGACAATGTACTTTCGTATTATACTCGAATAATATTTTTGCGCATTTGTATATCATTTCATACTTCCAGTCGATACTTTAACTTATACATATAAAATCGTCATTTTTGTGATTTACAATACCAACCGGTGTTATTATTGCAATTTACATATAATATTGTGATTTTAGTAATATTAATTAATATATCACAAAAAGGTGTATTTATATCATTCTACTTTAACTTATATATGATTTATACAATTTACATTACTAGTTCATAAGCTTTCGACCAAATATAAAGTACGATGTTATATTAATGTATAAAAATATGTAAATCATCAAAACTAAATTAAATAAAAATATATTCTCCTCCAAATATTAAAACAGTAACACATGGGTCGTAGAAACTCACATTCAATGCGTGATCTCGATCTAGACTCGGTTTCGGTGAAGCTTTTCGTGATTAGTCGCAACGTAACCCTTATTGGACTTTCAAACGTTTCCAGGTTTGTTTAGAAATGTTTTAAAATAAATCGACTTGTTTTCAAATATTTTTATATTTAAAAGAAAAAGGCTGTTTTGCAATTTATTTTACACAAGGGACTAATTTTGTGATATATTATCTCCAATAGGGTCAGTTTTAAAACGTTTAAATCTTTTGGAACTGATTTTGAAAAGGTTTATGTCAAGTGTCTTATTTTAATTTAAAACTGCATTTGAAGGGACTGTTTTTGCCAACATCACTAATGTACAAAAGGGGTCGATGCGTCTCATCGTCCTCATCAGATTGGGGAAAGAAGGAAAAGGGGATATGGGGTTACGAACGGAGCAACGAAATCAGATGGCGAGAAGGAAGCTCGCAGGCGCGCGGCTGCTGCTAAAGACGTCCCGGCCTATCACGAAGAGGGAGGCGGCTCCGGTGCTTGGCCGAACCGAAGAGACGAAAGCAGCGAGGCTCTCTCTTTCTCGTCCGGCGATTACAGACCCAGCTCACCCGAGTGGCGTGCTCCGTCGGTCGACTAGACCGAAGAAGGGCATGGGCAGAAGCAGCTCGGTGATGGCGATAGTTTGCTAGCGGTGGCAGAAGCAGCTCCTGTCACCGTTCCTCCTCCTGATGCGAGAATGAGATAGGGGAAAGGAGGTGGGTCTGCGGTGGCTGGTACTCACAATAGCAGCGGCGGTGGAGGTGAGTGGATGGGTAGCGGTTGAAGGAGGAAGCAGCACCGGTGCCTTGGTCGGTCGAGGAACGAAGATACAGGCAGTCGGTGGCTGCTGTTGTCGACAACAGTGGTGAGAGGGGCTGCTCCGGCAGTTTCCTCGTCGGTTCCAGCAGCGGTGTCCGAAGGGATGGTGCGTGGGTGTGGTACGAGAGGCAGAAGAGGTCCGATGGATGTCCGGTTGGCAGCCAACAATCACGATGTTCCCCCATTGTTTTGGCAATTCCGATCAACAATAGGTAAGAATTTTCTTTTGGGATTTTGTTTGTTTTAACAGGAATCTATGGTATGAACAAAATGGATGGTTGGGTTGTGATTGTTTGGCAGGAAAAAAAAAGGAAAGACAAAGAAGAAACGGGCTACTGCCCTCTTAGGTAGTTCTTGGCAGCAACCGAAGGAGGAGAAGAAAATCAATAGAATTTTTTGTGGTGTTACAAAGAAGCTGAAGGCTTTATCCAATCTTGAAAGCAATGTAAAAAGAAAATCTGAGTTTTTGGATTTTTGTTGTTTAAAAATGATATTGTGGTACAAATCATAATTTGAAAATATATTTGGGGTAAAAGTCAATCAATGTGTATTTTATTTATTTATTCATTAGTTTATAGTTTATAATAATGAAAACCACGGTTATAAAATTTATTAAATTTTTTATTATAAAAATTTATAATTATTAATCAATTATTTTAAATAAATTATTAATTAAAATATATATCAAAATTTTAAAGTTATTATAACTTTAAATTTAATATATAATTAGAAAATATAAATTTAAATTTTAAAATGAGTTATCTAATATAAATACACGACACATAACATAATATTAATAAGAAGTTGTATTAAAACGACTCTTGTCAAACGGATATTAAAATTATTAATTTATTAGATATATATTTTGTGAAGTAATCTGCGATTGTTAATTCTTGTGCCATCGATTCGTTTTGTGAAATTTTCTTGAAAATGCTAGTTGTCTTGATCGTTGTGATTCTAGAAACACGGACGGAATTTAATTCCGACGTACCAAACTCCATGAATTTACGTTTAAAGTTTCACGATTAATTGGATTGGATTCGATAGATTTTACGAATCTGATTTTGGTAGAGGTTAAAATATTCTAAAAATATAATAACATAATAGATCATAGTCTGAATTCAAAAACAGTTTACGATATTCGTAGCTATCCCAAACGAAGGAGTGTACAATCCGTTTCAGAAAAATCAGATAAATACTGATTTTTATAACTTTAAAGAGACGTAACTTGTTCATACGAATTTCGTTTTGGACGTTCTGTATATATTCACGAAATCAGGAGAACGTAATCTACTCAAATCCCTTATCCATAATTCTCAAATATAATTAATGAAAAAAATTAATTTTTAATGTCTCAAATAGAATTTAATTTTTAGTAGTTATAGATTCAATCTTCAACGATAGACGGTTCGAGCAGTTTCAGACGTTCTAAAAGAATTTACAAATATAATTTATTTAATATACATTATAAACATAAAACTACACACAATGAGTCATTAATACCTAGCGGTTCGCGGTGGTTTGACCGCCGAACTCTGATAGATTTTTACCAATTGTTACATTATCCACCCGTTGAAAGGAATTCCATCTTGAAATTCAACGTTTAGATGAAATATTATAAAATAATTGGTGGCATTTTCATTTCATTTGATCCATACATGATCATTCTATAGTCGTTTAAAGCCGCATAATTCTAGATTAGATAACTTATTCAATAGATGACTTTTCCACAAGTGTCTACAGATAGGTAATATCGGATAAGATCGACTCAAATATTTTAAAGGTTGCCGAGTCTTACATACAATTTAATCGTGTGTAGATTCACGAACATGAAATTTTAGTATTATATCATAATACACTTTATTGAAAGATATAAAAAGCGTGTCATTAGACCGACGCTCCTAGAGATTTGGCGTATGAACAAAACATCGTGCATGCTGTTTAGTTCTCAAGACGACTTGATATAAAGATTAGGATCGAATTCTGTCAAAGAATCTCGAAGGTCATTTAAGTCGTGGTTTAACTTGACTCGTTCTCTAAGTTGAATCATTCTTCTTAAAGGGTAAGCTTTTAAAGTTACCCGGTCTCTAACTTGGAAGTCGAGAGACTTACATTTTTTTGTTCACATAAATCCTTTGTCATTCGTGTACAGCATGTAATCATTCTTAGATTACGTAATCTTTTCTTTAATATATTGAGTGATTCATGGATCAAAATGCAACGCATCACCTGCATGTTCTTTGTTTACTTTCTCACCTTTAATCATTGCTCAACACACCGAGGATCAACACTTTCGTCATACAAAGTATCAAACAATGAGGTCTATATGTTGGCGTGACAACTATCTTCATGGGAAAATTTAATTAACAACAATAGGTACCTTATGAATTATTCAAGCCTGTCATAGCAATCGGAACCTCGTGCAGTCTGATGATTTCTTCGGCAAGTACTGGCCAACTTTTCCATTTCACGTGGTTCTTAGATTAGTGGAAAGTGGGCAGACTTAGTCAATTTGTGGACCACTGCCTGAATAAAACCAAAACCATTATGTTTCTTTAGATAGCTTTGGTATAAGGTCCATTGATGTTGGTTCCCACTTCTACTCAGGTATTTCTGATTGTTACACTAGCCCTGAGTATTCCTGACATTCTGTCTTCGGTAGAGGCTTGATACTTGCCACTCATGTGGAAATATTTGCTTTCATGCATGTTCATAAATTCTGTTTCTTTAGAAATAAACACATTAGGTCAGAAGCCTAGAGGGATGAGAGACTCATGAGTCTGGGAGCTTCATTCAAGATTATGCACACGTGTTCACTAAACTTAGGGGTACGGATTTGGTTCATAATTTTTGCATCCTGTCATCCCTAAGCTTGATGTAACGACCCAAAAATCAAGGATGAAAATTTAATTTTTATTATAGTCAAAACTAGGGATGAGCTTTTGAACCACCGGAACCGGAACCGGACCGGAACCAGACATAAATTAGTAGAGCGGTTCGGTTATTGGTTCTTGACTTATGGCAAAACCGGTTCCGGGTCTACCACCGGTTCGGTTCTAACAAAAACCGATTAAAAATCTAAAACCGGCTCGGAAGTGTAAGAGTCGATCCATGCAAAATCTATTTTCAAAATACTATCTAATTGAGTGTATATCAATATTTCCTAAATTCCTAATCTATTCCTTGATTAACCTAAACACAAAACGGAAAGTCCAAGTTAAAAAAAAAGTCGATCACCACACAGAGGAAAATAGGGACGATCGGATTTATTTGGGGCTTAGGAAATCACGATCGCTAGTCGACATTGTGAAAAAAAACCGACCCTGACAAACAAAAATCGATTTTGGGTAACAATGGAGAAGCCAAAATCAAGAAATTGGGTTAATATAGAAGATGAAACTCAAGTAAGTCATTGTTGCTATTGTTGCTTATTGTATAAAAATTGTTGGTGCTAGGGATCTCTTAATAAACAGGTGCAACGTATGCGAGGGATGCTTGTATGGGTTTTGCTTGAATAAAGTTTTTGTTTGTGAGTTTTATTTTATGTATTTAATTAGTCATTGTTACATAACAACCTTTATAGCTAAATAATAATGACTATTGAGCCTTTATGATATTCGTTATGGGTTCATTTGTATTTAAGCGTAGAAATTGGATTAATTTGAAGAAAATAGTTTTATCCTATGAAGAACCTACATTTGAATAATAGGGTAGAATAGAAATCGTTTTTTCCTACTTACATGATGGAAGATATGGCACTGAATCATAAATTGAAACATATTGTTAATGACATAATGGTAGAACCCACGAATGAAAAGAGATGTGAAGAGGTGGAGTAAGCAAGCACGTGGAATGTATTCATTGTCATACAATACCTGCCATCAGTGAGAGCTCTTCTGCGGAGAGGCTGGCAGAGTTGTACGTGAGGGAGGTGGTATCGCAGCATGGAGTACCGATATCGATTGTCTCAGATCCAGATGTGCGTTTCACTTCCAGATTTTGGAAGAAATTTCATGAGGAATTGGGTACGAGGCTGCATTTTAGTACCGCATACCACCCACAGACCGACAAACAGAGCGAGCGGATGATTCAGACGCTCGAGGACATGCTCCGGGCATATGTACTGGATTTCGGCTGGAGTTGACATGTATTTGCCCTTGGCTGAGTTTTCTTATAACAACAACCATCACTCAAGCATTGGTATACCACCCTTTAAGCTGTTGTATGGGAGGAGGTGTCAGACCACCATTTGCTAGGGTGAGGTAGGGCAACGTGTGATGGGTAGTACATAGATAGTGCTTCAGACGACAGAGAAGATACAACAGGCCAAACAAAGGTTGTTGACCGCTCAGAGTCGCCAGAAGAGTTATGTGGATAAGCGACGATCCGAGCTCGAGTTCCAGGTCGAGGATTTCGTGCTCCTGAAGGTATCTCCTTGGAAAGTAGTGATCCGATTCAAGAAGAGGGGCAAGCTAGGGCCCCGTTATATTGGGCCGTTTAGAGTGATCGTGAGGGTGGGCAGGGTTGTATATCGCTTGGAGCTACCTGCGGATTTGGACCAGATTCATGATACTTTCCACGTGTCGCAACTGAGGAAGTGTATAGCCGATGAATCGGCAGTGGTACCACTGGAGGATATCCAGGTGGACGCGAGTCTGAATTATGTCGAGAGGCCGATTGCAATCTTGTATCGGAAGATCAAGGTTCTGACAAACAAGGATGTGCGCTTATTTTAGGTTCAGTGGCAACGTCAGAGTGGTCCGAGCTGTCTTGGGAGCCGGAGTCGGAGATGCGGGAGCAGCATCCGGAGTTCTTTTCGACATGAGACTTCGAGGGCGAAGTCTGGTTCTAGTGGGGGAGAATTGTAACATCCCGAAATTCAGGTAAACACTATAACCCTTCTATTTTGAGAGTTGGCAAGATGAGTCCCTTAAAGTGGTGTGTTAGTGTGAGTACGCTGGGCGTAATGAGGTGTATGACGCGCGTACTCACACGGTTATTTTGAACGCGGACTCGCCCGGGTATGCTAGGCATACCCAGGGTTACGCTAGGCGTACCCAGGGTTACGCTGGGCATAGTGTGCCCATATACAAACCCTAATTTCTGGCTTGTGCACTATAAAAGGAACATTTAGACCTTTTCCCCAACCACCATACCCCCTTGAGTGAGCCCTTAGAGTGTAGAAATCTGTGTTTAAGCTTGTGTGTGTTCTTGAGCTTGAAGGTACCTTTTTGAGGTGAAGAAGGAGAAGAGGAAGCCATTGTTGAAGCTAGAAGTGGAAGAGCAAGAGTAGATTTGAGTTCTATGGTGGTTGGAGATCCCTTCTAAGGTAAAAGGTTCAAAGCCTTCCTTGTCCTTTAAGAGTTCTGCTTTTTGGACCCATTTTAGGGTTTTTGGTTCAAGGTGGAGATTTTGTGTGCAAAGAGTCTCCATAAGCCTAGATCTAGCCTTCCCCATTGTAATATGTGTTGAGGATTCATAAAAATCCAATATTGGTCGTGGATATTGAGTCATGCATGAGTTAGGGTCTTAATATGGAAAGAGGAAAGGTGTTTTGAGTGATGGATGATCTTTACAGCCATGCAAGGCTTAAAGGTTTCAACTTTATGGAGAAAGGACCCTTAGAGAAGTTAAATCTGGAGTATGAGTTCTTGTCTTAACCGTTTAAGACCAAAATACTCAATATGGCTGAACCGGGATTTATGCTGGGCGTAATCCTAGTACGTGCAGCGTAGGGGGTGGCACACCCCGATTCTGTGAAGGCACCGGGTACGGCCAGCGTACATGTTTGGTACGCGTATTGTAACCCGTAGGGTTGATTTTTGTTGACTTTTAGGGTTTGGTCCACTTTAGGGTATTTGCGCCATGAGAGGGGTAAAATGGTCTTTTACCCTCCTGAGAGTGCTAAGAGAGGGAATGGTCTAGCCTTCAAAAATGTGTTGATGCCGAGTGTTTATTTTGTATGATTAGGCGGAGGCTAGATCCTATTTTCACGGAGTTCGAGATTTCCGAGCTACCGAGTTGCACGAGGTGACTCTTCTCATTATACGTTACCTAGAGTGGTATTATGAGTTAACTGGAGGGTCGTATGTGCTATGTATGATATTGAGTGCCATATATGAGATTATGTGCTATGTGATGTAGGTATGATATATAATTGTATAGACCAGACCGGAGGGTCCAACGATTCAGACCGGGTCGGAGGGCCCAATGAGCTATGATCGGACTAGAGGGTCCAATGAGCTATGATTGGACTAGAGGGTCCAATGAGCTACGGGACTAGAGAGTCCCGCTGAGACACATCGACCGGAGGGTCGTACAGTAGCCTCGAGTGGCGTATGTGTTGTATGTGGTATTTTGGGGAACTCACTAAGTATTTATGCTTACAGTTGTTGTGTTATGTGTTTCAGGTACTAGCGAGGACCGTGGAAAGGCGTCGGCGTGACCCGTACACATAGAGAGGAGATTTGATTTGTGATTTTGGGATATGTTTTGATTTGATAACTATTGTGGAATACTTTTTGAGAATATTTTATATATAAATTTGGTTGTTGAAAAATGAAAAATTTGTTTTGAAAATTTCATCGTTACAAGTTGGTATTAGAACCTTGGTTTGAGTGACTCGGATGCACCTTCGGGCGTATCTGAACTCAAACTGAAGATTTGAGAAATTTTCAACAATAAAACTAAATTTTCTAAAGAGAGTAAGAGGTTTAGAGACTACCAGAGCGGAACAGTGTGCACGGTCAGCCAGCGCCCGAACGGTGAATCCCCAAAATACCCTTACGTTATGTGTTATGAGATATGATATGTTATGTTATGCATGCTAGAGTAGGCGAGGTATTCATATTAGGACTAGAGTGGCCTAATTTGTGATGCCTTAGCCTAGGAGATTACTACTGCTATGAGATGCCTTGAGAGTGAGTAGGTAGCAGTTAGGAGCTCATGAGAGGTCTACCAGAGGGTAGCCAATGCATAGCGAGAGTAGAGTACTTGCGTTCCGGGCTCCAAGGAGGAGGACTTGGGGTGAATACTGATGCGGTGTGGTCGGTAGTATAGGGCTCGTACTACTGAAGACACCAGATCAGCGAGCAGTCCAAGTAAGAATCCTTAGGATACTAGAGGACGAGTAGGGTTGCATTATCGAGTGCAAGTATGCTCGATCGAGTCTCTGATGTTTTTATGTTGTATTTCAGAGATATTATGGTTGGGACACGACACACGCCTGGGAGCAGTGGTGTTAGCGATGAGGAGATCCGTCGGTTGATTCATGAGGAGGTGGCTGCGGCCATACGGGCTGAGATACTGGAGATGTTTGGGTCTATCAAGACCAAATTGATTGAGAATTTTGATGAGCGGTATGCCGCTCTTACTGATGCTGCTGTTGCTACAGCCACCGCAGTCGTCGCGACTGCCAGGCCGCAAGGGGAGATTTATTGCTGTATCGGGAGTTCAGCAACACGAAGCCACCCAAGTTCGATGGGACACAGGATCTGATTGCTTCTATGAGATGGATTGCAGATGTTGAGGGATGCTTTTACACTTGTTCGTGTCCAGAGCATTTGAGAGTGCGGTTCGTACTAAACCACCTTCGCCTGGGGGCGAAGGACTGGTGGAAGTTCGTGTCAGCAGATTTCACCCCAGCTGAGCTTACTGCGGTGACCTGGGAAAGGTTCACCACCATGTTTCGTGATGAGTATGTTCCCCATGTGGAAAGGGAACGACTGGCTTAGGAGTTTTTGACCCTTAAGCAGGGTACTGATTCAGTTACTGTGATTACGCGGAAGTTTCATGAGAGGGTGATGTTTTGCCCTGAGCAGGTGTCTACCAAGTAGGCTTGCATGAGCCGGTATCTGAGTGTTCTAAGGAGAGATATTTGGGAGTTCGTGGCGAACTCGACTTACCATATATTTTCCAAGCTCCAGGTAAATTCCCGGAAGAGGGAGATAGAGCTGGAGACTCAGGCCAGGGATGAGGAAGAGTCTCAGGGGAAGGATCGGCAGCCGACACAGTCTCAGCCGATAGCAGAGTGGGCCAGGCCTGCTGATTCGAGATCTGGGAGCGCGAAGGGCCGCACTTGTGGGAAGTGCGGCAAGAGTCACGAGGGGTCGTGCAGAGCGGGATTATGCTACAAGTGTGGGAAGGAGGGGCATATCGCGAGGGATTGACCCAAGGGATTTTCTGTTTGCTTCCATTGTAACCAGACCGACCATCGAAAGGCCGAGTGCCCTCAGCTACATCAGGGATCAGCACAGGGATCTGCACCTGCTGCTAGGGCTACCGAGGTTCGACCAACAAAGATCGAGGTAGTGATGAGTTGGGAGGTGTCGAGGTCACCTACCGAGATCAGTAGTTTCCTAGGGTTGGCTGGCTATTATCGAAGATTTATCAGGGATTTCTCCAAGATCTCCATACCAATCACCAAGTTGACCCGGAAGGGTGTTGCTTTTTCATGGGGTCAGGAGCAGCAGACCTCATTTGAGACACTTCGCCAAAGATTGTGCGAAGCTCCGGTGCTCGCACTCCCGGAAGGAATGGAGGATTTTGTGGTGTACTGTGATGCATCGAGAATGAACAAACTTGGATGAGTTTTCCTATAACAACAGCCATCACTTGAGCATTGGTATGCAACCCTTTGAGCTGTTGTATAGGAGGAGGTGTCGGACCCCTATTTGTTGGGGTGAGGTAGCGCAACGTGTGATGGGTAGTACGAAGATAGTGCTTCAGACGACAGAGCAGATACAACAGTTTAGACAAAGGTTTTTGACCGATCAGAGTTGCCAGAAGAGTTATGCGGATAGGCGATGATCCGAGCTCGAGTTCCAGGTCGAGGATTTCGTGCTCCTGAAGGTATCTCCTTGGAAAAGAGTGATCCGATTCAGGAAGAGGGGCAAGTTGGGGTCTCGGTATATTGGGCCGTTTAGATTGATCGCGAGGGTGGGCAGGGTAGCATATCGGTTGGAGCTACATGCGTATTTGGACTAGATTCATGATACTTTCCACGTGTCGCAACTGAGGAAGTGTATAGCCGATGAGTCGGCAGTGGTATCACTTGAGGATATCCAGGTGGACGTAAGTCTGAATTATGTCGAGAGGCCGATTGCAATCTTGGATCGGAAGATTAAGGTTCTGAGAAACAAGGAGGTGCGCTTAGTTCAGGTTCAGTGGCAGCATCAGAGGGGTCCGAGCTGACTTGAGAGCCGGAGTCGGAGATGTGGGAGCAACATCCGGATTTGTTTTCGACATGAGTCTTCGAGGGTGAAGTCTGGTTCTAGTGGGGGAGAATTGTAATAGCCCGAAATTTAGGTAAGCTCTATAACCCTTCTATATTGAGAGTTGGCAAGATGAGTCCCTTAAAGGGGTGTGGTGGTTGTGAGTAAGCTGGGCGTAATGAGGCATACGCCGTGCACACTCATGACCTTATTTTGAACGTGGACTCGCCCGGTTATGCTTGGTGTACCCAAGGTTACGCTGGGCGTAGTGTGCCCATATACAAACCCTAATTTCTGGCTTGTGCACAATAAAAGAAATGTTTAGTCCTTTGCCGCAGCCACCATACCCCCTTGAGTGAGCCCTTAGAGTGCAGGAATCTGTGTTTAAGCTTGTGTGTGTTCTTGAGCTTGAAGGTACCTTTTTGAGGTGAAGAAGGAGAAGTGGAAGCCATTGTTCCAGCTAGAAGTGGAAGAGCAAGAGTAGATCCGAGTTCTACAGTGGTTGGAGATCCCTTTTGAGGTAAAAAGTTCAAAGCTTTCCTTGTCCTTTAAGAGTTCTGCTTTTTGGACCCATTTTAGGGTTTTTGGTTCAAGGTGGAGATTTTGTGTGCAAAGAGTCTCCATAAGCCTAGATCTAGCCTTCCCCAGTGTAATATGTGTTGAGGATTCATAAAAATCCAATATTGGTCGTGGATATTGAGTTATTCATGAGTTAGGGTGTAACGCCCGTGTTTCTGGGCTTGCCATTTTTAGCAATGTAATAGTCTAGGTTAACCTTTGTAACTCAACTTGAAATAATAAGAATGTATTATTTGTGAATTATGTGAATGATGTGTTTATTTTCTTGATTTTTATAATTTAATGAATTAAGAATGAAATAAGCGTCAAAATTAAAGTGTAAGATACGCCCGATATCTTTGCATAAAGTTGTAGTGGTCGAAACAAGGATTTCGGAGATATAAGGAATGCCAAAATCCGAGTTATAACGAAGAAGTTATGACCTGTCGAAGTTTCGAGACAGAACCGGCACGACGCCGAGTGACGTAAAATATGAATTTAAGATAGAACGATATTTAGCCTTAGCGATCTAAACGAAAGTCGTAGATTTCGTTAAACCGAGAGCGTGCATAAAAGGAACGCCCAAATCTGACTTCGTATGAGGAAGTTATGATTTTCTGAAGTTTCGACGTGGCAGTATGCAGCCCGAATACTCGATTTGAGATCGAGCGGTTTTTAGCTGAAACAATCTAAATGAGAATCGAAGATCTTGTTGTTAGTAGCGAAGCACTGAAAAGTTAGGCGAGAACGGACGTCAGACGAAGAAGTTATGAATTTATAACGAAGTTTTTCTGTCCCGGCCTTCTAAAAATAAATAATAAAAATAAAAGTCAAAATTAGCCGACGGAGTCTAAATGAAAGTTGTAGAGTACGGTCTGACCTTCGCGTGGATATAAAGAACGTCAAAAACGGAGCTCGTATGCGAAAGTTACGCAATTTAGAAAATTGACAAGTCAATTACGCCCCGCGTAATTTGAGTACGCCCCGCGTACTCAGTCGGTTGCAACTTGTCTGACCAATACTCGAGTGCCACCAGTCGACGCACGCAGTGACGTCAAAGTACGCCCCGCGTAACCCGAGTACGCCCCGCGTAATTTGAGTACGCCCCGCGTAATCCCAGACCCAGCAGCCTATAAATAGAACTCGAATTCAGCCATTTTCTCTTGTTCAAACTCTTCTTTCTCTCTAAGTTTTGCCTCGTTTTGCGTGCCGTTTATACCCCGAAGCCCCGGTAATATTCTCGAGCCCCGAAGCAAGATCCGAAGCCCCGAGAATCCCGAAGAGCGTTATTCCCGAGCCGAAACGCTGCCCGCGAGGAGCCCGGTTTTGTGAAGATCTTCCAGATCTACGGAGAAACACCTCTTCTGCAAGACGTAGTGCTGCCCGATCATCTTTTGATCAAGTGAGTGTGTAGTTACTTTCATTCCAACACAATATTATGAAGTATTTCCTATAAAATACGTGTTATGTGTATATACTTGGTTGTTATACGTGTGAGTGTATATTCACTCTCTTCTATCTTATAGATCTGATTATTTCTCTATGAAATACGTGTTATGTGTGTGTGCCTCATCTGTTATGTGAAAAATGTTTTGATTGAGCATGCTATACAGGTTTTGAAACTACGTATAAAAATGTATATTTTATCTACTAATATGTTGGGTAGAATATGGGTAGATAGTTGGTGTGTAATAAACAGATGAGAGGCCTCGATGTTGTTTTGATCCAGTCATCTAGCGGAATTTAGATGACGACCACGGACTTTTCTAGATAGTCCAGTGGAACGCTAGCAGGCTCATAACCTGTAGGTGTTAATGAACTTGGGTGTTCATTCGCTGTATTCCATCCCCCCCATGGTTGCCTTATTTGACTTATATTGCTGAGGAACCCCCGAAGCATGTGTAGTCGCCCCGATGAAATATTCTTAGACTAGGTCCCTTGTGTTAGTTATTTTAGGGACATAAAGTGAGAATAACGGGAATGGGTAACTGGGTTATTGTTGGTTGATAATAATTAATTAAATTATTTATTGTGGGTTGAAAACCCTACATGCTCACCAGGCTCCTAAGCCTGACCCACTCAGTTGATTTATTTTACAGGAAGTGGCGCAAGAGCTTAAGATGGGCGAACATCAAGTTGTTTTGTTTACAAGTCTGTATATGTATATATTTGTTGAAAGACTTGTAATGCTATCGTTTATGCTTTATGATCTGTATCGGAACATGACATCCCGACTTTTGATTATGAAATGAAATCATATTTCTTTATAAAATGTTTTGATAAATATCTATTTTATCATGTTTTGTTTTTGGGAACAAATTCCGCATCTCTTTTAAAATTAAAAGGATTTACTCTGAAAATTATTTTAAAAAGCATAAATGAAATCGATCTTTTCTGGCCGAGATTTTGGGGATGTCACAGTTGGTATCAGAGCATTAGTTTAAGCGAACTAGGAATTTGTAGGATTTCTAAACTTAAACTTAGCATTCTAAGTGGAGATTGCGAGGTGTGTGTCTGTTGGATCTTAGACACAAGCACTAGTTTATTTTAGGAAAGTTGCCTAAAATGCTTTTATGTGCTAAATGTTATATGTTGCCATATATGATATTGTTTGTTCGGATCTACGGTTTATTGCCAACCGGATCTGAGGGTTTATGTGTTTAGGATTCTAAGCGTATGTATACGATATTAGAACTAGCATGTAATCGTTTGGGGTAATAAGGTGAAATTATTCGGTGTGTAGATCAAAAATGGTGAGAACAAGAAGTGGAGTTGGAAATGCTGATGAAAACAGGAATCAACCACCAGTGATTGAACAAATACCTGTTGTAGCAGCAGCACCTGAGCCAATAACCATGGCTGGTGTGCAATTAATGATTCAGATGATGTTGGATCGTCAGATGGAGGAAACTAGACGGTTGCTTCAACAAAATCGTGAAGAACTATCGATTCGTGTGGAAGAGCCTGAATTAAATGAAGGGCACTCGGAAGGTGGAAACTTCAGTGGATCAGTTGGTCAAGCCAACCCACCGATAGTTAGGCAAGATAACCGCGATGGAAGGAATGATGGAATGGGATGCAAGTACAAGGACTTTTTGACTTGCAAACCATCGACCTTCAATGGAAAGGAGGATCCGATTGGGGTTATGGATTGGATCTCCGAAATGGAGCTAGCCTTCATGACGTGTGGCTGCAGAGGTAAGTTGCAAACCATCTATGCCGTGCGTCAATTCCGAGGTGGAGCCGTTCGTTGGTGGAACACTCTTGGGAAGACTTTGAGCCCTAATGAGCCACTACAATTGTCATGGGCAGAGTTCTTGGTGCAGTTTAAGCGCAAGTTCTGCTCGGCTCAAAATCTGTTGGAGTTGGAGAACAAGTTCCTGACATTGACTAAGGGCAGTATGTCAGTTGATGAATACACCAATAACTTCACCGATAAGATGGAGTTTGCCTTGCGTATCGTTCCAGACGAGCTGACGAAGGTGGACCGGTATGCGAAGGGACTCCCATGGGAGTATGAGGTGCCAGTACGTCAGGCACATACTTTAGAGGCAGCTATCTGGGCTGCCAAGTCTGTTGAGAACATGATAAAGGGGAGAACCACCAACAAGGTTGAGGTTGGTGAGAAGAGGAAGTTTGAGGGAACATCTGGTTCCGGCAAGAAAAGCAAATTTTCGAAATCTGATTCGAAAAGGTTTGGTGGGGGGAAAGGAGGGGAAGCGAAGTGGTGTGAAAAGTGTAAGAAAAAGAACTTCGGCAAATGTAGCAAGGATGTAACTTGCTACAAGTGTGGAAAGGTTGGACATTTTGCCAATGAATGTCTGAACAACAAAAGGATGTGTTTTGGTTGTAATGAAGAGGGGCATATTTTGAAAGACTGTCCGAAGAAGAAGGAGGTAGCTAAGCCCAACATTCCACCAAAGCCGAAGGCGAGAGCATTCCAGATGACACTGGAAGCTGCTAAGGATGAAGCTGATGTCGCTTCAGGTACCTTTCTCGTTAACAATTTGCCTACCCAAATTTTATTTGATTCTGGAGCCAACTACTCCTTTATATCGCATGAATTTGGTAGAAAACTAGCTTTGCCTGTTGATAGACTAGATAATGCTTTATTAGTCGAAGTTACTAGTGGCAAGTTTGTACCTGTTAGCCATCGTATGAAAAACATCTTAATCGACTTGAATGGGAATAAGTTCCACGAGGAATTATTGCCTATCGAACTTAATGGTTTCGACATTGTGTTGGGAATGGATTGGCTCAGCGCCAATGATGCCGAAATTTTATGCAAAAAGAAGATAGTTAAAGTAAACCCGCCTAGAAAGGAATCGTTTATGGTGTATGGGGACAAACGCCGAGTGAATTCTGGAATCATTTCCCTAATGAAATCCAGAAAGTGTTTGACCAAGGGATGTACATCATATTTAGCATTCGTGATTGATGCTAAGAAGGAAAAGAAGGTGATACAGAGTATTCCTGTGGTGTGTGATTATCCGGAAGTATTTCCCGAAGATCTTTCTGGATTACCACTTGATAGACAAGTAGAGTTCAGAATAGACTTGCTACCAGGAACTACGCCAATAGCAAAAGCACCTTATCGATTAGCACCAACGGAGATGAAGGAGCTGATGATGCAACTTCAAGAGTTGTTGGACAAAGGTTTCATTAGACCTAGTTCATCGCCCTGGGGAGCTCCGGTGTTATTCGTGAAGAAGAAAGATGGAAGTATGAGAATGTGCATTGATTACAGAGAGCTGAACAAGGCAACAATAAAGAATAGATATCCGTTGCCAAGGATTGATGACCTATTTGATCAATTGCAAGGTTCGAGCTATTTCTCGAAGATCGATCTTAGGTCAGGATATCATCAGCTGAAAGTAAGAGAGCAGGATATAGAGAAGACTGCGTTCAGAACTAGATATGGACACTACGAGTTCTTGGTTATGTCGTTTGGACTAACCAATGCTCCGGCAGCATTCATGGATTTAATGAATAGGGTTTGTAATCCGTTCCTTGATAAATCCGTGATAGTGTTCATCGACGACATTCTGATTTACTCAAAAAGCCAGGAGGAGCATGGCAGACACTTACGAGAAGTGTTAGAAGTTTTGAAGAAGGAGAAGCTGTATGCTAAGTTCTCAAAATGTGATTTTTGGATTCGTGAAGTCCAATTCTTGGGTCACGTGGTCAACCAGGAAGGGATAATGGTTGATCCAGCAAAGATTGAAGCTGTAATGAAGTGGGAACAACCGAAAAGTCCCACGGAGATTCGAAGCTTTTTAGGATTAGCCGGATATTACCGAAGGTTTATCCAAGGCTTTTCTTCGATTGCTACTCCATTGACAGCTTTGACCCACAAAGGAGCTGCTTATGCTTGGGGTGAAAAGCATAAAGAAGCATTCGAGAAGCTAAAGAAGAAACTATGCGAGGCACCGATACTTTCTCTACCCGAAGGAGTTGAAGACTTCGCTGTTTATAGCGATGCGTCTGGGGTTGGATTGGGTTGTGTTTTAACCCAAAGAGAAAAGGTGATAGCATATGCGTCTCGACAACTGAAAGAGCATGAAAAGAACTACCCGACTCATGATTTGGAGTTGGCAGTAGTAGTTTTCGCTCTGAAGATATGGAGGCATTACCTCTATGGCACTAAGTGCAAACTTTTCGCTGATCATAAGATTCTCCAATATCTCTTTAATCAGAAGGAATTGAATATGAGGCAACGATGCTGGCTGGAATTACTCAAGGACTACGACTGCGAGATACTTTACCACCCCGGTAAGGCTAATGTTGTTGCTGATGCTCTCAGTCGGAAAGTCAATCTTGAAAGGAAAAGGCCAAGAGCATTGAGAATTGAAGTTGTCTCGACCATTGTGGAAAGTATAAAGAAAGCTCAAGAGGAAGCTTCTGAGAAAAATGACCAAAAGGAGGAACGTTTGGGTAAAACGTTGGTGTTTGGTACAAACGGTCATGGACTGAAGGTATTCCAAGATCGTATTTGGGTACCTAAGTCAGGAGGAATTAGAGATCTTCTGATGGAAGAAGCTCACAAGACCATGTATTCGATTCATCCCGGTAGCACTAAAATGTATAGGGACCTGAAACCCTACTACTGGTGGCCGACGATGAAGCTTGATGTTGCAAAGTATGTGGCCGAGTGTGTGACTTGTGCGAGAGTCAAGACACAACATCAGAAACCGTACGGGAGTTTAGAACCTTTACCTGTGCCTATGGGTAAGTGGGAAGACATTGCCATGGATTTTGTCACTAAACTGCCCAGAACAAAGAATGGTCACGACATGATTTGGGTGGTCGTTGATCGATTCACTAAGAGTGCGCATTTCATAGCAGCCAAGGAGAAATGGTCTATGGAAAAGCTTGCGAATTCTTACGTAAAGGAAATTGTGAGGCTTCAAGGTGTCCCGTTAACAATTGTGTCGGATCGTGATAGTCGTTTCACCTCGCGATTTTGGAAAAGTCTACAAGAAGAATTGGGTACCAAGTTGTGTTTAAGTACAGCTTACCATCCGCAGACCGTTGGTCAGAGCGAACGAACGATACAAACACTTGAAGATATGCTGAGAGCATGTACCTTGGAATTCCTAGGTAATTAGGATGAACATTTACCGTTGGTAGAATTTTCCTATAACAATAGTTTTCACTCGAGCATTAAGATGGCACCTTACCAAGATTTGTATGGACAAAAGTGTCGTACGCCGTCTTGTTGGCTTGAGGCTGAGGAAAAGCAGTTTATGGGACCGGAGATGGTTCATCAGACTGCTGAAAAGTTGAAAATAATTAGGGAAAGAATGTTAGCAGCTCAAGATCGTCAAAAGAGTTATGCTGACAAAAAGCGAAGACCGATGACTTTTGAAGTTGGGGATTCGGTTTTGCTTAAAGTCTCGCCGTGGAAGGGACTTATAAGATTTGGTAAAAGGGGAAAGTTGAGTCCAAGGTTTATTGGACCGTTTAAAGTTCTTCAGAGGATTGGGAACCAAGCTTACAAGCTCGAACTACCAGAAGAACTAAATGGAATTCATAACACTTTCCATGTGTGTTATTTGAGGAAGTTCACGGGAGAAGTTCCCGACATAATTCCACTTTCAGAGTTGAGGATTGATGAGAACAAAAGGTTGATTGAAGAACCAGAGGCAATTGTTGACCGAAAGACTAAGAAATTGCGACGTAAGATGGTGGAGTTAGTGCTTGTCCGATGGAAACACACGAATGGGCCAAATCTCACCTGGGAGACGGAGAGTGACATGAGGATTCGCTATCCGCATTTGTTTGTTGATGTGTGATTCCGGGGACGGAATCATTCTAAGGTGGAGAGAATTGTAACGCCCGTGTTTCTGGGCTTGCCATTTTTAGCAATGTAATAGTCTAGGTTAACCTTTTTAACTCAACTTGAAATAATAAGAATGTATTATTTGTGAATTATGTGAATTATGTGTTTATTTTCTTGATTTTTATAATTTAATGAATTAAGAATGAAATAAGCGTCAAAATTAAAGTGTGAGATACGCCCGATATCTTTGCATAAAGTTGTAGTGGTCGAAACAAGGATTTCGGAGATATAAGGAATGCCAAAATCCGAGTTATAACGAAGAAGTTATGACCTGTCGAAGTTTCGAGACAGAACCGGCACGACGCCGAGTGACGTAAAATATGAATTTAAGATAGAACGATATTTAGCCTTAGTGATCTAAACGAAAGTCGTAGATTTCGTTAAACCGAGAGCGTGCATAAAAGGAACGCCCAAATCTGACTTCGTATGAGGAAGTTATGATTTTCTGAAGTTTCGACGTGGCAGTATGCAGCCCGAATACTCGATTTGAGATCGAGCGGTTTTTAGCTGAAACAATCTAAATGAGAATCGAAGATCTTGTTGTTAGTAGCGAAGCAATGAAAAGTTAGGCGAGAACGGACGTCAGACGAAGAAGTTATGAATTTATAACGAAGTTTTTCTGTCCCGGCCTTCTAAAAATAAATAATAAAAATAAAAGTCAAAATTAGCCGACGGAGTCTAAATGAAAGTTGTAGAGTACGGTCTGACCTTCGCGTGGATATAAAGAACGTCGAAAACGGAGCTCGTATGCGAAAGTTACGCAATTTAGAAAATTGACAAGTCAATTACGCCCCGCGTAATTTGATTACGCCCCGCGTACTCAGTCGGTTGCAACTTGTCTGACCAATACTCGAGTGCCACCAGTCGACGCACGTAGTGACGTCAAAGTACGCCCCGCGTAACCCGAGTACGCCCCACGTAATTTGAGTACGCCCCGCGTAATCCCAGACCCAGCAGCCTATAAATAGAACTCGAATTCAGCCATTTTCTCTTGTTCAAACTCTTCTTTCTCTCTAAGTTTTGCCTCGTTTTGCGTGCCGTTTATACCCCGAAGCCCCGGTAATATTCTCGAGCCCCGAAGCAAGATCCGAAGCCCCGAGAATCCCGAAGAGCGTTATTCCCGAGCCGAAACGCTGCCCGCGAGGAGCCCGGTTTTGTGAAGATCTTCCAGATCTACGGAGAAACACCTCTTCTGCAAGACGTAGTGCTGCCCGATCATCTTTTGATCAAGTGAGTGTGTAGTTACTTTCATTCCAACACAATATTATGAAGTATTTCCTATAAAATACGTGTTATGTGTATATACTTGGTTGTTATACGTGTGAGTGTATATTCACTCTCTTCTATCTTATAGATCTGATTATTTCTCTATGAAATACGTGTTATGTGTGTGTGCCTCATCTGTTATGTGAAAAATGTTTTGATTGAGCATGCTATACAGGTTTTGAAACTACGTATAAAAATGTATATTTTATCTACTAATATGTTGGGTAGAATATGGGTAGATAGATGTTGTGTAATAAACAGATGAGAGGCCTCGATGTTGTTTTGATCCAGTCATCTAGCGGAATTTAGATGACGACCACGGACTTTTCTAGATAGTCCAGTGGAACGCTAGCAGGCTCATAACCTGTAGGTGTTAATGAACTTGGGTGTTCATTCGCTGTATTCCATCCCCCCCATGGTTGCCTTATTTGACTTATATTGCTGAGGAACCCCCGAAGTATGTGTAGTCGCCCCGATGAAATATTCTTAGACTAGGTCCCTTGTGTTAGTTATTTTAGGGACATAAAGTGAGAATAATGAGAATGGGTAACTGGGTTATTGTTGGTTGATAATAATTAATTAAATTATTTATTGTGGGTTGAAAACCCTACATGCTCACCAGGCTCCTAAGCCTGACCCACTCAGTTGATTTATTTTACAGGAAGTGGCGTAAGAGCTTAAGATGGGCGAACATCAAGTTGTTTTGTTTACAAGTCTGTATATGTATATATTTGTTGAAAGACTTGTAATGCTATCGTTTATGCTTTATGATCTGTATCGGAACATGACATCCCGACTTTTGATTATGAAATGAAATCATATTTCTTTATAAAATGTTTTGATAAATATCTATTTTATCATGTTTTGTTTTTGGGAACAAATTCCGCATCTCTTTTAAAATTAAAAGGATTTACTCTGAAAATTATTTTAAAAAGCATAAATGAAATCGATCTTTTCTGGCCGAGATTTTGGGGATGTCACATAGGGTCTTAATATGGAAAGAGGAAAGGTGTTTTGAGTGATGGATGATCTTTACAGCCATGCAAGGCTTAAAGGTTTCAACTTTATGGAGAAAGGACCCTTAGAGAAGTTAAATCTGGAGTATGAGTTCTTGTCTTAACCGTTTAAGACCAAAATACTCAATATGGCTGAACCGGGATTTACGGTGGACGTAATCCGAGTACGCGCAACGTAGGGGGTGGCGCACCCCGATTCTGTGAAGGCACCGGGTATGCCCAACATACATGTTTGGTATGCACAGTGTAACCCGGAGGGTTGACTTTTGTTTACTCTTAGGGTTTGGTCAACTTTAGGGTATTTGCACCATGAGAGGGGTAAAATGGTCTCTTACCCTCCTGAGAGTGCTAAGAGAGGGAATGGTCTAGCCTTGGGAAATGTGTTGATGCCGAGTTTTTATTTCGTATGATTAGGCGGAGGCTAGATCCTATTTTCACGGAGGCTAGATCCTATTTTCACGGAGTCCGAGATTATGAGCTACTAAGTTTCACGAGGTGAGTCTTCTCACTATACGTTACCTAGAGAGGTATTATGAGTTAACCGGAGGGTCTTATGTGCTATGTATGAGATTGAGTGCCATGTATGGGATTATGTGCTATGTGATGTAGGTATGATATATAATTGTATAGACCGGACTGGAGGGTCCAACGATTCAGACCGGACCAAAAGGTCCAACGAGACAGACCGGGCCAGAGGGCCCAACGAGCTATGATCAGACCAGAGGGTCCAACGAGCTACGGGACTGGAGAGTCCCACTAAGACACATCGACCGGAGGGTCGTACAGTAGCCTCGAGTGGCGTATGTGTTGTATGTGGTATTTTGGGGAACTTACTAAGCATTTATGCTAATAGTTGTTGTGTTATGTGTTTCAGGTACTAGCGAGGACCGTGCAAAGGCGCTGATGTGACCCGTACACAGAGAGAGGAGATTTGATTTGTGATCTTGGGATATGTTTTGATTTGATAATTATTGTGGAATACTTTTTGAGAATATTTTAGATATAAATTTGGTTGTTGAAAAATGAAAAATTTGTTTTGAAAATTTGATCGATACAGTTGTAACACCCCGAATTCAAAAGACCTATACAAGAAAGGAAAATCTCAAGTCAAGAAGTGTACTCATCGAGTCCAGAGGGATGAGTCGATGAGTAGGAGTGACTTTTGTGACGCGGGTTATGTGATCTACTCGACGAGTTGGAGGACCAACTCCGCAAGTTGGTTTGGGTTTGGGAAACCCTAAACTCAGGCTTTAGTCCCCTATTTAAGCATCTTATTCTCCACCTTTCATCCCCATTCTCAGCCCCCACTATCCAAACCCTAACCCACAAAACCCTATTGCTTTCCATGAGATTGTGAGCCATTTATGAGTGTTCTTGAGTGCCTTGATGCTTGAAGAAGAAGGAGAAACCTTGGGGATTCAAGAGAGGAAGTGTAGATCCGGAAGCAACACCATATCCTCGTTATTTTCTGGTAATCAAGTTTCCACCTTGACGTTTAGCTTGATATATGTCTTCTTAGTCACTTTACGAGGGTTTTTTGGGTCCAACAAACCTAGCATGTGAGAAACGGTCGTCCCAAAGGCTTATGTTTCAGATCTAGAACCATTAAGGACTATTATGGCATAAAGGTGCAAGCTTTATTCCATGGGAGTCCCCATGCAAGCAACAGAGTAATCTTTTGGCCTTTGTAGCTCAAAAGGCCATGTATGGAATGAAAAAGGTAGGAGCTTTGCGAGGTTATGAGATGTTTGGGTCCATATCTATGTTGGATGCATTGGTGTGGTGTGTAGGTGACTTATGGACCAAGATCTAGGTCCTTAAGAGTTAGGGTTTGAGTAAAATACTTCAAGCAAGGGTATTATAGGGTAAAGTTGGAAAATTTCCCCTTCTAAGGTCATTTCCAGGGTGTATTCAAAGTTTGGAGTTGGAATCTAAAGTATACGGGCTTAACCCATTAAGTTAGCTCATCATACTAAGGGACTCGACGAGTCCAGGAAGGGACTCGACGAGTCGAGGTGGATTTTCCCGATTCTGCATGGTTGAACTCGACGAGTCCGAGGAGTGACTCAGCGAGTTGATGGGATGAGTCACGAACATGAGTAGCCAGGAAAATCAATGAGTTGGGTCGCAAATTCAGGATTCTGAGTTTTGGAACTCGACGTGTTGACGGATCCAATTAGAGAGTTGAGTCAACCCGGTGCGTTGACTTTGACCTTGACCAGAGTTGACCTAACTTGACCTTTGAGAGTATTATGATCTAAGTGTTATGTTGGTATTGATAGTTCGGGGAGCTGAAGGATCAACAATTCGGGAATTTTCCAGTAGTAGTGAGAAGTGTATCAACCAGGCTTCAGCAATGTCAGGTGAGTTATGATCACTATATCAATAGGGTTTAAGGCACCAAGGCTGGTCCTTTATGGATTTGTATCCGAATTATGGCATGCTATGTT
Source organism: Lactuca saligna (assembly GCF_052625555.1). Lineage (NCBI taxonomy): Eukaryota > Viridiplantae > Streptophyta > Magnoliopsida > Asterales > Asteraceae > Lactuca > Lactuca saligna. The sequence goes on from NC_136423.1 coordinate 30,901,790, forward strand.
TATTGATTACATCCTGGTAGTTAGTATGGTGATATGCTTATGCTTAGTGACCGGTTAGGTCTGTATCCCGGTTATTGGGATGTTGCTATGATTAGTGAAATGTTAGATCGTTTTGACTGTTATATAATATGAGCTAGCATATGATGTTTAAGTGCAAATCGGTATCCTGGTATATAGGATGATGCTATGTTAGTGATCGGTTAGTTCGGTATCCTGGTTATAGGATGTTGCTGTGCTCTTGATCAGTTACATCGGTTTATTGTCTATAGACTGTTATGTGATTATTTGTTATATGTGCACATGGTTGTTTGATTGGGGGTTAGGTTGAGGCGGTCCTGCTTTGTGCTGAAGGCTAACATACCCAACGAGCGGTCGGGATAGGCTGAAGGCCTTGCGAGGCGGTGTAGACGTGCCGAAAGCTCAAAGAGCGGTCCAAATAGACTAAAGGCATGCGAGGCGGTCCAGTCAGGCTAAAGGCCCGGTGCAGGAGGATCAATCACATTGTAGACTCGAGATGCATGGTTGTTTTGTTACTTATATGCTATATGTTATGGTTGTATCGGTATGGCGTTGGTATTTTGGGGGTAACTCACTAAGCCGTCGAGCTTACAATTTTAGTTTATTGTTTCAGGTTCAGCGGATGACCGCGGGAAGGCGAAGACGTGACCGTACATTTCCTCGATTGATGATTATGATTTATAGGAACTCTGATGTTTAAACTATTTTGAAAACAAATTGTAATAACAAAATGGTTTTGGATGACTTTTAAAAGTTTTAATTTGGCTCTAATTTTATGGATGTTACAAATTATATTGACAATGGCTAATGCTAAATCGTGACACATGCCTAACAATTTGGCGTTTACAATGTATAATAAGAATAACGGAGAGTCTTCTGAGCGAATACTTCCAACCTGCTAAATAACATGAGAATACATGCATTTAAAATATGTCAACAAAAATTGTTGGTGAGTTCTACAGGTTTTGAAACAACGTAGTTTTATAATCCAAAAATGTTTTATAAAATTTCTCTGGGTGACCAGCTTATATAAATACTTATCCTTTTTATCAGCATTATAAAAATAAACGAGTTTTAAAAGTGTATTTGGATTCATTTAAAGATATATCGTTTGTTTAAATCCAATATAACTTTGTTTAATGATAAGAAAATCAAATTTATAACAAGTCTTTACGGTATTCATGACAAAAATGATTTTTATATAAAGATTTTTAATACCAATTTATATAAAAAAAGTCATATCACTCTTTGTGAAAACATAAAATATCCAAATTTACTCTTGAAACCTTGTACAAGCATTCGTATAGTTTATACATATAACTCATAAGTTTCTAATTTATAAACTTTGTAAATTCGTGTCGTAGTATTTATTAAGTATTATCTTAATTAATTTGAGAACCGACACTTAACCATTGACGCAAACTCCTCCCGCATACATATTGTGTTTTCGTACAAGAACAAAATGTTTATATGAGTAACCTATTATTTGTAAGTTATTGAACCTTAATCAGCCGTGTCTTGATATTAATTAGGTGTTATATAACTTAATTTCCGGTATGGACACTTATCTTTTGAGTTGCAAGTTATCTCACTACATACCGTCTCTTTGAACTAGTAATACTAAACAAAACCCCATATAAACCCAATATCGGTTCTATACGGTGACAAGGAAAACCCGAGATGTATAATGAGGTCATAACCGAACTCCGACGAACGCCTTTGCAACCAATACTTACAAGTTTTAGTGCTGAAAGTCCACACCCAAGTTTGTTCATTCTTGGGGACTTTATCGTTTAGGAAATGCCAACGCTCGTTCATACTTGTCAGTTAATGTTTGTAGCTAGCAACCGATGCCGGGATATCAACCCATATAAGTATGTGATCTTGAACTTATACCTGGCGTTACTCGTTCCATACTGATTAACGGAAATGACATAGAGGACTCTCCACTAAGATGTACGGTCTCAGAATTGTACAAACATAGCCCATGCAGCTTAGGAAATGATCCTAACTCATAAAACTTTTAGAATAAGCGTAGCTCATACAAAACGTCATGTGTGTGTGACGAAATTTGAGCAACATAACGACTGCTTATATAATATTTTCCAGGTTTCAACCAACGTGAAACCAAAAATTCCATAATATTAACAATTAACACGATTAATCTAATGTAAATATTTCGCAAATAACGACTCTTAAGTTCTGAAGTCGATCATATTATTTATTGAAATGAAATCCATAATTTAATAGAATGAGTTATATTTTTATATTTAATATAAAAATATATTAATAAATTTTACAATCATTTCTACATAACTTATCCTATATTAAAAGTTAGTTTTCAATAATTTTAACTATTAATTATATATTTTCATAAATCTAGGTTTTTTTTCATCAAATATGACAATGTACTTTCGTATTATACTCGAATAATATTTTTGCGCATTTGTATATCATTTCATATATATTTCCAGTGCTTGGCCGAACCGAAGGAGGAGAAGAGACGAAAGCAGCGAGGCTCTCTCTTTCTCGTCCGGCGATTACAGACCCAACTCACCCGAGTGGCGTGCTCCGTCGGTCGACTAGATCGAAGAAGGGCATGGGCAGAAGCAGCTCGGTGATGGCGATAGTTTGCTAGCGGTGGCAGAAGCAGCTCCTGTCACCGTTCCTCCTCCTGATGCGAGAATGAGATAGGGGAAAGGAGGTGGGTTTGCGGTGGCTGGTACTCACAATAGCAGCGGCGGTGGAGGTGAGTGGAAGGGTAGCGATTGAAGGAGGAAGCAGCACCGGTGCCTTGGTCGGTCGAGGAACGAAGATACAAGCAGTCGGTGGCTGCTGTTGTCGACAACAGTGGTGAGAGGGGCTGCTCCGGCAGTTTCCTCGTCGGTTCCAGCAGCGGTGTCCGAAGGGATGGTGCGTGGGTGTGGTACGAGAGGCAGAAGAGGTCCGATGGATGTCCGGTTGGCAGCCAACAATCACGATGTTCCCCCATTGTTTTGGCAATTCCGATCAACAATAGGTAAGAATTTTCTTTTGGGATTTTGTTTGTTTTAACAGGAATCTATGGTATGAACAAAATGGATGGTTGGGTTGTGATTGTTTGGCAGGAAAAAAAAAGGAAAGACGAAGAAGATACGGGCTACTGCCCTCTTAGGTAGTTCTTGGCAGCAACCGAAGGAGGAGAAGAAAATCAATAGAATTTTTTGTGGTGTTGCAATGAAGAAGGCAGGAGGTGTTTTTTTTTTTTTTGGCTGGTACGATCGAAGAGAACAAATGGAGAGGGAGGAGGAGGGAAGCAGCTTCCAGCTGAAGGCTTTATCCAATCTTGAAAGCAATGTAAAAAGAAAATCTGAGTTTTTGGATTTTTGTTGTTTAAAAATGATTTTGTGGTACAAATCATAATTTGAAAATATATTTGGGGTAAAAGTCAATCGTATTTTATTTATTTATTCATTAGTTTATAGTTTATAATAATGAAAACCACGATTATAAAATTTATTAAATTTTTATTATAAAAATTTATAATTATTAATCAATTATTTTAAATAAATTATTAATTAAAAGATATATCAAAATTTTAAAGTTATTATAACTTTAAATTTAACATATAATTAGAAAATATAAATTTAAATTTTAAAATGAGTTATCTAATATAAATACACGACACATAACATAATATTAATAAGAAGTTGTATTAAAACGACTCTTGTCAAACGGATATTAAAATTATTAATTTATTAGATATATATTTTGTGAAGTAATCTGCGATTGTTAATTCTTGTGCCATCGATTCGTTTCGTGAAATTTTCTTGAAAATGCTAGTTGTCTTGATCGTTGTGATTCTAGAAACACGGACGGAATTTAATTCCGACGTACCAAACTCCATGAATTTACGTTTAAAGTTTCACGATTAATTGGATTGGATTCGATAGATTTTACGAATCTGATTTTGGTAGAGGTTAAAATATTCTAAAAATATAATAACATAATAGATCATAGTCTGAATTCAAAAACAGTTTACGATATTCGTAGCTATCCCAAACGAAGGAGTGTACAATCCGTTTCAGGAAAATCAGATAAATACTGATTGTTATAACTTTAAAGAGACGTAACTTTTTCATACGAATTTCGTTTTGGACGTTCTGTATATATTCACGAAATCAGGAGAACGTAATCTACTCAAATCCCTTATCCATAATTCTCAAATATAATTAATGAAAAAATTAATTTTTAATGTCTCAAATAGAATTTAATTTTTAGTAGTTATAGATTCAATCTTCAACGATAGACGGTTCGAGCAGTTTCAGACGTTCTAAAAGAATTTACAAATATAATTTATTTAATATACATTATAAACATAAAACTACACACAATGAGTCATTAATACCTAGCGGTTCGCGGTGGTTTGACCGCCGAACTCTGATAGATTTTTACCAATTGTTACATTATCCACCCGTTGAAAGGAATTCCATCTTGAAATTCAACGTTTAGATGAAATATTATAAAATAATTGGTGGCATTTTCATTTCATTTGATCCATACATGATCATTCTATAGTCGTTTAAAGCCGCATAATTCTAGATTAGATAACTTATTCAATAGATGACTTTTCCACAAGTGTCTACAGATAGGTAATATCGGATAAGATCGACTCAAATATTTTAAAGGTGAGTCTTACATACAATTTAATCGTGTGTAGATTCACGAACATGAAATTTTAGTATTATATCATAATACACTTTATTGAAAGATATAAAAAGCGTGCCATTAGACCGACGCTCCTAGAGATTTGGCGTATGAACAAAACATCGTGCATGCTGTTTAGTTCTCAAGACGACTTGATATAAAGATTAGGATCGAATTCTGTCAAAGAATCTCGAAGGTCATTTAAGTCGTGGTTTAACTTGACTCGTTCTCTAAGTTGAATCATTCTTCTTAAAGGGTAAGCTTTTAAAGTTACCCGGTCTCTGACTTGGAAGTCGAGAGACTTACATTTTTTTGTTCACATAAATCCTTTGTCATTCGTGTACAGCATGTAATCATTCTTAGATTACGTAATCTTTTCTTTAATATCTTGAGTGATTCATGGATCAAAATGCAACGCATCACCTGCACGTTCTTTGTTTACTTTCGCACCTTTAATCATTGCTCAACACACCGAGGATCAACACTTTCGTCATACAAAGTATCAAACAATGAGGTCTATATGTTGGCGTGACAACTATCTTCATGGGAAAATTTAATTAACAACAATAGGTACCTTATGAATTATTCAAGCCTGTCATAGCAATCGGAACCTCGTGCAGTCTGATGATTTCTTCGGCAAGTACTGGCCAACTTTTCCATTTCACGTGGTTCTTAGATTAGTGGAAAGTGGGTAGACTTAGTCAATCTGTGGACCACTACCTGAATAAAACCGAAACCATTATGTTTCTTTAGATAGCTTTGGTATAAGGTCCATTGATGTTGGTTCCCACTTCTACTAAGGTATTTCTGATTGTTACACTAGCCCTGAGTATTCCTGACATTCTGTCTTCGGTAGAGGCTTGATACTTGCCACTCATGTGGAAATCTTTGCTTTCATGCATGTTCATAAATTCTGTTTCTTTAGAAATAAACACATTAGGTCAGAAGGCTAGAGGGATGAGAGACTCATGAGTCTGGGAGCTTCATTCAAGATTATGCACACGTGTTCACTAAACTTAGGGGTACGGATTTGGTTCATAATTTTTGCATCCTGTCATCCCTAAGCTTGATGTAACGACCCAAAAATCAAGGATGAAAATTTAATTTTTATTATAGTCAAAACTAGGGATGAGCTTTTGAACCACCGGAACCGAACCGGACCGGAACCAGACATAAATTAGTAGAGCGGTTCTATTATTGGTTCTTGACTTATGGCAAAACCGGTTCCGGGTCTACCACCGGTTCGGTTCTAACAAAAACCGACTAAAAATCTAAAACCGGCTCGGAAGTGTAAGAGTCGATCCATGCAAAATCTATTTTCAAAATACTATCTAATTGAGTGTATATCGATATTTCCTAAATTCCTAATCTATTCCTTGATTAACCTAAACACAAAATGGAAAGTCCAAGTTAAAAAAAAAGTCGATCACCACACAGAGGAAAATAGGGACGATCGGATTTATTTGGGGCTTAGGAAATCACGATCGCTAGTCGACATTGTGAAAAAAAACCGACCCTGACAAACAAAAATCGATTTTGGGTAACAATGGAGAAGCCAAAATCAAGAAATTGGGTTAATATAGAAGATGAAACTCAAGTAAGTCATTGTTGCTATTGTTGCTTATTGTATAAAAATTGTTGGTGCTAGGGATCTCTTAATAAACAGGTGCAACGTATGCGAGGGATGCTTGTATGGGTTTTGCTTGAATAAAGTTTTTGTTTGTGAGTTTTATTTTATGTATTTAATTAGTCATTGTTACATAACAACCTTTATAGCTAAATAATAATGACTATTGAGCCTTTATGATATTCGTTATGGGTTCATTTGTATTTAAGCGTAGAAATTGGATTAATTTGAAGAAAATAGTTTTATCCTATGAAGAACCTACATTTGAATAATAGGGTAGAATAGAAATCGTTTTTTCCTACTTACATGATGGAAGATATGGCACTGAATCATAAATTGAAACATATTGTTAATGACATAATGGTAGAACCCACGAATGAAAAGAGATGTGAAGAGGTGGAGTAAGCAAGCACGTAGGAAAAAAAAGAAAATAAAACATACAATATTTGAGATTAATGTGATGAATGACTTTCACATGATTTTGCAACCTATTTTTATTTTCCTTTTGACTGATTTGGTGATTGTTCTTTTTAGGAATGAGCTTTTGAATCAAACTTCTTTTTTGAACTCATTTTGCTTGATGATATATAATATTTTTTTGAACTTATTTTCCAAATGTAGGATTATGAAGATGATTTTATTGGTGAGACACCACCGGTATTTAATAATATTAGTGACAGATCTGGAAAAGAAGACGTGCCAAATGCAAGTCCTAAGAAACGAAAAAGGAATGGAGGCGTGCCAAAACCAATTACTAGCAAACGAGAAAGAGCAATGAATAATGGTAAAGGAACCGCTCCTTGTTGGGTAGCATTCGAGCCGGTGTGGATTATATAGGATGATGGTGTTGAAAGGAAAAGTGTGGAATGTATTCATTGTCGTACAATACCTGCCATCAGTGAGAGCTCTTCTGCGGAGAGGCTGGCAGAGTTGTACGTGAGGGAGGTGGTATCGCAGCATGGAGTACCGATATCGATTGTCTCAGATCGAGATGTGCGTTTCACTTCCAGATTTTGGAAGAAATTTCATGAGGAATTGGGTACGAGGATGCATTTTAGTACCGCATACCACCCACAGACCGACGAACAGAGCGAGCGGACGATTCAGACGCTTGAGGACATGCTCCGGGCATATGTACTGGATTTCGGCTGGAGTTGACATGTATTTGCCCTTGGCTGAGTTTTCTTATAACAACAACCATCACTCAAGCATTGGTATACCACCCTTTAAGCTATTGTATGGGAGGAGGTGTCAGACCACCATTTGCTAGGGTGAGGTAGGGCAACGTGTGATGGGTAGTACATAGATAGTGCTTCAGACGACAGAGCAGATACAACAGGCCAAACAAAGGTTGTTGACCGCTCAGAGTCGCCAGAAGAGTTATGTGGATAAGCGACGATCCGAGCTCGAGTTCCAGGTCGAGGATTTCGTGCTCCTGAAGGTATCTCCTTGGAAAGTAGTGATCCGATTCAAGAAGAGAGGCAAGCTAGGGCCCCGTTATATTGGGCCGTTTAGAGTGATCGTGAGGGTGGGCAGGGTTGTATATCGCTTGGAGCTACCTGCGGATTTGGACCAGATTCATGATACTTTCCACGTGTCGCAACTGAGGAAGTGTATAGCCAATGAATCGGCAGTGGTACCACTGGAGGATATCCAGGTGGACGTGAGTCTGATTTATGTCGAGAGGCCGATTGCAATCTTGTATCGGAAGATCAAGGTTCTGACAAACAAGGATGTGCGCTTATTTTAGGTTCAGTGGCAACATCAGAGCGGTCCGAGCTGTCTTGGGAGCCGGAGTCGGAGATGCGGGAGCAGCATCCGGAGTTCTTTTCGACATGAGACTTCGAGGGCGAAGTCTGGTTCTAGTGGGGGAGAATTGTAACATCCCGAAATTCAGGTAAACAGTATAACCCTTCTATTTTGAGAGTTGGCAAGATGAGTCCCTTAAAGTGGTGTGTTAGTTGTGAGTACGCTGGGCGTAATGAGGCGTATGACGCGCGTACTCACACGGTTATTTTGAACGCGGACTCGCCCGGGTACGCTAGGCATACCCAGGGTTACGCTAGGCGTACCCAGGGTTACGCTGGGCATAGTGTGCCCATATATAAACCCTAATTTCTGGCTTGTGCACTATAAAAGGAACATTTAGACCTTTGCCCCAGCCACCATACCCTCTTGAGTGAGCCCTTAGAGTGTAGAAATCTGTGTTTAAGCTTGTGTGTGTTCTTGAGCTTGAAGGTACCTTTTTGAGGAGAAGAAGGAGAAGAGGAAGCCATTGTTGAAGCTAGAAGTGGAAGAGCAAGAGTAGATCTGAGTTCTATGGTGGTTGGAGATCCCTTCTAAGGTAAAAAGTTCAAAGCCTTCCTTGTCCTTTAAGAGTTCTGCTTTTTGGACCCATTTTAGGGTTTTTGGTTCAAGGTGGAGATTTTGTGTGCAAAGAGTCTCCATAAGCCTAGATCTAGCCATCCCCATTGTAATATGTGTTGAGGATTCATAAAAATCCAATATTGGTCGTGGATATTGAGTCATGCATGAGTTAGGGTCTTAATATGGAAAGAGGAAAGGTGTTTTGAGTGATGGATGATCTTTACAGCCATGCAAGGCTTAAAGGTTTCAACTTTATGGAGAAAGGACCCTTAGAGAAGTTAGATCTGGAGTATGAGTTCTTGTCTTAACCGTTTAAGACCAAAATACTCAATATGGCTGAACCGGGATTTATGCTGGGCGTAATCCCAGTACGTGCAGCGTAGGGGGTGGCACACCCCGATTCTGTGAAGGCACCGAGTACGGCCAGCGTACATGTTTGGTACGCGCATTGTAACCCGGAGGGTTGATTTTTGTTGACTTTTAGGGTTTGGTCCACTTTAGGGTATTTGCGCCATGAGAGGGGTAAAATGGTCTTTTACCCTTCTGAGAGTGCTAAGAGAGGGAATGGTCTAGCCTTCAAAAATGTGTTGATGCCGAGTGTTTATTTCGTATGATTAGGCGGAGGCTAGATCCTATTTTCACGGAGTTCGAGATTTCCGAGCTACCGAGTTGCACGAGGTGACTCTTCTCATTATACGTTACCTAGAGTGGTATTATGAGTTAACTGGAGGGTTGTATGTGCTATGTATGATATTGAGTGCCATATATGAGATTATGTGCTATGTGATGTAGGTATGATATATAATTGTATAGACCAAACCGGAGGGTCCAACGATTCAGACCGGGCCGGAGGGCCAAATGAGCTATGATCGGACTAGAGGGTCCAATTAGCTACGGGACTAGAGAGTCCCGCTGAGACACATCGACCGGAGGGTCATACAGTAGCCTCGAGTGGCGTATGTGTTGTATGTGGTATTTTGGGGAACTCACTAAGCATTTATGCTTATAGTTGTTGTGTTATGTGTTTCAGGTACTAGCAAGGACCGTGGAAAGGCGTCGGCGTGACCCGTACACATAGAGAGGAGATTTGATTTGTGATTTTGGGATATGTTTTGATTTGATAACTATTGTGGAATACTTTTTGAGAATATTTTATATATAAATTTGGTTGTTGAAAAATGAAAAATTTGTTTTGAAAATTTCATCGTTACAAGTTGGTATTAGAACCTTGGTTTGAGTGACTCGGATGCACCTTCGGGCGTATCTGAACTCAAACTGAAGATTTGAGAAATTTTCAACAATAAAACTAAATTTTCTAAAGAGAGTAAGAGGTTTAGAGACTACCAGAGCGGAACAATGTGCACGGTCAGCCAGCGCCCGAACGGTGAATCCCCAAAATACCCTTACGTTATGTGTTATGAGATATGATATGTTATGTTATGCATGCTAGAGTAGGCTAGGTATTCATATTAGGACTAGAGTGGCCTAATTTGTGATGCCTTAGCCTAGGAGATTACTACTGCTATGAGATGCCTTGAGAGTGAGTAGGTAGCAGTTAGGAGCTCATGAGAGGTCTACCAGAGGGTAGCCAATGCATAGCGAGAGTAGAGTACTTGCGTTCCGGGCTCCAAGGAGGAGGACTTGGGGTGAATGCTGATGCGGTGTGGTCGGTAGTATAGGGCTCGTACTACTAAAGACACCAGATCAGCGAGCAGTCCAAGTAAGAATCCTTAGGATACTAGAGGACGAGTAGGGTTGCATTATCGAGTGCAAGTATGCTCGATCGAGTCTCTGATGTTTTTATGTTGTATTTCAGAGATATTATGGTTGGGACACGACACACACCTGGGAGCAGTGGTGTCAGCGATGAGGAGATCCGTCGGTTGATTCATGAGGAGGTGGCTGCGGCCATACGGGCTGAGATACCGGAGATGTTTGGGTCTATCAAGACCAAATTGATTGAGAATTTTGATGAGCGGTATGCCGCTCTTACTGATGCTGCTGTTGCTACAGCCACCGCAGTCGTCGCGACTGCCAGGCCGCAAGGGGAGATTTATTGCTGTATCGGGAGTTCAGCAACACGAAGCCACCCAAGTTCGATGGGACACAGGATCTGATTGCTTCTATGAGATGGATTGCAGATGTTGAGGGATGCTTTTACACTTGTTCGTGTCCATAGCATTTGAGAGTGCGGTTCGCACTAAACCACCTTCGCCTGGGGGCGAAGGACTGGTGGAAGTTCGTGTCAGCAGATTTCACCCCAGCTGAGCTTACTGCGGTGACCTGGGAAAGGTTCACCACCATGTTTCGTGATGAGTATGTTCCCCATGTGGAAAGGGAACGACTGGCTTAGGAGTTTTTGACCCTTAAGCAGGGTACTGATTCAGTTACTGTGATTACGCAGAAGTTTCATGAGAGGGTGATGTTTTGCCCTGAGTAGGTGTCTACCAAGCAGGCTCGCATGAGCCAGTATCTGAGTGTTCTAAGGAGAGATATTTGGGAGTTCGTGGCGAACTCGACTTACCCTATATTTTCCAAGCTCCAGGTAAATTCCCGGAAGAGGGAGATAGAGCTGGAGACTCAGGCCAGGGATGAGGAAGAGTCTCAGGGGAAGGATCAGCGGCCGGCACAGTCTCAGCCGGCAGCAGAGTGGGCCAGGCCTGCTGATTCGAGATCTGGGAGCGCGAAGGGCCGCACTTGTGGGAAGTGCGGCAAGAGTCACGAGGGGTCGTGCAGAGCGGGATTATGCTACAAGTGTGGGAAGGAGGGGCATATCGCGAGGGATTGACCCAAGGGATTTTCTGTTTGCTTCCATTGTAACCAGACCGACCATCAGAAGGCCGAGTGCCCTCAGCTACATCAGGGATCAGCACAGGGATCTGCACCTGCTGCTAGGGCTACCGAGGTTCGACCAACAAAGATCGAGGTAGTGATGAGTTGGGAGGTGTCGAGGTCACCTACCGAGATCAGTAGTTTCCTAGGGTTGGCTGGCTATTATCGGAGATTTATCAGGGATTTCTCCAAGATCGCCATACCAATCACCAAGTTGACCCGGAAGGGTGTTGCTTTTTCATGGGGTTAGGAGCAGCAGACCTCATTTGAGACACTTCGCCAAAGATTGTGCGAAGCTACGGTGCTCGCACTCCCGGAAGGAATGGAGGATTTTGTGGTGTACTGTGATGCATCGAGAATGAACAAACTTGGATGAGTTTTCCTATAACAACAGCCATCACTCGAGCATTGGTATGCAACCCTTTGAGCTGTTGTATGGGAGGAGGTGTCGGACCCCCATTTGCTGGGGTGAGGTAGCGCAACGTGTGATGGGTAGTACAGAGATAGTGCTTCAGACGACAGAGCAGATACAGCAGTTCAGACAAAGGTTTTTGACCGATCAGAGTTGCCAAAAGAGTTATGCGGATAGGCGATGATCCGAGCTCGAGTTCCAGGTCGAGGATTTCGTGCTCCTGAAGGTATCTCCTTGGAAAAGAGTGATCCGATTCAGGAAGAGGGGCAAGTTGGGGTCTCGGTATATTGGGCCGTTTAGAGTGATCGCGAGGGTGGGCAGGGTAGCATATCGGTTGGAGCTACATGCGTATTTGGACTAGATTCATGATACTTTCCACGTGTCGCAACTGAGGAAGTGTATAGCCGATGAGTCGACAGTGGTATCACTTGAGGATATCCAGGTGGACGTAAGTCTGAATTATGTCGAGAGGCCGATTGCAATCTTGGATTAGAAGATTAAGGTTCTGAGAAACAAGGAGGTGCGCTTAGTTCAGGTTCAGTGGCAGCATCGGAAGGGTCCGAGCTGACTTGAGAGCCGGAGTCGGAGATGTGGGAGCAACATCCGGATTTGTTTTCGACATGAGTCTTCGAGGGCGAAGTCTGGTTCTAGTGGGGGAGAATTGTAACAGCCCGAAATTTAGGTAAGCTCTATAACCCTTCTATTTTGAGAGTTGGCAAGATGAGTCCCTTAAAGGGGTGTGGTGGTTGTGAGTAAGTTGGGCCTAATGAGGCATACGCTGCGTGTACTCATGCCCTTATTTTGAATGTGGACTCGCCCGGTTATGCTAGGTGTACCCAAGGTTACGCTGGGCCTAGTGTGCCCATATACAAACACTAATTTCTGGCTTGTGCACAATAAAAGAAATGTTTAGTCCTTTGCCCTAGCCACCATACCCCCTTGAGTGAGCCCTTAGAGTGCAGGAATCTGTGTTTAAGCTTGTGTGTGTTCTTGAGCTTGAAGGTACCTTTTTGAGGTGAAGAAGGAGAAGTGGAAGCCATTGTTCAAGCTAGAAGTGGAAGAGCAAGAGTAGATCCGAGTTCTATAGTGGTTGGAGATCCCTTTTGAGGTAAAAGTTCAAAGCTTTCCTTGTCCTTTAAGAGTGCCGCTTTTTGGACCCATTTTAGGGTTTTTGGTTCAAGGTGGAGATTTTGTGTGCAAAGAGTCTCCATAAGCCTAGATCTAGCCTTCCCCAGTGTAATATGTGTTGAGGATTCATAAAAATCCAATATTGGTCGTGGATATTGAGTTATTCATGAGTTAGGGTCTTCATATGGAAAGAGGAAAGGTGTTTTGAGTGATGGATGATCTTTACAGCCATGCAAGGCTTAAAGGTTTCAACTTTATGGAGAAAGGACCCTTAGAGAAGTTAAATCTGGAGTATGAGTTCTTGTCTTAACCGTTTAAGACCAAAATACTCAATATGGCTGAACCGGGATTTACGGTGGACGTAATCCGAGTACGCGCAACGTAGGGGGTGGCGCACCCCGATTCTGTGAAGGCACCGGGTACGCCCAACATACATGTTTGGTATGCACAGTGTAACCCGGAGGGTTGACTTTTGTTTACTCTTAGGGTTTGGTCAACTTTAGGGTATTTGCGCCATGAGAGGGGTAAAATGGTCTCTTACCCTCCTGAGAGTGCTAAGAGAGGGAATGGTCTAGCCTTGGGAAATGTGTTGATGCCGAGTTTTTATTTCGTATGATTAGGCGGAGGCTAGATCCTATTTTCACGGAGTCCGAGATTATGAGCTACTGAGTTTCACGAGGTGAGTCTTCTCACTATACGTTACCTAGAGAGGTATTATGAGTTAACCGGAGGGTCTTATGTGCTATGTATGAGATTGAGTGCCATGTATGAGATTATGTGCTATGTGATGTAGGTATGATATATAATTTTATAGACCGGACTGGAGGGTCCAACGATTCAGACCGTACCAAAAGGTCCAACGAGACAGACCGGGCCGGAGGGCCCAACGAGTTATGATCAGACCAGAGGGTCCAACGAGCTACAGGACTGGAGAGTCCCACTAAGACACATTGACCAGAGGGTCGTACAGTAGCCTCGAGTGGCGTATGTGTTGTATGTGGTAGTTTGGGGAACTTACTAAGCATTTATGCTTATAGTTGTTGTGTTATGTGTTTTAGGTACTAGCGAGGACCGTGGAAAGGCGCCGATGTGACCCGTACACAGAGAGAGGAGATTTGATTTGTGATCTTGGGATATGTTTTGATTTGATAATTATTGTGGAATACTTTTTGAGAATATTTTAGATATAAATTTGGTTGTTGAAAAATGAAAAATTTGTTTTGAAAATTTCATCGATACAGTTGTAACACCCCGAATTCAAAAGACCTATACAAGAAAGGAAAATCTCAAGTCAAGAAGTGTACTCATCGAGTCCAGAGGGATGAGTCGATGAGTAGGAGTGACTTTTGTGACGCGGGTTAAGTGACCTACTCGACGAGTTGGAGGACCAACTCTGCAAGTTGGTTTGGGTTTGGGAAACCCTAAACTCAGGCTTTAGTCCCCTATTTAAGCATCTTATTCTCCACCTTTCAGCCCCATTCTCAGCCCCCACTATCCAAACCCTAACCCACAAAACCCTATTGCTTTCCATGAGATTGTGAGCCATTTATGAGTGTTCTTGAGTGCCTTGATGCTTGAAGAAGAAGGAGAAACCTTGGGGATTCAAGAGAGGAAGTGTAGATCCGGAAGCAACACCATATCCTCGTTATTTTCTGGTAATCAAGTTTCCACCTTGACGTTTAGCTTGATATATGTCTTCTTAGTCACTTTACGAGGGTTTTTTGGGTCCAACAAACCTAGCATGTGAGAAACGGTCGTCCCAAAGGCTTATGTTTCAGATCTACAACCATTAAGGACTATTATGGCATAAAGGTGCAAGCTTTATTCCATGGGAGTCCCCATGCAAGCAACAGAGTAATCTTTTGGCCTTTGTAGCTCAAAAGGCCATGTATGGAAGGAAAAAGGTAGGAGCTTTGCGAGGTTATGAGATGTTTGGGTCCATATCTATGTTGGATGCATTGGTGTGGTGTGTAGGTGACTTATGGACCAAGATCTAGGTCCTTAAGAGTTAGGGTTTGAGTAAAATACTTCAAGCAAGGGTATTATAGGGTAAAGTTGGAAAATTTCCCCTTCTAAGGTCATTTCCAGGGTGTATTCAAAGTTTGGAGTTGGAATCTAAAGTATACGGGCTTAACCCATTAAGTTAGCTCATCATACTAAGGGACTCGACGAGTCCAGGAAGGGACTCGACGAGTCGAGGTGGATTTTCCCGATTCTGCATGGTTGAACTCGACGAGTCCGAGGAGTGACTCAGCGAGTTGATGGGATGAGTCACGAACATGAGTAGCCAGGAAAATCAATGAGTTGGGTCGCAAATTCAGGATTCTGAGTTTTGGAACTCGACGTGTTGATGGATCCAATTAGAGAGTTGAGTCAACCCGGTGCGTTGACTTTGACCTTGACCAGAGTTGACCTAACTTGACCTTTGAGAGTATTATGATCTAAGTGTTATGTTGGTATTGATAGTTCGGGGAGCTGAAGGATCAACAATTCGGGAATTTTCCAGTAGTAGTGAGAAGTGCATCAACCAAGCTTCAGCAATGTCAGGTGAGTTATGATCACTATATCAATAGGGTTGAAGGCACCAAGGCTGGTCCTTTATGGATTTGTATCCGAATTATGGCATGCTATGTTTATTGATTACATCCTGGTAGTTAGTATGGTGATATGCTTATGCTTAGTGACCGGTTAGGTCTGTATCCCGATTATTGGGATGTTGCTATGATTAGTGATATGTTAGATCGTTTTGACTGTTATATAATATGAGCTAGCATATGATGTTTAAGCGCAAATCGGTATCCTGGTATATAGGATGATGCTATGTTAGTGATCGGTTAGTTCGGTATCCTGGTTATAGGATGTTGCTATGCTCTTGATCAGTTACATCGGTTTATTGTCTATAGACTGTTATGTGATTATTTGTTATATGTGAACATGGTTGTTTGATTGGGGGTTAGGTTGAGGCGGTCCTGCTTTGTGCTGAAGGCTAACATACCCAACGAGCGGTCGGGATAGGCTGAAGGCCTTGCGAGGCGGTGTAGACGTGCCGAAGGCTCAAAGAGCGGTCCAAATAGACTAAAGGCATGCGAGGCGGTCCAGTCAGGCTAAAGAACCGGTGCAGGAGGATCAGTCACATTGTAGACTCGAGATGCATGGTTGTTTTGTTACTTATATGCTATATGTTATGGTTGTATCGGTATGGCGTTGGTATTTTGGGGGTAACTCACTAAGTCGTCGAGCTTACAATTTTAGTTTATTGTTTCAGGTTCAGCGGATGACCGCGGAAGGCGAAGACGTGACCGTACATTTCCTCGATTGATGATTATGATTTATAGGAACTCTGATGTTTAAACTATTTTGAAAACAAATTGTAATAACAAAATGGTTTTGGATGATTTTTAAAAGTTTTAATTTGGCTCTAATTTTATGGATGTTACAAATTATATTGACAATTAGAGATGCACACAAAAACCGGATTCACTATTCAAAACCGGATCCAATCCGAAACCGGATTGGGTCAAAACCGGTTTTGACCAAACCGGATCGGATCGGATTTAAAACCGGATTTTCAATCGGATCCTAATCCTATATTCCAAATCGGATTTGATACCAGATCGTAAACCGGATTCGCTAAAAACCGGATCCAAATCCGCCCCAAAATCCGATTAAAACCCACTAAAATCGGTTTAAACCGGTTTCAAATCGGATTAGAATCGGATTCGGATTTTGGTTAGAATCGGATCGAATTTTGACCGGATTCGGATCGGATTTTGACCGGATCAGATTTTTGATGACGTAAGAGAAACCGGATCGGATTCGGATCCGGATCGGATCGGATCGGATTCGGGTTTTGTGCATCTCTATTGACAATGGCTAATGCTAAATCGTGACACATGCCTAACAATCTGGCGTTTACAATGTATAATAAGAATAACGGAGAGTCTTCTGAGCGAATACTTCCAACCTGCTAAATAACATGAGAATACATGCATTTAAAATATGTCAACAATAATTGTTGGTGAGTTCTACAGGTTTTGAAACAACGTAGTTTTATAATCCAAAAATGTTTTATAAAATTTCTCTGGGTGACTAGCTTATATAAATACTTATCCTTTTTATCAACATTATAAAAATAAACGAGTTTTAAAAGTGTATTTGGATTCATTTAAAGATATGTCGTTTGTTTAAATCCAAATATAACTTTGTCGAATGATAAGAAAATCAAATTTATAACAAGTCTTTACGCTATTCATGACCAAAAGTGATTTTTATATAAAGATTTATAATACCAATTTATATGAAAAAAGTCATATCACTCTTTGTGAAAACATAAATATCCAAATTTACTCTTGAAACCTTGTACAAGCATTTGTATAGTTTATACATAAAACTCATAAGTTTCTAATTTATAAACTTTGTAAATTCGTGTCGTAGTATTTATTAATTATTATCTTAATTAATTTGAGAACCGACACTTAAACAGTGACGCAAACTCCTCCCACATACATATTGTGTTTTCGTACAAGAACAAAATGTCTATATGAATAACTTATTATTTGTAAGTTATTGAACCTTAATCAGCCGTCTCTTGATATTAATTAGGTATTATATAACTTAATTTCTGGTATGGACACTTATCTTTTGAGTCACAAGTTATCCCACTACATACCGTCTCTTTGAACTAGTAATACTAAACAAAACCCCATATAAACCCAATATCGGTTCTATACGGTGACAAGGCAAACTCGAGATCTATAATGAGGTCATAACTGAACCTCGACGAACGCCTTTGCAACCAATACTTACAAGTTTTAGTGCTTAAAGTCCACACCCAAGTTTGTTTATTCACGGGGACTTTATCGTTTAGGAAATGCCAACGCTTATTCATACTTGTCAGTTAATGATTGTAGCTAGCAACTGATGCCGGGATATCAACCCATATAAGTATGTGATCTTGAATTTATACCTGGCGTTACTCGTTCCATACTAATTAACGGTAATGACATAAAGGACTTTCCACTAAGATGTACCGTCTTAGAATTTTACAAACATAGCCCATGCAGCTTAAGAAATGATCCCAACACATAAAGCTTTTAGAATAAACGTAGCTCATACAAACGTCATGTGGATGTGATGAAATTTGGGCAACATAACGACTGCTTATATAATATTTTCCAGGTTTCAACCAACGTGAAACCAACAATTCCATAATATTTGCAATTAACACGATTAATCCAATGTAAATATGTCGCAAATAACGACTCTTAAGTTCTGAAGTCGATCTTGTTATTTATTGAAATGAAATCCATAATTTAATAGAATGAGTTATATTTTTTATATTTAATATAAAAATATAAAAATAAATTTTACAATCATTTCTACATAACTTATCCTATATTAAAAGTTAGTTTTCAATAATTTTAACTATTAATTATATATTTTCATAAATCTAGTTTTTTTGTTTCATCAAATATGACAACGTACTTTCGTATTATACTCGAATAATATTTTTGCTCATTTGTATATCTTTTCATTCTTCCAGTCGATACTTTAACTTATACATATAAAATCGTCATTTTTGTGATTTACAATACCAACCGGTGTTATTATTGCAATTTACATATAATATTGTGATTTTAGTAATATTAATTAATATATCACAACAAGGTGTATTTATGTCATTTATAGCATTCTACTTTAACTTATTTAACTTATATATGATTTATACAATTTAGATTACTAATTCATAAGCTTTCGACCAAATATGAAGTACGATGTTATTTTAATGTATAAAAATCTGTAAATCATCAAAACTTAATTAAACAAGCATATATTCTCCCCCAAATATTAAAACAGTAAAACAGGGGTTGTAGAAAGTCAAATTCGATGCGTGATCTCGATCTAGACTCGGTTTTGAGGAAGCTTTTCGTGATTAGTCGCAACGTAACCATTATTGGACTTTCAAACGTTTCCAGGTTTCTTTTGTAATGTTTTAAAATAAAGCGACTTGTTTTCAAATATTTTTATATTTAAAAGTAAAAGGCTGTTTTGCAATTTATTTTACACAAGGGACTAATTTTGTGATATATTATATCCAATAGGGCTAGTTTTGAAATGTTTAAATCTTTTGGGACTGATTTTGAAAAGGTTTATGTCAAGTGTCTTATTTTAATTTAAAACTGCATTTGAAGGGACTGTTTTTGCTAACTTCACTAATGTACAAAAGGGGTGGATGCGTCTCATCGTCCTCATCAGATTGGGGAAAGAAGGAAAAGGGGATATGGGGTTACGAACGGAGCAACGAAATCAGATGGCGAGAAGGAAGCTCGCAGGCGCGCGGCTGCTACTACAGACGTCCCGGCCGATCACGAAGAGGGAGGCGGCTCCAGTGCTTGGCCGAACCGAAGGAGGAGAAGAGACGAAAGCAGCGAGGCTCTCTCTTTCTCGTCCGCCGATTGCAGACCCATCGCACCCGAGTGGCGTGCTCCGTCGGTCGACTAGACCGAAGAAGGACATGGGCAGAAGCAGCTCGGTGATGGCGGTAGTTTGCTAGCGGTGGCAGCCTCCTGTCACCGTTCCTCCTCATGTTGCGAGAATGAGATAGGGGAAAGGAGGTGGGTCTGCGGTGGTTGGAACTCACAACAGCACGATGTTGCCGACAACAGTGGTGAGAGGGGCTGCACCGGCAGGTTCCTCGTCGGTTCCAGCAGCGGTGTCCGAAGGGATGGTGCGTGGGTGAGGTACGAGAGGCAGAAGAGGTCCGATGGATGTCCGGTTGGCAGCCAACAATCACGATGTTCCCCCATTGTTTTGGCAATTCCGGTCAACAATAGGTAAGAATTTTCTTTTGGGATTTTGTTTGTTTTAACAGGAATCAATGGTATGAACAAAATGGATGTTTGGCAGGAAAAAAAAAGGAAGGACGAAGAAGAAACGGGCGACGGCCCTCTTAGGTACTTCTTGGCAGCCTCCGAAGGAGGAGAAGAAAATCAATAGAATTTTTTGTGGTGTTGTTCCTAGTTGAAACCATGAAGAAGGCAGGAGGTGTTTTTTTTTTGGATGGTACGATCGAAGAGAACAAATGGAGAGGGAGGAGGAGGGAAGCAGCTCAGCTTTATCCAATCTTGAAAGCAATGTAAAAAGAAAATCTGAGTTTTTGTGTTTTTGTTGTTTAAAAATGATTTTGTGGTACAAATCAGAATTTTAAAATATATTTGGGGTAAAAGTCAATCAATGTGTATTTTATTTATTTATTCATTAGTCTATAGTTTATAATTATGAAAACCACGGTTATAAAATTTATTAAACTTTTATTATAAAAATTTATAATTATTAATCAATTTTTTTAAATAAATTATTAATTAAAAGATATATCAAAATTTTAAAGTTATTATAACTTCAAGTTTAACATATAATTAAAAAATATAAATTTAAATTTTAAAACGAGTTATCTAATATAAATACACGACACATAACATAATATTAATAAGAAGTTGTATTAAAACGATTCTTATCAAAAGGACATTAAAATTATTAATTTATTAGATATATATTTTGTGATGTAATCTCCGATTCTTAATTCTCGTACCACTGATTCGTTTCGTAAAATTTTCCTGAAAATGCTTGTTGTCTTGATCGTTGTGATTCTAGAAACACGGACGGAATTTAATTCCGACGTACCAAACTTCGTGAATTTACGTCTAAAGTTTCACGATTAATTGGATCGGATTCGACGGATTTTACAAATCTAATTTTGGTAGAGGTTAAAATATTCTAAAAATATAATAACATAATAGACCATAGTCTGAATTCAAAAACAGTTTACGAGATTCGTAGCTATCCCAAACGAAGGAGTGTACAATCCGTTTTAGGAAAATCAGATAAATACTAATTTTTATAACTTTCAAGTGGCGTAACGTGTTCATACGATTTTCATTTTGGACGTTCTGTATATTCACGAAATCAGGAGAACGTAATCTACTCAAATCCCTTATCCATAATTCTCAAATATAATTAATGAAAAAATTAATTTATAATGTCACAAATAGAATTTAATTTTTAGTAGTTATAGATTCAATCTTCAACGATAGACGGTTTGAGCAGTTTCAGACGTTCTAAAAGAATTTACAAATATAATTAATTTAATATACATTATAAACATAAAACTACACACAATTAGTCATTAATACCTAGCGGTTCGCGATGGTTTGACCGCTGAACTCTGATAGATTTTTACCAATTGTTACATTATCCACCCGTTGAAAGGAATTCCCTCCTGAAATTCAATGTTTAGATAGATATTATAAAATAACTGGTGGCATTTTCATTTCGTTTGATTCATACATGATCATTCTATAGTCGTTTAAAGCCGCATATTTCTAAATTAGACAACTGATTCAATAGATGACTTTTCCACAAGTGTCTATAGATAGGTAATATCGGATAAGATCGACTCAAATATTTTAAAGGTTGTCGAGTCTTACATACAATTTAATCGTGTGTAGATTCACGAACATGAAATTTTAGTATTATATCATAATACACTTTATTGAAAGATATAAAAAGCGATTTGGCGTATGAAGAAAACATCGTGCATGCTGTTTAGTTCTCAAGACGACTTGATATAAAGATTAGGACCAAATTCTGTCTAAGAATCTCGAAGTTCATTTAAGTCGTGGTTTAACTTGACTCGTTCTCTAAGTCGAATCATTCTTCTTAAAGGGAAAGCTTTTAAAGTTACCCGGTCTCTGACTTGGAAGTCGAGAGACTAACATTTTTTTGTTCACATAAATCCTTTGTCATTCGTGTACATCATGTAATCATTATTAGATTACATAATCTTTTCTTTGATATCATGTGTGATTGATGGATCAAAATGCAACGCATCACCAGCATGTTCTTTGTTCACTTTCGCACCTTGAATCATTGCTCAACACATCGAGGATCAACACTTTCGTCATACAAATCGTCAAACAATGAGGTCTTTATTTTGGCGTGACAACTATCTTCATGGGAAAATTTAATTAACAACAATGGGTACCTTATGAATTATTCAAGTTTGTCATAGCAATCGGAACCTTGACGATTTCTTGGCCAACTTTTCCATTTCACGTGGTTCTTAGATTAGTGGAAAGTGGGCAGAATTAGTCAATCTGTGAACCACTGCCTGAATAAAATCGAAACCATTATGTTTCTTTAGATAGCTTTGATATAAGGTCCATTGACGTTGGTTCCCACTTCTACTCGGGTATTTCTGATTGTTACACTAGCCCTGAGTATTCATGGCATTCTGTCTTTGGTGTAGGCTTGATACTTGCCACTCATGTGGAAATCTCTGCTTTCATGCATGTTCATAAATTCTGTTTCTTTAGAAATAAACACATTAGGTTAGAAGCCTAGAGGGATGAGATACCTCAGTCTGGGAGCTTCATTCAAGATTATGCTCATGTGTTCACTAAACTTAGGGGTACGGATTTGGTTCATAATGTTTCGCATCCTGTCATCCCTAAGCTTGATGTAACGACCCAAAAATCAAGGGTGAAAATTTAATTTTTATTATAGTCAAAACTAGGGATGAGCTTTTGAACTGCCGGAACCGGAACCGGACCAGAAACATAAATTAGTAGAGCGGTTCGGTTATCGGTTCTTAACTTATGGCAAAACCGGTTCCGGGTCTACCACCGGTTCGGTTCTAACAAAAAACGATTAAAAATCCGGAACCGACTCGGAAGTGTAAGAGTCGATCCATGCAAAATCTATTTTCAAAATACTATCTAATTGAGTGTATATCGATATTTCCTAAATTCCTAATCTATTCCTTGATTAACCTAAACACAAAACGGAAAGTCCAAGATTTAAAAAAAAAAGTCGATCACCACACAGAGGAAAATAGGGACGATCGGTTTTATTTGGGGCTTAGGAAATCACGATCGCTAGTCGACATTGTGAACAAAAAAACCGATCCTAACAAAAAAAATCGATTTTAGGAAACAATGGAGAAGCCAAATTCAAGAAATTGGGTTAATACAGAAGATGAAACTCAAGTAAGTCATTGTTGCTATTGTTGCTTATTGTATAAAAATTGTTGGTGCCAGGGATCTCTTAATAAACAGGTGCAACGTATGCTAGGGATGCTTGTATGGGTTTTGCTTGAATAAAGTTTTTGTTTGTGAGTTTTATTTTATGTATTTAATTAGTCGTTGTTATATAACAACCTTTATAGCTAAATAATAATGACTATTGAGCCTTTATGATATTCGTTATGGGTTCATTTGTATTTAAGCGTAGAAATTGGATTAATTTGAAGAAAATAGTTTTATGAAACAATAGTGTATGCTAAACTTTGTTGCCTTATATTATACCACACTTATCCTATGAAGAACCTACATTTGAATAATAGGGTAGAATAGAAATTGTTTTTTCCTACTTACATGATGGAAGATATGGCACTGAATCATAAATTGAAACATATTGTTAATGACTTAATGGTAGAACCCATGAATGAAAGGAGATGTGAAGAGGTGGAGTAAGCAAGCACGTAGGAAAAAAAGAAAATATAACATATAATATTTGAGATTAATGTGATGAATGACTTTCACATGATTTTGCAACCTGTTTTTATTTTCTTTTTATTTTCCTTTTGATTGATTTGGTGATTGTTCTTTTTAGGGATGAGCTTTTGAATCAAATTTCTTTTTTGAACTCATTTTGCTTGGTGATATATAATATTTTTTTGAGCTTATTTTCCAAAGAAGGATTATGAAGATGATTTTATTGGTGAGACACCACTGGTATTTAATAATATTAGTGACGGATCTGGAAAAGAAGACGTGCCAAATCCAAGTCCTAAGAAACGAAAAAGGAATGGAGGCGTGCCAAAACCAATTACTAGAAAACAAGAAAGAGCAAGGAATAATGGTAAAGGAACCGCTCCTTGTTGGGTAGCGTTCGAGCCGGTGTGGATTATATAGGATGATGGTGTTGAAAGGAAAAGTGTGGAATGTATTCATTGTCATACAATACTTGCCATTAGTGAGAGCTCTTCTGCGGAGAGGCTGGTAGAGTTGTACGTGAGGGAGGTGGTATCGCGGCATGGAGTACCGATCTCGATTGTCTCAGATTGAGATGTGCGTTTCACTTCCATATTTTGGAAGAAATTTCATGAGGAATTGGGTACGAGGCTGCATTTTAGTACCGCATACCACCCACAGACCGACGGACAGAGTGAGAGGACGATTCAGACGCTTGAGGACATGCTTTGGGCATGTCTACTGGATTTTGGCGGGAGTTGACACGTATTTGGCCTTGGCTGAGTTTTCCTATAACAACAACCATCACTCGAGCATTGGTATGCCACCCTTTGAGCTGTTGTATGGGAGGAGGTGTCAAACCCCCATTTGCCGGGGTGAGGTAGGGCAACGTGTGATGGGTAGTACATAGATAGTGCTTCAGACGACAGAGCAGATAAAGCACGTCAGATAAAGGTTTTTGACCGCTCAGAGTCGCTCGAAGAGTAATGCGGATAGGCGACGATCCGAGCTCGAGTTACAGGTCGAGGATTTCATGATCCTGAAGGTATCTTCTTGGAAAGGAGTGATCCGATTCAGGAAGAGGGCAAGCTGGGCCCCGGTATATTAGGCCGTTTAGAGTGATCGCGAGGGTGGGCAGGGTAACATATCGGTTGGAGATACCTGCAGATTTGGATTAGATTCATGATACTTTCCACGTGTTGCAACTGAGGAAGTGTATAGCCGATGAGTCGGTAGTGGTACCACTAGAGGATATCCAGGTGGACGCGAGTTTGAAATATGTCGAGAGGCCGATTGCAATCTTGGATCAGAAGATCAAGGTTCTAAGAAACAAGGAGGCACGCTTAGTTAAAGTTCAGTGGCAGCATCGGAGGGGTCCGAGCTGACTTAGGAGCCGGAGTCGGAGATGCGGGAGTAGCATCCAGAGTTCTTTTCGACATGAGACTTCGAGGGTGAAGCGTGGTTCTAGTGGGGGAGAATGGTAACAGCCCGAAATTCAGGTAAGCTCTATAACCCTTCTATTTTGAGAGTTGGCAAGATGAGTCCCTTAAAGTGGTGTGTTGGTTGTGAGTAAGCTGGGCGTAATGAGGCCTACGTCGCGCGTACTCACGCTCTTATTTTGAACGCGGACTCGCCCGGGTACGCTAGGCGTAGCCAGGGTTATGCTAGGCGTAGTGTGCCCAGATACAAACCCTAATTTCTGGAATGTGCACTATAAAAGGAGCGTTTAGTCCTTTGTTCCAGCCACCATACCCCTTGAGTGAGCCCTTAGAGTGCAGAAATCTGTGTTTAAGCTTGTGTGTGTGTGTTCTTGAGCTTGAAGGTACCTTTTTGAGGTTAAGAAGGAGAAGGGGAACCCATTGTTGAAGCTAGAAGTGGAAGAGCAAGAGTTGATACGAGTTCTACAGTTGTTGGAGATCCCTTTTGAGGTAAAAAGCTCAAAGCTTTCCTTGTCCATTAAGAGTTTTGCTTTTTGGACCCATTTTAGGGTTTTTGGTTCAAGGTGGAGACTTCGTGTGCAAAGAGTCTCCATAAGCCTAGATCTGGCCTTCCCCAGTGTAATATGTGTTGAGGATTCATAAAAATCCAATCTTGGTCGTGGATATTGAGTCATGCATGAGTTAGGGTCTTAATATGAAAGAGGAAAGGTGTTTTGAGTGATGGATGATCTTTACAGCCATGGAAGGCTTAAAGGTTTCAACTTTATGGAGAAAGGACCCTTAGAGAAGTCAGATCGTGAGTATGAGTTTTTGTCTTAACCGTTTAAGACCAAAATACTTAATATGGCTAAACCGGGATTTACGTTGGGCGTAATCCCAGTACGCGCAGTGTAGGGGGTGGTGCACCCCGATTCTGTGAAGGCGCTGGGTACGCCCAGCGTACATGTTTGGTACACGCAGCATAAGCCGGAGGGTTGACTTTTGTTGACTTTTAGGGTTTGGTCAACTTTAGGGTATTTGCGCCATGAGAGGGGTAAAATGGTCTTTTACCCTCCTGAGAGTGCTAAGAGAGGGAACGGTCTAGCCTTGGGAAATGTGTTGATGCCGAGTGTTTATTTCGTATGATTAGGCGGAGGCTAGATCCTATTTTCACGGAGTCCAAGATTTACGAGCTACCGAGTTGCACGAGGTGAGTCTTCTCGCTATACGTTACCTAGAGTGGTATTATGAGTTAACCGGAGGGTCTTATGTGCTATGTATGAGATTGAGTGCCATGTATGAGATTATGTGCTATGTGATGTAGGTATGATATCTAATTGTATAGACCGGACCAGAGGGTCCAACGATTCAGATAGGACCGGAGGTTCCAACGAGACAGACTGGGCTGGAGGGCCCAACGAGCTATGTTCGAACCAGAGGGTCCAACGAGCTATGGGACTGGAGAGCCCGGCTGAGACACATCGACCGGAGGGTCGTACAGTAGCCTCGAGTGGCGTATGTGTTGTATGTGGTTTTTTGGGGAACTCACTAAGCTTTTATGCTTACAGTTGTTGTGTTATGTGTTTCAGGCACTAGCGAGGACCGCGGAAAGGTGCCGGCGTGACCCGTACACAGAGAGAGGAGATTTGATTTGTGATCTTGGGATATGTTTTGATTGATAACTATTGTGGAATACTTTTTGAGAATATTTTATATATAAATTTGGTTGTTGAAAAATGAAATTTTTTTTCTTGAAAATTTCATCGTTACAGTTGTAACACCCCTAATTCAGAAGATCTAGACAAGAAAGGAAAATCTCAAGTCAAGAAGTGTACTCGTCGAGTCCAGAGGGATGACTCGACGAGTAGGAGTGAGTTTTGTGACGCGGGTTAAGTGACCTGCTCGACGATTTGGAAGACCAACTCCGCAAGTTGGTTTCGGTTTGGGAAACCCTAAATTCGGGCTTTAGTACCCTATTTAAGCATCTTATTCTCCACCTTTCAGCCCCATTCTCAGCCCCCACTGTCCAAACCCTAACCCATGAAACCCTATTGCTTTCCATGACATTGTGAGCCATTTATGAGTGTTCTTGAGTGCCTTGATGCTTGAAGAAGAAGGAGAAACCTTGGGGATTCAAGAGAGGAAGTGTATATCCTGAAGCAACACCATATCCTCATTATTTTTTGGTAATCAAGTTTTCACCTTGACCTTTAACTTGATAGATCTCTTCTTGGTCACTTTACGAGGGTTTTTTTGGTCCAACAAACCTAGCATGTGAGAAATGGTCGTCCCGAAGGCTTATGTTTCAAATCTAGAACCATTAAGGACTATTATGGCATAAAGGTTCAAGCTTTATTCCATGGGAATCCCCACGCAAGCAACAAAGTAGTCTTTTGGCCTTTGTAGCTCAAAAGGCCATGTATGGAAGGAAAAAGGCAGGAGCTTTGCGAGGTTATGAGATGTTTGGGTCCATATCTATGTTGGATGAATTGGTGTGGTGTGTAGATGACCTGTGGACCAAGATCTAGGTCCTTAAGCGTTAGGGTTTGAGTAAAATCCTTCAAGCAAGGGTATTATAGGGTAAAGTTGGAAGCTTTCCCCTTTTAAGGTCATTTCCAGGGTGTATTCGAAGTTTGGAGTTGGAGTCTGAAGTATACAGGCTTAACCCATTAAGTTAGCTCATCAGACTAAGGGACTCGACGAGTCGAGGTGGATTTTCCCGATTCTGCATGGTTGAACTCGACGAGTCCGAGGAGTGACTCAGCGAGTTGATGGGATGAGTCACGAACATGAGTAGCCAGGAAAATCAATGAGTTGGGTCGCGAATTCAGGATTCTGAGTTTTGGAACTCGACGCGTTGATGGATCCAATTGGAGAGTTGAGTCAACCCGGTGCGTTGACTTTGACCTTGACCAGAGTTGACCTAACTTGACCTTTGAGAGTACTATGATCTAAGTGTTATGTTGGTATTGATAGTTCGGGGAGCTGAAGGATCAACAATTCGGGAATTTTCCAGTAGCAGTTAGAAGTGTATCAACTAGGCTTCCACAATGTCAGGTGAGTTATCCTCACTATATCAATAGGGTCTAAGGCACCAAGGCTGGTCCTTTATGGATTTGTATCCGGATTATGGCATGATATGTTTATTGATTACATCCCGGTAGTTAGTATGGTGATATGCTTATGCTTAGTGACCGGTTAGGTCTGTATCCCGGTTATTGGGATGTTGCTATGATTAGTGATATGTTAGATCGTTTTGACTGTTATATAATATGAGCTAACATATGATGTTTAAGTGAAAATTGGTATCCTGGTATATAGGATGATGTTATATTAGTGACCGGTTAGGTTGGTATCCTGGTTATAGGATGTTGTTATGCTATTGATCAGTTACATCAGTTTATTTTCGATAGACTGTTATGCGATTATCTGTTATATGTGCACATGGTTCTTTGATTGGGGGTTGGGTTGAGGCG
Source organism: Lactuca saligna (assembly GCF_052625555.1). Classification (NCBI taxonomy): domain Eukaryota; kingdom Viridiplantae; phylum Streptophyta; class Magnoliopsida; order Asterales; family Asteraceae; genus Lactuca; species Lactuca saligna. The sequence continues at coordinate 30,930,283 of NC_136423.1, forward strand.
GTCCTGCTTTGTGCTAAAGGCTAACATACCCAGCGAGCGGTCGAGATAGGCTGAAGGCCTTGCGAGGCGGTCCAGACGAATCGAAGGCTCAAAGAGCGGTCCAAATAGACTAAAGGCCTACGAGGCGGTCCAGTAATGCTGAAGGCCCGGTGCGGGATGACCAGTTACACTGTAGACTCGAGATGCATGGTTGTGTTGTTACTTATATGCTATATGTTATGGTTGTATCGGTATGACGTTGGTATTTTGAGGGTAACTCACTAAGCCGTCGAGCTTACAATTTTAGTTTATTGTTTCGGGTTCAGCGGATGACTGCGGGAAGGTGAAGGCGTGACCGTACACTTTCTCGATTGATGATTATGATTTATGGGAACTCTGATGTTTAAACTACTTTGAAAACAAATTGTAATAACAGAATGGTTTTGGATGATTTTAAAAGTTTTAACCTGGCTCTAATTTTATGGATGCTACAAATTATATTGACAATAGCTAATGCGAAATCGTGACACACGCCTAACAATCCAGCGTTTACAATGTATAATAAGAATAACGGAGAGTCTTCTGAGCGAATACTTCCAACCTGCTAAATAACATGAGAATACATGCATTTAAAATATGTCAACAAAAATTGTTGGTGAGTTCTACAGGTTTTGAAACAAAGTAGTTTTATAATCCAAAAATGTTTTATAAAATTTCTCTGGGTGACCAGCTTATATAAATACTTATCCTTTTTATCAGCATTATAAAAATAAACAAGTTTTAAAAGTGTATTTGGATTCATTTAAAGATATATCGTTTGTTTAAATCCAATATAACTTTGTTGAATGATAAGAAAATCAAATTTATAACAAGTCTTTACGGTATTCATGACAAAAATGATTTTTATATAAAGATTTTTAATACCAATTTATATAAAAAAAAGTCATATCACTCTTTGTGAAAACATAAAATATCCAAATTTACTCTTGAAACCTTGTAGAAGCATTCGTATAGTTTATACATATAACTCATAAGTTTCTAATTTATAAACTTTGTAAATTCGTGTCGTAGTATTTATTAAGTATTATCTTAATTAATTTGAGAACCGACACTTAACCATTGACATAAACTCCTCCCGCATACATATTGTGTTTTCGTACAAGAACAAAATGTTTATATGAGTAACCTATTATTTGTAAGTTATTGAACCTTAATCAGCCGTGTCTTGATATTAATTAGGTGTTATATAACTTAATTTCCGGTATGGACAATTATCTTTTGAGTCGCAAGTTAACCCACTACATACCATCTCTTTGAACTAGTAATACTAAACAAAACCCCATATAAACCCAATATCGGTTCTATATGGTGACAAGGCAAACCCGAGATCTATAATGAGGTCATAACCGAACTCCAACGAACGCCTTTGCAACCAATACTTACAAGTTTTAGAGCTGAAACTCCACAGCCAAGTTTGTTCATTCTCGGGGACTTTAAAGTTTAGGAGATGCCAATGCTCATTCATACTTGTCAGTTACTATTTGTAGCTAGCAACTGATGGCGAGATATCAACCCATATAACTATGTGATCTTGAACTTATACCCGGCGTTACTCGTTCCATACTGATTAACGGTAATGACATAAAGGACTTTCCACTAAGATGTACGGTCTCAGAATTGTACAAACATAGCCCATGCAGCTTAGGAAATGATCCTAACACATAAAGCTTTTAGAATAAACGTAGCTCATACAAAACGTCATGTGGGTGTGACGAAATTTGGGCAACATAACGACTGCTTATATAATATTTTCCAGGTTTCAACCAACGTGAAACCAACAATTCCATAATATTTGCAATTAACACGATTAATCCAATGTAAATATGTCGCAAATAACGACTCTTAAGTTCTGAAGTCGATCTTGTTATTTATTGAAATGAAATCCATAATTTAATAGAATGAGTTATATTTTTATATTTAATATAAAAATATATAAATAAATTTTACAATCATTTCTACATAACTTATCCTATATTAAAAGTTAGTTTTCAATAATTTTAACTATTAATTATATATTTTCATAAATCTAGGTTTTTTCATCAAATAGACCATAGTCTGAATTCAAAAACAGTTTACGAGATTCGTAGCTATCCCAAACGAAGAAGTGTACAATCCGTTTCAGGAAAATCAGATAAATATTGATTTTTATAACTTTAAAGAGACGTAACTTGTTCATACGACTTTCGTTTTGGACGTTCTGTATATTCACGAAATCCGGAGAACGTAATCTACTCAAATCCCTTATCCATAACTCTCAAATATAACTAATGAAAAAATTAATTTTTAACGTCTCAAATAGAATTTATATTTTTAGTAGTTATAGATTCAATCTTCAACGATAGACGGTTTGAGCAGTTTCAGACGTTCTAAAAGAATTTACAAATATAATTTATTTAATATACATTATAAACATAAAACTACACACAACGAGTCATTAATACCTAGCGGTTCGCGGTGGTTTAACTGCTGAACTCTGATAGATTTTTACCAATTGTTACATTATCCACCCGTTGAAAGGAATTCCATCTTGAAATTCAACGTTTAGATGAAATATTATAAAATAATTGGTGGCATTTTCATTTCGTTTGATCCATACATGATCATTCTATAGTTGGTTAAAGCCGCATAGTTCTAGATTAGATAACTTATTCAATAGATGACTTTTCCACAAGTGTCTATAGATAGGTAATATCGGATAAGATCGACTCAAATATTTTAAAGGTTGTCGAGTCTTACATACAATTTAATCGTCTGTAGATTCACGAACATGAAATTTTAGTATTATATCATAATACACTTTATTGAAAGATATAAAAAGCGTGTCATCAGACCGACACTCCTAGAGATTTGGCGTATGAAGAAAACATCGTGCATGCTGTTTAGTTCTCAAGATGACTTGATATAAAGATTAGGACCAAATTCTGTCAAAGAATCTCGAAGGTCATTTAAGTCGTGGTTTAACTTGACTCGTTCTCTAGGTTGAATCATTCTTCTTAAAGGGAAAGCTTTTAAAGTTACCCGGTCTCTGACTTGGAGGTCGAGAGACTTACATTTTTTTGTTCACATAAATCCTTTGTCATTCGTGTACAGTGTGTAATCATTCTTTGATTACACAATCTTTTCTTTAATATCTTGAGTGATTCATGGATCAAAATGCAACGCATCACCTACATGTTCTTTGTTTACTTTCGCACCTTTAATCATTGCTCAACACACCGAGGATCAACAGTTTCATCATACAAAGTAGCAAACAATGAGGTCTATATGTTGGCGTGACAACTATCTTCATGGGAAAATTTAATTAACAACAATAGGTACCTTATGAATTATTCAAGTCTGTCATAGCAATCGGAACCTCGTCCAGACGATTTCTTCGGCAAGTACCGGCCAACTTTTCCATTTCACGTGGTTCTTAGATTAGTGGAAAGTGGGCAGACTTAGTCAATCTGTGGACCACTGCCTGAATAAAACCGAAACCATTATGTTTCTTTAGATAGCTTTGGTATAATGTCCATTGACGTTGGTTCCCACTTCTACTCAGGTATTTCTGATTGTTACACTAGCCCTGAGTATTCCTGACATTCTGTCTTCGGTATAGGCTTGATACTTGCCACTCATGTGGAAATCTTTGCTTTCATGCATGTTCATAAATTCTGTTTCTTTAGAAATAAACACATTAGGTCAGAAGCCTAGAGGGATGAGACACCTGAGTCTGGGAGCTTCATTCAAGATTATGCACACGTGTTCACTAAACTTAGGGGTACGGATTTGGTTCATAATGTTTTGCATCCTGTCATCCCTAAGCTTGATGTAACGACCCAAAAATCAAGGATGAAAATTTAATTTTTATTATAGTCAAAACTAGGGATGAGCTTTTGAACCGCCGAAACCTGAACCGGACCGGAACCAGACATAAATTAGTAAAGCGGTTCGGTTATTGGTTCTTGACTTATGGCAAAACCGGTTCCGGGTCTACCACCGGTTCGGTTCTAACAAAAACCGATTAAAAATCTGAAACCGGCTCGGAAGTGTAAGAGTCGATCCATGCAAAATCTATTTTCAAAATACTATCTAATTGAGTGTATATCGATCTTTCCTAAATTCCTAATCTATTCCTTGATTAACCTAAACACAAAACGGCAAGTCCAAGTTAAAAAAAAGTCGATCACCACACAGAGGAAAATAGGGACGATCGGATTTATTTGGGGCTTAGGAAATCACGATCCCTAGTCGACATTGTGAAAAAAAAAACGATATTGACAAACAAAAATCGATTTTGGGTAACAATGGAGAAGCCAAAATCAAGAAATTGGGTTAATATAGAAGATGAAACTCAAGTAAGTCATTGTTGCTATTGTTGCTTATTGTATAAAAACTATTGGTGCTAGGGATCTCTTAATAAACAGGTGCAACGTATGCGAGGGATGCTTGTATGGGTTTTGCTTGAATAAAGTTTTTGTTTGTGAGTTTTATTTTATGTATTTAATTATTCGTTGTTATATAACAACCTTTATAGCTAAATAATAATGACTATTGAGCCTTTATGATATTCGTTATGGGTTCATTTGTATTTAAGCGTGGAAATTGGATTAATTTGAAGAAAATAGTTGTATGAAACAATAGTGTATGCTAAACTTTGTTGCCTTATATTATACCACACTTATCCTATGAAGAACCTACATTTGAATAATAGGGTAGAATAGAAATCGTTTTTTCCTACTTACATGATGGAAGATATGGCATTGGTTTGGTGATTGTTCTTTCTAGGAATGAGCTTTTGAATCAAAATTCTTTTTTGAACTCATTTTGCTTGATGATATATAATATTTTTTGAACTTATTTTCCAAATGTAGGATTATGAAGATGATTTTATTGGTGAGACACCACCGGTATTTAATAATATTAGTGACGTATCTGGAAAAGAAGACGTGCCAAATGCAAGTCCTAAGAATTGAAAAAGAAATGGAGGCGTGCCAAAACCAATTACTAGCAAACGAGAAAGAGCAAGGAATAATGGTAAAGGAACCGCTCCTTGTTCGGTAACGTTCGAGCCGGTGTGGATTATATAGGATGATGGTGTTGAAAGGAAAAGTGTGGAATGTATTCATTGTCATACAATACTTGCCGTCAGTGAGAGCTCTTCTACGGAGAGGCTGGCAGAGTTGTACGTGAGGGAGGTGGTATCGCATCATGGAGTACCGATCTCGATTGTCTCAGATCGAGATGTGCATTTCACTTCCACATTTTGAAAGAAATTTAATGAGGAATTGGGTACGAGGCTGCATTTTAGTACCGCATACCACCCACAGACCGACGAACAGAGCGAGCGGACGATTCAGACGCTCGAGGACATGCTCCGGGCATATGTACTGGATTTCGGCGGGAGTTGACACGTATTTGCCCTTGGCTGAGTTTTCTTATAACAACAACCATCACTCAAGCATTGATATGCCACCCTTTGAGCTGTTGTATGGGAGGAGGTGTCAGACCACCATTTGCTAGGGTGAGGTAGGGCAACGTGTGATGGGTAGTACATAGATAGTGCTTCAGACAACAGAGCAGATACAACAGGTCAGAGAATGGTTGTTGACCGCTCAGAGTCGCTAGAAGAGTTATGCGGATAGGCAACGATCTGAGCTCGAGTTCCAGGTCGAGGATTTCTTGCTCCTGAAGGTATCTCCTTGGAAAGTAGTGATCCGATTCAGGAAGAGGGGCAAGCTAGGGCCCTGTTATATTGGGCCGTTTAGAGTGATCGCGAGGGTGGGCAGGGTAGCATATCGCTTGGAGCTACCTGCGGATTTAGACCAGATTCATGATACTTTCCACGTGTTGCAACTAAGGAAGTGTATAGCCGATGAATCGGCAGTGGTACCACTGGAGGATATCCAGGTGGATGCGAGTCTGAATTATGTCGAGAGGCCGATTGCAATCTTGGATCGGAAGATCAAGGTTCTGAGAAACAAGGAGGTGCGCTTATTTCAGGTTCAGTGGCAACATCGGAGGGATCCGAGATGTCCTCGGAGTCGGAGTCGGAGATGCGGGAGCAGCATCTGGAGTTCTTTTCGACATGAGACTTCGAGGGTGAAGTCTGGTTCTAGTGGGGGAGAATTGTAACATCCCGAAATTCAGGTAAGCTCTATAACCCTTCTATTTTGAGAGTTAGCAAGATGAGTCCCTTAAAGTGGTGTGTTGGTTGTGAGTACGTTGGGCGTAATGAGGCGTATGACGCGCGTACTCACATGGTTATTTTGAACGCGGACTCGCCCGGGTACGCTAGGCGTACCCAGGGTTACGCTGGGCATAGTGTGCCCATATACAAACCTTAATTTCTGGCTTGTGCACTATAAAAGGAACATTTAGTCCTTTTCCCCAGCCACCATACCCCCTTGAGTGAGCCCTTAGAGTGTAGAAATCTGTGATTAAGCTTGTGTGTGTTCTTGAGCTTGAAGGTACCTTTTTGAGGTGAAGAAGGAGAAGAGGAAGCCATTGTTGAAGCTAGAAGTGGAAGAGCAAGACTAGATCCGAGTTCTACGGTGGTTGGTGATCCCTTTTAAGGTAAAAAGTTCAAAGCATTCCTTATCCTTTAAGAGTTCTGCTTTTTGGACCCATTTTAGGGTTTTTGGTTCAAGGTGGAGACTTTGTGTGCAAAGAGTCTCCATAAGCCTAGATCTAGCCTTCCTCAGTGTAATATGTGTTGAGGATTCATAAAAATCCAATATTGGTCGTGGATATTGAGTCATGCATGAGTTAGGGTCTTAATATGGAAAGAGGAAAGGATTTTTGAGTGATGGATGATCTTTACAGCCATGCAAGGCTTAAAGGTTTCAACTTTATGGAGAAAGGACCCTTAGAGAAGTCAGATCTAGAGTATGAGTTCTTGTCTTAACCGTTTAAGACCAAAATACTCAATATAGTTTAAACCGGGATTTACGCTGGGTGTAATCCGAGTACGCGCAGCATAGGGGGTGGCACACCCCGATTCTGTGAAGGCACCGGGTACGGCCAGCGTACATGTTTGGTACGCGCAGCGTAACCCGGAGGGTTGATTTTTGTTGACTTTTAGGGTTTGGTCCACTTTAGGGTATTTGCGCCATGAGAGGGGTAAAATGGTCTTTTACCCTCCCGAGAGTGCTAAGAGAGGGAATGGTCTAGCCTTTGGAAATGTGTTGATGCCGAGTGTTTATTTCGTATGATTAGGCGGAGGCTAGATCCTATTTTCACGGAGTCCGAGATTTCCGAGCTACCGAGTTGCACGAGGTGACTCTTCTCATTATACGTTACCTAGAGTGGTATTATGAGTTAACTGGAGGGTCGTATGTGCTATGTATGATATTGAGTGCCATGTATGAGATTATGTGCTATGTGATGTAGGTATGATATATAATTGTATAGACCGGACCGGAGGGTCCAACGATTCAGACCGGGCCGGAGGGCCCAATGAGCTATGATCAGACTAGAGGGTCCAATGAGCTACGGGACTAGAGAGTCCCGCTGAGACACATCGACCGGAGGGTCGTACAGTAGCCTCGAGTGGTGTATGTGTTGTATGTGGTATTTTGGGGAACTCACTAAGCATTTATGCTTACAGTTGTTGTGTTATGTGTTTCAGGTACTAGCGAGGACCGTGGAAAGGCGTCGGCGTGACCCGTACACACAGAGAGGAGATTTGATTTGTGATTTTAGGATATGTTTTGATTTGATAACTATTGTGGAATACTTTTTGAGAATATTTTATATATAAATTTGGTTGTTGAAAAATGAAAAATTTGTTTTGAAAATTTCATCGTTACAAGTTGGTATTAGAACCTTGGTTTGAGTGACTCGGATGCACCTTTGGGCGTATCTGAACTCAAATTGAAGATTTGAGAAATTTTCAACAATAAAACTAAATTTTCTAAAGAGAGTAAGAGGTTTAGAGACTACCAGAGCGGAACAGTGTGTACGGTCAGCCAACACCCGAACAGTGAATCCCCAAAATACCCTTACGTTATGTGTTATGAGATATGATATGTTATGTTATGCATGCTAGAGTAGGCTAGGTATTCATATTAGGACTAGAGTGGCCTAATTTGTGATGCCTTAGCCTAGGAGATTACTACTGCTATGAGATGCCTTGAGAGTGAGTAGGTAGCAGTTAGGAGCTCATGAGAGGTCTACCAGAGGGTAGCCAATGCATAGCGAGAGTAGAGTACTTGCGTTCCGGGCTCCAAGGAGGAGGACTTGGGGTGAATGCTGATGCGGTGTGGTCGGTAGTATAGGGCTCGTACTACTGAAGACACCGAGCAGTCCAAGTAAGAATCCTTAGGATACTAGAGGACGAGTAGGGTTGCATTATCGAGTGCAAGTATGCTCGATCGAGTCTCTGATGTTTTTATGTTGTATTTCAGAGATATTATGGTTGGGACACGACACACACCTGGGAGCAGCGGTGTCAGCGATGAGGAGATCCATCGGTTGATTCATGAGGAGGTGGCTGTGGCCATACGGGCTGAGATACCGGAGATGTTTTGGTCTATCAAGACCACATTGATTGAGAATTTTGATGAGCGGTATGCCGCTCTTACTGATGCTGCTGTTGCTACAGCCACCGCAGCCGTCGCGGCTGCCAGGCCGTAAGGGGAGATTTGTTGTTGTATCGAGAGTTCAGCAACACGAAGCCACCCAAGTTCGATGCGACACAGGATCTGATTGCTGCTATGAGATGGATTGCAGATGTTGAGGGATGCTTTTACACTTGTTCGTGTCCAGAACATTTGAGAGTGCGGTTCGCGCTGAACCACCTTCGCCTGGGGGCGAAGGACTGGTGGAAGTTCGTGTCAGCAGATTTCACCCCAGCTGAGCTTACTGCGGTGACCTGGGAAAGGTTCACCACCATGTTTCGTGATGAGTATGTTCCCCATGTGGAATGGGAACGACTGGCTTAGGAGTTTTTGACCCTTAAGCAGGGTACTGATTCAGTTACTGTGATTACGCGGAAGTTTCATGAGAGGGTGATGTTTTGCACTGAGCAGGTGTCTACCGAGCAGGCTCGCATGAGCCGGTATCTGAGTGTTCTTAGGAGAGATATTTGGGAGTTCGTGGCGAACTCGACTTACCGTGTATTTTCCAAGCTCCAGGTAAATTCCCGGAGGAGGGAGATAGAGCTGGAGACTCAGGCCACGGATAAGGCAGAGTCTCAGGGGAAGGATCGGTAGCCGGCATAGTCTCAGCCGACAGCAGAGTGGGCCAGGCCTGCTGATTCGAGATCTGGGAGCACGAAGGGCCGCACTTGTGGGAAGTGCGGCAAGAGTCACGAGGGGTCGTGCATAGTGGGATTATGCTACAAGTGCGGGAAGGAGGGGCATATCGCGAGGGATTGAACCAAGGGATTTTCTATTTGTTTCCAATGCAACCAGACCGACCATCGGAAGGCCGAGTGCCCTCAGCTACATCAGGGATCAGCACAGGGATCTGCACCTGCTGCTAGGGCTACCGAGGTTCGACCAGCACAGATCGAGGCGCCGAAGGCTCGTGGGAGAGCCTTCCAGTTGACAGCGGAGGAGGTTCACGCAGCACCCGACATTGTGGCCGGTATGTATTCTTCTCTCTATTTATTTTGAGTTTGAGATATTATGCTTATATTATGTTATACGTAGGTACCTTTCTTGTGAATTCTGTACCTGCCTTAGTGCTATTTGACTCGGGAGCGAGTCGATCTTTTGTTTCGTTAGCTTTTAGTCGTCATATCAATATTTGTCGAGAGGCATTGAGTCGACCTCTGCAAGTTTCTATAGCTAACGAGCGAGCAGTGTATGCCACGGAGGTGATTCGAGGATGTAGACTTGAGATCTTCGGTGTGGGGTTCCCGATCGATCTAGTCCCGATTGCGATGGGGGACGTATGTGTCATAGTGGGCATGGATTGGTTGAGCCAATTTGGAGCTATTATAGACTACGAGTGTCAGTTGGTGATGATTCGAGACCCTAGTGGGGGAGTACTTATGGTGTACGGTGAGGGTACCCGTCCTATGTCAGCATTTTGTTCGGCTGCTAGGGCGAGGCAGAGTTTACAACAGGGCTGTAGGGGGTTTGTGGCCTATGTGATGGACACGCGAGCGGCCGCTGGGAGGCCAAGTTCGATTGATGAGGTCCCGATTGTGAGGGAGTTCCCTGATTTTTCCCCGAGGAGTTGCCAGTTGTGCCTCCCGAGAGGAAGGTGGAGTTTCGTATCGACTTGGTACGGGGGGCGGCACCTATTACCAAGGCACCCTATCGCCTTGCGCCGCCCGAGATGCAGGAGTTATCCTCGCAACTTCATGAGCTGTTGGGAAAGGGGTTTATTAGACCGAGTATCTCACCTTGGGGAGCGCCGATCCTTATTGTCAAGAAAAAACTGGTTCACACCGTATGTGCATTGATTACTGGGAGTTGAACAAGTTGGCGGTCAGGAACCGTTATCCGTTACCGAGGATCGATGATCTGTTCGATCAGTTTCAGGAGCGTCTTGGTTCTCCAAGATAGACTTGAGTTCGGGATATCACCAGATGAGGGTTCCAGATGAAGATATCCCAAAGACAGCGTTCAGGACTCGTTATGGGCATTACGAGTTTGTGGTGATACCATTCGGGCTCACCAATTCACCAACAATGTTAATGGATCTTATGAGCATGGTGTGCAGGCCAATGTTGGATCGTTCAGTGATTGTTTTCATTGTTGATATCTTGGTGTATTTGAGATCCAGAGAGCAACATGAGGAGCATTTAAGGGAGATCCTCGGAGTCCTGAGATCGGAGAGGCTTTACGCCAAATTCTCCAAGTGTGATTTTTGGTTACGGGAGGTCCAGTTCCTAGGGCACCTCGTTAACCAGAAAGGGATATTGGTCGATCCGACCAAGATCGAGGCAGTGATGAGTTGGGAGGTGCTGAGGTCACCTACCGAGATAAGTAGTTTCCTAGGGTTGGTTGGCTATTATTGGAGATTTATCAGGGATTTCTCCAAGATCGCCATACCAATCACCAAGTTGACCCGGAAGGGTGTTGCTTTTTCATGGGGTCAGGAGCAGCAGACCTCATTTGAGACACTTCGCCAAAGATTGTGCGAAGCTCCAGTGCTCGCACTCCCGGAAGGAATGGAGGAATTTTTGGTGTACTGTGATGCATCAAGAATGAAGAAACTTGGATGAGTTTTCCTATAACAACAACCATCACTCGAGCATTGGTATGCAACCCTTTGAGCTGTTGTATGGGAGGAGGTGTTGGACCCCCATTTGCTGGGGTGAGGTAGGGCAACGTGTGATGGGTAGTACAGAGATAGTGCTTCAGACGACAGAGCAGATACAACAGGTCAGACAAAGGTTTTTGACCGATTAGAGTTGCCAGAAGAGTTATGCGGATAGGCGACGATCCGAGCTCGAGTTCCAGGTCGAGGATTTCGTGCTCCTGAAGGTATCTCCTTGGAAAAGAGTGATCCGATTCAGGAAGAGGGGAAAGCTGGGGCCTCGGTATATTGGGCCGTTTAGAGTGATCACGAGGGTGGTAGGGTAGCATATCGGTTGGAGCTACATGCGTATTTGGACTAGATTCATGATACTTTCCACGTGTCGCAACTGAGGAAGTGTATAGCCGATGAGTCGGCAGTGGTACCACTGGAGGATATCCAGGTGGATGCGAGTCTGAATTATGTTGAGAGGCCGATTGCAATCTTGGAACGGAAGATCAAGGTTTTGAGAAACAAGGAGGTGCGCTTAGTTCAGGTTCAGTGGCAGCATCGAAGGGTTCAAAGCTGACTCGAGAGCCGGAGTCGGAGATGTGGGAGTAGCATCCGGATTTGTTTTCGACACGAGTCTTCGAGGGCGAAGTCTGGTTCTACTAGGGGAGAATTGTAACAGCCCGAAATTCAGGTAAGCTCTATAACCCTTCTATTTTGAGAGTTGGCAAGATGAGTCCCTTAAAGTGGTGTGTTGGTTGTGAGTAAGCTGGGCATAATGAGGCATACGCCGCGTGTACTCACACCCTTATTTTGAAGGTGGACTCGCCCGGTTACGCTAGGTGTACCCAGGGTTACGCTGGGCGTAGTGTGCCCAGATACAAACCCTAATTTTCTGGCTTGTGCACTATAAAAGGAACGTTTAGTACTTTGCCCCAGCCACCATACCCCCTTGAGTGAGCCCTTACAATGCAGAAATCTGTGTTTAAGCTTGTGTGTGCTCTTGAGCTTGAAGGTACCTTTTTGAGGTGAAGAAGGAGAAGAGGAAGCCATTGTTGAAGCTAGAAGTGGAAGAGCAAGAGTAGATCCGAGTTCTACGGTGGTTGGAGATCCCTTTTGAGGTAAAAAGTTCAAAGCTTTACTTTTCCTTTAAGAGTTCTGCTTTTTGGACCCATTTTAGGGTTTTTGGTTCAAGGTGGAGACTTTGTGTGCAAAGAGTCTCCATAAGCCTAGATCTAGCCTTCCTCAGTGTAATATGTGTTGAGGATTCATAAAAATCCAATATTGGTCGTGGATATTGAGTCATGCATGAGTTAGGGTCTTAATATGGAAAGAGGAAAGGTGTTTTGAGTGATGGATGATCTTTACAGCCATGAAAGGCTTAAAGGTTTCAACTTTATGGAGAAAGGACCCTTAGAGAAGTCAGATATGGAGTATGAGTTCTTGTCTTAACCGTTTAAGACCAAAATACTCAATATGGCTGAACTGGGATTTACGCTGGGCGTAATCCGAGTACGCGCAGCGTAGGGGGTGGCGCACCCCGATTCTGTGAAGGCACCGGGTACGCCCAACATACATGTTTGGTATGCGCAGCGTAACCCGGAAGGTTGACTTTTGTTTACTTTTAGGGCTTGGTCAACATTAGGGTATTTGCGCCATGAGAGGGGTAAAATGGTCTTTTACCCTCCTGAGAGTGCTAAGAGAGGGAATGGTTTAGCCTTGGGAAATGTGTTGATGCCGAGTTTTTATTTCGTATGATTAGGCAGAGGCTAGATCCTATTTTCACGGAGGCTAGATCCTATTTTCACGGAGTCCGAGATTACGAGCTACCGAGTTTCACGAGGTGAGTCTTCTCACTATACGTTACCTAGAGTGGTATTATGAGTTAACCGGAGGGTCTTATGTGCTATGTATGAGATTGAGTGCCATGTATGAGATTATGTGCTATGTGATGTAGGTATGATATATAATTGTATAGACCGGACCAGAGGGTCCAACGATTCAGACCGGACCAGAAAGTCCAACGAGACAGACCGGGCCGGAGGGCCCAACGAGCTATGATCGGACCAGAGCGTCCAACGAGCTACAGGACTAGAGAGTCCCACTAAGACACATCGACCGGAGGGTCGTACAATAGCCTCGAGTGGCGTATGTGTTGTATATGGTATTTTTGGGAACTTACTAAGCATTTATGCTTACAGTTGTTGTGTTATGTGTTTCAGGTAGTAGCGAGGACCGTGGAAAGGCGCCGATGTGACCTGTACACAGAGAGAGGAGATTTGATTTGTGATCTTGGGATATGTTTTGATTTGATAACTATTGTGGAATACTTTTTGAGAATATTTTAGATATAAATTTGGTTGTTGAAAAATGAAAATTTTGTTTTGAAAATTTCATCGTTACAATTGTAACACCCCGAATTCAAAAGACCTAGACCAGAAAGGAAAATCTCAAGTCAAGAAGTGTACTCATCGAGTCCAGAGGGATGAGTCGATGAGTAGGAGTGACTTTTGTGACGCGGGTTAAGTGACCTACTCGACGAGTTGGAGGACCAACTCCGCAAGTTGGTTTGGGTTTGGGAAACCCTAAACTCGGGCTTTAGTCCCCTATTTAAGCATCTTATTCTCCACCTTTCAGCCCCATTCTCAGCCCCCACTGTCCAAACCCTAACCCACAAAACCCTATTGCTTTCCATGAGATTGTGAGCCGTTTATGAGTGTTCTTGAGTGCCTTGATGCTTGAAGAAGAAGGAGAAACCTTGGGGATTCAAGAAGGGAAGTGTAGATCCAGAAGCAACACCATATCCTCGTTATTTTCTGGTAATCAAGTTTCCACCTTGACGTTTAACTTGATATATCTCTTCTTAGTCACTTTACGAGGGTTTTTTGGGTCCAGCAAACCTAGCATGTGAGAAATGGTCGTCCCAAAGGCTTATGTTTCAGATCTAGAACCATTAAGGACTATTATGGCATAAAGGTGCAAGCTTTATTCCATGGGAGTCCCCATGCAAGCAACAGAGTAATCTTTTGGCCTTTGTAGCTCAAAAGGCCATGTATGGAAGGAAAAAGGTAGGAGCTTTGCAGGGTTATGAGATGTTTGGGTCCATATCTATGTTGGATGCATTGGTTTGATGTGTAGGTGACTTGTGGACCAAGATCTAGGTCCTTAAGAGTTAGGGTTTGAGTAAAATACTTCAAGCAAGGGTATCATAGGGTAAAGTTGGAAACTTTCCCCTTCTAAGGTCATTTCCAGGGTGTATTCAAAGTTTGGAGATGGAATCTAAAGTATACGGGCTTAACCCATTAAGTTAGCTCATCAGACTAAGGGACTCGACGAGTCCAGGAAGTGGATTTTCCCGATTCTGCATGGTTGAACTCGACGAGTCCGAGGAGTGACTCAGCGAGTTGATGGGATGAGTCACGAACATGAGTAGCCAGGAAAATCAATGAGTTGGGTCGCGAATTCAGGATTCTGAGTTTTGGAACTCGACGCGTTGATGGATCGAATTGGAGAGTTGAGTCAACCCGGTGCGTTGACTTTGACCTTGACCAGAGTTGACCTAACTTGACCTTTGAGAGTATTATGATCTAAGTGTTATGTTGGTATTGATAGTTCATGGAGCTGAAGGATCAACAGTTCGGGAATTTTCCAGTAACAGTCAGAAGTGTATCAACTAGGCTTCAGCAATGTCAGGTGAGTTATGATCACTATATCAATAGGGTCTAAGGCACCAAGGCTGGTCCTTTATGGATTTGTATCCGGATTATGGCATGATATGTTTATTGATTACATCCTGGTAGTTAGTATGGTGCTATGCTTATGCTTAGTGACCGGTTAGGTCTATATCCCGGTTATTGGGATGTTGCTATGATTAGTGATATGTTAGATCGTTTTGACTGTTATATTATATGAGCTAGCATATGATGTTTAAGTGCAAATCGGTATCCTGGTATATAGGATGATGCTATGTTAGTGATCGATTAGTTCGGTATCCTGGTTATAGGATGTTCCTATGCTATTGATCAGTTACATCGGTTTATTGTCTATAGACTGTTATGTGATTATCTGTTATATGTGCACATGGTTGTTTGATTGGGGGTTGGGTTGAGGCGGTCCTGCTTTGTGCTGAAGGCTAACATACCCAGCGAGTGGTCGGGATAGGCTGAAGGCCTTGCGAGGCGGTGTAAACGTGCCGAAGGCGCGAAGAGCGGTCCAAATAGACTAAAGGCCTGCGAGGCGGTCCAGTCAGGCAAAAGGCCCGGTGCGGGAGGACCAGTCACATTGTAGACTCGAGATGCATGGTTGTTTTTTTACTTATATGCTATATGTTATGGTTGTGTTGTTATGGTGTTGGTATTTTGGGGGTAACTCACTAAGCCGTCGAGCTTACAATTTTAGTTTATTGTTTCAGGTTCTGCGGATGACCGTGGAAAGGCGAAGGCGTGACCGTACATTTCCTCGATTGATGATTATGATTTATAGGAACTCTGATGTTTAAAGTATTTTGAAAACAAATTGTAATAACAGAATGGTTTTGGATGATTTTTAAAAGTTTTAATTTGGCTCTAATTTTATGGATGTTACAAATTATATTGACAATGGCTAATGCTAAATCGTGACACACGCCTAACAATCTAGCGTTTACAATGTATAATAAGAATAACGGAGAGTCTTCTGAGCGAATACTTTCGACCTGCTAAATAACATGAGAATACATGTATTTAAAATATGTCAACAAAAATTGTTAATGAGTTCTACATGTTTTGAAACAAAGTAGTTTTATAATCCAAAAACATTTTATAAAATTTCTCTGGGTGACCAGCTTATATAAATACTTATCCTTTTTATCAGCATTATAAAAATAAACGAGTTTTAAAAGTGTATTTGGATTCATTTAAAGATATATTGTTTGTTTAAATCCAATATAACTTTGTTGAATGATAAGAAAATCAAATTTATAACAAGTCTTTACGGTATTCATGACCAAAAATGATTTTATATAAAGATTTTGAATACCAATTTATATAAAAAAAATCATATCACTCTTTGTGAAAACATAAAATATCCAAATTTACTCTTGAAACCTTGTACAAGCATTCGTATAGTTTATACATATAACTCATAAGTTTCTAATTTATAAACTTTGTAAATTCGTGTCGTAGTATTTATTAATTATTATGTTAAGTAATTTGAGAACCGACACTTAACCATTGACGCAAACTCCTCCCGCATACATATTGTGTTTTCGTACAAGAACAAAATGTTTATATGAATAACTTATTATTTGTAAGTTATTGAACCTTAATCAGTCGTGTCTTGATATTAATTAGGTGTTATATAACTTAATTTCCGGTATGGACACTTATCTTTTGAGTCGCAAGTTATCCCACTACATACCATCTCTTTGAACTAGTAATACTAAACAAAACCCCATATAAACCCAATATCGGTTCTATACGGTGACAAGGCAAACCCGAGATCTATAATGAGGTCATAACCGAACTCCGACGAACGCCTTTGCAACCAATACTTACAAGTTTTAGAGTTGAAACTCCACACCCAAGTTTGTTCATTCTCGGGGACTTTATCGTTTAGGAAATGCCAACGCTCATTCATACTTGTCGGTTAATGTTTGTAGCTAGCAACTGATAGCGGGATATCAACCCATATAAGTATGTGATCTTGAACTTATACCTGGCGTTACTCGTTCCATACTGATTAACGGTAATGACATAAAGGACTTTCCACTAAGATGTACGGTCTCAGAATTGTACAAACATAGCCCACGTAGCTCATACAAAACGTCATGTGGGTGTGACGAAATTTGGGCAACATAACGACTGCTTATATAATATTTTCCAGGTTTCAACCAACGTGAAACCAACAATTCCATAATATTTGCAATTAACACGATTAATCCAATGTAAATATGTCGCAAATAACGACTCTTAAGTTCTGAAGTTGATCTTGTTATTTATTGAAATGAAATCCATAATTTAATAGAATGAGTT
This sequence comes from Lactuca saligna, assembly GCF_052625555.1. Taxonomy (NCBI): domain Eukaryota; kingdom Viridiplantae; phylum Streptophyta; class Magnoliopsida; order Asterales; family Asteraceae; genus Lactuca; species Lactuca saligna. The sequence continues at coordinate 30,947,517 of NC_136423.1, forward strand.
ATATTTTTATATTTAATATAAAAATATAAAAATAAATTTTACAATCATTTCTACATAACTTATCCTATATTAAAAGTTAGTTTTCAATAATTTTAACTATTAATTATATATTTTCATAAATCTAGTTTTTTTGTTTCATCAAATATGACAACGTACTTTCGTATTATACTCGAATAATATTTTTGCTCATTTGTATATCTTTTCATTCTTCCAGTCGATACTTTAACTTATACATATAAAATCGTCATTTTTGTGATTTACAATACCAACCGGTGTTATTATTGCAATTTACATATAATATTGTGATTTTAGTAATATTAATTAATATATCACAACAAGGTGTATTTATGTCATTTATAGCATTCTACTTTATATTATTTAACTTATATATGATTTATACAATTTAGATTACTAATTCATAAGCTTTCGACCAAATATGAAGTACGATGTTATTTTAATGTATAAAAATCTGTAAATCATCAAAACTTAATTAAACAAGCATATATTCTCCCCCAAATATTAAAACAGTAAAACAGGGGTTGTAGAAAGTCAAATTCGATGCGTGATCTCGATCTAGACTCGGTTTTGAGGAAGCTTTTCGTGATTAGTTGCAACGTAACCATTATTGGACTTTCAAACGTTTCCAGGTTTCTTTTGTAATGTTTTAAAATAAAGCGACTTGTTTTCAAATATTTTTATATTTAAAAGTAAAAGGCTGTTTTGCAATTTATTTTACACAAGGGACTAATTTTGTGATATATTATATCCAATAGGGCTAGTTTTGAAATGTTTAAATCTTTTGGGACTGATTTTGAAAAGGTTTATGTCAAGTGTCTTATTTTAATTTAAAACTGCATTTGAAGGGACTGTTTTTGCTAACTTCACTAATGTACAAAAGGGGTCGATGCGTCTCATCGTCCTCATCAGATTGGGGAAAGAAGGAAAAGGGGATATGGGGTTACGAACGGAGCAACGAAATCAGATGGCGAGAAGGAAGCTCGCAGGCGCGCGGCTGCTACTACAGACGTCCCGGCCGATCACGAAGAGGGAGGCGGCTCCAGTGCTTGGCCGAACCGAAGGAGGAGAAGAGACGAAAGCAGCGAGGCTCTCTCTTTCTCGTCCGCCGATTGCAGACCCATCGCACCCGAGTGGCGTGCTCCGTCGGTCGACTAGACCGAAGAAGGACATGGGCAGAAGCAGCTCGGTGATGGCGGTGGCAGCCTCCTGTCACCGTTCCTCCTCCTGTTGCGAGAATGAGATAGGGGAAAGGAGGTGGGTCTGCGGTAGTTGGAACTCAGAATAGCACGATGTTGCCGACAACAGTGGTGAGAGGGGCTGCTACGGCAGGTTCCTCGTCGGTTCCAGCAGCGGTGTCCGAAGGGATGGTGCGTGGGTGAGGTACGAGAGGCAGAAGAGGTCCGATGGATGTCCGGTTGGCAGCCAACAATCACGATGTTCCCCCATTGTTTTGGCAATTCCGGTCAACAATAGGTAAGAATTTTCTTTTGAGATTTGTTTGTTTTAACAGGAATCAATGGTATGAACAAAATGGATGTTTGGGTTGTGATTGTTTGGGAGGAAAAAAAAAAAAAGGAAGGACGAAGAAGAAACGGGCTACTGCCCTCTTAGGTAGTTCTTGGCAGCCTCCGAAGGAGGAGAAGAAAATAATAGAATTTTTTGTGGTGTTGTTCCTAGTTGAAACAATGAAGAATGCAGGAGGTGTTTTTTTTTTTTTTTTTTTTTTTTTTTTTTTTTTGGCTGGTACGATCGAAGAGAACAAATGGAGAGGGAGGAGGAGGGAAGCAGCTCAGCTTTATCCAATCTTGAAAGCAATGTAAAAAGAAAATCAGAGTTTTTGGATTTTTGTTGTTTAAAAATGATTTTCTGTTACAAATCATAATTTTAAAATATATTTGGGGTAAAAGTCAATCAATGTGTATTTTATTTATTTATTCATTAGTTTATAGTTTATAATTACGAAAACCACGGTTATAAAATTTATTAAACTTCTATTATAAAAATTTATAATTATTAATCAATTATTTTAAATAAATTATTAATTAAAAGATATATCAAAATTTTAAAGTTATTATAACCTCAAATTTAACATATAATTAAAAAATATAAATTTAAATTTTAAAATGAGTTATCTAATATAAATACACGACACATAACATAATATTAATAAGAAGTTGTATTAAAACGATTATTGTCAAAAGGACATTAAAATTATTAATTTCTTAGATATATATTTTGTGATGTAATCTACGATTCTTAATTCGCGTACCACTGATTCGTTTCGTAAAATTTTCCTGAAAATGCTTCTTGTCTTGATCGTTGTGATTCCACAAACACGGACGGAATTTAATTCCGACGTACCAAACTTTGTGAATTTACGTCTAAAGTTTCACGATTAATTGGATCGGATTCGACGGATTTTACAAATCTGATTTTGGTAGAGGTTAAAATATTCTAAAAATATAATAACATAATAGACCATAGTCTGAATTCAAAAACAGTTTACGAGATTCGTAGCTATCCCAAACGAGGCAGTGTACAATCCGTTTTAGGAAAATCAGATAAATACTAATTTTTATAACTTTCAAGTGGCGTAACGTGTTCATACGATTTTCGTTTTGGACGTTCTGTATATTCACGAAATCAGGAGAAGGTAATCTACTCAAATCCCTTATCCATAATTCTCAAATATAATTAATGAAAAAAATTAATTTTTAATGTCACAAATAGAATTTAATTTTTAGTAGTTATAGATTCAATCTTCAACGATATACGGTTTGAGCAGTTTCAGACGTTCTAAAAGAGTTTACAAATATAATTTATTTAATATACATTATAAACATAAAACTACACACAATTAGTCATTAATACCTAACGATTCGCGGTGGTTTGACCGCCGAACTCTGATAGATTTTTACCAATTGTTACATTATCCACCCGTTGAAAGGAATTCCATCTTGAAATTCAACGTTTAGATGAAATATTAAAAATTATTGGTGGCATTTTGATCCATACATGATCATTCTATAGTCGTTTAGAGCCGCATAGTTCTAGATTAGATAACTGATTCAATAGATGACTTTTACACAAGTGTCTATACATAGGTAATATCGAATAAGATCGACTCAAATATTTTAAAGGTTGTCGAGTCTCACATACATTTTAATCGTGTGTAGATTCACGAACATGAAATTTTAGTATTATATCATAATACACTTTATTGAAAGATATAAAAAGCGTGTCATCAGACTAACACTCCTACAGATTTAGTGTATGAAGAAAACATCGTGCATGCTGTTTAGTTCTCAAGACGACTTATATAAAGATTAGGACCAAATTCTGTCTAAGAATCTCGAAGGTCATTTAAGTCGTGGTTTAACTTGACTCGTTCTCTAAGTCGAATCATTCTTCTTAAAGGGAAAGCTTTTAAAGTTACCCGGTCTCTGACTTGGAAGTCCAGAGACTTACATTTTTTTTGTTCACATAAATCCTTTGTCATTCGTGTACAACATGTAATCATTCTTAGATTACATAATCTTTTCTTTGATATCATGAGTGATTCATGGATCAAAATGCAACGCATCACCTACATGTTCTTTGTTCACTTTCGCACCTTTAATCATTGCTCAACACACCGAGGATCAACACTTTCGTCATACAAAGCATCAAACAATGAGGTCTTTATGTTGGCGTGACAACTATCTTCATGGGAAAATTTAATTAACAACAATGGGTACCTTATGAATTATTCAAGTCTGTCATAGCAATCGGAACCTCGTGTAGTCTGACGATTTCTTCGGCAAGTACTGCTAACTTTTCCATTTCACGTGGTTCTTAGATTAGTGGAAAGTGGGCAGACTTAGTCAATATGTGGACCACTGCCTGAATAAAATCGAAACCATTATGTTTCTTTAGATAGCTTTGATATAAGGTCCATTGACGTTGGTTCCCACTTCTACTCGGGTATTTCTGATTGTTACACTAGCCCTGAGTATTCCTGGCATTCTGTCTTCGTTGTAGGCTTGATACTTGCCACTCATGTGGAAATCTCTGCTTTCATGCATGTTCATAAATTATGTTTCTTTAGAAATAAACACATTAGGTCAGAAGCCTAGAGGGATGAGACACCTCAGCCTGGGAGCTTCATTCAAGATTATGCTCACGTGTTCACTAAACTTAGGGATACGGATTTGGTTCATAATTTTTCGCATCCTGTCATCCCTAAGCTTGATGTAACGACCCAAAAATCAAGGGTGAAAATTTTATTTTTATTATAGTTAAAACTAGGGATGAGCTTTTGAATTGCCGGAACCGGAACCGGACCGGAACCAGACATAAATTAGTAGAGCGGTTCGGTTATCGGTTCTTGACTTATGGAAAAACCGGTTCCGAGTCTACCACCGGTTCGGTTCTAACAAAAACCGATTAAAAATCCGAAAACGACTCGGAAGTGTAAGAGTCGATCCATGCAAAATCTATTTTCAAAATACTATCTAATTGAGTGTATATCGATATATCCTAATTTCCTAATCTATTCCTTGATCAACCTAAACACAAAACGGCAAGTCCGAGTTTAAAAACAAGTCGATCACCACACAGAGGAAAATAGGGACGATCGGTTTTATTTGGGGTTTAGGAAATCACGATCGCTAGTCGACATTGTGAAAAAAAACCGATCCTGACAAACAAAAATCTATTTTGGGTAACAATGGAGAAGCCAAAATCAAGTAATTGGGTTAATACAGAAGATGAAATTCAAGTAAGTCATTGTTGCTATTGTTGCTTATTGTATAAAAATTGTTGGTGCTAGGGATCTCTTAATCAACAGGTGCAACGTATGCTAGGGATGCTTGTATGGGTTTTGCTTGAATAAAGTTTTTGTTTGTGAGTTTTATTTTATGTATTTAATTAGTCGTTGTTATATAACAACCTTTGTAGCTAAATAATAATGACTATTGAGCCTTTGTGATATTCGTTATAGGTTCATTTGTATTTAAGCGTAGAAATTGGATTAATTTGAACAAAATAGTTTTATGAAACAATAGTGTATGCTAAACTTTGTTGCCTTATATTATACCACACTTATCCTATAAAGAACCTACATTTGAATGATAGGGTAGAATAGAAATCGTTTTTTCCTACTTACATGATGGAAGATATGGCACTGAATCATAAATTGAAACATATTGTTAATGACTTAATGGTAGAACCCATGAATGAAAGGAGGTGTGAAGAGGTGGAGTAAGCAAGCACGTAGGAAAAAAAAAGAAAATAAAACATATAATATTAGAGATTAATGTGATGAATGACTTTCACATGATTTTGCAACCTGTTTTTATTTTCTTTTTATTTTCCATTTGACTGATTTGGTGATTGTTCTTTTTATGGATGAGCTTTTGAATCAAACTTATTTTTTGAACTCATTTTGCTTGATGATATATAATATTTTTTTGAACTTATTTTCCAAATGTAGGATTATGAAGATGATTTTATTGGTGAGACACCACCGGTATTTAATAATATTAGTGACGGATCTGGAAAAGAATGCCAAATCCAAGTCCTAAGAAACGAAAAAGGAATGGAGGCGTGCGAAAACCAATTACTAGCAAACGAGAAAGAGAAAGGGATAATGGTAAAGGATCTGCTCCTTGTTAGGTAGCGTTCGAGCCGGTATGTAATATATAGGATGATGGTGTTGAAAGGAAAAGTGTGGAATGTATTCATTGTCATACAATACTTAAAGCCGATACGGACCGAAACGGAACGTCTAATATGATCAAACATTTGAGTAATTGCAAGTTAAACCCGGACAACAAAGAAAAAAAAATATAAAAAGCAAGCAAAATTGAATTTTAAGAAGGAACCAAATGGTGAGACTAGTGTACAATCATGGAAACATGATGACACTAGGATCAAACGAGCATTACTAGGCCTTGTTACCGTTGGTGAACTACCATTCAAGTATGTTGAAAATGAAGCATTTATTGAATATACTAATGCGCTTAATGGTAGGGTGATCTTGCCTTCTAGACATAAAATTTCCCGAGACGTAGGCAAGTTTTACTTAGATGAGAGGAATAAATTACTCAAGTATTTTAGTAATGCAAACACCGTTTTATACTTGACAACTGACACTTGGACATCCTCTTGTAAAAAGGTCAATTACATGGTTGTCACGGCCCATTTTATTGATGACGAGTGGGTCATGCACAAGAGAGTCATCAATTTTAGGGAGATAGATACACATAAAAGTGAAGAAATTGGACGAGAGTTACTAGCATGCATACATGGGTGGGGTATGAAAAATGTTATGTCAATGACCGTCGATAATGCCACGTGTAATGACACGACAATCGGATTTTTGGTTAAAATGTTTCCCATGATTTACGACGGTGGAAAAATTTTCCACATACGGTGTATGGATCACATCCTAAACCTTATCGTGAAGGTTGGGTTAAATACCATAACTATCATGTGGAATGCGTACAAAAGGCGGTGAAGTATATTAGAGGTTCAACACAAATGATTAAGAAGTTTAAAAAAGCCATCAAAGATGTGGGGTTGGAAACAAATAAATTTTTGTGTGGCGACTCTCCAACCCAATGGAACTCGACATTCGAGTTGTTGAAAACTGCCTACGAGTTATGGGAAGATTTTGTGGAATTTGACATCAAAGGTATTACTTTTCTTATTTTGTTTCAGCACATTTTATTATTGTGTCCCGGTTTTTAAAATAGCATAACTCACTCATATGAAGTCGGAATCACTTGATTTTTTTTCAACATGTAGCTTAGTGTTTATACTTCAGTTTAGACTCTTACAAATCATATTTTGGTTAAATATTGAATTAGATACAGGCCTGGAAAGATAGCATATCAATGCAACATTTTTCTGTTTCAGCACATTTTATTATTGTGTCCCTGTTGTTAAAATAGCATAACTCACTCATATGAAATCGGAATCACTTGATTTTTTTCAACATGTAGCTTAGTGTTTATACTTAAGTTTAGACTTTTACAAACCATATTTTGGTTAAATATTAAATTAGATACAAGCCTGGAAAGACAACATATCAATGCAACATTTTTTTTTCATTTTTTTATATATGAAAGTTTAATTGGTTTTTATTTTTGGATTTTGATAGAAAAATCGTATGAGAAGGATCTACAAAGAGTACCGGATCGTATGGACTTTGAGGCGATAAAAAAGATGGTGGATTTCCTTGAAATTTTTAAGACGAAAACGGAGAACATTTTGGCTTCAACAAAACCTTTAGTCCATCGACTAATCCGAGAAATCTTAGATGTGAACCTACATCTTAAAAAATGGTCAACCAAAGTCAAATTTGTTCATTTGATACCCGAGATGAAGGATTATGACAAATATTGGGGCGACTATGCAAAGATGAGTGATTATGTTTACTTTGCGATCTTACTAGACCCTACAATGAAGTCTCAATTATTGTTGTATACTTTTAAAGAAATGATTGGTTCCAAGGATCAAAAGTTATCAAAGTCGGAGATAGAATTGAAAGCTTATGAAATGCTTTATGAGGTTTGTAACATCCCGAAATATCAAGAGTAGAGTTGAAGGGCTAAAAGTGTAAATCTTGAAGAGCAACTCGGCGAGTCCATGGATGGACTCGGCGAGTAGGGTCGCGACTTTGGTCGCGTGTCAAGTGGCCTACTCGGCGAGTCCAAAGATGGACTCGGCGAGTAGGTGCTGAGTGGAGAAAACCCTAATTCTTGGGGTTGAGCCCAATATAAAGAACTTAACATCCATTCCCCTAGCCTCTTTACTCATCCTCAAGTCCAGAAACCCTTAGCATTCGTGTGTCAGTGGATCTAAGTGCATTTGGGAGCTTGAAGAGTATTTGTTGAAGGAATCTTGGGAGTTTGGAGGATTGGAGCAAGGGGCTTTGCTTGGATTCGAGTTTCATTGCAGTTGGGGCGTTCTTTTGAGGTAATATCTCGTTCTTGGGCTGTTACTCATATGGATTCACCATTTTGGGGATTATGGGGGGCTTATCTTGGTATGTTTTGGAGTTTGGAGGTTAGATCTGAGGTTGCTACCTCAGATCTGGAATGGGGAAGGTCTAGAGTGCATTAAAGTCCTTGTGTTCAACCAACATGAAACCAACAATTCCATAATATTTGCAATTAACACGATTAATCCAATGTAAATATGTCGCAAATAACGACTCTTAAGTTCTGAAGTTGATCTTGTTATTTATTGAAATGAAATCCATAATTTAATAGAATGAGTTATATTTTTATATTTAATATAAAAATATATAAATAAATTTTACAATCATTTCTACATAACTTATCCTATATTAAAAGTTAGTTTTCAATAATTTTAACTATTTATTATATATTTTCATAAATCTAGGTTTTTTTTTCGTCAAATATGACAACGTACTTTCGTATTATACTCGAATAATATTTTTGCTCATTTGTATATCTTTTCATTCTTCCCGTCGATACTTTAACTTATACATATAAAATCGTCATTTTTGTGATTTACAATACCAACCGGTGTTATTATTGCAATTTACATATAATATTGTGATTTTAGTAATATTAATTAATATATCACAACAAGGTGTATTTATGTCATTTATAGCATTCTACTTTATATTATTTAACTTATATATGATTTATACAATTTAGATTACTAATTCATAAGCTTTCGACCAAATATAAAGTACGATGTTATTTTAATGTATAAAAATCTGAAAATCATCAAAACTTAATTAAACAAGCATATATTCTCCCCCAAATATTAAAACATTAAAACAGAGGTCGTAGAAACTCACATTTGATGCATGATCTCGATCTAGACTCGATTTTGGTGAAGCTTTTCGTGATTAGTCGCAACGTAACCATTATTGGACTTTCAAACGTTTCCAGGTTTCTTTAGTAACGTTTTAAAATAAAGCGACTTGTTTTCAAATATTTTTATATTTAAAAGAAAAAGGCTGTTTTGCAATTTATTTTACACAAGGGACTAATTTTGTGATATATTATATCCAATAGGGCTAGTTTTAAAATATTTAAATCTTTTGGGACTGATTTTGAAAAGGTTTATGTCAAGTGTCTTATTTTAATTTAAAACTGCATTTGAAGGGACTGTTTTTGCTAACTTCACTAATGTACAAAAGGGGTCGATGCGTCTCATCGTCCTCATCAGATTGGGGAAAGAAGGAAAAGGGGATATGGGGTTACGAACGGAGCAACGAAATCAGATGGTGAGAAGGAAGCTCGCAGGCGCGCGGCTGCTACTACAGACGTCCCGGCCGATCACGAAGAGGGAGGCGGCTCCAGTGCTTGGCCGAACCGAAGGAGGAGAAGAGACGAAAGCAGCGAGGCTCTCTCTTTCTCGTCCGCCGATTGCAGACCCATCGCACCCGAGTGGCGTGCTCCGTCGGTCGACTAGACCGAAGAAGGACATGGGCAGAAGCAGCTCGGTGATGGCGGTAGTTTGCTAGCGGTGGCAGCCTCCTGTCACCGTTCCTCCTCCTGGTGCGAGAATGAGATAGGGGAAAGGAGGTGGGTCTGCGGTGGTTGGAACTCACAATAGCACGATGTTGCCGACAACAGTGGTGAGAGGGGCTGCTACGGCAGGTTCCTCGTCGGTTCCAGCAGCGGTGTCCGAAGGGATGGTGCGTGGGTGAGGTACGAGAGGCAGAAGAGGTCCGATGGATGTCCGGTTGGCGGCCAACAATCACGATGTTACCCCATTGTTTTGGCAATTCCGGTCAACAATAGGTAAGAATTTTCTTTTGGGATTTTGTTTGTTTCAACAGGAATCTATGGTATGAACAAAATGGATGTTTGGGTTGTGATTGTATGGCAGGAAAAAAAAAAAAAAAAAGGAAGGACGAAGAAGAAACGGGCTACTGCCCTCTTAGGTAGTTCTTGGCAGCCTCCGAAGGAGGAGAAGAAAATAATAGAATTTTTTGTGGTGTTGTTCTAGTTGAAACAATGAAGAATGCAGGAGGTGTTTTTTTTTGGCTGGTACGATTGAAGAGAACAAATGGAGAGGGAGGTGGAGGGAAGCAGCTCAGCTTTATCCAATCTTGAAAGCAATGTAAAAAGAAAATCTGAGTTTTTGGATTTTTGTTGTTTAAAAATGATTTTGTGGTACAAATCATAGTTTTAAAATATATTTGGGGTAAAAGTCAATCAATGTGCATTTTATTTATTTATTCATTTGTTTATAGTTTATAATAATGAAAATCACGGTTATAAAATTTATTAAATTTTTATTATAAAAATTTATAATTATTAATCATTTATTTTAAATAAATTATTAATTAAAAGATATATAAAAATTTTAAAGTTATTATAACTTCAAATTGAACATATAATTAGAAAATGTAAATTTAAATTTTAAAATGAGTTATCTAATATAAATACACGACAAATAACATAATATAAATAAGAATTTGTATTAAAACGATTCTTGTCAAAAGGACATTAAAATTATTAATTTATTAGATATATATTTTGTGATGTAATCTCCGATTCTTAATTCTCGTACCACTGATTCGTTTCGTGAAATTTTCCTGAAAATGCTTGTTGTCTTCATCGTTGTGATTCTAGAAACACGGACGGAATTTAATTCTGACGTACCAAACTCCGTGAATTTACGTTTAAAGTTTCACGATTAATTGGATTGGATTCGATAGATTTTACGAATCTGATTTTGGTAGAGGTTAAAATATTCTAAAAATATAATAACATAATAGACCATTGTCTCAATTCAAAAACAGTTTACGAGATTCGTAGCTATCCCAAACGAAGGAGTGTACAATCCGTTTCAGGAAAATCAGATAAATACTGATTTTTATAACTTTAAAGAGACGTAACTTGTTCATACGACTTTCGTTTTGGATGTTCTGTATATTCACGAAATCAGGAGAACGTAATCTACTCAAATCAATTATCCATAATTCTCAAATATAATTAATGAAAAAATTAATTTTTAACGTCTCAAATAGAACTTAATTTTTAGCAGTTATAGATTCAATCTTCAACGATAGACGGTTTGAGCAGTTTCAGACGTTCTAAAAGAATTTACAAATATAATTTATTTAATATACATTATAAACATAAAACTACACACAATTAGTCATTAATACCTAGCGGTTCGCGGTGGTTTGACCGCCGAACTCTAATTGATTTTTACCAATTGTTACATTATCCACCCGTTGAAAGGAATTCCATCTTGAAATTCAACGTTTAGATGAAATATTATAAAATAATTGGTGGCATTTTCATTTCGTTTGATCCATACATGATCATTCTATAGTCGTTTAAAGTTGCATAGTTCTAGATTAGATAACTGATTCAATTGATGACTTTTCCACAAGTGTCTATACATAGGTAATATCGGATAAGATCGTCAATGACCGTCGATAATTCCACGTGTAATGACACGACAATCGATTTTTTGGTTAAAATCTTTCCCATGATTTACGACGGTGGAAAAAATTTCCACATACGGTGTATGGCTCACATCCTAAACCTTATCGTGAAGGTTGGGTTAAATACCATAACTATCATGTGGAATGTGTACAAAAGGCGGTGAAGTATATTAGAGGTTTAACACAAATGATTAAGAAGTTTAAAAAAGCCATCAAAGATGTGGGGTTGGAAACAAATAAATTTTTGTGTGGCGACTCTCCAACCCAATGGAACTCGACATTCGAGTTGTTGAAAACTGCCTACAAGTTATGGGAAGATTTTGTGGAATTTGGCATCAAAGGTATTACTTTTCTTATTTTGTTTCAGCACATTTTATTATTGTGTCCCGGTTTTTAAAATAGCATAACTCACTCATATGAAGTCGGAAGCACTTGATTTTTTTTTTCAACATGTAGCTTAGTGTTTATACTTCAGTTTAGACTTTTACAAATCATATTTTGGTTAAATATTGAATTAGATACAGGCCTGGAAAGATAGCATATCAATGCAACATTTTTCTGTTTCAGCACATTTTATTATTGTGTCCCGGTTGTTAAAATAGCATAACTCACTTATATGAAGTCGGAATCACTTGATTTTTTTCAACATGTAGCTTAGTGTTTATATACTTCAGTTTAGACTTTTACAAACCATATTTTGGTTAAATATTGAATTAGATACAAGCCTGGAAAAACAACATATCAATGCAACATTTTTTTTTTCATTTTTTTATATATGAAAGTTTAATTGGTTTTTATTTTTGGATTTTGATAGAAAAATCGTATGAGAAGGATCTACAAAGAGTACCGGATCGTATGGACTTCGAGGCAATAAAAAAGATGGTGGATTTCCTTGAAAAATTTAAGACGAAAATGGAGAACGTTTTGGCTTCAACAAAACCTTTAGTCCATCGATTAATCCGAGAAATCTTAGATGTGAACCTACATCTTAAAAAATGGTCAACCAAAGTCAACTTTGTTCATTTGATACCCGAGATGAAAGATTATGACAAATATTGGGGCGACTATGCAAAGATGAGTGATTATGTTTACTTTGCGATCTTACTAGACCCTACAATGAAGTCTCAATTATTGTTGTATACTTTTAAAGAAATGATTGGTTCCAAGGATCAAAAGTTATCAAAGTCGGAGATAGAATTGAAAGCTTATGAAATGCTTTATGAGGTTTGTAACATCCCGAAATATCAAGAGTATAGTTGAAGGCCTAAAAGTGTAAATCTTGAAGGGCAACTCAGCGAGTCCATGGATGGACTCGGCGAGTAAGGTCGTGACTTTGGTCGCGTGTCAAGTAGCCTACTCGGCGAGTCCAAAGATGGACTCGGCAAGTAGGTGGTGAGTGGAGAAAACCCTAATTCTCGGGGTTGAGCCCAATATAAAGAACTTAACATCCATTCCCCTAGCCTCTTTACTCATCCTCAAGTCCAGAAACCCTTAGCATTCGTGTGTCAGTGGATCTAAGTGCATTTGGGAGCTTGAAGAGTATTTGTTGAAGGAATCTTGGGAGTTTGGAGGATTGGAGCAAGGGGCTTTGCTTGGATTCGAGTTTCATTGCAGTTGGGGCATTCTTTTGAAGTAATATCTCGTTCTTGGGCTGTTACTCATATGGACTCATCATTTTGGGGATTATGGGGAGCTTATCTTGGTATGTTTTGGAGTTTGGAGGTTAGATCTGAGGTTGCTACCTCAGATCTGGAATGGGGAAGGTCTAGAGTGCATTAAAGTCCTTGTGTTTGAGTGCTTAGTGAAGCCATCATGTCCCAAATCCTAGCTCTAAAGTGTATAAGGCCTAGATCTCTTTGGATTCACGTAAAGTTTGCCACGTTACGTGATGGATGGGTTGTAGGAGGCTAGATATATGTTTTGGATCAATTGCATGGCCTAGAATGCTTCTGTATGGATTCAGACCGGTGGTACTCGGCGAGTCACAAGGGTGGACTCGACGAGTTGCTTGAAGATGAGCTGGAACTGGACGAGTTGGATGAACAACTCGGCGAGTAGGTTGAAGATAGCCTTAGACTCGGCGAGTCTGTTCTTGGACTCGGCGAGTGTTGTCGAAGAGTCCCAATATTTTTTTGGTTGAGTCGAGACTCGGTGAGTCAAGGGATGACTCAGTGAGTTGGGTACAAGTGGACTCGGCGAGTCTCGGGGTGACTCGGCGAGTTAGGTCGCGGATTGAGGGAAGTTCTGAGTGTGGGGACTCGGTGAGTCATCAGGTTGACTCGGCGAGTAGAGTCAGTCAGGGGTTGACTTTGACCTTGTCCAAGGGTTGACCAGTTGTCTTCCAGGGGTATTTTGGTAATTAATGGTATTTATTGAGTTGAGTGTTTTGGTGTTCAGTGGAGGAGTTCATGTCGGAGTTTGGAGCAGCGGGATCTTATCCTTTCAGCCGGTGGTTTCGAGGTGAGTTATCCTCACTATATCAACAGGGTCTAAGGCACCAAGGTCGGCCCTTTATCGGATTGAGATCCAGGTATCTGTTGTTATGTTATTGCTTGATATGTTTACATCTGAGTAGTTAGGATGGTATTCGATAGAGACCTGGTTAAGGTCAGTATCCTGGTAGATAGGATGATGATATGCTAGTGACCGGTTAGGTCGGTATCCTGCTTAGAGTATGTTATGCTATGTGATCTGCTATACCGGTTTGATTATGAACTGTTATATGATTGTATGTTTATGTGCACATGATTGTTTGGACTGGAGTTGGGTTGAGGCGGGTCCTGCTTCGTGCTGTAGGCCAAGATACCAGGGCGGACCGGTTATTCCGAAGGCCCAGCGAGCGGTCCGGATAGGCTGTAGGCCCCACGAGGGCGGACCAGACGTGCCAAGGCTCGGAGAGTGGACCAGGCCGACTGAAGGCCTGATGTGGGCGGACCAGTCATACTGTAGACTCAGAGAGTGGACCAGGTGAGTTGAAGGCCCAGTACAGGCAGACCAACCACACTGCAGACTCGAGGGACATGATTGGACTTAGAGAGTGGACCAGGTGAATTGAAGGCCCAGTACGGGAGGACCAACCACACTGCAGACTCGAGGGACATGATTGGACACGGAGGGTGGACCAGGTGGACTGAAGGCCCGACAAGACGGACCAGTCCCACAGTAGACTCGATATGCATGGCTGTTCTGTGATTCGTTATGAGATAGCATGATATGTGTATGGTATATGTGGTTGGTATTTTGGGGGTATCTCACTAAGCTTTCGGGCTTACAGTTGTGGTTTAATGTTTTTCAGGTTCTTCAGGAGACCGTGGCAAGGCAAAGGCATGATCGTACCGCTCCTCATGATTTTGTAGTAATGTGATTCTGGGAATACTCTAAATGATTTGTATTGAAATCCTTTTTGTAATAATTTAAAGAGATCGGGTTGTTTTTGAAAATTTTAAATTGGTTGGATTTTTCGGTCGTTACAAGTTTGAGAGGAAGATTGAGAAATTTTTTAAGACCTACGTGGAAAAATACGACATTGGCGGGTCTTCTCAACAACAAAGTTCTCAACAAGTCGTTGATTGTGATGATGATAATGATTTTTTGGAAACTTCCTTAATAGTGGAGGTGACAAATTGGATGCATTGGAAAATCAATTAATTATATATTTGAAAGAGTCTCGGGTTACGTGCAACAAAAGTTTTGATATCCTAAGTTGGTGGAAACTTAACGGGTTAAGATTCCCAATAGTTGCTCGAATGGCAAAAGGTATTGACTTTTTTTTAATATTTCATATTTCTTTTAATAATTAATGATGTTACATTTAACATTAATTTACTTTTTAATAGATATTTTAGGGATACAAATCTCAGCTGTAGCATCGGACTTTGCCTTTAACACAAGTCGTAGAGTTTTAACCGACTATCGTGCTAACTTGTCTAACGTGATAGTTGAAGCTTTGTTGTGTACCCAAGATTGGGTTAGAAAGAGTAGAAAACCTATAATAGACAACGTGGACGACATTTTAAATGATGGTGAAGTAGCTATGGGTATTTTGTACTTTCAATCCTTGTTATATTTTTATACGACCTTTTCATTTTAGTAAATGCTAACAACATTTTTGTTTTGTGTTTTATATAGAGACTGAGAAAGATTTACACAATGACAAAACAATAGGAAAGAGACTAATGGAGAAGTAGATGATAGTTAGAAAGAATTATTTTGGTTTAAACTTGATTAGTTGAATTGTATTAAACTTGATATGTGGGGACGAGTTTGTTTTTTGAACACCACTATGTGTTTTTTGAAACTTGATTATTGAATATTATGTTTTTTTGAAACTTGATTATTGAATATTATCTTCTTTTAGAAGCCAACTTAACATGTAAGTATTATGAATTGCATCTAAACTAGTTGTACCTAATTTTTAACCGAAAAAGTCATTAGTTTCACCTAAATTTTAACCGGTTCTTGTTTGGAAAAATAACTGGAAAACCAGAACCGGCGGTCCGGTTACCAGTTCTTATACTATCATAATACTGGTTTCGGTTCTGAACCGGTCCGGTTCCAACGCTCATCCCTAGCTAGAATTGAAGACTCTTCCAGATCATTTGAAGTATACATACCTTGGAGAAGAAAAGACTTTGCCTGTCATTATCTCCAACAAGCTGTCCATTGCAGAAGAAGATGAGTTGGTGACTTTGTTGAAAAAAGTATAAGAAAGCCATTGGGTGGACAATTGCTGACATAAAAGGTTTGAGCCCTTCCTTGTGCATGCATAAAATTCTCATGATGGAAGACTTCAAACCAACTCGAGAGGCATAGCGAAGATTGAATTCACCCATGATGGAGGTGGTAAAGAAAGAAACCATGAACCTTTTGGATGCAGGTATGATCTAACCTATCTTAGATAGTAAATGGTTGAGCCCCATTCAGGTAGTCCTGAAAAAAGTCGAGGTCACAGTTGTCAAGAATTCTGAGGGAGATTTGGTACAACCCGTCTGCAAAACTGGTGGAGGGTTTGTATTGACTATAGAAAGTTGAATGCCTCAACGAGAAAATACCATTTTCCCTTTCCATTTATTGACAAAATGTTAGATAGATTGGTGGGTAAATCTCATAACTGTTGCTTGGATGGTTTCTCGGGTTCTCATCAAATTCCGGTAGCCCTAAAAGACCAAGAGAAAACCACCTTCACTATTCCCTTTGGCATATTTGCTTATTGGCATATGCCTTTTGGTCTATGCAATGCACCCGTGACATTTCAGAGATGCATGGTGAACATTTTTTCTGAATATGTTGAAAACATCATTGAAGTTTTCATGGATGATTTCACAGTCTATGGAAACTCCTTTGAAGAATGTTTAAGCAATCTAACAAAATTTTTGCAAAGGTGCATTGACACAGACCTTGTGCTTAACTATGAAAAATGCCATTTTATGGTGGACAATGGATTGATTTTAGGTCATATTGTGTACCAAAAAGGTTTGGAAGTTGACAAAGCCAAGATAGATGTTATCAAGAGTCTTCCTTACTCGACAAATGTTTGGGAAGTTCGTTCGTTTCTTGGCCATGCGGGTTTCTATCGGTGGTTCATCAAATATTTTTCAAAGATTACAGTGTCGATGTTTCAACTACTCCAAAAAGATGTTGAATTTGAGTTTACTCAGCCATGCAAGGATGCCTTTGATCGTTTGAAGGATTTACTCACCTCCGCTCCAATCATCCAAACACCTCATTGGGAGCTCCTATTTGAGATTATGTGTGACGCAAGCAACACGGCTGTTGGGGCGATATTGGGTCAAATGGAGTATCGAACACATCATGTCATATACTATGCATCAAAGACCCTTGATAGTGCACAAAGCAACTACACCACAATAGAAAAAGAGTTGCTTGCTATTCTGATTGCACTAGAGAAGTTCCAGCAATACCTCCTTGGAACTAAAGCGATCATATATTTGGACCATGCAGCCATAAAGCACTTACTTACAAAGAAATATTCGAAGCCGAGGTTAATACGATGGATGCTGCTTTTGCAAGAGTTCGATATTGAGATCAAAGATAAAAGCGGGAAAGAAAACCTAGTCGCCAATCATTTGAACCGAATAGTCCAACCCGAAGATGCAACTCCCATCGATGACACATTTCCAGATTAGCATTTGTTTGCTATCTAAACAACACATTAGTATGCGAATATATGCAACTTCATGGTCACGGGAAAGTTCTCACCCGATCTCACGAGGTCACAGAGAGATAAGATCAAGAAAGATGCAAGAAGCTACATTTGGGATGAGCCGTACCTTTGGAAAAATTGTGCAGATCAGGTGATAAGAAGATGTGTTGAATAACATGAGGTACAATCTATCCTCAACTTTTGTCATACTTATGCTTGCAGAGGGCATTTTGGTCTTCAAAGAATTGCCAGGAAAATTTTAGACTGTCGATTTTATTGGCATCGACTCTTTCATGACTCTTACACTTTCTGTAAAAGTCATGAGAGATGTCAAATGACAGGTTCTTTGAGTTCCCGAAACCAAATGCCCTTGACCCCCATATTGGTTTGTGAAATATTTGATATATGGGGTATTGATTTTATGGGTCCTTTTCTTTCATCCTTTGGGAATTTATACATCCTTTTGGCTGTTGACTATGTTTCCAAATGGGTAGAGGCAAAGGCAACAATAACTGATGATGCTAAAGTTGTTGTAGATTTTTTCAAGGCTAACATTTTGTATAGCTTTGGAACTCCAAAAGACTTGATCAGTGACAGAGGCACACACTTCTGCAAAAAAACTCTAGGATCAATTCTCAAGAAGTATGGAGTCCAAGATTGGGTGTCCACAACTTATCACCCGCAAACAAATGGACAAGATGAAGTGTCAAACAGAGAAATCAAGTCCATACTTGAGAAAAAAGTGAACACAAACCACAAAGATTGGAGTTTGAGATTAGAAGATGCTCTTTGGGCATACCGAACTGCATATAAAACTCCAATTGGGATGTTACCTTATCGACTTGTGTTTGGAAAAGCTTGTCATCTCCCTGTTGAATTGGAACACAAAGCTTTCTAGGCTGTCAAAAAGCTAAACATGAAGATTAATGAAGTGGGTGTTCATCGAAAGTTATAGATCCAAGAGTTGGAGGAGATAAGAAATGAAGCATTTGAGAGTTCACGCATCTACAAAGACAAGACCAAAGCATTCCATGATAAGTACCTCTCCCGTAATACCTTTGAGATTGGTCAAAAGGTATTAATCTATGACTCTCGACTTAAATGGTTTTCTAGTAAGTTGCGGTCCAATGGGTGGGACCATTCATTGTTACTAATGTATTTGATCATGGTGCAGTTGAGATTAAGAGTAGCAAAACTGGAAAAGTGTTCAAAGTTAATGGCCACAGGTTAAAGGTTTTATATGAAGGTTTACAAGAGAAAGACATGGAGGTTGATAGCTTGGAACGCCCAAACTACATTGAGTAAATCAAAAAAGGTCAAAGTCGAACCAAAGACTTGAAACAAGGGCGGCTAACCGAGAGGCAACTCGGGAGTATTTCTTTGTATTTTCTCTATTTTGATTTATTTCATCCGTGTTGCAATGTTTTTGCATCTTTTTGAGGGTTCCACACAAATAACTTTCCTGTCTAATGGTCAAAGAAAATTTGGTTTTGAAAAAAAAAATCGGGAATTTGATGTCAACAAAAAGAAAACACACGGGGGTAGGCCAAAAACATATGGGCTCATGCTAAAACGCATGGTCATATTTTTTGTCTGTGCGGCCACTTCAAGGTTTTAATTTTTCTTTTTGGCATGGGCAAAAATTGAAAAAAAAACACGGGCAAAGGTAAAAACGCACGGCCAAAGCTTTAAACCGTGCGTGTCATCGAGGATCGCAAGTAACAGATAAAAAGTGCATGGGGCATGCTCAAAACTCGTGACCTTAAGTTGGACCGTGACTTTGTGACTCAAAAAAAAGTCGCACGGTTATGGTTTCCAAAACACACAGCCCGTGCATCCGAGTCCTAAGATCCCGAAAACGCACGCCCCTCAATTCATGTGTGTTTGGATAATAAGAAAATCGCACAGTCCCTAAACCTTCTTTAGGATCATACGGCTAGGAACTCACAGACGAAACGCATAGGTGAAGGCATCTTTGGGTCGTACGCAGTCTCCCTTTCTTACGATCGTGCATTCCTCGATTGCTAGTCGCATTCTACCCCCTTCTTCCCCCCCCCCCCCCCCCCCCCGCTATCATTCTTCATCAGCCGAACCTCTAAACCTAGTGTAGGGTTTGATTTTTCTTCAAGTAATTCAACAATAAAGGCACAAAGGTATGTTATTATGGGTTCCTAACTTCAATTCATTCACCATCTTGGTCGAATTCATCATTCATTGGGTAAAAAGTGAATTTTTTCTTCATAAACCCTAGTTCTTGATTTGTAAAGTTTAAATTGATCATTGTATTGAGTTTCAAAATTATTGTATAGGGTTTGAAGAACAAGCTTTGGGAGATGCTTGTGGAAGAGAATTAGAAGCCTTCGTCTCCAATTGGGCATTTCACCATTGAAGAATGCAAGCTTCCGTGAGGTTGAAGATGAAGTGAATAATACAAGCCAACACAATAGATTCAAGTGTTTGAACAGTACATTCCTTCCGTATCTCAAGTTTTACGCATTGATTTTAAGTTTTTTTTGCTAGAATAGTTGTGAATACGTTATTGTGCTTCATATAATCATTCGTTCGTGCTGTTCTAGTTGTGTTATCATCTTTGGGCACCACCTATTTGTCATAAATCCGGTTTGTCATCATGCCAAAACGCAAAAATCCAAAGCCAAAAGAACAACTGGAATCCAAATATGGTATCACCACCATTATTCACAACTCTCTTGAGCACCTTGAGCGATTCCTTCACCTCAAGGACCGCGAATATTCTCAACAACGGTTTGTAGATATTCCCACTCTCCAAGAAAAAGGAGTTTATGATGGCATCCTTAGGTTGTTTAGCAACATCGGTTGGGAGAAACTTCTCACTTTGGCACCAATGGAATCATATAAAAACACAACCATTGAATTCTTACAATCTTTGGAATTCAATGACAATGCCAAATGTCTCTCATTCCGTCTCATGCGTTTGTAGTTTTTACCGAGTCTAGACGATCTTAGTGGGTTTGTTGGGATTTCTAAATTCAATACTTATGGTCCCGAATTAGGCTACATGCAAGAGAAAAATAATCTTTTCAAATCCCAGGTCAAAGCCTTTTGGAAGGAAATCACGGGGCTTGATGTGTATGAGGCTTGATCCGCCATAGCATCTCATATCATCCATCCGGTCTTAAGGGTGGCTCTCCAAATTATTGCTAACATTGTCTTCCCCCAAGAAGACGTTAGCAGAGCCAGTAAGATGGAGTTAGAAATTATTTGTTTCATGGTCACCGACTTGAAGAGACCTCATTTTGGCGCCTTCCTTGCTTCCAAACTTCTTATGGTCTTTACCAACGATTCTGGCCCTATTCATTGTGGATGGATTATCTCTTATCTTGCCACCTGTTTTGCTTGTGCAGAGCTTTTTGAGAGAAAGCGTCCGGATCTCAAGAAAATCACACATGTCTCTAATACCATCACATCCAATGTCCTTGTGGCCTCATCTTTCTTCCGTAGAGAAGGTGATGGCAGTATCACATGGTTGGTGCAGGGTGAGCCACATCTCTGAGTTCCTGATAGGGATTTCAGCTCTCTCCAAATCCAGTAGGAGATCATTCAAACTCGGTGGTGTCTACCAAAGAATACTTTTGCAAATTCCATTCCACGCGCTCCATCCCGAGAGCTCCTGAGCGGCTGGTCGTCGTCGACCACGAAGACGACACCCCTATTCCTTACGCTCACTCAACTCCTCCTACTGCAGGGGAATTCACTTATGTTGCCCCAGTAGAGACCGCATGTTATTGCTACACCATGCGAGCGACTCAGTACCATGACACATACATGAGGCGTTTTGATCACCTTGATCAAGTTGTTGCCGGCATCCGTGCCGATTTGTTTGCAACCAACGCCTCCACTCAGCAATTGACACAAACGGTACAACAAGCTATGCAGTTCATGCATCGTTGGCCCTCCCGTGGTCAGTAGGCTGCCCTACCCTCTCCGAGCATCGAGGACGATGCTAAATCTTAAGCTTGGGGAGGTGTTTGTACATTAGGTTCTGGTTTCCACATGCATTTCATCAAAAAACAAAAAAAAATCCAAAAAGATTTTATTTTTCTTATTTTCATTTTTTCATGCATTCATTTCAAAGCACAAAAAACTAGATGAGGACAATCTTTACATACGATAGCTCCATGAAGTGGGAAAACAAAAAAAATCAAAGGAGAAAAATACCGAAGCAACCAAATAGTTACCGAAAGTGTAGAATCAGTTGTCATAACTAGGGGACCCAAATTTCGAGACCCCAGCCTTAGATAATAAAAAAATGGTATACTGAAATGTTTTTGTGGGCGATAATAACAACTTTAGGATGATTTGCTTTTGAATGTTTAAAAAGAATCTTTATCGACAAATCTGGACCTACAAAACACGGACCTATTTGTTGACATGTGTTACCCTTGCAGTAACAGAGAGCTTAAGTATCAGATCCACATAGTTAAGAATGAAGAAAGGGTACAACCGTCATATCCCGTACCCAAATCAAAATTTCAAGCGCTCGATTGAAAATAATTCAAAAAGTTGATTGAAGAACTCAAGCTCAAAACGAAGATACAAATCCAAGTTTAATCAAACCAGAAGCCATATCAAAGTTAAATATGGAGAATGAAGAACTATGTGATATGATACTTGTGGCTCTCAAAAAAGTGAAAGCATAGGAGCTGGGCCCCTTCGGGTGGGCTCACTGCTTTAGCGAAAGCTGATTTTCCATGACGAGTTCTTAAGGATGCGTCAATTATGATTCTTGACTATCTAGTCTTAAGGACATGAGATCCCGAACTATGTTATTTTCGCTCACAAAGCTTATTAAGGAATAAATTTTAAATAAAACTATGGTTGGATTATTGGGTTACATCGTTTCGTGGTCTTCCTTACTTTGGGAGTCTGTGATACATGAAAGGTAGTAGGATGGTCGCCTAGGTATTAGTGATTGGAGCCCCATCGATGTAAAGTCTGATCGTATAATTTTTTCTTTGGTTCATTTTTCTTAAGAATATTTTTTGTACATATGTTATATTCATTAGTTTTTACCCTTTTATTGCATGCATTCACTCTTCATTCCATTTAGTCCTTTTCGTTCCTTCCATTCTTTTCTTCGTAGTTTCTTTTTAGTTGCCTATCGTCTTTTCTAGGATGAATCTCGATTTTGTTCTTTCTTGAGGACAAGAAAGGTTTAAGCTTGGGAAGGTCTGATAGGTGCATTTTATGCACCTGTTTTGCATGTTAAATCTGTCATTTCATAGCATTCTTCTTCATAATTCTTGCATTTAGTTAATTATTTGGGAAATTGCATTTTTCATTAAGAATGTCTTGTACTTCACTATTTTTTATTTATTTTGCAGGCATTATGGAGCATGGAACGTGGAGCATGGATGCATGGATGCTTGGAGCTTTGGAGCATGAAGTGAAGATGAAACGGTCATTCCATGGCAGAAAACATGAAGATGGAACCCAAGTCATTGTGCATTATTATCATAGCAAAGGACTATGTTTGAGATGTGATTCTTGTCACACCGACACGGGTCGTGTTTGTCCTTTGTCATCTTATATTTGAGCAACATGACTCGTGGTGAAGCTATATTAAAGATGGAGCCAATAGTGAAGACTTATTTTTGTTTTAGCAAAAAGCATGAGCCATGCCAAAAACACATGGTCAAGACAAATGGCTATGCCAAAATCACATGGTCAAAAGGCATGGCCATGCCAAAAATGCATGGCCTCATGACATGCACGTGAACATTAATAAAACAAGTGAAGATGTCGACATTTCAGAGAAGACGGTTTTTGGAGCAGTTTTGGGCGATCTTGGGTGATTGTGGGAGAATTCTTGGAGTTTTTTTAGAAGATCTAATCATTGCAAACACTTTGGATTTCATTTTTGTAAGAATTAAACATTCCAATTCCATCTTTATTCTTGTTTGATTTGTTCTTAGCCATGTGTGGCTAAGAAACCCTAGTACCAGTTCTTGTTCAAAACATGTTGATTGCTTGACTTGAAGCATATGATTTGATGTTTGATTTGTGATTCTATTCCATTGATTATGTTTTTGTTTAAGCTAGAACCCTTAAATTTGATTTATGTTTGATTGGTCACTTTCATGAATTGAATTTTTGTGCAGTTAATTAACTTTTAGGGCACCTAATCGTTCTATTAAGTTAATAATTGGTAACAAGAAATAAGTTTTCTTATTGTAAAACATATATCACATGTTTTCACACTTTCGAGCATATGGGAAGAAATGAACATTGTTGGGAAGCTTGTACAAAACTTAATGTAGTTTTTCAATACAATCTAAGAGCGTGTTTAGGTTGAATTAGTAAAGCTAGGTCTAGTCAAAGAGCATGTTTTGGTTAGATAATTTGGCAAGCAAGATGTGTTAGAGCGTGTTAATATCTTTCAGTACCAACTTAGAATACCAATCTTGAATTACATCAAGTCATAATCAAGTTGAACAGCAACAATGAGAACTAGAACTGGAAACACTTTTACAACTTGTTCACAAATCTATTTCATTTTGTGCATGTTTTTAAAGTAGATTTTTATTTTATTATTTCACTTTTGCAAAAAAAAAAATCCCCCTTCTTGTGATCAAAGTACCTTGCACAAAGAGGTATAGACTTTTGCCTTGTCTCTCTATGGTTCGACCCTGCTTGCCTTGTACTAATTTTTAGTGCATTAAAGTAGTGTATTTGGAGTCTGTTGTACCCCTGTTATTTTTTGGGTTTGACACGCCTAACAGGGCCTGCCATAGCTTCCTTATAGTTGTTAGGTTTGTCCAAATTTACTAGTTTACTATCACTAATAAACGTATCCCCTTTAGTAGTAATATGGAAACCATAAAACTGGGGTGGAACTCTAACGCTTTCAGAACGTCTAAGAGGTAATGACGCATTTATCAGTTCAACAGGAGTTTCCTCCTCAAGTTGAGCGTCAGTGTCAGAGGTTCCTTCATCGTTCTATTCTTGAAACTCTTCAAGATTGATTTGCCTCACTATCTCTTGGGCTTATGAGTACTCGTTCTCGGAAAACCCCTCTCCTCGCAACGAAGACAACATTGTCACTCGATCTATAGAAGAGATAACCAAAGGACTACTGTGGGTAGCCGATGAAAATACGTCGCTCACTATGAGGTTCGAGCTTGTCGTGAGTCTCTCATCTTACGAAATCCTCGCAACCCCAAACCTTGATATGTGCTAACGAGGGAGCTTTCCATATCCACATCTTGTGAGGTGTTTTGGCAACGTTCTTTGTAGGGACTAAGTTAAGGATATGGGCGGCAGTCTCTAAGACATACCCCCAGAATGAGATAGGTAGTGAAGCATGACTCATTGTGGAACGAATCATGTCAAGAAAGGTTTAATTACGCCTCTCAGCGACACCATTCAACTGCGGTGTCCTAGGTGGCGTCAATTGCAAAACCATTCCACATTCCTTGAGGTAGTCATGGAATTCAAGACTAAGGTACTCTCCTCCTCGATCGGATCGAAGCATCTTGATTTTCATGTCTAACTGATTGTCCACTTCTTGTTTAAACTCTTTGAACTTTTTCAAAGGTTCCTAACTTGTGCTTAATTAAGTAGATATACCCATATCTGCTATAATCATCGGTTGAGATCACATAGAAATGGCTTGTATCCCTTGTGGTGGATCTAAAGGTCCCACACACATCGGTGTGTATGAGATCTAATAAACCCTCACCCCTTTCACAAGTGCCAGTGAAGGGTGACTTGATCATCTTTCCAAGTAAACAAGACTCGCACACGTCATCGTCCCTAAGGTCGAATGACTCCAACACTCCATCCTTTTGGAGTTGGGCTGTGCATTTTTTGTTGACATGTCCAAGACGAAAATGCCACAAGCATGCTTTATCCAAACTATTGGAAGAATCGATACACAACACATCATTTCCTAAATTGTCTACAACCATCACAGTTTCAAATATTACATTACAAGGAAATGCTTCAAAATAGAAAACACCATTAAGAAAAGCATTAATAGAATCTTTTTCATTATCAAACAAAAATCTAAATCCTTGATTATATAAACCATGAAAGGAAATGATGTTTCTTGCCATATCTGGTGAATAGCAACAATTATTCAGTTCTAGTCCTAACCAACTACTAAGCACTAAAGAGTAATGTCCAATCTTTGTGACAGACAATGATCTTCTATTGCCCATGATCAAGTTTATCTTCCCATGCTCCACATCCCTATTTCTTCTTAGGCCTTTCAAATCAAAACAAATGTGAAAACAACATCTTGTATCAAGGAAAAGAGACAAAGTTTGATTAGATTAGAATCCCCAATTAAACACCCAAATGAGGAATTAGGGCTAGGATCCAACAACATTATTTACAACTTATTAGAGGGATGTCATAATTTAAATTGCAAATAATTTGAATAACCATGCAAATGTACATGGTGCCCCCAATGTTACAGTCACCTAATCAATGTGCCGGTTAGCCACACACGCTCCATTGATCTATGACAAACATCAATTCACCCTTTTCCACCTTTCCTTAGAGCCAAATTAGTGTGTCGATTAACCACACACGCTCCACTAACATCTTAGCAAGGGTACAAAGTGTAATTTCATGGAATAACATCAAATTCACACTGCATCAACTCCCCGAGCAGTCCTTGGCAATTTGGTGATAAAATCCATGGCGATCTGTTCCCACTTCCATTAGGGAACCTCCAATGGCTGCAACTTACCATGCGGCCTCTGATGTTTGGCCTTAACATTACGGTAGGTTAAGCACCTCTCGACGAACCACGCAACATCTCTCTTCATACAGGGCTACCAATACTCCTTCCTCAAATCCAAATACATCTTAGTGGCCCCGGGATGGATCGAGAATTTCGACCGATGAGCCTCTTCCATCAAAATGGCACGCGTACCTCCCACGAACGGTACCCAAATACGCCCCTGAAAAGTCATAAGCCCCCGACCATCAATAACGAACTCCGATACCAATCCAACAACTCGCTCTCTCTTCTGGTTTTCCGACCTCACTGCCTCAGTCTGTGCTCCTCGAATGGTGTCCAACACCGGAGTCATCACGGTCAAACGCAAACATACACCTCGCAACGGGGCACTCTCCGCCCGATGACTCAGGGTGTCGGCTACCACATTAGCCTTGCCCGGATGGTACAGGATCTCACAATCATAATCCTTAACCACATCCAACCACCTCCTCTGTCGCATATTTAGGTTAGGATGATCCATCAAATACTTCAGACTCTTATGGTCTGTGTATATCGTACATCGAACCCCATACAAATAATAGCGCCAAATCTTGAGGGCGAACACCACTGCCCCCAACTCTAGGTCATGGGTGGGATACCTCGACTCATGAGGCTTCAACTGCCTCGATGCATACGCTATCACATGCCCTCTCTGCATCCGTACCGCTCCCAATCCCAAAATCGATGCATCGCAGTATACAACAAAATCCTCTATTCCCTCCGGGAGGGCTAACACCAGGGCCTTGCATAACCTTTGGCGAAGCGTCTCAAAGGAGGCCTGCTGCTTGGGGCCCCATGAAAAAGCAACACCCTTCCGGGTCAACCTAGTGAGTGGCACTGCGATCTTAGAGAAATCCCTGATAAATCTCCGATAATAACCGGCCAACCCTATAAAACTCCTGATCTCGGAGGGTGACCTCGGCACCTCCCAACTCATCACTGCTTCCACTTTGGCCGAATCGACCAATATCCCATCCTGGTTAACAAGATGTCCTAGGAACTGGACCTCTCGCAACCAGAAATCACACTTGGAGAATTTGGCATAAAGCCTCTCCGATCTCAGAACTCCGAGGATCTCCCTCAAATGCTCCTCGTGCTGCTCCCTAGATCTCGAATATACCAAAATGTCATCAATAAATACGATCACCGACCGATCCAACATCGGCCTGCATACCCGGTTCATGAGATCCATGAACACTGCCGGAGCATTGGTGAGCCCGAAAGGCATCACCACAAACTCATAATGCCCATAACGCGTCCTAAACGATGTCTTCTGGACGTCCTCATCTCATACCCTCACCTGATGGTATCCAGACCTCAAATAGATCTTGGAGAACCAAGATGCTCCCTGCAACTGGTCGAACAAATCGTCGATCCTCGGCAATGGGTAACGGTTCTTGACCGTCAGCTTGTTCAACTCTCAGTAATCAATACACATCCAGTGTGAACCATCCTTCTTGTTTACAAACAGAATGGGCGCTCCCCACGGCGAGCTACTCGGCCGAATAAACCCTTTCCCCAGCAGCTCCTGAAGCTGCGAGGATATCTCTTGCATCTCTGGAGGTGCAAGACGATAAGGCACCTTAGCGATAGGCGCGGCCCCTAGGACCAAATCAATACCGAACTCTACTTGCCTCACGGGAGGCACCCCCGACAACTCCTCTGGAAAAACATCCGGAAACTCACGCACTATAGGAACCTCCCCCACCAACCTCGGCCTCCTGGAATCAACCCGCGTATCTGACACGTACACCACAAAGCCCTTACAGCCCTGCTGTAAACACTGCCTCACCCTAGCGGGCGAACAAAATGCTGATCCAGAACGGGTACCCTCGCCGTACACTGTAAGAACTCCCCCACTAGGGTCTCGTATGGTCACTAGTTGTCGCTCGCAGTCGATAACCACACCGAACTTGCTCAACCAGTCCATGCCCACGATGACACAAACATCCCCCATGGCAATAGGAACCAAATCAATCGGGAACTCAACACCGAAAATATCGAGTACGCACCCACGGATCACCTCCGTGGCATATATCGCCTTCTAGTCAGCTATAGAAACTCTCAGAGGCCGACTCAGCGCCTCGCGACTAATACCGATGTGCTGACTAAAAGCCAAAGATACAAAGGACCGACTCACACCCGAGTCAAATAATACCAAGACAGGTACAGAATTCACAAGAAAAGTACCTACGCATAACATAATATAAGCATAATATTTCAACATTATAATAAATACACGAAAGAATACATACCAGCCACGACATCGGGCGCTGCGCGGACCTCCTCCGCGGTCAACTGAAATGCTCTCCCACGTGCCCTCGGCGCCTCGGCCTTCACTGGCCCACTCCCGGTAGCTCTGATGGCGGCAGGGGAAGATCCCTGAGGTGCTCCCTGAGCTGATCCCTGGAACTGCGGGCACTCCGCCTTCCGATGTCCAGTCTGGTTGCAGTGAAAACATACTGCAAACCCCTTGGGGCAGTCCTTGGCCATATGCCCCTCCTTGCCACATTTGTAGCAAGATCCCGCTCTACACACTCCATCATGACCCTTGCCGCACTTTCCACAAGTGCGGCCCTTCTGGCTCCCTGATATGGGATCAGCGGGCTTGGCCCACTTGGCTGCCGGCTAGAATTGTGCCGGTCGCCGATCCCTCCCATGAGACTCAGCCTCCTCCCTAGCCTGGGTCTCTAGCTCGATCTCCCTCTTCCGGGAATTTGCCTGAAGCTCAGCAAATGTCCGGTATGAGGAGTTCGCCACGAACTCCCGAATGTCCCGTCTCAAAATACTCAAATATCGACTCATACGTGCCTGCTCAGTGGACACGTGCTCAGGGCAGAACATCGTCCTCTCGTGAAACATCCTGGTGATCACAATAACAGACTCAGTGCCCTGCTTGAGGGTCAGAAACACCTAGTCCAAATGCTCCCTCTCCACCTGGGGAACGTACTCATCTCGGAACATGGCATTGAACCTTTCCCAGGTCATTGCCGCAAGCTCAGCAGGCGAAAAGTGTGCTGTGACAAACTTCCACCAGTCCTTCGCTCCCAAGCGAAGCTGGTTCAGCGCGAACTGTACTCTTAAATGCTCAGGAGATAAGCAAGTGAAGAAACACCCCTCTATGTCAGAAATCCATCTCATGGCCGCCACTAGGTCCTGGGTCCCATCAAACTCCAGTGGTTTCGTGTTGCTGAACTCCCGGAACAGCAACGTTTGACCACCCTGCGGCCTAGCGGTAGTAACTGCTGCAGTGGCCGCTGCAACCGCAGCCTCAGAAAGAGCGGCATAACGCTCGTCGAAGGTCTCGATCAGCGCGGTCTTAATAGACCCGAACATCTCTGGTATCTCTACCCTGATGACCGAAGCCACCTCCTCATGAATGATCTGTCGGATCTCCTCATCACTAGCCCCGCCACCCTTCGGCATATGACGTGTCCTCACCATGATCAACCTCTGAAATACAACATACAATAAATTAGAATCCGCTCGAGCATACTCACACTCGACAACCCATTCCTCCTTGATTCTTGGTATTCCGAAGATTCTTACTTGGACCGTGCACCGCCCCAATGCTTTCAGTAGTACGGGCCCAATACTACTATCCACACCGTCTCAGTACACACCCCAAATCCTCCTCTCTGGATCCCAAATTCCAAGTACTCTATCACTCTCTAACAGATCTCTCATAAGCTCCTCGCTGCTACCTATTCGCTCTCAAGCATCTCATAGCAGCTCACATCTCCCTAGACTAAGGCATCACAAATCAGGGCACTCTAGTCCTAATAAGAATACCTAGCCTACTCTAGCAAGAGAATACATTATAAACATATAATATAAGGGTATTTTGGGAAATCACCGTTCGGGCGCTGACTGATCGTACACACGTTTCTACCTTGAATTTCTCTAAAAATCTTTTACTCTTAGAAAAGTTAAATTTTCTTTTGAAAATATTTTTCCAAATCCTCAGTTTGAGTTCAAATACTCCCGAAGGTGTACCCGAATCCCTCAAACCAAGGCTTTGATACCAAATTGTAACACCGTAAATTTCAAAACAAAATTTTCAAATTTTCATAAAACATAATTCATTTAATATTCATAAAACAACCATATTTTATTATCCATTTCAAGTAAATACAAAATCCCAAGATCACAAATGTATAAAATCCGTGTGTGTGTGTGTACGGATCAAGCCGGCGCCTTCCCGCGGTCGTCACTAGTACCTGAAACAATAACATCAAACACTGTAACCACAAAGCTTGGTGAGTTCCCCAAAATACCACATATAACACATATTAGCCACTCGAGGCTATAACTCTGTGGGTCCGTGCACCCAAACTCTGTGAACCCTCAGGTTCTAACTCTGTAAACATGCACAACATAAATCACATAGAAATAATGCAGTACAACACATAACATACATAGCATACAAATACTCTATCACATAACTCTGGTTACCTACTCAAGGTAAAGTATAGTGAGAAGACTCACCTCGCGTATCTCAGTAAGTCGTGAATCCTGAAATCATTAGTGCTCGATCTCCCGAGCTATAGTCCTCCTAAATCACAATACATCTCTAATTAACACTTTCCCAACTAAGGTTGACTACTCTTAACAAGTCAACTTAGGTCAACGCTGGTCAACGGTCAACTTTGACCGGACTCGGCGAGTGCACTATAGCGACTCGGCGAGTCTGAGCGTATACACTGATTTCCCTAAAATCCTCCCTTGACACGTCGAGTATCCTCCTAACTCGACGAGTTCCACCTAGCATGAGTTGTGGGGCCACCACGACTCAACTCGCCGAGTCTCAAGAACAACTCGGCGAGTCCAGCTTGACTCAGTCCACCTGTCCATTCTGACTTCCCCCTGACTCACTGAGTCAACCCTCCCCAACACGGCAGGACCACTCCCTGTGTGGTCGGGCAACATTCATACTACTCGCCGAGTCTGTTCTTCGGACTCGCGAGTCCGTGCCATGCAATGACTCAAACTTGCTCATAAGGTCAGATCGAGTCCATTAACCCATAGATCCAGTCCTTCCAAGCTTATTTAGCACGTAAAGTCACTATCTTGATGCACATACAATCTCTATATGGCCATAAATGATGTTTTTGTCTCAAATACTACAACTCAAGGTCATAAACTCCATTGCTATACATAAAGCTTGATGAGTGAGGCTCTCTGGACCTTTATGGATCCAGATCCAAAGCCTCAACACAAGAAGGGAACTATTTGGCATCAAATCATCCCATAAATGTCCATAAGAAACCCTAGATCCCATTATACTTCACAAAACAGAAGGTAATCCAAAATCATACCTCTAGATTGATGATCTAAGCTTCAAATCCACAGAATAGCAACCTCCTTTGCTTCCTCTTGCCTAGAATCTTCTCCTTCTTTGCTAAATGACACACACAAGGGTCAAGAATGCTTCCTTTCTCTCTCAAAACGTTCAATCACTCAAGGGTTTCTCTCTAAGGGTTGGGTGAGCACAAATGACGGCCATAAGGCCCTTTAAATAGGTCTCAATCCCCAGAAATTAGGGTTTCACCACACAGCGTGGACTCGTCGAGTCCACCCTTGGACTCGTCGAGTCCGGACGCGAACCCGTGCCCAAATCCACGATCCTACTCAGCGAGTTTGAGCTCCAACTCGCCGAGTCCACTCACAATTTCCATAAATACATCTAAAATAAATACCTAAAAATTCCGGGCTGTTATAGTTGAATAGATCTTAAAGCTTTGAGAACCTTAGCACCCCAAATGTTGTGCCTCTAATGAATCACAAACACCACAAGCAATTGGATGAAGTAAGAGAGAGAGGGGAGAGGGAAAAATCGGCTACAAGACTTCTAGGGTTAAGGTGTAGTCGAAATCTTGTGCCCAAGGGGTCCTTTATATAGGTGTGGGAATTAGGGTTTCATTGATTATCCTTATCTGGTTACTTAGCCACCAAGCAGCCCAAGGATAATTCTAGAAGACCTTTGGACGAATTACTAAGGCCTTATCCTTAGAATTCATCCACCCTATACTCTAGGTTTTCTTTTCCTAACTTTGCAACTATCATATAATTACAAGTTTAGTCCCCCTTATTCAATTAACCTCTTTAGACCACAAAATTAATTCTTAATTAATTCTTGACCAATTTTAATTAAATAAATATGATTTCTCCTTTAATATATTATTCTTATAATATATTAATAAACCATAATAACCTCTTTCTCCACTATTCATCCAGTGAAGTTGCTTTGGTGAAGGCAACCCAAAAGGACCATGCTACAACCGGATCAAGTACATACCAAATATAGTTATGGACTTAGACACTCATCCAACATTTACCGTCTCAAAATTACTCATGATAAAATCCATGAAGTAATACTTGAGCGTGGGTTAATCCAATACTCAAATTCCTATTTCAGGAGTACTCATGAACACTGCAACAAACATTTTCTATGTCTAAGCACTTAGATAATCTACAGTCGGATTCATGACAATCTTAATTCACTACTTACTTCCAAAGTATGAACGAATGTGGATGTTTGAATAATCCAATTATTCGGAAAGTAAAACAAGCGAAGTGAAACACAAGAATAACCTAATCCAATATGGTCTCAAAACTTTTGAATATAAATAAAACACTTATTATTTAATCACCATATCAATTAATACTTGAATTAAAACAATAGTCATCCCATGCTCCAAGCATGCACACTATATTTTGCTATGGTCCTTTCTTTGTGAAATAGATCAATTGAACACATATCCAATGATGCTCATTTCACAATTTAAATCCTTATCGCAAGTGTAAGAATACCAAATTCTTGCCACTACTAGAATTTGTTAGATTCTAACCTTACATACAATGATCCTTTTATAATGTCGATGCACCAAAGTTACAGAGACTTTTTCAATGATATTACAAAACATTCCATTAGAGATTTTTCACAAAGACAATTCCATGGAAATGAAACCTCACATTCAAAGAGCATTCCTTGAACATCCTTCTTTCATTGAAGTTTCTAACTCACACATAGATCTTAATATTAAACTCCCATGATGAAACATTTCATATTCCATATGACTATAAATTTTGAACAAGAGTTACCTCTATTTAGAACACGTCAATTTGGTCCATCCATTAACATACTTCCAACTATCCATAAGCAACCAATCTTTAGCGAACCTCAGAATGTCCTCGATAGTTGTTTAATAACTCTAGTCAGTTTCAGTCCTTTTTCCTTCTGAATGCTCTACAGGCGAATATTATACCATATGCAATTGATCCTATACCTAAAGCATATGGGATTCGATTCATAATGGCTTACATAAAGACATGATACTTGACTAGTCTCTTGCTATAAATTTTCCATATATATAATTTCCTATGTTGAATTACTTCAACATGATATTCATATACCTTCATGACTAAGTTCCATTAAAACTTCAATCTAAGCTTTTAGATTCGAAATGAAGTATAAATTCCCTCTCCCTTAAGCCTTACTATAGCGAAACAATTTCCAAATTCTGCATCTTTGCAAATTTAGAACTTTGTTTCCTATAAATAGCATTGCTAACTTGCAACACTTAACATAATAATTATGCTCCCACTATCATAATAATTATATTCTTACTAGCATAAAAATTATGCTCCCACTAGCTTTGACATGTACCCATAAATCAGTTGGACTTCTAGAAATCAAAACACATTGACTTTCTAAACAAAGTTCCGATTTCTGATACATGGTGCTTTGATAAGTCTTTATCTACACTTCTTAAGCTCATACACCTTTCATTAGATAACTTATGTGTGTGTCTAAACCATTTCAGAACTTATAGCAATAAGTATCGAATGTTCAAATTGTTTTCCATTTCTCATAATTCGAACTATGAAAAGGGATGTCGTAATCATACTCGAATTATCACAACTGCTAATTCTAATGGTATTAATCAATCCTTTAAAATCTACTAGTGAAAGAGTTTTTTCACAATCAATTTCATGAAGTAGGGAAACCTTTTGCCACTTAGATTTTATAGTGTATGTGTTCCTATCCATGTTAATTTGTCATTTCCAACCACTATCATAAGACAAGGTTTATGAAAAATTCAAACTCATATGGACTGAACTTGCTTAATCTTAATTTCTTGCGTCTGGTAGCACAAGGGCCTACTATTGCTTCCAAGTTATTGAGCAGCTTACCCATACAAATCACTATACTTTCACTGATCAAGGTGCTTTGACTTATGCGATCAAATGAGAACTCATAGAACTCAGACGTATAGTCAACATAACTGGAATTGGAACAGAAAAAATAATGTGTCAACACGATAGGTTATCACCCTTAGGTTGTGTAACGCCCATAGATCAGGGTTAGTCAATCTAGAGCAATGAGCGTCAAAAATGACTTTTTGATGGAAGATTATTTAAAAGGAAAATACTGAACTAAGTTATAGTATATGTTACAAGGATTCCGTATATAAAGAATGTCGAAATCCGAGTTATAACGAAGAAGTTATGACCTGTCGAAGTTTCACGACAGAACCGGCACGACACAGCGCGACGTAAATAGTGAATTTACATTAGAGCGATATTTGGCCTTAGTGATCTAAATGAAATCCGTAGAATACATTAAACCGAGAGCGTGCATAAAAAGAACGTCTAAATTTGACTTCGTATGAGGAAGTTGCGATTTTTCTAAGTTTCAACTTAATAGTATGCAGCCGGATGTGTGTGAAACGAACTAGTTTTAATCCTACAAACTTAAACACAAAGATGAACACACAAAAGGCAATGTACCTATCAATTAGCAGTTTAGTTCAGGTAAGTAGGGTATCGAACACAGGGAATGGCAAACAATTAAAATAAATGCTAGTATTATCTAAATAAAACAAGTAATAGAAAGGGGGCTTTCCCTAGTTTTGCAAGACTAGAAACTTAAACAATTAACTAAAACTTAAACTAAGAAACTATGAGCTAAGCAAATAAAAATCAACTAAATTCAATAATTAAGGAGAGTTCTGTGTAGGTTTGAATCATTAATTCCTATGGTTGATTTTATGACAAGTGCAATGGATTAATTGGCATTGACTACCGATTAGTGTGATTAGGTTCACGTTCGCTATTACTAATCCTTAGAGAACAAATTAATTCAAGTAGTGATCAGATGATTAAACCAATGAGTTTCCTATTTTATTGATTCGGGTTAAATAAGACTTGTAATTAGCTAATTAAATTGGTGATTCAATTAACCTTTTGTTGATGGTGTATCACACAAGCTCACACATTAAGTTACCCATTCTCTAGTTAATTCTAGTTTCACATTCGTTATTCCTAGACATATAACTATGTGGTCACATAAATCATATGAAATTTATAACTAAGAGATGTTCATACAACTTAATTACTGATTTATTAACAAAGAATAGTTGTTATTAACATATGAGGTTCTTTAACAAGCTTAACAAAATAATATCACCAATTAATATTAATCCTAACCATAAAATCAAACCATAATCACAAAATCATCCATCCTAAACAGAAGGTATGAGTTTTAGTTCATGATTACAGTAGAAACAAGCTCAAAAACAAAATCAATTGGTAAAAACATAGTTCAAACAAGAGATTAGGTAAAGAGTAAACTTGATTTTGCCTTGATTCTCCTTAAAATTGAATGTAGGGTCGATTCCTTTGCTTCCCACGCTCCAACAGCACCTTTGGTCGACAATTGGCCTCCAAGGGTTCATCTATATGCTAGGGTATCGGGCAGGAATGCCCTTTATATAGATTTTCACAAAACAGAGGTGACTCATCGAGTCCAGTGACCTACTCGAAGAGTCTGTCACTTAAAACCCGTGTACGGCAAGTCAGCGACTCCAGAATCGCGAAAGTTCGACGTGACTCGTCGAGTTGAGGCCCAACTCGTCGATTTCGTTTGGAATCAGCATTTTCTCAAAACATGAAAGTCGTCCAAAATTGTGTCTATTTTCAGAACATTTTGAATTTCGTCAACCGGAGTTACGGTTCATGAGATATGCCCAAAACGCTGATGAGGGGTCAAGCTGTCCAACAACATCCTTCTTTCCTCAAAATCCAAGATTCAACCCTCCAATCGCTAGTTCCGCTTCGTTTTCCATCCGAGCATGTCATTGTTGCTGAAAAAAGAAATTATAAACTAATTAAGCACCTTTTGTTCATTAAATGAGATAAAATTAACATAAAGTATTAAGATAATGCATGAAATTTTATAACTAAATATGTCTGTATCACAGGCCGAAGTTCGAATATGAGATTGACGGAGTTCCAGCCGAAACAATCTAAATGAGAATCGAAGATCTCATAAATAGTAGTTCAACGGTAAAAAGACACACGAAATCGGACGTCGGATGAAGAAGTTATGAATTTATAACGGAGTTTTCCTGTCCCAGCCTACTAAAAATAATATAATAAAAATTAAAGTCAAAATTAGCCGACGAAGTCTAAACGAAAGTTTAGATCTTGTTTTTACCTACATGTGGAAAAAAACATCGAAAACGGAGCTCGTATGAGAAAGTTATGAATTTCTGAAGTTCGGGGCACGAACCCCAACACTGTGTCAGAGTTCACGACGTGAACACAGTGTTCACGACGTGAACACAGTGTTCACGACGTGAATTTGGTATTTATGACTTCTGGAGCCTGACAGACGCAACTTGCGATGACACATGCAACGACGATCAAGCCCACGATGTGAAAATACTATTCACGACGTGAAAATCGAAATATCAGCCCTATAAATAGAACTGAAGGGCAGCCGGTTTTGGTTGCTACTTTCTTACTCTCTCACTCTCTATACCCTCTCTAAGCCACCTGGAAGCCCTCCCGAAGCCCCAGTATCATCCCAACATCCGAAGCGATTCCCGAAGCCCTGAAGATCCCGAGACAAAAGAGTTTCAAGCCGAAGCTCTGCGCACGAGAAGCCTAGTGTGTGAAGATATCCCGGTTTCACCAAAGAATACTACTCTTAGAGCTGTTGTACTGTCCGATCATATTCTGATCAAGTGAGTGTGTAGTTACTTTCTTGTAACACATAGATATAAAGTATTTGCTATGAAATAGGTGCTATATGTTTATATATTGCTTGCTTACTTGAGATGGATGTTGAATGAATGTTTTATATACAGGTTTTAAATTGTATATGTATTTTATATCTACGAATATGTAGGCTAAAACATGGGTAGATAAGTGATGTGGTATGAAAGATGTTATAGAGAATCCTGGTAAATGCGCCTTATGTAGAGTGTTGTAATCCTAGCAGATGCGCTTAATAGTAAATGTCATAATCCTAGCAGATGCGCTTAATAGTGAATGTCATAATCTTAGCAGATGCGCTTAATAGTAAATGTCATAATCTTAGCATATGCGCTTAATAGTGAATGTCATAATCCTAGCAGACGCGCTTAATAGTGAATGTCATAATCCTAGCAGATGCGCTTAATAGTAAATGTCATAATCCTCGCAGATGCACCTAAATGATAATATTTGCATATGCACCTAATAGATATCATTGGCAGCCGCGCCTTAAGTAACAATGGAATTTGTGTCTATTCCTTAAAGTCAATCTTTAGGAATGAATAAATGAAGGATAAGTGATTCTTAGGGTAAATCCTTAAGAAATAAAGGAGACAAAGGGGGTGGGTAATTGGGTTGATGGTTTGATGATTACATATAATATAATATTTTATTGTGGGTTGAAAACCCTATATGCTCACCAGACTCCCAAGCCTGACCCACTCAGTTTTCTTTGTATTACAGGTAATGGCACAAGAGTATAAGTCAGATGACTTGACGAGAGATTTTGGATTATAGAACAATAGTTATAAATAACTGTTGTAAGGTCTGTATTGTACTATTTATGCTTTTGGTCTATATCGGAACACGACATCCCGAGATTTTGTTATTTAATGAAAATACATTTCTTCAAGAAAAGTTTTGATAGATTCTTATCATATTTTGTTTTGGGAACAAATTCCGCAATTGTTTTTTTAAAAAGATTACTCTTATTTTAAAACGAATCATAAACAAATCTGTCTTTTTTGGCCGTGAAATTGGGGATGTCACAGGTCATGTGCTAGTGATTACTAAAAGGTTTATTCTCGACTGTCTCCTGAAACTTTTCAAGATAAACAAGTGTAACAACGTAAATTTTCAACCAAAATTTTGAATTTAAAAAAACATTTATCCAATAATAAAATCACAAAATATCTCAATGTCAAATCATCAAAACTCATATCCAAAAAATGTATATAAAAACTCTAGGATCCTCTCAATCATAACTCAAACTCTGATGTGTGTACAATCAAGCTAGCGCCTTCCCGTGATCCTAAGAAGTACCTGAAACACATAACACAGTAAGCACAAAGCTTAGTGAGTTCCCCAAAATACCACACATATCACATTAGCCACTCGAGGCTAACTCAAAACGACCCTCCAGTCAATGTGTCTCAGTGGAGACCCTCGGGCCCCACATCTTGGGTGGACCCTCCGGTCCTAACTCAAGAAGCTCAATAATAATAATAATAACAACAACAACAACAACAACAACAACAACAACAACAACAACAACAACAACAACAGCAACAACAACAACAGCAACAGCAACAGCAGCAGCAGCAGCAGCAACAGCAACAACAACAACAACAACAACAACAACAAAAACAATACTCAGCATAAATCACAAGACATAATGCAGAATATCACAACGCACAAGTAAGCACATAATACATCTCGGTCACACAAAGATACCACTCATGGTAAGTATAGTCAAAATACTCACCTCACAAGCTGGCAAGTAAAAGTATCTTACTCGGAAATCTCAAACTATCTTCTGCCTAACACACATGATAATTTCTCTAATTAATACCCTACTCATACTCAAATTCACCATAGGTTACACTCTCTTTCTCTCAAATTCTTGGAATGGGTAAAAGACCTTTTTACCCCTCCATGGTCTCCTTTACTCCTGCTGACCAAACCCTAAAGTCAACAGAAGTCAAAATCGATTCAACAATCTAGGTTTGACCTGACTCGCCAAGTGCACTATTATGACTCATCGAGTCCACTTGTTCCTCAGAAGTATCGTGAAGGTCCAGCTCATCAAGGTAACCCCTAACTCGCCGAGCTATAGCATGGTCACCCCATCGGGATAAACCCTAACTGACTCATCGAGCCGTCTCATCGACTCGACGAGTCTATTCAGACTCATTTCTCATTCAATCGATTTCAAGGCAGAGAACCTTCCCAAACTCCAGATCTAGACTCTAAAGGCTCGTTAATCACGTAAAGTCACGAGCTTTACGTCCATGCATGGCACTTTGGGCTTGAAATGCCAAAACATGCTCTAATAAGGGTTTTCCACTCAAGAGCTCTATTAAGGATTAATAAAGCAGTGATCTTTGGATTCTAGGGACCTCACAAGGTCTAGATCTGAAGTCCAAACCTCCATATGAACTCAATACCCTCAAAGTCCCAAATAGATAGAAAAGAAGCCCTAATCAACAATAATATAAGATCTACCCAAACAAATGAGAAATGTATAAACTTTATACCTCTAACATGATCTCTTGGATGAAATACAACAGACCTAACAACCTCCTCTTTCTCCTAGCTTGAAATCCTTCTCTTCTCTTCTAAAGATGCACCAAAATACACAATATTAGCTCAAACTCTCTCTCTCTCTCTCTCTCAATAGCTAAAAAGGTGATTAGGGTTTATCTCAGTGAAGGAAACAGCTGAAGAGCCGAAAATGAGGCTATAAGTGCCCTTAAAAAGGCCCTAAACCTAGGGATTTAGGGTTTCTCTTCACAACATCTACTCGGCGAGTCGACTCTTGGACTCGTCGAGTAGATCATTAATTCCACGTGGAACATAGCGACCCTACTCGACGAGTTGTAGCACCAACTCGTCGAGTAGCTCAATAGTCCTCAAGATAAATAAATAAATAAATAATATACCTGGAAGTCCGAATGTTACAACAAGACTCCCACTGACTTCTTGACATATAAGATTCTCTGTCAAAGAAATTTTGTCAACAAACAAATATTCAAGAGTTACTGTGGGTTCTTATCAAGAAAACACTTTATATAATTGGTCTTGTTGGTCTTTGTTTAAACCAAAACATCACATCTACCAATTTCAAATGTGCAAGAGTAAGAAAACATTTCTACTCCACATTTCATGAGGTATCATAAACCTACTTAGAACATGTTACTCAAGGCACAACTTGGAGTAACTAGAGTTTGACTCTAAAACTTGTTTTTGGAATGTAGTATGCCTCGTCTTCTTGATTTAACCATTTCAACAATACCTGATTCCTCTTCTTAGTCAAATAGATGCACTAGGTGTCCTTAGAGGATCAATTGTGACATGGTTCCATAATCATTAGGATGATCATAAAACACGATACTAAAGTACTCTCCTTTCCTTTCAGATAGAAGAAACTTTTATCTTTATTCCCAATAGATTCTTCTTATTCGTTCTGCTACACCTTGAAACTTTTCAAGGCATCAGAATTATACTTAATCTTGTAAGCGTAACCATATTTACTAAATCAACAGTAAATCATGATGAATAGACTTTATCGTCCTTTGTGGTGGATCTGACCATCACATCAATGTATACTAGATCCTTTAATCCTTTACTTGACTCACATACACATGTGAACAAGGAATTAGTCTTAATTTCCCAAAGACCAGGATTCTCATACATCACACAATACAACACATATGATTCCAAGTTTCTATCCAATTAAAACTTGGGTGATGAGAAACCTTCCTCGCTTGGTAAATTATGATTCTACCACATGTGATAATTAAGAATCAAATCCATTTTCAACATTGCTAACAATAAAAATACAAACACCAATTTTCATAAATACCATTGCAAGGAAACGTAAAATAAGATAAAATCAAAATTTATTTTTACTGATAAAATGCAGAAAACATGTCCTTACAATGCAAATATATATATATATATATATATATATATATATATATATATATATATATATATATATATATATATATATATATATATATATATATATATATATATATATATATATATGAAAACTATGTTTCTAAATATTCCTAAGCAATCTATCATAACTCCTAAGTAGCAGGTCCAAATTCCGATCTTTTGAACCATGTGACCGAAATCCATTTCTTCATTTCAGAATCCGCCTTTACTTCTTCTTAAGCTTCCTTTGCTTTCTTCGATCCTACAAAACATCAAAATATGATTAACACATCATGTAATAAGAGTCTATAAACATGAACTTAATTGAGTTAGATAGTGGATGTACCTAAAGTAGAGTCATACAATTTGACTTTACCATCTCTAAGATCTCTCAGGTAGTCTGGGCAGCTTCACGTCCAATGCCTCTTCACTTGGCAATAAAAAGATATGGACTCTTTAGGAACAGCACATAGGACTATCTCAGAACTAGCCTTTCTCTTTACCATATGCTTAAACGGTTTGACCTTGGTTGATCCCTTTCCACTGGGAAGAGAAACCTTTTCTGGACTACCAATGTTGCCATTGTTAAGGTCCATGGAAATTTGGGAGGTAGATCTTCCAAACAAAATTTGTTTGACCAGTGCGCCAAAGCATTGTTGCTTCAGCAGCAATTAGCAAATATGTCAGATCAATAAGGTGTTGGATTAGGTGTCTAAGCCCATAACTATAATTGGTAAGTACTTTACCCGATAGTAGCATGGTCCATTTTTGTGAGAGTCCGATATTTCGACTCTATGTAATGACCTAAAAAGTCAAGTATTGTAACCACTTTTGAAAATAATGAAATTAACTTTGAAAATAAAATGTACAAAAGTCTCTATTTGGTTACGTACTATGTTAAATATA
Organism: Lactuca saligna; assembly: GCF_052625555.1. Taxonomy (NCBI): domain Eukaryota; kingdom Viridiplantae; phylum Streptophyta; class Magnoliopsida; order Asterales; family Asteraceae; genus Lactuca; species Lactuca saligna. Next base: position 30,989,793 of record NC_136423.1, read on the forward strand.
ATTAACCTGTGAATATACATAAAAAGAATGCCCAAATCTGACTTCGTATGAGAAAGTTATGAATTTTCGAAGTTTCTAACCTAGCAATAGACAGCTAAAAACTCGAAATAGAGATCGAGTGGTATTTAGCCGACACAACCTAAACGAAAGTTGAAGACCTCGATAATAGGAGTACAACAGTAAAAAGTCTGATGAAAACAGACAACAGATGAAGGAGTTATGGGATTTAAACGGACTTTTCCAAGCCCGATCTGTTAAAAACAATATAATAAAAAAATGTAAAGTCAAAATTAGCTGACGGAGACTAAGCGAGAGTTGTAGAGCCTTTTCACGCCTACACATACGTATAAAGAACGTCAAAATCGGAGCTTGTACGCAAAAGTTACTGATTTTACAAGTTCGGGACACAAAATCCGAGGCTGACTCAGCCTCACGACGTAAGCTCGTGATTGATGGGTTCCAGAGTGTCAGCCACGTCAAATCGTCGAAGAGGATCATGCTGACTAAGCCTCACGACATGAGGATCCAAAACTCACGACGTGAGACTCCAAATCAATCCCTATAAATAAAAGCTTGATGGTTCCGGGTAAATTTGCTCAATTCCTCTCTTTCTCTTGCGTTTTTTACCCCATTTTGTGTGCAAGAAATATCTTGAAGCCCCGGTTTTCATATGCAAGCCCCAAAGGAAGTTTACGCTCCCAAGATTCCCGAGAATCTCGAGAAAATCCGATTTCTCGAGAATCTCGAGAAAATCATATGTGATTCATAACTACTACATGAGAGCTTTCGTATGTGATATATATATTTTCGATAACATCTTGTCTTTTGGAAATAAAACATGTTTATATATATATATATATATATATATATATATATATATATATATATATATATATACACACACACACATAAATTCCACACGTTATTTATACATGAAGTATATGTGTTCATTTATGTCACTACAAATATTATACTTTACATAACAAGTGAGTATTCCACTAGGGTTTACTATACGAATGAAACACACACTTTGAAAAACTATAATAGGTATAGTTTACGAGAAAATCATAAACATTTACATACTAGAAACACTATATCTAAGAGATATTTTCATACACAAGAACAAATGGACATCTTCATACGTAAATATGGTTTTATACTAAGTTTTGTGAGACATTTCACATACTTTCGAGTATGCATTTTAAGTCCTGTATTATATACCAAAATCCCTTGTAGGGGGAGCGTGATACTTGTGTATAGATCTATACGGGATTGACAATCCCACACCTAACCTGTTAGCTACAGCTAGGCCGGCAGGCCTGGGGTGACAAACGTCATAACTTTCCAACGCCTGAAAAACGTTGTTATAGGCATCCTGGTCAAATAGCATGGTTACAAGACTCACATGAAGTATTAAAAGCACATTGATTTACAGGGCTTTTCAAGTGTCGTAGCAATTTATACATAAACTTACTATTTTAGGCATGAAAAGCACTATTTCATTACAAGTTTTGGAACACTTAAACTACCATCTACTATAGTAGAAAATATGGGATTTTCTAAGAACATTCAAACCTGTACAAACCATTTTCATTCTATTTCTTACAAACATCGTTACTAAATACTTATGAACTCACCAGCTTAAATGTTGATCTACTCTTTCAAAACTACTTGTATTTCTCAGGAATTCAGTAAAACAGGTAAACAAACAGCTTTTGAAGAAGGGACGTTGTGACGTCAATTTAGTTTCATTTTGACATCATATTGTAATTTGTTTTTGGAAACAAGTACCTATCAACAATGTAAACTTTTAAATTATATATATATATATATATATATATATATATATATATATATATATATATATATATATATGATGATTGTATTACTTTCTTCACTATGTATTCAATTGTTGCGATACTACATGAAGTCATCCACCCTCGAACGATTCCGCCGTTCTGGTTTGGGGGTGTGACAATTTTGGGTTTCATTCACTGGAACAATTTGATAGGATGGATATTTGAGAAAGAGGTTATTTGTGATTTATTAATATATTATAATTATAATATATTAGTTGAGAAATCATATTATTTAATTAATATTGGTCAAGAGTTAATTTAGAATTAATTTAGTGATCAAAAGACATTAATTAAATCAAGGGCACTGATTATGTAAATAAGTGATACATATAGTCTGGGCCAATGATCCTTGATTGATTAGTGATGGACTAAGTTTATGTGAGATTCCATGCAATGTTAGTCCATAAGGTTTATCATATGGATTATTGGATTAAAGGCCCAAGAAAGTGGATTAGGGTTTACAAGTTGAAACTCTAGGAATTCCACACTATAAATGTAACCCCTAGCACCACCAAAATGGCCAATGATTCCATGGGAAAAACCCTAGCTGATTTTGAGTGCTCCTAACCTCTCTCTCAAAGTCCTCCATTTGTTCACGGTGTTTTGTGAAGCATTTGAGGCATCACACTTGAGGTGCTAAGCTCTTGAACAGCCAATTGCTACATGCTACAACTAAGAGGTGTTCTTCTAACTAGGTTTTATGTTTCAAGTATCAAATGTTGTATGCTAGTTATAGGTTTCATGCTTTGGGTAATTTTTGTTGCATGTATGACTAGAGAAAACTTAGATCCAAAGCATTAGGGTTGTATGTGCACCATAGGAGTGTTTTAGTACATAAAACCCAACATAAGGGTCATGTCGTGATCTGTCATATAGTAGTCTTTAAGGAACTGACTATATGACTCAGGAAGCGATTGAAGAACCATGTCAACAGCTAGCTTCCTTGGGAAAATGACATCCAACATTCCCAGTCTGTCAATGTGCGAGTTCATCTTCAGGACGTGTGTACACACAGAACTTCCATCTCGGTGTTTGTATGCCAATATGGCTTGAGTGACCTTGAACTTTTCAAGTCAACGAAAATGTGGGTTAGGGAGAATTACCGAAGGAGGTGGAGGAAGTGAATTGTGATTTCCAGTTCCACCAATGCATGAAGAAGGGAATGATCTTTCACTTTGATTGACACGTGGAAGATCATCTTCAAAAGGAAAGCTTTTTCCAAAGGATTGAGGAAACCATAGTTGTCAGAACTAGACATCTATAAAAGGGATGAAATCCAAGTGAGTTGATTTAGATCCTTAATATAACACCCAAATGAAATATTAAGGCTAGGACCCAGCACAATAATTCACAACTCGGAAGAGAAATATCGTAATCCAGTAGTAAATTATTTGAAGGTAGGTAAATGATGATTTACCAATTCCACCACGAAAACGAAATAATAAACGAATTAGGTTTTAAATGAAAATTCCTAGAACTTTTGATATTCATTGAACTTTTCAATGACATGTTTAATCTCGATTATGCCCCTCAAATTTGTGACTGTGATACCGAGGATCACAAATAAGGTGTGAATAATCATGCAAGTTAGCTTGGTACTCTCGATATCATTTATCACCTAATCAATGTGCTAGTTAACCACACATGCTCCATTGATCAATCATAATTTATGAGCTACACATTGCCATCCTTCATTAGTCCCATATCAATGTGTCGGTTAACTACACACACTCCACTAACGACCAATAAGGTGCAATGTGCAATTTCATGGGTTAGCATCAAATTCACATTTTTCCTAAAGTAACTAAGATTGGGAATTTATAAAAGCGTTTAGTTACTATATAATTCATTATACTTTTAATGGGAGTTTAGTGTTCTATCCTACCCATTTGGATAACGATCTTCCACTAGTCAAGAGTGTGGTGGGTAAGAGTGGATATCCAATGGAGGACATTTTACAAGTCGCTTCCTTACACACTCATTATAGACTAACTTCGTGAATGAGGCCTACTAACGGTAATCCTGACTTTTCTTATACATATATAATATATTAGACTTTGTGTATTTTAACCTTTTAAAATACTAAGTGGTTTAATCCTTAAATAAAATAATCTTTTAATTTAGTTAAATTTAAACCATATAATGGATTTATTAATTCTCTTTTAATTAACCACTTAATTAATTTAATAAAATCCATAAGGATGATTTTTAAACTATTCAAAAATACCAAGGTTCTAAAATTTAAGATTTCAAAATTAAAACTATTTAATTGAATTTTAAATTATGAAACCAAATGGTGTATTTTAAAACCTTTCAAAATACTAGGTTAAATTAAATTAGGAATATAATCTTATCATAATCCACAAATTCAACCAAATCTTTCAATTTTGATAAGGATATCATGATATCTTTCAGAAAATTCGATTTTAGGCTTTAAAAATGAATTATGGCAATTATCCTAATCAAATCTGATCTGAAAAAAAAAAAAAAAAAGAAAAAGAAAACTGTTGAGCCAACTCGTCGAGTTTGGCAAGGAACTCGTCAAGTTCATACTTAAACTCGTCGATTTCATCCTCCAGACAACAAAAAACGATTTTCTTGTTCTTTGGATAGTTCATTATTGCATCAATTCAAGTGAAAAACATTATAGGCTTTGATACCACTGATGGGTTATGAGCATATCTACATTCCTATGTGATCATGCAACCCTAATTGCTTTGGATCTAAGTTTTTTCACTAATTGAACATGCAAATAGAATACCAAAGCAATAACCCTAGAACTAGCATATAATTTTCGAAATTCATGTATAAAATTAGGGTTAGAAGATTACCTCACTTATTATATTGTAATAACAAGGCAATCCTTGATGATCCTTGACTCTTAAAAGTTTAATGCCCCAAATGTTGCACCTCTAATGGAGTCATAAACACCCAATGCAAGAGGATGATAGGAGAGACAAGAATGTTTAGCTAGGGTTATGTATCTTATGCATAGGTCGAAAATTCAATGATATGGAGGTCTTTATATAGTTATGGGTTGCTAGAGTTTCTGGAGGAAACCCTAATTATTGCTTAAGGCTTAAGCAGCCCATGGACTCTTAGTTATGAGGCCTTAGACGAAATCTATAGGGCTTCCCTATAGGATTTCATCTACTCCTAATTAAGGAGTCCAATAGCTCAGTTCTGCAACTATCAATGATTTGCAAAACAGCCCATTCAATTATTAATCAATTCCTTTAATCCAAAAATTAATATCAAATTAATTTCTGATTAATTACCAATTAATAATATGATTTCCAAATAATATGTTAAACTTGTAATATATTAATAAAATCATTTTGAATACCAATTTATCATTTCAAATAATAAATCTCTCTCTCTCTCTCTCTCTCTCTCTCTCTCTCTCTCTCTCTCTCTCTCTCTCTCTCTCTCTCTCTCTCTCTCTCTCCAGCAGTCATCCTGTCAAGTTGCATGAGTGAAGACAACCCAAAATGACCATACTACATATCAAATCAAGTACATATCAGTTATAGTTATAGACTTAGACACCTAACCCAACAATGTCATGTGCAAAGAGTCGTCAATTTCCTTATAACAATTCCAGTCATGTTACTTCATCACCACTTGAGCTTGTTCATACTGATGTTTGTGACCAGCTCAAGTGTCTAGTGGTGGTTTTCGATATTATATCAGTTTTTTGGATGATTTTAACCGTCACACTTGGATTTACTGCATTAAAAACAAATCTGATGTTGAACAAGTTTTCTATAATTTCCAAAAACATGTTGATCGTTTACTTAACACCAAAATTCATACCATACAATCCGATTGGGGTGGTGAATATCATAAACTTCACAATTTTTTACAATAATGTGGTATATCTTATCAAGTGTCTTGTCCTCATACATCACAACAACATAACGACATGGTTGAATGAAAACATCGTCATATTGTTGAAATAGGCTTGGTCTTGTTAGCTCATTCATATAAACAACAAGATAAATCTTTTAGATACATCTCCATGGATTTGTATCGTTCCATGTATCTTCATATTCCCTTCTAGTTTTGGTTCCATATGTTTGCAATTTTGCGTCGTTCCATTCACATTCATTTTAATTTGTATCTAATAAATTGTAATTGAAAACCATTGTATTAGAGGTTTTGAATTCTGTTATAAAATCGAGAAAGAAAGGATATAGTTACTTTTTTGAGTTTTGAAGTAAATCTATTTACATAACCAATATAAAATTAATATACTATAATATTGCGTAGAATTCAGTTTCAACATTGAAGGCAAATCGGATGTATAGTAAGACCAAAAAGAAAATTAGAAATCTATAAAATAAGAATGCGAAAAAGAAACACCGGTTCCCCTAAAGTTAACACATATTATAAAAATACGTATTAAAAATATCAATAAAAAATGTTTTTCATATATTGTATTACATAAGCGTTTGAACATTATTGTTTGTGGCATACCTGGTAACCGATTCAAACAAGTAGGCAGAAGGTGCGAAAATGAAGCCTCAAATATGCATCAAAAACTCCAACAACACAATTGAATAGCCCACAAATACTAATTAGAATTCGGTGGAGATGAATGAGTGTGGCGTGAAGGAGGTAGAAGTAGGCGACGGTGAAGAGGAAGGAGGGAAAAATTAGGTCGATGTCGATGAATGACGATTGCCGATGGTGGAGAGGAGGAGCAAGAAACGGCAATGGTGAGATTATGGGAGGGAGGTGATGCGTATGTGGCTTAGATGAGATTATATATATATATATATATATATATATATATATATATATATATATATATATATATATATATATATATATATATATATATATATATATACTAGGTTAAAACCCGTGGAAACCACGGGTAATAAAAAAAAAGTATTGATAATTAAAAATAATTATGAAACATTAAATTTTTATTAAAATTTTATTAAATTAAGTTAATGATTTTGATCGAAGGGATATAAATTTGAACAAAGTGTAAAAAAAGATAATCAATCATGCAAATGACATTGATATACGAAAATTTTAATATAATAAGCATGTAATAAAAATAGATTAACAAAAAACAATAAATTTAAAAAATTATGTACTGCTCTCATGTAAATGTAAACCCCTTATGTTTAATAATTTTAACTTTTATTGTTTTGAAATTATTTATTGCTCTCATGTAAATGTAAACCCCGTTTCTTTATCCATATTGGTCTTTCTTATATTTAACAAATATAATAAATTCTTACTAATTTAAATACAAAGCCTTTTACACATACAAATTTTGTTAACCTTGTATCTTGTAATGTAGGGCCTCCAAAGTCAATTTTAAAACTGACAATAAACCCTTCCCCTAAATTCCTATCAACTATCATATCCACACAACAAACCAAAAACAATATTGTGAAAATGTTCAATTTTGACATTGCGGTTTTAAACAAATACATTTCTTTCAAGAATAAACAACATAATTACTTTTATAATAAAAACTAAATAAGTTTTAAGAGTATTAATTATGAACCTTCACAGTCAAAATCAAATTTCCTAAAGCGATCTAAAAAATGCTATAATTTTCATACAAATGCTATAATCATCATATTAAGATGAAAGTAAATGTTATAACTGACACCAACTTGAAAGTTGAATGATATAATTGAAAAATATTGAAAGTCAAATGTTATAGTCGACATTACCATCACAGTTGAATGTGATAATTGGAAAAATGAAAGTAAAGTGATATACATTAAAATAAATATTTGAATTCTTCAATAGAAAAATAAAATTAAAATTTTGTAATTGACATTAGAATGAAAATAGTTTGTCGAAATTGAAGGATAAAATGTCAAAATCGAAATCGAAGGATAATAGGTTTATCCCTCATTAAACACGACCTTTTTTTTAATTACCTTGTCCATTCCAATCCTTCATAATTCCATTCCGTCCAATCAAAGATTAACAAAAATTTCAATATGAAACCTCAAAGTGTAATCATTAATTATAGATTTGAAAATAAAGATTTATTTGTAAAATTAGATGTTTTGTCGGTAACGGGGAAGTGAATAATTTATTTTCGGTGAATGGATTATTTTATCGATTAGCTTCTTTTCGCAGACTATGAATAGTTTGCATTCGCTTATAAAGAAGATATAGGTAAAGTAAGATGCTAATTTGAGAAACAAACAAAAGTAGATTGCTATATTTTGCATTTACTCCTCTATTGGGATAAATGGAGTAAATAGGATCCAACTAAAATTAGGAATTAGTAGATAGTATAGTGGTAAATGTCAAATCGAGAAATAAGAAACCATTGTGGTTGGTGGTCATAAGGAAATTTCAATAAAAAATACATGGATTTCATTAATAAAATACATTCGTTAAACTGTAAAATGTTAAAAATATGGTGAAATTTATGTATACTACTATAACTAACAATATTTACATGTAGAGAAAACCCAAAAGTATTTAACTTTTATTATTAAATCTTTTTCCATCGCAAAAGCATTTTCAAAATGATACACCTGACTCATACAAAATTCATGTTAAATAACACTTCAGATTCCCATAAACAACTACCACAAACACCTTAACTTTTTAAAAAATCTGGACTTCATTGCAATGTCCTCTTCTCCGATAAAACCAAACATATGAAGGTTTCTATCTACTTACCTATCCACTATATATTCTGTATCAGGACCAAAATTTTACAAATTTAATCTCACCTGCATTTTTAACTTTATAGTAAAAAATATATCAAAATAATATTAAAATAGAAAAAGAAATGAAATATGTTGTATAAAAAATGAACCATAAGGGAATGTTTTAATACAATTCCATTTTGACTTCACGTACACAATTTCATAAACCATGTTCCAAGTATCATTATTAATGACCAAAATACCCTTCAAGTGTATTATGAGATAAAATCCAAGAAGTACCTTATGATCAATTTTCAATACATATAAAACGCAGGTAGGAGCAATATGGCCAATTTTATAATATAATTGTTATTATGTATAAAAACTGCTAATCTAGTTTAAAATTAACAATACAATCGCTTATATAGAGATTTTAACATTGTTATGGCTGCAAAAGAAGGATCACAAACAAATTTAAACAAATGGTAACTCAAAATTCATTCCATAATGAAAAAATCCTACAAGAAATGTTAAATCAAACTCCATTTTCAATTTTGCATCAGTTTGGGAAAAAATATAGAATAGAAAAGTTGCAATCACTAAACATTGGTACAATTGCAAAAGATGAATCAATGATGCACAACACTTTATCAACTCCTTACCATAAGGGCTGTAAAGCACATAAAACTCCATCAACAAATCCAAATTTACAATGATCGAGACTCTTAAAGTAGCTAATCATAATCACACTTTACAAAAGACATATACAAAGTTACACACAAATATACATAAAACCATATCTGCCAATTGATTACACATAGAACACAACGATTTCAAAAGAAAAATAAAAAAGCCTCGTATCTCATGGCGACTGCTTCCAAAAACAACATCTAAAAGCCACCTAATTCTAATTAATTTGACCCAAATAAAGAATCACAAACTTGCAGATATACCCACAAATCCATAAAACATATAGTCTAATATGAATTAAGAAACTTAATAAGAAGAATTCGCAAACCATAAATTCTCAAAGTGAATCCATCATCGTTAACACCCGTACCTGGTTAAACCGATTGATGAGACCAGAATCACACGAAGAAAATATAACCGAACCACCGCCAACCTCCTACAATAGAGGAACCTGGAGAAGAAATCAGAATTTGAGAATGAGGGAGATAGGGTTGCAATAAAGTAGCGAGAACGAAGGAAAAAATGTGACCATGCAAATTGTTTGTTTTAACGACAATTCAAGGTAATCTGGACCAAAATTCTTCAGATTACTTAGACCTGCAACAATAAATTAAATCAAATTATGAGCAAAAGAACACAGACAAGAACTCCCTATCCAGGTGTGTGAGAGAGATAGAGAGAGAGAGAGAGAGAGAGAGAGAGAAAGGAAGAAGATATGTATGTGATTTCTTTCGATTTCGTCCCTGATTTTACAGGATCATGGTTTTGAAAAATTAAGAAGATATATTGGGATTAAGTTTCATCAGCAGAGAAAATTTAAGCGTAAATAAAGGAGTTAATAGGTTAAACCGAGAATTAAATTGGGTATCTTCTTTATGCCGATGATAGTTAGTCAATCAATTTGTTGCAAATTCAATGGGATTGATTATGAACATTGTTGACTAATTTGAAGTTTAGAAGGGTAGTTTAGTAATTGCAGTCGAAGGGAAATGAGCGGGAAAATAAGTTCCGGAGGGATTGAACAAATGCCACGTGGCGAAAATGCTTTTATTTATTAGATTAGGATATATATATATATATATATATATATATATATATATATATATATATATATATATATATATATATATCTTTACTATCTTATAAAAGAAATCTAACTATTTCTAAAAATAGATTGATTATAATAATAATATTTTTTTAAGACGTCCAAATAATGAAGCTGATAGTACAAGTAAACATTAATAAAATAATATTAAATCTTAACCACATTTTGAATTCAAATATTTATCATTAAATCTCCTTATATTTCTCAGCAATTTGATATTGTTCCCTCAAATCCCGGATTCATTCAAATTTTGAACCCTTTTAGATATCCTTAAATTTAGCATGTTGATTCAAATATCCCTCCAATCGTATATACCTCTTTGTTCCCTCATCTGCTATAAAGCCCACCGTCTAGGAACAAAAAATGACTTCATTTCTCAAATAACACCATAGTTTGATTATTTTGTTTTCGACATGTACTTTCTTTTGTAACATAACATTTTTGTAGAGGAAACATATCACCGAAAGAATTTACACACCCCGCCGCTTTGCGTGGGTACGCTGCTAGTGTATATATATATATATATATATATATATATATATATATATATATATATATCTTTACTATCTTATAAAAGAAATCTAACTATTTCTAAAAATAGATTAATTATAATAATAATATTTTTTAAGAAGTCCAAATGATGAAGTTGATAGTACAAGTAACCATTAATAAAATAATATTAAATTTTAACAACATTTTGAATTCAAATATTTATCATCAAATCTCCTTATATTTCTCAACAATTTGATATGGTTCCCTTAAATCCCGGATTCATTCAAATTTTGAACCCTTTTAGATATCCTTAAATTTAGCATGTTGATTCAAATATCCTTCCAATCGCATATACCTCTTTGTTCCTTCCTCTACTATAAAGCCCACCGTCCAGGAACAAAAAATGACTTCATCTCCCAAATAACACCATAGTTTGATTATTTTGTCTTCAACATGTACTTTCTTTTGTAACATAACATTTTTGTAGATGAAATATATCACCGAAAGAATTTACACGTCCCGCCGCTTTGCGCGGGTACACTGCTAGTATATATATATATATATATATATATATATATATATATATATATATATATATATATATATATATATATATATATATATATATATATATATATATATATATATATATATATATATATATCCAATAGTTGTTGTATAACTCCAGATCCTATTCTTTAGGGTGTATCTATATCTATTGTAGTTGTGATCTATATATAAACAGAATATACACTGCGAGAGTTGTCAAGCCAATTCAATCTTGTTTTTTATCTCAGAATCCTGCATCGTCAATTCAACTTAAACTGTAAGCGGAATTCCTTTTCGGCAAAACAGGTATTTATTGGAGTGATACATTTTTATTTTCTTTTGACAAATTTCCTTAGATCTGTATTGAAACTGTGTCTTAAAATCTACGATCCTGCAAGTTGTTCATAACGTGGTAGTACACTTCATCCATCATATGTGGTTTTCTTTTGAGTTCTTATGTTTCGCTACACAATTGACACCATCTATGATTTCTTAATTTTCCATGGTGTTTTTTCTTAATGAGTAACGAGCTAACAATCTCAACTTTGACTGTTCTACACATTATCTGTACAATACTCAAAAGTTCATGGTTTTTTGCAATTCACCATTTCTCTGATAGATTTTTTTTTTTTTCAAACTGAAAATTCGTGGGATTTCAATCTACCTCCGTCGTTGACAATGGAGAGACCTCAGAATTGGCTTAATTTACCTGAAGAACTGATAGCATATATACTTCAACGATTGAGTTTTATAGAGATACTCAACAGCGCATCAAAAGTATGCACAACTTGGGAGAAAATCAGCAAAGATCCGGCGATGTGGAAGGTCATCGATGTATCACAACAGGATTATCATTGGTATATGAATCACGATATTGAGATATTGGTTATGAAGGCAATCGATCTCAGCTGTGGGGAATTGATCGATTTCAGTATCGAGGGTGGTATTGAAATCAACCATCTCTTTGATTATGCTGTGAAACGGTAGGTTTAATTTTCCTCTTCTCATCCTTTTTCAGTTTCGTACTCATTCTGCAGTCTGCACACATACTCACCATTAATTATGAAAATCTTTTGTTTATATGAACAGATCAAGTAAGATGAAACGTCGAGCTGCGATCCTGAACTCGTAACCGAAGGGTTCATTTGGGCACTCAAAAAGCTACCACAACTGGAGGAATTTCATCTTTCTCGCACATATCCCACTGCAAAAGACATCGAAGATATTGGACAAAATTGCCCTCAGCTCAAGTCGTTCTCAATGAACCAAGTGTGTCAACATCCACAAAATGACGATACTGCCCTTGCCATTGCTAACAACATGCCCGAGTTACGCCATTTGCAGGTGATTGGTAATTGCATGACAAAGATTGGACTCCAAGCAATTCTTAATGGCTGCCCTCACCTTGAATCCCTGGATCTTCGTATGTGTTATTATCTTAGGCATGGCGGGAAATTTGGAAAATTATGTATGGCACGGATCAAAGATTTGAAGCACCCACATGACTCAATGAAAAACTGTGACTTTCATCACGATTATGATGAATGTGATATATATGATTATATATATTCATCTGGGTATTCTGATGTTGATGACTCTTCAGTCAATGACTTCTATCAAGTCAAAGAAGTTTTTGAAGTCAACAATGTTTCTAAAGAGTATGATTATGATTACGACTATATATATGACTGAAGATCATTTGTAAGCCAAATCCGTTGGTAGTTTGTTGGTAACCTGAACTCATTATCGGGTATGCAACGTCTTTTAAGCTATTATTGACTATGCCTTTGTGTTGGTTTGGAATTGAAAGGGAACTTTATTTATGTTTGGAACTTTATGAAGGTTTAAGAAAAACGATAAGTTGTAAAGTATTAGTTGAAACTTGTTAAAAAAGTTTAAAAAAAGTTGTAGAAAAGTATTAAAAAGTTTTTAAAAAGTCATATATTGACACGGTCATGTAAAATCCATGTGTTTTATCAAGTGACAAAGTCTTCTCTAGAAATCGACTTCTCTATTATTTTGAATGTTATTTTTCTTTTCAAAATAAGCTGCGTTATTTCTTTTCGTAGAATGAGTTTATGTTTTTTAACCTGTCAACCCGATTATCATGCTTATGAATGATTCCATAGAAAAAAACAGCATTTATCTCTTGGGTTATGAATTATATCATGAATTGCTTGTGAATTTATACCAGAAGTCTAGCTTTTGATGAAATTTTAGAAGTTTGACATTTTGGGAAAGGATGATAATGATTGAAGATACTTTGTTACTTTGTACTTTTGGTGTGTTAAAAAAAGGGTTTAATTCATTTTTGGTCACTTAACTTTTGGTTTTGTGTTCGTTTGATCACTTAACTATTTTTAAGTTTTAAAAGGTCATCAAACTTTAGCTTTGTGCTCATTTAGTCACTTAACTTTTGGTTTGGTTACATTTAGTCACCTAACTTTTACAATTGTGCTCATTTAGTCACTAAACTTTAAAAATTTTTCAAAACTTTAGTGACTAAATGAACACAATTTTAAAAGTTAGGTGACTAAATAAGCACAAATCTAAAAGTTAAGTGATCAAACCAAAAGTTAAGTGACTAAATGAGCCCAAAGTTAAAAGTTTGATGACTTTTTAAAACTTAAAAATAGTTAAGTGATCAAATGAACACAAAACCAAAAGTTAAGTGACCAAAAATGAACTAAACCCTAAAAAAATTCTTCTTATTTTTAAAGTATAAGTAACTTGAAAAACTATAATACATTTTGATTCTATATATTTCTATTACTATTCTAAAAATGATATAGATTGTATTTTATGATTGTAATAATGGTATTTATTAAAAAGAATCACAAAAAATCTAAAAATGATATATAATTATTACTGTGTTTTTTGATAAAAAAAAAATTATCTTCTTTATTTTGAGCTTTATTCTTCTTAATAAATGAATGTTTTTGCCACATATCAATCTCTCATGAGTTTGATACTTGTCATTTTTTGTATTTTTAAAATAAATATTATCCAATTGTCAAATTTTGATTTGTTTTAATTTTGAAAATTGAAATCATATTTATATATGTAAAGTATTAAATATCATATATATGATATTAAATTGCAATAAATACGTTTCTTTCTTTCTTATTTTAAAGTTGTGCATTAAAAAATATTTTTTATTTACATTTTAATTTAATGTTTAATATTTTTTATACACAAGTCTAACACCTAATAATAAATAAATATAAGTTTTCTTTAAATAAATCTCCCTATTCTAATAAATGAATAAATTTATTCTTCTATTGATAAGTATTATAATATTATAAATTCTCATTAATATTATATGCCACATGTCAAACTATTAATTCTCCATTTTAAATTTTAAATTTTAAATTTTAAATTTTAAATTTTAAATTTCTCACTTTAATTACATTAAATTAATAATTGATTCTTCATTTTAAATTTCAAACTCTAATTACATTAAATTAATAATATTAGAATAAAAAATAAAATAAAATTAATATATATTATAATATGATATAATTTCATGTATTTATTTAAATCAACTAATATAATTTTATATAACTAAAAAAATATTTCTTAATTAATAATTTATTTGTAAGCCAAATCTGTTGGAAGTTTGTTGGTAACCCGAACTCATTATTAGGTATGCAACGTCTCTTAAGTTATTATTGACTATGCCTTTGTGTTGGTTTGGAATTGAAAGGGAACTTTATTTATGTTTGAAACTTTATAAATGTTTAAGGAAAACGATAATTTGTAAAGTATTAGTTGAAGCTTGTTAAAAAAAGTTTAAAAAAGGTTGTAGAAAAGTAATAAAAAGTTTTTAAAAGGTCATATATTGACACAGTCATGTAAAATCCATATGTTTTATCAAGTGACAAAATCTTTTTTAGAAATCGACTTTTCTATTTTTTGAAATGTTATTTTTCATTTCAAAATAAGGTGTGTTTTTCCTTTTCGTAGAATGAGTTTATGTTTTTTTAACCTGCCAACCCAATTATCAAGCTTACGAATGATTCAATGCGGCATTTGGATTATGAATTACATCATGAATTGCTTGTGAATTTATACCAGAAGAAGTCTGGTGTTTGATGAAATTTTAGAAGTTTGACATTTTTGGGAAAGAATGATAATGATTGAAGATACTTTGTTACTTTGTAATCTTGGTGTGTTAAAAAAAATTCTTCCAATTTTTAAAGTATAAGTAACTTGAAAAACTATAATATTTTTTGTTTCTACATATTTATATTACTATTCTAAAAATGATATAGATTGTATTTTATAATTGTAATACTGATATTTATTAAACCGGAGGGTGTGGTTTGGAAACTCCCCTCACTTTTTGTGCGTCACAACACCATTTCCCTCATTAAACCCAAGGAATTAGTGAAAAGTTTTCCTCACTATCTGTTTTTTTTAAATAAAATTAATTTATTTTTATGATTTATAATTTTTAATTTAATAATAAACAAAAAATTTAATTAAAAAGAAATACATTTCATTAATTAAAATAAAACTTACAATAAACCTTAGATTTAAAAAGTAGAATATTTATTAAAAAAAAAAAAAAAAAAAAAAAAAAAAAAAAAAAAAAAAAAAAAAACAAACAACCCAACAACAACAACCTATGGAAAATATTTTTTAATAATTTTTTCTCTCTTTTTCATCACGAGCTCGAAAGTCGATCCCAAGAGATAGACGGTGTTTTCCATCAAGAACTTCATATCCTCCATTTCTTATCTCTTCTTCATTGCTTCTTCTTTTTCTTTGTTGAACGTCAAACGTTCAACAAAATTAAGATTATATCGATCAAACGACGCTGTTATTTTCTGTATTTCGTCAAGGTCTATGTTGAAATATGATGCACCCGAAGTAATCCATTTTCCCTTCCTTTTTTATGTGTCCTTACCCATCGGTCAGATAATTTCTTCTGGCTCGAGTTTGTCCTCCTGATATAAATCTGAACCGACCCGAGCATCGGAGGAAGTTGTGTAACCATTAGAACCCGTTTTCGTTCGCTTTGATTGTTGTACTCCAAAAATAAAATTTTGGTCGTATTTTTTCCACCTATGACTTCTAACCAATAAATTCCAACAATCGTACCACTTGAATGGTTTTCTGATTTCCTTAAGGTAAAATTGCAAAGTTTCTTGAAGTATTTCTTTGTCGCCTTATGTAACTTCCGTGTTTCTAGGCTAAGCATTAATTTAATGTTGTAATAGTTAGGGTCAACACTTATAACCTACTTGGAAATAATAAATAGGA
Source organism: Lactuca saligna (assembly GCF_052625555.1). Taxonomy (NCBI): domain Eukaryota; kingdom Viridiplantae; phylum Streptophyta; class Magnoliopsida; order Asterales; family Asteraceae; genus Lactuca; species Lactuca saligna. Next base: position 31,006,400 of record NC_136423.1, read on the forward strand.
ATTATTTGAATATTAGGTGATTTTATGTGCCTTATACTTAATTATAAGATATAATAGGTTAAGAATAAAAATAAGCATCAAAAATAAAATAATAAATAGGTCCAATATCTATGAAGAAAGTTGTAGTGGTTGGGACAAAGATTCCGGAGATATAAAGAACGCCGAATCCGAGGTATAACGAAGAAGATATGACATGTCAAAGTTTCGCGTCAAAACCAGCACGACACTGAGAAACGTAAAATTTAGTTTATGATAAACTACTTTTTATCCTTAGAAGTCTAAATGAAAGTTGTAGAGTACGTCTCCACCTACACGTGGATATAAAGAACATCAAAAATGGAGTTCGTATGCAAAAGTTATGACCTTCCGAAGGTACAGATGTCTAAGAGCATGACACGTGTCAGAAACCCTAAATTGACTGGACTCACGACGTGAGACTCTTTTCTCACGACGTGAGGAGTCAAAAAGTCACATTTCGAAGCTAGAAGTCTACGGGAACGATAACTCAAAAGCTCACGACGTGAGTAATGAATTCTCACGACGTGAGGAGTCAAAAAGTCACATTTCGAAACTAGAAGTCTACGGGAACGATAACTCAAAAGCTCACGACGTGAGTAATGAATTCTCACCACGTGAGGAGTCAAAAAGTCACATTTCGAAACTAGAAGTCTACGGGAACGATAACTCAAAAGCTCACGACGTGAGTAATGAACTCTCACGACGTGAGGAGTCAAACAGACACTATTCAAGCCTAGAACGCAGATGTCGAAGCTACGAGGTGATTCATCCATGGCTCACGACGTGAGCAATGACTTCTCACGACGTGAATGGGCCGAAATCAGCCTATAAATAGCAAGTTCGACCTTATTCACTTCTTACACCAAATTTTCCTTCTCTCTCTCGTTTTCTGAAGTCGTTTCACGTCCCGAGTCCGACAATCACGAGTCGTTGAGTGTTTTTAGATTCTATCTACTCTCGCTACTAAAGTGAGTGCATATTTATTTTCATCTTACGCATAGATATGAAGTATTTTATATAAATTACATGCTATGTGTGCATATTGTCTGTATACTTGTTATCTATGTTAGACGAACACTATTATACATGTTTTAAATGATTTAAATTGTATATGCATTTTATATCTACAAATATGTTAGGGGTAAAACATGGGTAGATGAAATAGTTGGTGTGTGATGAAATAAAATGATGAGAGGCCTCGATATTGTTGTTGATCCAGTCATCTACCAGACTATAGATGAAAACCACGGACTATTATAGACAGTCAAGTGGAACGCTAGCAAGCCCACAACCTGTAGGTGTTTGTGAACGATGTGTTCACTGGTGTACTCTATCCCCATCATGGTTGCCTTACGGGAATTTATTGTTGAGGAAACCCCTTAGCAATAGTGTCCATCCCTAGGATAATCCTTAGGCTATATCCCTTACAATCGGTGTTTTAGGGACGTAAAGTGAGGATAACGAGAATGGGTAATCGGGTTATTGTTGGTTGATGAAATTAATAAATTTATTTATTGCGGGTTGAAAACCCTATGTGCTCACCAGGCTCCCAAGCCTGACCCACTCAGTTTCCACATATACAGGTAGTGGAAAGAGAGCACAGGAGTGATGATCTGATGAGAGATCAATGGATTATAGGCTACTAGAATAAATAGATATTATAATGCCTATGTTGTTTATGTTTATGCTTTTTTGATTTGTATTAACAATGATATCCCAAAGTTTTTAATATAATACATTTCTACGGAAATGCTTTGATAAATTCTTTTTCATATTTTTTGGGAGCAAATTCCGCATTATATTTCTTTAAAAATATACTCAAATTTTCAAATAAAGCATAAACAAATCGGTTTTTTCTGGTCGTGAATTCGGGGATGTCACAGTTGGTATCAGAGCACTAGTTTAAGCGAACTAGGAAATTGTAGGATTTTTAGACTTAAACTTAGAATGCTAAGTGATGATTGTGAGATGAGTGGCTGCTATATTTTAGACACAAGCACTAGTTTATTTTAGGAAAGATGTCTAAAATACTTTTATGTGCTAAATGCTTTTTGTTATAGTTATAACTATAAAGATGCCTTATATGTTGTTATTTGTTCGGATCTATGGTCTGTTGCCGACCGAATCTAGAAACTTTATGTGTTTAGGATTCTAAACGTTTGACTACGATATCAGAACTAGCATGTAAACGTCTTGGAGTAACAAGGAGGATTTAATACATCTATCGTAGATAAAGTTTTCCTATATTAATTCTCGCCACTACACACTGAACGTTTGATTTGGTGTATAGACCATCATGGCAAGAACCCGAAGTGGAGTAAAAAATGTCAATGTAAATGACAATCAATAGCCTCAACCCCAAGTGATTGAACAAGTACCAGTTGTAGCAGCTGCACCTGAGCCAATGATGATGGCTGGGGTACAATCTATGATCTAGATGATGTTGGATCGCCAGATGGAGGAGACAAGGCGTTTACTTCAAACAGAATAGGGATGAACCTACGATACCTGTTGAACAGCCTGAGCTGAATGACGAACAGTCAGAAGAAGGGAATTACAGTAGGACTGGTAGTCAAGCTGAACCGTCAGTGATTAGGAGGAACAACCAAGATGAAAGAGTCAAGAGGAATGGATGCAAGTATAAGGACTTCACAACTTGCAAGCTATCGACTTTCACTGGGAAAGAAGATCCAATTGGAGTTATGGATTGAATCTCGGAGATGGAGTTGGCTTTCATAACATGTGATTGCAAGGGCAAACTACAAACCACATATGCAGTACGTCAGTTTAGAGGTGACGTTGTTCGTTGGTGGAATACTCTGGGGAAGACCATAAGCCCCAACGAGCCACTACAACTGACATGGGCAGAGTTCTTAGTATACTTCAAACACAAGTTCTGCTCATCCCAAAATCTGCTAGAGTTGGAAAACCAATTCCTGACATTAAAGAAGGACAACATGTCCATTGATGAATACACCAATGCCTTCACAGATAAAATAGAGTTTGCTTTGCGCATCGTCCCAGATGAATTGACAAAAGTCGACAAGTACGCAAAGGGACTTCCATGGGAGTACGTTGTGCCAGTACGTCAAGCACCTACTCTGGAGGCAACTATCTGGGCTGCTAAGTCTGTTGAGGAGATGATCAGGGGAAGAACCGTCAACAAGGTTGAAGTTGGTGATAAAAGGAAGTTGGATGGATCTTTAGGGTCCAACAAGAAAAGTAAATTTTCAAAGTCTGATTCGAAGAAGTTTGGAGGAAGAGGAGGTGAAGCAAAATGGTGTGAGAAGTACAAGAAGAAGCACTTAAGGAAATGTGATGGAGGAGTTACTTGTTTTAAGCACTAACCGGTTGTAAAATTTATTTTTAAATAACTTTATCAGTTTAAATAGTTACACTAAAAAAATAAAAAAATAAAAATCAATACTTTCATATCAGCCAAAATATATAAAAACTTTTGCATATTTCCTTTAAATTATAAAGACAAAACTGTAAGATTGGTCCCTGTGGTATTCAAAAAACTTTGGATAGGGTCCAAAAAGTTTCAGACTTGCACCGAACTTCCAAAATCAAGGTTTTTCTGGGTTTTTGGTCCTTGATACACTTGAAAAGTTAATTTTACCCTTTTCATTTCTTTTTTCTATTTTATTTATTTATATTGGTATTTAAATAATTAAAAATAAAAAATAAAATCTCTTTATCTCTCTCACAAACACACAAATATGAATATGAATCTCAAGAACACTCGTTTTTTCCTGAGTTCAAGAACAAGAGCATCACATTCACGAACCCAGAAATCATTTCTTTTAGATTTGATGAACTGCCCTTCACCACCACTTGAATCGATTTCTGCTATGAAATCTAAACCTAAACTTGATCTAAATCGATTTCTTATATGAAACTGCTGCGTAAACTTGATCTTAAACACCATATGAAGATATCAGATACTGATTTGTGTGTGCGTGTGGGTTTTTAAATTATTCCCTAGAAGATTAGACAACCATCAAGATGATCAGAGGGGGTATGGGAAAGGAGAAATATAGGTGGCGACAGATAAGGATTTGAGAGCAAAACCAACACCCTTAATCACCCATTTCTGCCTCTGTTGGTAGTGAATGTATACCCATCCGTCAATTTCTTTCCACAGCCCAATTCAACAACAAATGAACCATCAATAGGTCTTCCGCTCATGTCCCTACAACTAATTTTAGGGTGAATTAGATTTTAGAACCTCTAATTGTTAGAAAATGTGAGATTGCTTTTTAGGGTTCTTCAGAAGAAAGGGGTGAGAGTTTGACTAGAAATATGTAGAGAGAGAGAGAGAGAGAATGGGGGACCAATTTCACCAATGATTCTCTTTTTTCAATCGACAATTTCGCAAAACTAACAATACAAAGAGTTGTGGTTGCGTATGTTCCTTACTTCACAATTTCTTTAAGGAATCGAAGACAAGATGGTTGTTGAATGAGGCGTGTGATGCAACGCTGAGGAGATAAGAATCAGACCATGCACGAATGAGACGGTCGAATGTGAGGTTTAGGATGATATCGGTGGATCGAAGGACTTGCATGGTGGCGGCACATGTATTATGGCTGGAATCGAGCAATTTCTGGTTGTTGGCACGATCATAGGTGAATAACACACATGAAATTGTTTACAGAGAGGGGGAGAGAGAGAGAGAGAGGGGGGGGTTAGGTGATATTTTATTTTTTTATTTTTAATTATTTAAATACCAAAATAAGTAAAGAAAAAAGAAAAAAGAAATGAAAAGGGTAAAATCGACTTTTCAAGTGTATCAGGACCAAAAACCTAGAAAAAACCTTGCTTTTGGATCTTCGGTGCAAGTTAAAAAAAATTTAGATCCTATCCAAAGTTTTTTAAATACCACAGGTACCAATCTTACAGTTTTGTCAATTATAAATAACTTTAAAAAATATAATACCTTTTGTTTCACACATTTTTAAATACTATTCACATATTTGTTTCAAGGAGCCACGTTTGCTACTTCAAATTGACACCGCATCCCCTTTCCACATCATCTTCCTCCTCAAAAATCCTTAATTACCCGTCAGTCATTTCTGTGAGATACGTTTTGTTTTAAGCCTTGATTTTATACCTTTCTACTCCGTCATCCCCTGCTTCAATCACCATGGCCGATTTGCTTTCCGTCAACCTCCATCAACACCACCGCCACTCACCCTCTCATCTCTCTACGCGCACCCCCACACTCACCATCGCACCCTCTCTCTACGACTGTTTGCCGCCATATGCTGCAAGAGAATGAAGGTAGGGTCTAATTTCATTTTTGAACAAATCTAGGCTTTGGCTTTGGCTTCGGATATGCTTTTGTTTCCATTGATTTCCCTCTTCTCCTGCTCCAGTATCATTTAGTTTTTTTTATTAATTGTTTCAGTGAATTTTTTGTCTTCATATTGGATGATTTTCTCGTTTCGTAAAGCAGAAAAGTAATTTTCTTGATATCCGTCATTGTTTAGGAAGAATATAAAGGTATGATTCATAGAAGCACAAATTTTATGTGCTTATTATTGATGTGTATTGATTATTTATGGAAAATGAAAGTAGGATGTTATGATGAACAAACAAAGAAAGCCCGTTTGTAAGAAAATTACATAAAATTTATAATTCTGGTTATCCTCTTTATAATCGATCATTGGATTGCCTCTTATTCTTTGGCTTTTGTTGTAATAGGTAGAAATGAAAATGATCTGATAAACAAATCAATAAGAGTATATTGTTACTTCTTGTATTTAACCCATAAAAGGAATGAAATTGCTATATTTGGGTAGACTATTTAGAGTAATATGAAGAAATTAAAGTATGATGCTATAATACATAAATTAACAAAATAGGATGTTATTGGTAAAACAAAATAACAAAGTAGATTGCCATTTTTCCCATTTAATCATTTCTAGGTTCCATCACATTGGCCCTATATAAATATGTATTTATTCAAAATAAAATAATGACTGACAAAATGCAAAGTATTGATACTATTATTTGCTTTTGTAAGAAAAATAAGCAAAAATGAAAAATAAAAAAGACTTTATAAATGGCAAAATAGTTCTTTACTTTTTTTACATGGAATAGGGACCAAAACTGCAAATTTTGAAAACCACAAAGATGCGAACTATCAATTATTCGAAAGTTTTGACCACCATTTCTGCAATTTACTCTGTAATCTAAAAGCAGTTATGGCGGGAAAACTTCTATGAAAAAGCTTTCCCGCTTTCTGTAAATCCGGGAAAGAAGTTTAACTTTTCTTCTATCCGATCATTTTCATTCCTTGCATCCAGAATCCTGCATCGTCGATTCAACTTGAACTGTATGCAGAATTTCTAATCGACAAAAAGGTATTAATTGGTGTTATTTATCTTTTTTTTGTTCACAAATTCTCTTAGATATCAGTTGAAATTGCGTCTTAAACTCTACGATGCTGCAACTTGTTCATAACATGATTTACACTTCATCAATCATATGTGGTTTTCTTTTGAGTTCTTATGTTTCTTTACACAAATTGTCTTAATTTTCCATGGCGTTTCTTATGTATAATATGCCACAAATTAGTATATATATTCGTTAACTATGAACTGTCTTCTATTCGTGTTTTTTAATGAGTAACGAACTCAATTTCTACTATTCTAGACATTTGTGTAACGGAAGGTTTGTCGGATTTCAATCTACCTCAGTCGTCGACAATGGAAAGACCTCCAAATTGGCTGAAATTGCCTGAAGAACTAATGGCAAATATGAAGGTCATCACTAGCCTGATAGAATCATGTTATTGTCTAGAACAAGTTAGCATGTTCTAGAATGATCTGGAAGATTCTAGAACATTATGGAATTCTATGGAGAAGTCTAGAAGATGCTAGAAGATTCTAGAATACTCTAGAATGATATGGAAGACCCTGGAAGGCTATGGAACATTCTAGAACACGATGGAAGGCACAAGAATGTCTATACTTATCTAGGACATTATAGAATATTCTAGAAACATATAAAAGCTTGTAATTGATATAGAATATGGTAGATAGTTCCAGAATAGTCATGAATCTATGAAGATCTAGAAACTTCCTATAAGGAGGTGGAAACACCTATAAATAGGTGTGGAGCTCATTTGCTCCAAATCAATCCAACATCTAAGTATCCAAGAAAGCCTCAAAGAAAGCAAAGTGTGTAGTAGTCTCACAAAGTGTAAGTTCTCCTTAAGTGTCTTAATAAAAGTCTTGTTGTTTCCCATATAAAAGAGTCGTGTTCAACAATCTGGTATCAGAGCAACGTTTCTTGATAGTGAGAATGAGTGATTCTCGTTGTATCGTGAGTAGTTTGTGACTCTGCAAGTTTAGTATCGAAACTAGCTTGTTTGGTATTACTGAGGTACTGCCAACACGATGGGTGATCTCCAAGTCGTCGGAGGAATCAAGAAACTCAACAATAACAACTACAAAACGTGGGAAACATGTATGAAGTCCTACTTACAAGGACAAGATCTATGGGAGGTCGTTGGTGGAAGCGAAACTACGCCACCAGAGGAAGACGTTAATGGTGCTTTACGCAAATGGAAAATCAAAGCAGGCAAAGCAATGTTTGCCTTGAAGACCACAATTGAAGAAGAGATGTTGGAGCATATTCGGGATGAGAACACCCCGAAAGAAGTTTGGGACACGTTTGTGACGCTTTTCTCAAAGAAGAATGATACGAGACTACAACTTTTGGAGAACGAGCTATTATCAATCTCACAACGTGACATGACGATTGCTCAATATTTCCACAAGGTCAAGTCGATATGTCAGGAGATTACTGAACTAGATCTGCAATCCGTCATTGCAGAAGCTCGAATGAAGAGGATCATTATCCATGGACTGAGGTCGGAATATAGAAGCTTTGTTACTGCTATACAAGGATGGCCCGCTCAACCATCACTTGTAGAGTTTGAGAATTTGTTGTCCAGCCAAGAAGCTATGGCTAAGCAAATGGGAGGCATCAGGCTAAAAAGTGAAGAAGAAGCACTCTACACAAGTAAAAGTCGAAGGAATTTCAAGCTACCTTCTAAAGAAGGATACAAAAATGCTGACAAAGGGAAGAGTCAGGAAGGAACCTCACAACCATGGAGATCTCAAAAGACCGACAATAAGAGTTCTCGGGGGAGGAGGTTCGAAGGCAGCTGCAACAATTATGGAAAGTGGGGCCACATGTCCAAGGATTGTTGGTCAAAGAAAAAGTCTGTGGAAAGCAATGTAGTAACTTCCAAAAAGGAAGTAGATGATGAATGGGATGCTGAGGCACTATGTGCTATAGAAGAGAATAAGACTAAAAGAGGAAGGCTAATGTTCGTGGATGCCAGGGTAAATGGAGGATACACCAAGGCATTGGTAGATACAGGTGCATCCCATAATTTCTTTGCTGAAGATCAAGCTAAGAAGTTGGGCATCAAATACACCAAAATGCCAGGCCGTTTGAAAGTCGTCAACTCTTTATCCAAGCCTATCATTGGTGTTGCATATAGAGTACCTCTTAAGATAGCAGAATGGGAAGGCACCACAGACTTGACAGTGGTGAATATGGATGACTATCGTATGGTATTGGGAATGGATTTTCTAGACAATGTACGACCCTGGTCATTTGAGAGAGACGATACCATGCGTATCACTAAGGGTTCAATAATTCACATTGTACCCTTAAAGAGAAATATGATTGGATCCCGAATGCTATCAACTATGAAACTCAACAAAGGTCTCAAGAAGAGCGAGACAAAGTTTATGACAACCTTGGAGGAGGAAGACGTTCATTGGAATATGGATGCTCCGAAGGAGAATAATAACATGACATCACCAGAGTTGCATTAAAAGTCTCATCTTAGACGAAAAATGGAACATGTGATGGAGAAACTGGATAAGGCGAAAAAGAAGAAAAACACATTAATTCGTAAGAGCAAAGTAGAATTTCTCAACAGAGCAACATCTAAACGAGATGAGCAGATCAATAAGGGATCACGTCATAACATGTTAATATTGTGGGAATTTTTCAAAGCTTGTAAAAGGGACAACTCACATGCTTACAAGTTTCTCAAAGGGAGGCATAAGAAACTACACAAGACAGTTCAACAAAGTAAGGAACAATATTATGCTGCAAGAAAATGCAACCACGAATGTCGTTGTCAACTACGAAAACAATATACGAAGCAACGACTACAACAACTAAGAAAAAACCAAGCATGTGGAAGAGAAAACGTTCTCAAGGAAGAAGTCAATATGTGATAGATCAAGACTGATAAACAAATAGCGGAATTATTCACCAAAGGGCTGAGTAAAGGAAAAAAAATGAAGGTTTTAGATTTCAGCTCAACATGATACAAAGAATGGGGGCTAGTGCTGAGGGGGAGTGTTGAAGGTCATCACTAGCCTGATAGAATCATGTTATTATCTAGAACAAGTTAGCATGTTCTAGAATGATCTGGAAGATTCTAGAACATTATGGAATTCTATGGAGAAGTCTAGAAGATGCTAGAAGATTCTAGAATACTCTAGAATGATATGGAAGACCCTGGAAGGCTATGGAACATTCTAGAACACGATGGAAGGCACAAGAATGTCTATACTTATCTAGGACATTATAGAATATTCTAGAAACATATAAAAGCTTGTAATTGATATAGAATATGGTAGATAGTTCCAGAATAGTCATGAATCTATGAAGATCTAGAAACTTCCTATAAGGAGGTGGAAACACCTATAAATAGGTGTGGAGCTCATTTGCTCCAAATCAATCCAACATCTAAGTATCCAAGAAAGCCACAAAGAAAGCAAAGTGTGTAGTAGTCTCACAAAGTGTAAGTTCTCCTTAAGTGTCTTAATAAAAGTCTTGTTGTTTCCCATATAAAATATTCGTGTTCAACAAAATATATTTCAAAGATTGAGTTATTTAGAGATACTCAAAAGCGCATCAAAAGTATGCACAACTTGGAAGAAAATCTGCAAAGATCCGGCGATGTGGAAGGTCATCGATATGCGAAAACAGGTTTATCGTTGGAGTATGAATTTCCATATTGAGACTTTGATTACGAAGTTAGTTGATCTCAGCTGTGGGGAATTGATTGATTTCAGTGTCGAGGGTGGTTTTGAAATCATCCCTATCCTTGATTATGCTGTGCAACGGTAGGTTGAACTTTCCTCCCCTTCTCATCCCTATCCAATCTCATACTCATTCTGCACACATACTCGCCATTATTTATGAAAATCTTTTATTTATATGAACAGATCAAGCAAGATGAAACGTCTTTACATTCAGAACTACGATTATGATCTCGTAAGCGGAGGGTTCATTTGGGCAATCAAAAAGCTACCACAACTAGAGGAATTTCATCTTTCTTGCACGTATCCCTCTGCAATGTTATGATATAATCAGGATGACATTTTTTGTTTACAATGTTGTGATGATGTATGTAGGTGATCACTGGGACATATTTTATCGAAGTTTCATATGATTTCTAAGGGGTTGTTTGCAGTACTTTTTTTACTTGCAATGTTTGTTGCTGAAAAAATTAATGCTTTTAAATACATGAGCTGTATTGTTGTACTTATTTATATGCTAAAGTTAATTTGCTTAATGGGTCTTTGATGGATCCCTTACCTCTGTTAATAAAGAATTGAGATGCAATTAGAGAAACTCCACCTTTGTTTGGTGTCTGTCAATACTGAAGACATTCAACTTACTGGACAGAGTTACCATGAGCTTATGTCCTTCTATATGTATTATGATAATATATCTGTGTATTATTAATCGAATTAATGTATGTAGTAATTCGTAAGTTGCTAGGAAACTTTAATATGGGCTCTCAATGCATACAACTGGATTTCATATGGATCTTATGTATATATGGATTAAATATGTTATGGGTTGTGAATATCTTCATGATTATGTAAATCATCGAGAAATAAATAATTTAAAAGTAGTAGTTACTCCATTCTCTAAGGTTGATTTGATTCATATTATCATATACGTAAAAATATTATTGAAAAATAGTAAAGGGTATTTAAGAGTAGATGTATATATATTTAATCCTGGTAGATACGCATCTGTATCTTATTAACGAGACTTTCCGGTTAAATAGGAGATGGAATACTATTAATACAAAACTTTCAAAGTAAATATTCTAAAATTATAGTAAATGGAATACTATTAATACAAAACTTTCAAAGTAAATATTCTAAAATTATAGTAAACTAGGTGTGAGATTTATGTATTATATGAGTTTATTTAAAAGAAAAATATATGAATTTCTAAACATTTAAGAAGTTTGAATTTATAAGAAAAGAGAAAAATATTAAATTATTAAAATAAAAATATTTTTTCTTTTTTAAATTTAAACAAATAATTTAGATAAATAAATAAAAAGTACCTAACAAGGCTTTAATTTAGTAATTTTGATATTAGAAGGAAAACTCATTAATATATATATATATATATATATATATATATATATATATATATATATATATATATATATTACATTTAAATACCATCAGGAATTTAATAAAATGAATGACATAAAAATTAATTTAAAATAATCACAAAATGACATGGAACAAAATAAATGAGAATATGTTATATATATATATATATATATATATATATATATATATATATATATATATATATATATATATATATATTAGAATAGAAGTGAAACATTTAGAAAGGAGAATAAGAGCATCCAATAACTTTCATCCTCAAAATCATGAACTTGATGACTGTGGGGATGATATGTTGAATTTTGAAGGTGATTTATGAAGACTATGAATTCTTGGTTGGTGCTAAGGGTCTCTAGCCTTACAAATTAAATGGGTAAAAATATGACTTATAATTCACTACTAACATGATCGAACCATAAAAGTCACGTGACAAATGTCAAAATCCTTTTGCACAAGGTAAAATGATGGTTAAATTTGGGGTTCTGAATAAAAGTAAACGTAAACAAAGTATATGCATTTGAATTAAAAGAAGTTCAGTAATAAGAGGGTTCTGGCTCTACGTTTTACTCATATGATTATATGGTTAAATCACGAAATGATGTTAAGTTATATTCTATCTAAGTTGGTACTTGAAAACACTAATATCTAGTATTCTCTATGCACAAAATTGTTTTAACTTAAACAAGCTCTTTGAATTAATCATAACATTCATAATCTAATCTAAAAAACCTCTTAAAGTCCAATTGAAAGACTTCATTAAGTTTTATGTGAATGTTCCCAACAAGACACACATCAACCTACACACCTCCCAAGCCTACAAGACACTCACTTTTAGTTGTTGGGCACTTAGAATTAGCGGCGGAAAAAAGAACGGTTTGGTTTCCAGTGTTTCAGCTTCAAACGTCGATAAGGGCGTCTTGATGATTTTGAAGGCCATGTACGAAAAATAAATTTGGGCCCCTAAACACAATCTTTTTTATATATAAATAAAATTTAGTAATACTATGATAAGTTGATAATTGTTAGAAAAACAATAAAAATATTTATAATATGTAACATCCGAATCCCAATGTATGAATTTCATTTATGTATGAAAACTTGGTTAGCCACGACGTGGTGATGGCATCACCACGACATGACAAATTAGTTGAGACTGTGCATTTTAGATGGGTGCCACTCCATTGCACTAAGTGGCCACGATATGGCGAACGTTTTGGGTTAAACCTTAATTTTCAAATTTTAAGCCCTAAAAAAAGGAAGTTATGGCTACGGTTTCCTCCACCCTTAGCCTCCACCACCTTCAAATGACTCCTTGTCCAAACCGTAGTCCTTTTGGAAGCTTTTGTGCTAATTTTGCAAGTTCTTTGTGGTTTTAAAGGAAGAAGAAGAGGTGGTTCCTTGATTCAACAAACAAGCCTCTCATTCACTTGTGTGTATCTTCTGGACTCTTTGTAACTCCTCAAGTTTCCATCTTTTAATGCATTTCTCCTTAGATGTAGGATTTATGTCATATTATGGTCCCTTTGACGTGGTTTGTGTGGGTTGAAGAGATAACGTTTGCAACTTTATGGTTTCTCTATGTCCTAAGAGCATTATATCTTATAGATCTAGGAAATCGTGGTGATTTGGAAATCTTGATTGAACTCTAGGTTATATTGCATCTTTTGACCTAATTTGGGAAAGGACATGCATGGGTATGCATGTCCATAAAGTTTGCATTTTTAGGGATTATTAGGGTCCCTAAAGTCCTTCTAGAAGTTTTGGATTGAAGACTTCATGGATTAAGTACTTAATGGTCAAATCCCATGCATTAAGTTGCCTTTTGGACCTTAAAATTTAGATATAGGCTTATAGGGATGTCTCATGGAATAAAGTTGGAAACTTTATCCATTAAGACCTTGGAAATGACCAGATCTGAGCTTTGGAACTCTTGAAATTGGAAGAAAACATGTTAAGCTCGATTAAGTTGTTCAGACCAGTTCCTACGATGTGGCCTTAGGCTGCTACATCATGGCGATTGAGGAATCATCGACTGTTTTGGCGTTTTGTGCCCACGACATGGACAAAGGGAGGCCACGACCTAGAAGACCGTTGTTTGCAATTTTGATCTTAGTTTTGACCTTTGACTTTTGACTTGTTGACATGAGTCAAATTTCTAGTTTTAGAAAGATAGCCTACAAGCTTATCTTGTGTGGTGATCTAGGTGGCGTGTAGTACTTATTTCCTGATTGTGCGTGCCGTTGACTTTTGACTTCGTTAGGGAGGTGAGCCATCTCACAATACTTGTGGGTCGAAGGCACCAATGTTGCCCCTTGGATTGTGCTAGTTGTCTTTGTGACTCTTGTTTTTGTATGTTGGGTTAAGCTCATTATTATGTTGGACTGGGCCCATTTGTATCTTGGGTTGGGCGCATTTATGTATGTTGAGCCTAGCCCATTATTATTTTAGATTGGGCCCATTTATGTATGTTGGGTTGGTCATATTTATATATGTTGGCCGACCCATTTATTTATATATTAGACTGGGCCCATTTATAAAGTATGTGATATTTTGAGAAATTTACTAAGCTTTGCGCTTACGGTTATATGGTTTAACATTTTTAGGTATATCTAGTTCGAAAGGGAATGACCCAACATGATCGCACATTATTTCCTTATGATTGTCGCATCGATGATCATTTTACTTTGATGTTTTTGATACATTTGTATTATGTCGGTTTTGAGACACATGACGTATGGTTTTGATGATTTTAAAAATAAAAAATTTTATCACTATTTTTGAGATGTTACATAATATAACATCTAATTTTATGTAGTTACAAATAGTCAACAAGACTTTATATGCATTAATTGCATTAAGAAAGCAACTAACTTTTTTCATATATTTTAAAACATCGGTGGGGTTAGTAGTTTCACTCAGTAAGAACTTGTCAACCAACTTTAACTCCAAATAAAGTTCATTGGCGTCAATATCTAATCGTTCACCATACTTAAGTACGGATTTAAGACAGCGACAACACAACTTAAGATCTCTTTCATCAAATTCCTTCAATTTTTTGGAAGTAAAAAACCAAAATTATTTTCATACTTATTGTATTGTTCAAATCTTATTTTAAGAGAGTCATCAATTGAAACTAAAACAAACAAACACACAAGCCACAATAGAAGTCGATTGATTCTAAAAGTGAAACACAATATGTGAGCACTAGATTTTCTCAGAAAACCGATTCTTATTTTTGAAATTGAAATAATTAATTAATTTATAATCTCAAATTGAAGGCTAGAAGAAATTCTAAACTTGAGTGATCTTATTAGATTTTGAAACCTATAATTTTGATTTCTAAATCATATGGTGCACTTATTTTGAAACAATCAATTAATCGACAATCAAACACACACTCTCTCAATGACTTAGTGAGTTCAAGAGTTGGAGTAGCATCGTAGTGACTTTCGACTTTGATCGGTGATAATCATACTGAGTGGCGATGACACCTTTGAATCGATTTGTTTTCAGGACTTGGACTAGTAGTCTACTATAACGAATTGTATGTAAAAATCGGGTCCTTTCCACGATATGGGCTATGTGCGGTCGCCCACCTCGCACACCCTCAAAGATACCCATGGACATCGGCAAACTATTCCCTTCACCGAAATCGATGTTGATATAACCCATGTTATCATTAATTTATGTGTTAGCGACATTGAGTGTGATTATGATTGCCCCTCTATCGACATGACATGTAATTGGATCCTCTACTACCTCTATACATCGTCTCTTTCTTAAACAACCGCCAATTTTTTTGTGGGTACACCCCGATCTGACCGGATTGGCAACTAAAAAAACACAAACATTTTTTTTACTCTGTTTTGAATTTGGGGCTCAACTTTTTGGACATGATTGCCACTCTGATCTGATGTTGCTTACTAATGAGTTCTTATTTTTGTTCATCTCTCAAAAATACTTAGAGCTTTCTTGAAACCCTAAAAAGCAACATATCAAAATGAGAGATTTTGATGTCTTTTAGCTGATTTTAATTTTGAATGGTTTGATTTTAAGCTCCAGATTTTGTTTTTTATGAAAAATGCATTAAGTGGCTATTTTTTTTAGGATGTAACAGTGGTGGTCAATGCAAGTGATGTTATTTATAGTGACATTTCCAGTGAGTATTTAGGGTGCTAACGATATGATATATCAACTAGAGAAATGGTTATATTAGCGGTCGAGTCGAAGGATAAGAGGGAGAAAATGCGTCATAAATGAGATGGTCGTGGTCAAGATTTTAGTAAAGACACGATGATGGTCGTTGGTGATTTCTAGGTTGATGGCTAAATACATGAGAGGACAAAGATGTGAGTAGACAAATAAATAAATAAATAAATAATATATATTTTTTAATAAAATTACATTAATTTATTTTCTGTAATTAATACATAATACACAAATAAAAATATAAAATGTAAAATATAAAATGCAATATAGTTTTTATTTTTATTATTTTTTATGTTTATTAGGGACATAAAATGCAATAAAATCATATCACAATGAAGGTCCTATTGAAAAAAAAGTTAGGGACAAAACTTGTTATTTCGACCAAACGACATGGACGATTTCAATAATGTATTATTATTATTATTATTATTATTATTATTATTATTTTGGAAATGGATGCAAGCTATGAACTTATATGCTCGTAACTAAATGTGAAACAATAAATGGGATACCCATCCCAACCATAGAGATAAGCATCACCTCCAAATGGTCCAATACCAGTAAGTAGAGTGTACACCTCCAAATATTGCTTAGGTGATAGTGAAGGTGTTGACGCACTGATATGAAGATTAATATCATTGCTTGAGGATCTGGAACTAGGTCATATACATCTTTTGATAGGGTGGATACTCAGTGGTACTGGGCGTACAAGATAGGCCGATATCTCCTGTCTTGGGCTAACACATACTCCTTATATGAATCTTCTTCTGACTCAACAACAGTGAAAATGAATATTATATCCTCTAGTGTGAGTCAATCAGTTTGGTGTGGCGGTTTAAGCTAAGGATATTACAGTTTACGACAATGATCAGAAGTATAGGGTCATGATTGGGTCTAGTGGTGAGCGACCCTTACGATGAGGAACACGCTCATGGATTCGTAAACATCTATGGTAAGGAAGGAATCACATTGCGTGAACTCTCGGTCTTCTGAAAAAGGAACTCGAACAGTTGGCTCTTTGCAAGTAAGGTGACCATATCCCCAAAGTGTATTCATGATGGAATGGAAGATTTCCAGTTCTTGTGATGTAACGAACCGATTTTGAAAGTAAGTTTTTTTTTCATTTTTATTATAGTTAAAACATATCAAATATTGATACCATTTATAATAAACATTTTAAATCATCATTAAGTATAACATTTATTAGAGTTCATCCCAAAATCAGTCATTGCGGAAATCATAGGTGTGCTGCAATCCTTCCAATCCCTTCCTTTCCAAAACGATGATACCTGAAACCATAAACAAACATGTAAGCACGAAGCTTAGTGAGTTCCCCAGAGCATACCCCACACAATCCACATAATCACATATACCATATCAATCACATAAGTCATGCGTATAAACATACAAGGATCCCATGGAAACCCTCCAAGGTCTTACACTAGGTGCCACTGGAACTCTCACGTGGTCTTAGCCCATTGTCATGGGAACCCCCACATGGTCGTAGATCATTGCCATAAGAACCCCCACATGGTCTTAGCCTGGAATGCCATTGGAACCCCTACATGGTCTTATATCCCACTGCCTCGGGAACCCTCCGAGGTCTTCCATGCAAGCAACACATAGTCAACTAGCATACCGCATATCACATAAATATCTAGCATACCACATATCACCTAATAGCTAGCATACCACATAACACATATAACTAATTGCCATGGGAACCCCCGCATGGTCTTATTCTACTGCCTCGGAAACCCCCCCCCCCCGCCCCGAGGTCTTCCATACAAATGTCATACTAACATAACACATAATCAGCCATCATATAACATATCATAAAATGGACCGGCATTGGTGCCTTTGACCCATTTGTATGGTGAGGAGACTCACCTCGCACTGCAGAAACTTCCCGCATGAATTCCTTAGCTGTTGCCCTGCCAGATTCCCGAGCTGTCACTACCATTTAATATAACCAATTAGCAATTAGGTCCCATACCATTGTTGCGTTTTAGCCATAAGAACTTTCCTATGTGCGCATGCAAAACCCTATTGCTTGGATCTAGGCTTTCTAATAAACATGCTTTGAATCCAAGACTTCTAATAGCTAATTAGTTTAAATAACAATGATGAAACAGATCTAGAATCATACCTTTGAGTTCCTTGTTGATCTTGTTGTCTTGGAGCTTCTAGAGTCACAATTGTCACTCCTCTAATGGCTTACAAACACCAATAGCAAGCAAGATGATTTAGGAGAGTGGAGAGGGGAGTAATTCGGCCAGAGTATCCTTGCTTAAGGTTGTGTAAGGTTGTGTGTCAAATTCCCTCACCCATAGGGTCTATTTATACTTGTAGACTCCTTAAGGGTTTCACCCTAAACCCTAATTGGATAATCTTCTCTTAAGGCTATCCAAATCCATTCCATAGATAACCATATGGACGATTTGAGCTATCCTAAAGCTCTTAGAATCCGTCCAAGGTCCATCTCAATGGATTTACAGTCTAAAGTTTAACTATCAAACAATTGACAGTTTATACCCTCTTATTTAATTAATCTCTTTAAGTCACCAAATTAATACCAATTAATTTATGACTTATATTAATCAAATAGCTAAATATTATTCCTTATAATATTTACTCTCTCTTAACAAATCATCCTTCAAGTTGCTATGGTGAAGGCAACCTAAAAAGGACCATGCACCACCGAATATAGTTATAGCCTTAGACACTATTCCAACAGTCTCCCACTTGGATAAGTCTAGTAACTATACAAATATAATACGGTTCGCAATCGTAGCTCTCAAAGACGCTGTCAACTCTGATCTAATCAATCTTGTCCTTTAGATAAGGGACCGTACAGTCCTCTGTTAGATATCATGCTGACAATCCTATGGAATGGTTAGTCTAGCATTTAGATTTCTCGATCTTCGATTTATTTGACATAGAACTTAATCGAACACATCAATTCAGTTCTGACCGGGCCTGGCACATAAGTCAAATCAAATCATCGAGTGGCCAAGATATCTCTTCTATCCTCTTAGGATAAAATTTACAGATAAACTTCGACTTATATGCATTTACTTATTCATTAACCAACTATACACAACAATGCGTTTTATAACATCAAGTTACTGATGCGTTTTCGCATTATCAATGCACAATCAATTAACAAATAATAAACCATATATCTAGGTTTTAAGACCATATGATATTATCGTCTTGCGATCACCTTTTATATCGTATTCCATAAGGTGATTCCAGCAAGCGCGGGTTTATTCCAATGCTCAAAACCAGTTCATAAGCACTCATGAACGTTGCAGCAACCCTTGCTATGTCTAACACCATTTAGACACTCTACACACCAATTCATGACAATCTTCATTCATATCTACTCCCAACATATGAATGATTGTGGACCATTTGAATAATTCGATTATTCCTAATAACTCAATTATTCTGGAAGTCAAAACATGCAAAGTGAAACAATAGTTAAACAACTAACATGTGACAGTAACTTTACTCATAAATAACACTCCTTTATTTAATCATCAAATGTTAATTACATTTATCTATTATACGTTTCTAATACTATCTAATCTATACTAATATCATCATTCAGCCCAATACTCCTAGCATGCTGCAAGTGCTTAACCCTACTCAGTCCCTTCGTAAGCGGGTCTGCTGGGTTATCTTCTGATGATATCCTCTTCACTACGAGTTGTCCTTCTTCTACACGATGTCTAATGAAGTGATATTTTCTGTCGATATGTCGAGATCTACCATGATCCCTCGGTTCCTTGGTCAAGGCAACCGCACCTTCGTTATCACAGAAAATCTCCATGGGCTCCTTTATGGCCGGCACAACTCCAAGAGCACCGATGAAGTTCTTCAGCCATATTGCCTCCTTTGATGCTTCGCTCGCTGCGATGTACTCTGATTCGCACGTTGAATCAGCTACGGTTTCCTGCTTGGAACTTTTCCATGTCACTGCTCCTCCATTTAGAGTAAAGACCCAGCCCGACTGCGAACGGTAGTTGTCCCTATCGGTCTAAAAGTTGGCGTCACTATACCCTCGCACCTTCAAGTCATCACTCCCTCCAAGGACTAAGAACCATTCTTTCGTCCTCCGAAGGTACATAAGGATGTTCTTCACCGCAATCCAATGTGCTTTGCCAGGGTTCCCTTGATATCTGCTAACCATGCTCAAAGCGAAGGCTACATCAGGGCGAGTACAAGTCATAGCGTACATGATTGAGCCAACTGCGGAAGCGTATGGTACTCGGCTCATTTCTGCTATCTCGGCTTCGGTACTCGGACTTTGAGTCTTACTCAACTTGGCATTTCCTTGTATCGGTAGTTCTCCCTTCTTTGAGTTTTCCATACTAAAACGTTTTAGTACCTTCTCCAAGTAAGTATTCTGACTAAGTCCAATTAGTCTCTTATTTTTTTCTCTTACTATCCTTATTCCCAAAATGTAAGAAGCCTCTCCGAGGTCCTTCATAGCGAAGCACTTCCCGAGCCAGGACTTAACCTCCTGCAGAGTCGGGATGTCGTTTCCTATGAGTAATATGTCATCGACATATAGAACGAGGAAGCTTACTATACTCCCACTGGCTTTGACATATACACAAGATTCGTCTTCGCTTCGTACAAATCCAAACTCTTTGACTTTCTCATCGAAGCAAAGATTCCATCTGCGAGACGCTTGCTTAAGTCCATAAATGGACTTCTCAAGCTTACACACTCTATTCGGATGCTTCGGATCCACAAACCCCTCTGGCTGAGCCATGTAAACATCCTCAGCCAACTTTCCGTTAAGGAAAGCGGTCTTGACATCCATTTGCCAAATCTCATAATCATGAAATGCGGCAATTGCTAGCATCACTCTAATAGATTTAATCTTCGCAACTGGTGAGAAGGTCTCATCATAGTCAACTCCGGGAGTTTGAGTAAGCCCTTTGCAACCAATCGCGCCTTATATGTGTGTACGTTCCCATCCACGTCGGTCTTCTTCTTGAAGATCCACTTGCACCCTACGGTCTTACGTTCGGGCACGTAATCAACCAAATTCCAAACTTGGTTATCGTACATGGATTGGATCTCGCTATCCATCGCCTCTTTCCATTTCGCAGACTCCGGGCCTGCCATGGCTTCCTTATAGCTATTAGGTTCATCAAGATTTACTAGTGTACCATCACTAATATACGTGTCCCCTTCGGTAGTAATATGAAAACCATAAAACTGGGGATGAACTCTAACTCTATTGGAACGTCTAAGAAGTAAGGATTCGTCAATCGGTTCAACCGGAGTTTCCTCCTCGGGTTGAATGCCAGCGGTAGAGGTTCCTTCATCTATCGATTCTTGAATCTCTTCAAGTTTGATTTGCCTCCCACTGTCTCCTTGGCTTATGAGTTCTCGCTCTCGGAAAACTCCTCTCCTCGCAACAAAGATAACATTATCTTTCGGTCTATAGAAGAGATATCCAAAGGAAGTTTGCGGGTAGCCGATGAAAATACATCGCTCACTTTGAGGTTCAAGCTTGTCGTGAGTATCTCGTCTTACGAAAGCCTCGCAACCCCAAACCTTGATATGTGCCAACAAGGGAGCTTTCCCCGTCCACATCTCGTGAGGTGTTTTGGCAACCTTCTTAGTAGGGACTCGGTTAAGGATATGGGCGGCAGTCTCTAAGGCATACCCCCAAAAGAAGATAGGTAGTGAAGCACGACTCATCATAGAGCGAACCATATCCAATAAGGTTCGATTACGCCTTTCTGCCACACCATTTAACTGCGGTGTCCTAGGAGGCGTCAATTGCGAAACTATTCCACACTCCTTGAGATAATCGTGGAATTCAAGACTTAGGTACTCTCCTCCTCGATCGGATCGAAGCATCTTGATTTTCCTGCCCAATTGATTCTCCACTTCATTCTTGAACTCTTTGAACTTCTCAAAGGTTTCTGACTTTTGCTTGATTAAATAGATATACCCATATCTACTATAATCATCGGTAAAAGTCACATAGAAGCGGTTCCCATCCTTCGTGGTTGATCTAAAAGGTCCACATACATCGGTATGTATTAGGTCTAATAGTCCCTCACCCCTTTCACAAGTACTCGTGAAGGGTGACTTAGTCATCTTTCCAAGTAAACAAGACTCGCATGTGTCATCTTCCCTAAGGTCGAATGACTCCAACACTCCATCCTTTTGGAGTTGGGCTATGCGTTTCTTGTTGACATGTCCAAGACGACAATGCCACAAGGATGCTTTATCCATACTAGTGGAAGAATCAATATTCAAAACATCATTTCCTAAGTTATCAACAATCATAACAGTTTCATATATTCCATTACATGGTATAGCTTCAAAGTAAAAGACACCATTTAGATAAGCCAAAATAGAACCATTCTTATTATTAAAAGAAAATCTAAATCCTTGTCTATATAAACCATGAAATGAAATGATGTTTCTAGCCATTTCTGGCGAATAGCAACAATTGTTCAAATCTAAAACTAAACTATTCTTAAGCACTAAAGAATACACTCCAATCTTGGTCACAGGCGACGATCTTCTGTTCCCCATGATTAGATGGATCCTTCCTTGCTCCACATCCCTACTTCTTCTTAGTCCCTGCACATTAGAAAAAATGTGATAACCACAACCGGTGTCAAGAACCCAAGAAATAGCATGATTAGAATCGTTAGATTTTATTGCATATATACCTGCGAAAGATGGCTTGATCTTTCCTTCCTTGATGGCTTGCAGGTAATCCGGGCAGCTTCTCTTCCAATGTCCTATCTTGTAGCAGTGGTGGCACTCTGCCTCCTTCGGGTTAGAGCAGGGCTTAGAGGGATCAACTTTGGTCCCACTAGAAGAGGAACCATCTCGGGCTTTCACCTTTCGATAGTTATTTGAAGAAGCTTTCCTCTTCTTTCCCTTCCCTTGACCAATAGCCAAGACAGGAGCAGCGGATGGATTGGGAGTTGGTGCAACAGACTTGTCCTTGAAATTGCTCTCAGCAACCCTCAAGAGACCTTGGAGTTTACTTAGAGTGACCTCCTCTTTGTTCATGTGGTAGGTCATCCTAAATTGATTATACATCGGAGGCAAAGAGTGAAGCACCATGTCGATCGCCAAGTCTTCGCCGAAGTCAACATTTAACTTGCGAAGGCGGTCGACATACCTTTGCATCTTTTGCAAGTGCACGGTAAGAGATTCTCCATGACCCATCTTGGCGGAAATCATGTTAGTGAAGATCTCGTAACGCTCTTGTCTCGCGTTTTGGTGGTACCTCTCCAACAAGTCTTGATGCATTTCGTATGGATACATGTCCTCGTAGGACTTTTGGAATTCGGAGTTCATGGTGGCGATCATGATGCAATGTACCTTCGTTGCATCTCGCTCATGAGTTTCAAAGGCGGTGATTTCGGCGGGAGTAGCAACTTCGGGGTTGATTTTCTCGAGCTTCTCGTCGAGGACATACTCTTTATCCTCATAGCGAGCAATGGTGCGAATGTATCTTATCCATTCGCCAAAGTTCGTTCCATCGAAGGTGACCTTTTGGCAAAGGCTCATCAACGTGAAAGAACTAGCAGCAGCGTTGTTTGCGTTTGACATCTATAGAAAGGATAAAGATTGATTAGAATAAGAATCCCTAATTATCACCCAATAAGAAAAATTAGGGCTAGGATCCAACAATAACATTTACATACTAGAAAAGGGATGCCGTAATCTAACATGCAAATAAATTGAAGGTAAGTGAATGACGATTCACTAATTCTCCATCACAAAACTTAAACTTTTAGTCCTAAGTGTTTTTGAGAATTCCTAGATTCGGATGAGATTCATTGAACTATTCAATGGCATGTTTAAATCTCGATATGCCCCTCTTGTTTGTGACTGGGATGCCGAGGATCACAAAGCGGGTGTGAATTACCATGCAAATTCACATGGTGCCTTCATTGTAACGATCACCTATTCGATGTGCCGGTAAACCACACACGCTCCATCGAACTATGATAAACAATGAATCACCCTTTGCCACCTTCGCTTAGAACCAATTAGTGTGCCGGTAAACCACACACGCTCCACTAACATCTTAGCAAGGTGCAAAGTGTAATTTCATGGGATTGCATCAATTCACTTTTCCTAAAGTAACTAAGATTAGGAAATTTAAAAAAAAATTTAGTTACTTCGTATTTCTTATTATACTTTTAATGCGAGGATGAGGTTGCCCTATCCTACCCATTCGGCTAACGACCCTCCACCAATCAAGCAAGCGGTGGGTGTGAGTGTACACCCATTAAGCGCCATTTTATAGGCCGCAACCTTATACCCACCTTATAGATCGGCTTCGTGAATGAGGCCTACTAACGGTAAGACTAGCATTTAGTTATACATATATATATTATACTATTAATATCATATTAGTATAGGGTTGTATTTTAAACCTTTTAAAATCTAGGGATTGAAATTTAAGTTGTCTAAATTAAAACTTTTAATCACAAATATAAATTTCAAAACCTTAGGGTAGGTTTTAAACATTTAAAACATGGAGGATCAAATAACAAATAATTTCAATTAACAATTAATATCTTAATTGTCTTTATTTGATTTATCTTTGATTTCTTTGAAGATAATTACCAAAATTATCAAAATAATTAGTTAATTATCATATAAGGAAATTAAATATTTAATTAGTTGATAATTACCTTTAACTAGATCAAGATAACACTTATATTTATCAAAAAAACGGATTTATATTGATCTAATTAGTTTATGGAAAGTTTGGATAAGATAAACTCAAAGAAATCCCGAATCAAGCCATTCCTGACGCCTGGACTCGCCGAGTGCACAAGGGGACTCGCCGAGTCAGGCCTACTCGACGAGTCCACCTTGGAACTCGACGAGTCAGTGACTCAAAACCCAAAAATTCGAATTTTGCAGGTTTGTTTCAGTTATTCAAGCAACAATTTAAAGAAAACCAATCTAGGCTCTGATACCACTGTTGCGTTTTAGCCATAAGAACTTTCCTATGTGCGCATGCAAAACCCTATTGCTTGGATCTAGGCTTTCTAATAAACATGCTTTGAATCCAAGACTTCTAATAGCTAATTAGTTTAAATAACAATGATGAAACAGATCTAGAATCATACCTTTGAGTTCCTTGTTGATCTTGTTGTCTTGGAGCTTCTAGAGTCACAATTGTCACTCCTCTAATGGCTTACAAACACCAATAGCAAGCAAGATGATTTAGGAGAGTGGAGAGGGGAGTAATTCGGCCAGAGTATCCTTGCTTAAGGTTGTGTAAGGTTGTGTGTCAAATTCCCTCACCCATAGGGTCTATTTATACTTGTAGACTCCTTAAGGGTTTCACCCTAAACCCTAATTGGATAATCTTCTCTTAAGGCTATCCAAATCCATTCCATAGATAACCATATGGTCGATTTGAGCTATCCTAAAGCTCTTAGAATCCGTCCAAGGTCCATCTCAATGGATTTACAGTCTAAAGTTTAACTATCAAACAATTGACAGTTTATACCCTCTTATTTAATTAATCTCTTTAAGTCACCAAATTAATACCAATTAATTTATGACTTATATTAATCAAATAGCTAAATATTATTCCTTATAATATTTACTCTCTCTTAACAAATCATCCTTCAAGTTGCTATGGTGAAGGCAACCCAAAAAGGACCATGCACCACCGAATATAGTTATAGCCTTAGACACTATTCCAACAACCATAATCCTTAATTCATGCATGGGGCATAATGACCATTTTACCCGTGGCCCAGTATGATCCAACACTAAGGCCCAACCCAAAGCGAAAGCCCATAAATCCATCAATGGACAAACATCCAAATTGGTCCCAAACCTTTCCAATGGGCCTTATCCTAAAGCCTAATAATTTCCCTAGTCTATAATCCTGATTCCAATTGGCCCACGAAGGCCCACAACAACCTAGTCCAAGAATTGGCCCAAACCGAGGCCCATAATGCGAAGTCCATTTCTATATTGGGCCACAAGGCCAATAGGCCCAACTATTCCATTATTGGCCCAAAGATACATTCAGGCCTAACTATCAGCAAATCCAGGCCCAAAACCATTAGGGCCTAAAGGTCTGAAGTCCACAAAGACCCAAGTCCTCCTGAGAGCGTACGCCCAACGCACCTTTTCTGTATGCTTAGCGTACTAGGAAAAAGGGTTGTACATGCAGGGTACTACTTTGTACACCCATCGTACAAATGGCCGATGCAAAAAATCCATTAAGTGCTTAATGCTTCAAACCAAGGGACCAAATTACAGATCTGAGCTCTACCTAACATCTTAATCCATAATGAACCCAAAATCAAAGTATAACAATCTACTTCCACGAAAATGACCATAACTCTTGCATGAACCCATTAAGACCTCCAAGATGCCAACTTTCTGCCTTAAGGACTTAGTTAGCACCAAGGGTGGCAACCCTAGGCCTAAAAAACGGATTTGGAACCATAAAGCTCCATTCTTGGGACCAAAAAGATCCAAAAACCTCAACATAATAGATCTCAGCATTCAATGGTCAAGTTCAGAGCTTTATACCTTCATCAAGCTGAAAGTGAGTAACAAAAGCCAGATCCATAAGCTCCTTCTTGATCTCCATCTTTGCATCTAACTCCACCTTCTTGAAAATGGGCCAAACACTCCAAAAATGGACTACATAAGCTCAAAATGCCACCATGGATGATATATGATGAATTTTAGGGTTTAGAGGGGTGAAGGCTGAAGATATTAGGGTTAGGTTATGAGATAAGGAGCTTAAATAAGGTCCAAGACCCTAAAATAGGGTTCTGATCTGACTAGAGTACGCCCAACGTACTTCGGGGAACATTCGTGACCATCCCGGTCAGTACGCCTAGCGTACTCCAAGGTACGTCCAACGTATTACCTTCTTCACTAGTACGGCCCGTGTACTTTTTGTGTACGCCCCGTGTACTCGGCTAAGCTTGAAAAACCAAGAAACTTCCGAAGGCCATAACTTCTTCGTTATAAGCCCGATTCTGACGATCCTTATATCCACGGAAAGGTGACGAGTAGCTCTACACTTCTAACAACTCAAACCTTTATTAAGACCTTCCGAACAAAAATGCATTTTCCACAAAAGCCCGAACTGCCACTTTATCGAAATACCCCTAGGCTCCAAAACACGAATCGAAAACCCGGATCACTTCTAATACATCACCCGCACCTAAATGGGCCTAGATCTTACCTTCCCAAAAGTGATAATCATTATAATGATTGACCTTCGAGCTACAGCCTCAAACTAGGAGTCAATTCGGAACAGAGCGTTACATGTGAACTCACTGTGCTTCGTTCCTCTCGAGGGAACATGATGGAAGCAACGATGTGGATAGCCACATGTAAGACTAAATGTATGATATTAGAGGACCATTGATGTCAACATCATGGGTAATCTCATTGTTTCATAGGCATTTAATGGAATATGGCTAACAATAACAGTGTTAAGGACCAAAACTGCAAGATTTGCCAACCATGAGGACCATTTTTATCAAATGCTAAAAACTAGGACTACACTTTAATATTTGTGTCAACCATATGGACCAAAACTGTAATTTACCATATAGTTGGGCACCATTTGTGACATAACCTACCTATGTGTCATTCACTTTTTTTCCGATAGAAAAGATGATTTGGTAACCGACTTGGAAAGAACAAAACAAATCGGGAAATCCATTGGATCTCATCTCTAGTTGAAATGGCGTCGACCTCCGAGGCTATGCCGTCGTCGGCAATGGAGGAATCTCCAAATTGGCTGGAAATGCCTCCCGAACTGATGACGAGTATACTTCAAAGATTGGGTGCTGTAGAAATACTCAACAGTGCACGGAAAGTATGCACAACGTGGCGGAGAATTTGCAAGGACCCTGAGATATGGAAGACCATCGATATGCACAAACCAGTTGATACTTGGGATACAGATTACGATCTCGAGATTCTTACTAAGCAGGCAGTCGATCTTAGCTGTGGGGAACTGATCGATATCAGTATCGAGTATTTTGGCTCCGATGATCTCCTTGATCACATTTTGCTACGGTAGGTTTCTTCTTCTTCTTCTCAGTTGTCATCGCTATTCAATTTCATACTCATGCTATACGCACCATCAATTGCGAAATACGAATTTTGGTACAAATTTATCATCTGCGTTTTATGGCTTGTGTTATTTGTTGTAAAAACTATTAATTAGGTTTACATCCGTCATAGGCTGGAAGAGAAATTTGAGATGAAGAATGTCAAATTGGTTGAATTTTGGGAAACATAATATAATTCCTGCAAAATCGGAGGAAGAAATACAATAATCTTATCAAACATAATATAAATCCTTCAAAATTGAAGGGAATCAATAGTCTTCCATTATGCTTATTTGCCTAGAAGGCTCACAAGCCATGTTAGACACATATTTGTGCTTTCATCTCTCTTGGTAATTATCATTCATCTCCAAGACATGATTGCTATTGAAATTCATTATCCTCACATCATTGTGAAAACTGAAGACTGTCTTTCTTACATTAACATGCTAAGCTTTTTAGGGCTATCTAACCAATGATTTTCAGTAGTTACAAATTACTGAAAATACGAATGGTGAATTGTGAACAGGTCAAGTAAACTAAAAAATCTTTGCCTTATGA
This sequence comes from Lactuca saligna, assembly GCF_052625555.1. Lineage (NCBI taxonomy): Eukaryota > Viridiplantae > Streptophyta > Magnoliopsida > Asterales > Asteraceae > Lactuca > Lactuca saligna. The sequence goes on from NC_136423.1 coordinate 31,034,799, forward strand.
ACTGCTTTGATATCACGGGAAGTCGGTTGAGTCAGGCAGTCAAAAGGGTCCCACAATTGGAAAAACTTCACCTTTCTTACATCTCCATCAACATAGAAGACATTGAACTTATCGGACAAAATTGCCCTCACCTCAAGTCCTTCAAATTAAACAAAGAGTTCAGACGCCCACGCATTGAAAATGACGATGATGCCCTTGCGATTGCAAACAACATGCCTGAGTTACGCCATTTACAGGTGTTTGGTAGTAAAATGTCAAACGATGGACTTGAAGCCATTCTTAACAGCTGCCCTCACCTCGAATCACTAGATGTTCGTAGGTGTTTTAATCTGAATCTCGGGGGCAATTTGGGAAAATTGTGTATGGAACGGATTAAAGATTTTAAACGCCCGAATGATTCAACTGAAAACTGTGGGTTTCATCCTCGAATTCATGAATTTGATGACTTTGATGATATGTATTCTTCTGGGTATTCTGATGTTGATGAATTTTCTGAAGGTGATTTCTATGAAGATTATGAATTTTCAGGTGGTAGTGCTGTTTCTGAAGAGGATGATTATGATTATGAGTACTTTGATATATGAATTCGTTATTGGGTACACAATGTATTGCTTATAATCTACAACAATGTACAACTTTTAATTGATTCATCATGTATGATTTTATAAATGAAATGTGATAAAAAGAAATGTTTGAGCAAAGGAATATGGATCCAACACTTTGCGATGAAATTTTGGATATCTTTTTGGGTTATATACTTGTTAAATACATTAATACATGGTTGTAAGTAGATCAAATACCACATATTTAGTTCATACGATGGTTAAAAAGTATAGAGTAAATTACACGAATAGTCCCTATGGTTTACGGTAATTTGCGTATTTGATCCCTAACTTATTTTTTTAACTCGGAAGGTTTTTACCGTGTGTTTTTGTTACGCGTTTGGTCTTTGTGTTACAAAAAAAACTATTTTGTCATTGATTTTTTGATTTATTTAAATAAACACACCCTCAATCCTACCTTTCACCTTACTTTTCATATCCCACAATTTTTTCCTATTTAAATAACAATATTTTTAGATAAGATAGGGATAAAACGTGTAACAAAAACAAACAGTAAGGACTAAGCACGTAACAAAAACAAATAGTAGGGATATTCCTAGTTAAAAAAATAAATTAGGTAACAAGCGTGCATATTACCCCAAACCATAGGGACCATTTGTGTAATTTACTCAAAAGTATACGACTCCATACCTAAACGATGTGTTTAACTTCTAGCTTTAGGCAAAATGCCTACGGTTAAAAATTGCTCACATGTGAAAAGAAAGATACAGGTTTTGAATTGGTCCCAAGTCGGACAAACAAAAAGATATTTTAGAGTGATTTGATTTGGAACTTTTTTAAAATTGTTGTTTAATAGTTATATTATAAATTTATAAATTTATAATTAAATAAAAGATCGTGTTATTAGAAATAAAAATTAGTCAGGTATTTGATTTGATAAATAAGATTTTTATTTGATTAAAAACTTATTAGTTTGATTCTCAAAAATTAAGGTTGTTATTATTATTTTTTAAATATAAATTGATCGAGATCATTTAAGGATTTATAGTCTTTTTTTAATAGATTTTATTTATTCCAACTGGCCAAGCAAAAACAATCAAAAGTGGATTTTCTGTGTAGGGCTGGTTGGTATTATATCATTAGATGAAGGATTTTTGTAACCGCTAAAATCTGAAGGAGTGAAGGTGATTCGAGTTCTATACTTCTATATTCATATCAAGTACTTATATAATATAGTCATATTAACATAATATTGGAAACATAAAACGTTGACTCATAACGCTTTTCATTTATTTTTCTTTAACGGCAAGCATATATGGTGCCAACAAACCTTTTCCAACGTAAATTATGTTTGACTTTATCAACCATATTTCATCTACTAATACATAGAATATATATATTGAGTGATTCTAAATTCACCCTCTATATATAAAAATTATATCCGCTTATAATATTATTACTATCTAGTATTATTTTATTATATACTAGGTGTGAGCCCCATGTATTACATGGGTGTATTTAAAACAATTAAATATGTATAAATATTTGAGAAATTTGAATTTATAAGAAAAATAAGAAAAATATTGAATTACTAAAATTAAAGTGTTTTTTTTTTTTTTTAAATTTAAACAAATATTTAGATAAAATAATCAAAGCAAATTAATTGATATTTTATTTTAAAAATTTGAAGTTATAAGGAAAGTTAATTAATGAAATTGATATGCATTTATTATTAAATTTAAATACCATATGAAATTTAATAAAATAGGAAAACTAAAATTACAAATGGAATAAAAATTAATTCAAAATAACCACAAAATGACATGTGGCAAAATGAATGAGAGTGTGACAAGTGCCAAAAAAAACCTTCATTTATTAAAAAAGACTAATAAATATCATATTAACGTTCATGTTGTACTAATGATATTAGTATATAATAATACTAGATAGTAATACTTAGAGATCATAGTAATATCATTTGTTCTAAATAGGAATTGAACCAATACTTGAATTGATCCTTCCAAAAATAAATAATAGAATTATGTTGAAAGATGCATAAATATTTTCCGTTCATACAATGATAAAAGATATGAATAAGATTTTGGACAAATGACATAAAAGCTCTTAAGTTTTTATAAAAATATCAGTTTTACCTTTGGACGTGTTTACGTCCAGTAAAGTAGTAAAGCAGGACGTTTTATTTAATTTGTTTATTTATACTCTTTTAGCCGATTTCAAGGTAACCTATCAGTTACTTGATGTCAGTAAGCCCTTGAATTTTAGAAAATGTTCAGATTTACCCATAACTTTTAAAAAATATTCGAATTTACCTTTACTTTGATTGTTATGTTGAATATTTTGATTATTATTATTATTATTATTATTATTATTATTATTATTATTATTATTATTATTATTATTATTATTACAACTACTACTACTACTATTATTACCATTACATATTTTTAATACATTTTTAAATGTATAAAAATATTTGTTTAATATATATATATATATATATATATATATATATATAATTGTATTTATTATTTATATATATTTGAAAGCTTATTTATTCCTTTAAAAATGAGTTTTTATATTAAAAAAATATATTTATTTGTATTTAGTAGGTATAAATATATATATATATATATATATATATATATATATATATATATATATATATATATATATTTCATATATAAATATATTATATACATATAAATATAAAAATACATATTTATAAGCTTTATATTATATAAAAAGATATAACTATATGTATTTGCACATATTACTAAGTATAAATACGTATTTATTTCATATTTATATGCATACGATAGTTTTTATACAAAATAAATACATATTTATATGTATGAAATAAAAATAAGCAAACACCAAAACTTTTTTTCTTTTGTTTGATGAATAAGCCAAAGAATTAAAATAAAAAAAAATAAAAAATAAAAAAAACGTTTCGCTTATATGTATTTTACCATCTAATTATGTGTGTGCGTGTGTCTATATATATATATATATATATATATATATATATATATATATATATATATATATATATATATATATATATATATATATATACACACACATTTAGTAATATGTACAAATAAATTTAATTATATCTTTTATACAATATAAACCTTATAAATAGATATATTTTTATTTATATGTATACAATATACTTTTGTATGAAGTACGTATATATTTATACCTACTAAATATAAATATATGTAATTTTAATAGATAAATATTTTTTTAAAGGCATGCATTGGCTTTCAAATGTATATAAATACTAAATAGAAGTAAATATATTTTTTAGAGTAAATATATTTAATAGATAAACATCTATGGTTTTGGGTAATTTGCGCGCTTGGTCCCTAACTTATTTTTTAACTCGGAAAGTCGTTATTGTTTGTTTTTGTTACGCGTTTGGTCTCTACTGTTTCTTTTTGTTACGCGTTTGGGGTTCGGTTCGGGGGTGTGTTTATTTAAATAAATTAAAAAAATAAGAGCAAAATAGTTTTTTTAGGTTATACAGTATCAAATGCGTAACCAAAATAAATAGTAAGGATCTTCCGAATTAAAAAAATAAGTTAAGGACCAAACACACAAATTACCCGAAACCATTGGGACCAGTCGTGTAATTTACTCATATTTTTAAATACTAAATACAAGTAAATATATTTTTCAATCTATAAAAATATTTTATCTACATTTAAAAATAACATATAAAATATTTTTATATATTTAAAAATGTATTAAACATACAATAATAATAATAATAATAATAATAATAATAATAATAATAATAATAATAATAATAATCAAAATCAAAATAATCAAAATAACAATCAAAGTAATGGTAAATACGAACAATTTTGAAAACTTAAGGGTTAATCCAAACATTTTTTAAAAATTAAGGGTAAATTCGAACATTTTTTAAAACTCAAGGGTTTTACTTGTATCAGGTAACCGTAGGGATGTCAAAAAGTCTCTTAGGACCCCGAACCCGTGGGGCCCCGATCCCGAATGGAGAATATTTGTTTAAAAAATCGGGAATGTTAACCCCCGTTTTAGTTTCAGGGCGCGGGGGCGGGGGTAGGTAGTCCCGTCATGAACCCCCACTGGAGACCCCATTAATATATTATTTATATTAATATATATTAATTATAAAAATATAATAAATAACAACAATGATTTTAAACTTTCAAAATTCAATTAAATATAATGTTTTTAAGTTTATAGTATAACGTTTTTAAGATGTTATAATATTTTTATGTTAAATATATAAACTTATGCTATAAATAACTATTTTTTTTATCCAAAATGGTTTCTTTTAGCTCAAAAAATAAACTTCTTTTAGCCTAAACAACACCTTCGTTGGCCCAAAAAAGGCAACCCAAACGGGGGCGGGGAAATGGGGGTAGGGGCGGGGGTAATCCTGGGACTCAGGGGCGGGGGTGGGGATGGGGAGGCTAGAGATTTCAAGGGCGGGGGCGGGGAACAGGAAAATTCTAGGGGTGGGGGCGGGGGATGCAATCCCCACCCCATTTGCCCCCATTGACATCCCTAGGTAACCGGCTGAAAACTGAGTAAATGGTATAAATGAACAAATTAAACAAAACAACTAGCTTTATTGGACCTAAAACACATCTAAGGGTAAAACTGATATTTTTTTGAAAATTTAATATGTCATTTGCCCTAAGATTTTCACGCTAAATGCAATGTTATGCATGCATCTATTCCCAAACCCATGTTATAACGCCCACAAATTCAGGCTACACATAATAAGTAATAAGTATTAAAATTAAAATCCTTGATTAGGATAATCTATAATTGTGCGCCCTGCAGATTATATAATACAAGTTTTGTATTAAAGAAAAATATAAAAAATCAGTCGAATCCTCCATAAATCGTAAAAACAAGTGCTCCAAAACACACACACACACACACACACACACATATATATATATATATATATATATATATATATATAAATGAAGCCTCTCATTCCATTCCTCCCATCATACAAAGCATTCCTCTTAATTCTCTTCTCTTAAATCTCAATTTGTTTCAATTCTAACATTATTTCTCTTTGTTTTAGTCGTCGATGAAGCCCTGCGGTCCCTGAAGTAGTAGTAGCTAGCAAGTAGAAGTTTCGTCAGTGCAGTTTCCCAACTTTTGTCAGGAAGAAGAACCTTTATAAGTTAAGTTACACTCCGATATTTTCAGCGTATCTTATATGTATAGTCATAAGTCATTATGAACATATAAATAAGATTTATCAGTGATTTTAATTCATAATACTGATTGATCTACTTACGGGAGAGATGTCGAAAATGGTTATGGTGGCTTGGTTGTTGGATTTTAGAAAGGCTATATGCTGAAATGGTCCTACCTCCTAACTGTCCTGCCCGATTGATCTTTACTTAATAGACATTGATGAAGACATTGGGATTAGTGAAGAATCTAGACTATAATTATTATAGTCACCATGACTGTGAAACTAGACTAAGGCTTAGTACTTTATGCGTCTAGGTCTTTTCAAAGTACAAAGTAGAGGTTTGTCGAACTCGTCAGTCATCCACTTTTATTATGTGAGTGTATAGTCCCTTTAATGAACATGATTTAATACGAGTATTAAATTAAAGTATTAAATATATGTTGGTAATCGTATATGAATTACATGCTATTGCCTAGATTATATGCTAATATATGTATATATTGTGCTATGATCGAACCATATATATATATATATATATATACACACACACACACACGTTAGGGTTAAATAGATAATATCATATAATATTATTAAAAGTGGCATTGATGAGAAGGAAAAATAATAATAATACCTAATGCTCTGTATGGATTATAAATACACTAGAGATAGGTTAGTGTCACCCAAGAACAAAGTTGGTATTAAAGGTTAGTTACAAACATTGTAATCTAGTCTATGGATAAACTTAGAATTGTGGAAGGTACCTAGTTCAATTAAGTTTGATATAAGGTGTAACATTCTTATCGATAAACTTAGACTTGAAACGTATACATTATACAAGTATGACCAGTAATAGTGGGTTTTGCCGGTTTCCAACATTATTTTCGGCCAAACATTAGTTTTCCGGTCAAACTCCTGTCAATTCCACCACTCTGTCGTTCTTTCATTATTTTATTCCCTTTTCAATTCCCTTCTTTCATTTAACTCCAAATCTCAAGCAATCTTCTTCGATGCTACTCATTATTTAAATGGCCTTCTTAGATTTCCTCTCCATTTAACTCACTTGCTATCCCTCTTCACCTCCATATCACATTCCTTTCTTTCTTCTCTTACATCCAACCTGAATTGCATATGGGAGTTCAAGTTGCAGATGCGTTATGTACAAGCACAACAACAATAACGACTATAAGTAAAGCGAAAGCTTCCCAAAACTTGGTCACATATGTTTATTAGTGTAAATTTCTTGGTAAATCTCATTTAATATTCATCACTTGGAGAAAAACTCTTGTGGGTCATTGCTTGAGTGTTGAAATTGACGATTTGTCGAATAAGTGTCTCTCTAGACTCGATGTTAAGCCTTCAATTTTCTCAGAAAGAAAAGGTTCCAGATGCCCTCAAGTTGATTTAGTCGTCATTGATGTCTGTTGGGACCTTACATGTGCCAAATCTGGATCCATCTTGAAACTTGTTGAAGCTTTCTACTCGGTTCTTCCTTGTAAAGGTGAAATCATTTTGTTAATTGGGGATTTGAGAAAAGAAACCTTCAAGAAAACAAATGGGTTGCCGAATTCATTATGTGTTTTGAAAAGAGAATACATTTTTGGGAAGAGAATGTATGCTACATGTAACATCCCAGAATAGCAAGAGTAGAGTTGAGAGCTAAAAGTGTAAATTTCAAAGGGCAACTCGGCGAGTCCATGGATGGACTCGGCGAGTAGGGTCGCGACTTTGGTCGCGAGTCAAGTGGCATACTCGGCGAGTCCAAAGATGGACTCGGCGAGTAGGTGCTGGGTGGAGAAAACCCTAAATCCGGGGAATGAGCGCTATTAAAAGAACAATATATCCTCTCCCCAGCCTCTTTGATCCCCCTTGAAGTCCAAAAACCCTAGAAAGCGTGATTGAAGAAGATTAGAGTGCATTTGGAGCTTGGGGAGGTGTTTGTTGAAGAAATCTTGAAGGAGAAGAGGCTTGAATCAAAGGGCTTTGCTTGGATTCGAGTTTCATTGCAGTTGGGGCATTCTTTTGAGGTAACATCTCGTTCTTGGGCTATCACTCATATGGATTTATCATTTTGGGGTTTGTAGGGAGTTTATTTTGGTATGTTTTGGAGTTTAAAGGTTAGATCTGAGGTTGCTACCTCAGATCTGGAATATTGAAGGCCTAGAGTGCATTAAAGTTCCTGTGATTGAGTGCTTAGTGAAGCCATCATGTCCGAAACCCTAGCTCTAAAGTGAATAAGGCCCAGATCTCTTTGGATTCACGTAAAGTTTGCCACTTTACGTGATGAATGGATTGTAGGAGGCTAGATCTATGTTTTGGATCAATTGCATGGCCTGGAATGCTTCTGTATGGATTCAGGCTGGTGGTACTCGGCGAGTCACATGCGTGGACTCGACGAGTTGCTTGAAGATGAGCTGGAACTCGACAAGTTGGATGAACAACTCGGCGAGTAGGTTGAAGATAGACTTAGACTCAGCGAGTCTGTTCTTGGACTCGATGAGTATTGTCGAAGAGTCCCAATATTTTCTGGTTGAGTCGAGAATCGGTGAGTCAAGGGATGACTCAGTGAGTTGGGTGCGAGTGGACTCAGAGTTGTTAGACTCGGCGAGTCTCGGGGTGACTCGGCGAGTTAAGTCGCGGATTGAGGGGAGTTCTGAGCATAGGGACTCGACGAGTCATTGGGTTGACTCGGCGAGTAGAGTCAATCAGGGGTAGACTTTGACTTTGTCCAAGGTTGACCAGTTGTCGTCCAGGGGTATTTTGGTAATTATGGGTATTTATTGAGTTGAGTGTTTTGGTGTTTAGTGGAGGAGTTCGTGTCGGAGTTTGGAGCAACGGGATCTTATCCTTTCAGCCGACAGCTCGAGGTGAGTTATCCTCACTATATCAACAGGGTCTAAGGCACCAAGGCCGACCTTTATTGGATTATGATTCGGATATGGTTGTTATGTTATTTCTTGACATGTCTGCATCCTGGTAGCTAGGATGGTATATGCTAGAGACCTGATTAAGCTCAGTTTCCCGATATGTAGAGTGATGCTATGCTTGTGACCGGTTAGGTCGGTAACCTGGTTAGGGCAATGATATGTTATGTGATATGCTTGATCGGTTTGTTGACTATGACTGTTATATGATTGTTTGTTATGTGCACATGGACTAGAGACGGGTTGAGGCGGGTCCTGCTTTGTGTTGTAGGCCAAGATACCCAGGGCGGACCAGATGTTCCGAAGGCCTAGCGAGCGGTCCGGATAGGCTGTAGGCCCCATGAGGGCGGACTAGACGCGCCGAGGCTCGGTGAGTGGACCAGGCCAACTGAAGGCCCGATGCGGGCGGACCAGTCATACTGTAGACTCAGAGAGTGGACCAGGTAGGTTGAAGGCTCGGTGCGGGCGGACCAACCACAGTGTAGACTCGAAGGACATGACTAGACTCGGAGGGTGGATCCGGTGGACTGAAGGCCCGATACGGCGGACCAGTCACACAGTAAACCTGATATGCATGGCTGTTCTATGTTCTGTTATGTTATGTATGGTTTTTATGCTATGGGCCGGAAGGCAACATGTTATGGGCCGGAAGGCAATATGTTTTGGACCGGAAGGTCGTAGCCTGGAAGGGCGTATACGTGGTTGGTATTTTGGGGGTATCTCACTAAGCTTTCGGGCTTACAGTTGTGGTTTAATGTTTTTCAGGTTTTTCAGGAGTCTGTGGCAAGGCAAAGGCGTGATCGTACCGTTCCTCGCGTTGATGTTTTATGAAAGGGACCTGGGAATATTCTGTTAAATAATGTATTGAAAACCTTTTTGTAATAATTTAATGAAATCGGATTGTTTTTGAAAAATTTAAATTAGTTGGATTTTTCGGTCGTTACAAGTTGGTATCAGAGCCTTGGTTTGAGTGAATTGGAGGAACACTTGTGTGACTCCAGTCTCAAATCGAGGAGGGTTTTCAAAAGTGAATTTAAAATGGTTTTCAAAATAAGTAAAGGAGGACGCGGATGTACGATCAGCCGGAGCCAGTAAGTAACCCCAAATTACCATTCATGACATTTATTTGTTTGAGCTTTAATAGAACAGCATGCTAGTGATAGGCTAAGGATCTTCAGGATTTCATGATAATGTTGCCTGTTATGTGATGCCTGCTAGCCTAGGGTTCCTCTATTGAGAGTTCTAGTGTTCCTCTAGGAGTGAGGATCGAGCGCTTGCTATGTATATTTGTCACTAGGGTGTTGTGGTAGTACTTCATACAAATATGGGTAGGCGTGGAAGGTAGTATGGGCCCGTACTACTGAAAGCACAGGACCCATACGCGTATCAGGGAAACCATGACCTCTAGGGTTGGGTTGAGAGTTGGTTCCCAGGATAGTGGGAGGTGTCTGAGATTTTGGTGTTTTATTTTCAGTATGGAGATTTCAGGGCATGCTGGGAGTGGATCCGGGTCAGGATCAGGAGCAGGAGAGGGGGTTTCGGGTGGGTCCGTACCGCCCGAGGTTGTCGGTCAGATGAGTACGCGCGAGTTGGATGCGAGGATTCGTGAGATCCTGCACGAGGAGGTTGCTGCATTGTTCTGGGCCGAGCTGCCGGAACTGTTTGGGTCGATCAAGACCGCCATGGTGGAGTATTTTAATGAGCGTTATGCGGCTCTCACGGAGATGGCTGCCGCGACGGCTACGAAGGCTGTAGCAGCGGCAGGGGGGGAGCTAGTAGAGGTTTTCAGTATCGGGACTTCGATAATACGAAGCCACCCACCTTCGATGGAGTTCAGGATCCGATCGTTGCTATGAGATGGTTATCAGACGTGGAGGGGTGTTTCTTCACGTGTTCAAGCTCTGCTGATCAGAGGGTGAGGTGTGCTCTGAACCTGTTAAGGCTCGGGGCAAAGGATTGGTGGAGATTGACCACGGGGTCATACTCGGATGCGCAGAGGGTTGCGATTTCATGGGATCAGTTCAGAGAGATGTTCAACACTCGCTATGTTCTGCAGGTCGAGAGGGAGAGGTTGGGTCAGGAGTTCCTTGAGCTGAAGCTGGATACGGAGTCGGTGATGGAAATCACCAGGATGTTTACTGAGGGGGCGATGTTTTGCCTTGAGTTCACTTCGGAGCAGGCTCAGATGTCCCGATATCTGAGTATGCTAAAGAGGGACATCAGGCAGTTTGTGTCCGTGCAAAGGTGCGAGACCTTGTTGGAGTTGCAGGAGGCCACCAGATGGCGTGAGTTAGAGATTGATTTGCAGATGCGTGAGCTGAGGCAAGCTCCGGTTCAGTCGCAGCCAGCGACGAAACGGTCTAAGACCGTTGATTCCAGGATGGGAGATCAGGGCAGGCACGTTTGTGGGAAGTGTGGGAGGGGTCACACCGGAGTTTGTCGGTCCGGTGGTACATGCCGCAAGTGCGGAAAGGAGGGACACTATGCACGGGATTGTCGACAGTCAGTGCCGGTTCGGGATTTGAGGATATGTTATCATTGTCATCAAGTTGGACACTTGAGGGTCAACTGTCCACAGCTTGCTGCAGGACCGGTGGAGGCTCCAGTACCGGCCACGTTGTGGATCACAGGTGGAGGTCAGCGTGGAGCGGAGCCCCCAAGGGCTTAGGGTTATGCTTTTCAGCTTGCAGCGGAGGACGTTCGAGCAGCACCAGATGCAGCTTCGGGTATGTTTCTTTCTTGTTATCTTGTTTATTATGATTATCATGGAGTATCGTTTATCTGCTAGTCTCGTTGGGTGGTTTTCATTTTAGTATCCGTTGTTCCTTGAGGGTTTGGCATGGGTATGGGTTAGTATTTCGTGTTATCGCTGATTATCTCTTGTGAGGATCATTGGTGGATACGGCGTTGGTTTGAATGTCGGGTAGCATCTGCAGACTGAGGAATGGATATTTGAAGATTGGGCTCCTTTCGAGCGGGACGATCGGTGTGGAAATGTGTTTTTGCGAAGGTTGCTAGTGCTAGTAGGAATCAGTCTGAGTGTAAATGTGGGTTTTGTGCAAGGTTATCTTGGGAGGTCGGTGATAACGATCGGGGGTTGGTAGTCAGTGCCTTAAGTGGGGGAGAACTGGAGAGTTCTCCGGAGGATCGACGAGTATGAAAGGTTGTTTACCTGCATGGAATTCAGTAGTGTCTCGGTCAGCCGAGGGCTTTTGTTGGTATGAGTAAATGGCAGGCGTGTAGGGCGAGATACAGACCAAGAGCTTGATTGTGCAGGGCCTGGGATCAGGCCGGGATCGAGTATGTATGATGGAGATAGAGTTCGGAACCCCTAGGGGCTAGAATAGTATGCATGGGAGGTTTTCCCAGAGAGGTAACTCGGACTGTTGATTGCTAGTTGAGCGGTCCGGATAGACTGAAGGCCAATGGGCGTACCAGTCAGGCCGAAGGCTCGGTGAACGGTCCAACTAGACTGAAGGCCCTGGAGGGCGGTCCAGGTCTGCTGAAGGTTATGAGAGTGGTCCAGTTTGATTGAAGGCCTGGTAAGGCGGTCCAGTCATGCTGAAGACTCCGCATGTGTCGTTAGATCGATGTGAGGTAATGGATTGAGTATGTCGCGATATGTTAGCGTTGCAAGGTCTGGCCCCGGAGATTGATCGCAATCAGTGAAGGTAGTGCATGGACTTGAGAGTCTTCTCGGTGGATTCAGAGTATGTATGGTGTATGGGATAGCAGTTACGCTATAAAGAGGTGGTGTAGCGTTGGGTGAGCACCGTAGTACTTGTCGTGGTGACAAGGCGGTCGAGTGGTTTTCCTTGGTGAGGAAAGAGAGAGGAATGTAATTCCGAAGGGGAGTGCAAATTCACGGAAGTGGAAGCGGCAGTGTAGAGTTATGATCGGAGTAGTCCGACGATGGTCATTGAGTAGCGTGTGTGGCGGCGGTTTGGGATGACATCATGAGGGGATGTCTGCTGGGGTTGCAGAAGGATTTTCCGAGGCTGTAAAGTCAAGAGGCTCGTAAGGGGTGCAGATATTGAGTTGTGGGTTCCCAGCTTGATTTCGAGAAAGGATTTGTGTATCAGTGGTTCATCCTAAGAGATGTTTTGAGGGTCGTCAGAGTGGTGGGTTTCCTAACCCGAGGGTGCTAGAGCTAGTTCAGCATGTGCATGCGATTGCAAGAAGAGAACTCATGGAAGTCGCCCTGAAGAGTGTGTCTTTCTGTCAGCATGGAGTGGATAGAGTTGGACTCGGATCGGGAATCGGGTGGTGCACAGTTATTATTATCTCATATGGGTCGAGTAATAGTTGTGATTTGGAGCAGTGATGCATCATGGGTGTTACTCGGTTGTGGTGTGTGGATATTAGAGGGTAAAGCTGGTGCCCGGTTTGAGACGGTGGTCAGGACACCGCAAGGAAGGAGAAAGTGAGTTCGAGTTTCGATGGCTATGCCTTGAGGGACCTGGTCCGGTTAGGGCCAGGTGGCGTGTTGTGGGAGTATTTTTGGAGATGTGTTGCCGTAGGCTTCGAGGATGAAGCCTAATTTAAGTGGGGGAGAATTGTAACATCCCAGAATAGCAAGAGTAGAGTTGAGGGCTAAAAGTGTAAATTTTAAAGGGCAACTCGGCGAGTCCATGGATGGACTCGGCAAGTAGGGTCGCGACTTTGGTTGCGAGTCAAGTGGCCTACTCGGCAAGTCCAAAGATGGACTCGGCGAGTAGGTGCTGGGTGGAGAAAACCCTAAATTCGGGGAATGAGCCCTATTTAAAGAACATTATATCGTCTCCCCAACTTCTTTGATCCCCCTTGAAGTCCAGAAACCCTAGAAAGCATGATTGAAGAAGATTAGAGCGCATTTGGAGCTTGAGGAGGTGTTCGTTGAAGAAATCTTGAAGGAGAAGAGGCTTGGATCAAAGGGCTTTGCTTGGATTCGAGTTTCATTGCATTTGGGGCATTTTTTTGAGGTAACATCTCGTTCTTGGGCTATCACTCATATGGATTCATCATTTTGGGGTTTGTGGGGAGTAGGGATGGCAAAAGAAACCGAACCCGATGGTGAAAACCGAAAACCGACATATTAGGGTCGGTTAATTGGGGTCGGGATCGGGTTTGGTATGCTTTTAGAAAATTTTCGTGGGTTTGGTTACGGGGACGGTAAACAAAATACCCGTCCCGATTGCCCGAAATCAAAACCAAAACCGAAACCCGTTACCTAAAACCGTTAATATGATTATATATATATATATATATATATATATATATATATATATATATATATATATATATATATATGTATGTATGTATGTATATTAATTTCTTTGAGTTATCTTCTTTGTTGTGAACGATTTAAAGATAATTTCTTGAGATAGCTTCATGTTTATTTGTAATGCTAGTGTTTTGACATTTTTTATTCATATTACTTAGAGTAATAGTGATATTATGGTTTATGAATGCTAGTGTCTTTATTATTTTTGTTGCCACTAGTAACCAATTATGTATCAGAACAAATATGTATGCTCTTAGTAGTTTTGTAAATTATCAAAATTATTTTGGATATGAATTTATGTTTGCATCACTAATTCTAATGGTTTGTATTCTCATTTCATCAAAATTATTTTTAATTTGAATATTAAACGGGGATCCCCGTTACCCCGTTGGGATACCCGCAAACCCGATAGTGTTTGATAAACGGATACCCGTTGGGAATTGAGCCGGTGATGGGATCGATTTTCATATTCGGGGATGGGGGCGGGATTACCAAAACCCGTCCCAAACCCGCCCCGTTGCCATCCCTAGTGGGGAGTTTATTTTGGTATGTTTTGGACTTTGGAGGTTAGATCTGAGGTTGTTACCTCAGATCTAGAATATTGAAGGTCTAGAGTGCATTAAAGTTCCTGTGATTGAGTGCTTAGTGAAGCCATTATGTCCCAAACCCTAGCTCTAAAGTGAATAAGGCCTAGATTTCTTTGGATTCACGTAAAGTTTGCCACTTTACGTGATGAATGGATTGTAGGAGGCTAGATCTATGTTTTGGATCAATTGCATGGCCTGGAATGCTTCTGTATGGATTCAGACCGGTGGTACTCGGCAAGTCACATGGGTGGACTCGACGAGTTGCTTGAAGATGAGCTGGAACTCGACGAGTTGGATGAACAACTCGGCGAGTAGGTTGAAGATAGCCATAGACTCAGCGAGTCTGTTCTTGGACTCGACGAGTCTTGTCGAAGAGTCCCAATATTTTCTGGTTGAGTCGAGAATCGGTGAGTCAAGGGATGACTCACTGAGTTGGGTGCGAGTGGACTCAGAGTTTTTGGACTCGGCGAGTCTCGGGGTGACTCGGCGAGTTAGGTCGCGGATTGAGGGAAGTTCTGAGCATAGGGACTCGGCAAGTCATCGGGTTGACTCGGCGAGTAGAGTCAGTCAGGGGTAGACTTTGACTTTGTCCAAGGTTGACCAGTTGTCGTCCAGGGGTATTTTGGTAATTATGGGTATTTATTGAGTTGAGTGTTTTGGTGTTCAGTGGAGGAGTTCGTGTCGGAGTTTGGAGTAGCGGGATCTTATCCTTTCAGCCGACAGTTCGAGGTGAGTTATCCTCACTATATCAACAGGGTCTAAGGCACTAAGGCCGGCCCTTTATTGGATTATGATTCGGATATGGTTGTTATGTTATTTCTTGACATGTCTGCATCCTGGTAGCTAGGATGGTATATGCTAGAGACCTGATTAAGGTCAGTTTCCCGATATGTAGAGTGATGCTATGCTCGTGACCGGTTAGGTCGGTAACCTGGTTAGGGCAATGATATGTTATGTGATATGCTTGATCGGTTTGTCGACTATGACTGTTATATGATTGTTTGTTATGTGCACATGGACTTGAGACGGGTTGAGGCGGGTCCTGCTTTATGTTGTAGGCCAAGATACCCAGGGCGGACCGGTTGTTCCGAAGGCCCAGCGAGCGGTTCGGATAGGCTGTAGGCCCTATGAGGGCGGACCAGACGTGCCGAGGCTCGGAGAGTGGACCAGGGTGACTGAAGGCCCGATGCGGGCGGACCAGTCATACTGTAGACTCAGAGAGTGGACCAGGTAGGTTGAAGGCCTGGTGCGGGCGGACCAACCACAGTGTAGACTCGAAGGACATGACTAGACTCGGAGGGTGGATCCGGTGGACTGAAGGCCCGATATAGCGGACCAGTCACACAGTAAACCCGATATGCATAACTGTTCTATGTTTTGTTATGTTATGTATGGTTTTTATGCTATGGGCCGGAAGGCAACATGTTATGGGCCGGAAGGCAATATGTTTTGGACCGGAAGGTCGTATCCTGGAAGGGCGTATACGTGGTTGGTATTTTGGGGTATCTCACTAAGCTTTCGGGCTTACAGTTGTGGTTTAATGTTTTTCAGGTTCTTCAGGAGTCTGTGGCAAGGCAAAGACGTGATCGTACCGTTCCTCGTGTTTATGTTTTATGAAAGGGACCTGGGAATATTCTGTTAAATAATGTATTGAAAACCTTTTTGTAATAATTTAATGAAATCGGATTGTTTTTTAAAAATTTAAATTAGTTGGATTTTTCGGTCGTTACACTACAAAAGCTCAATTTAAAGATAATGGTACATTCCATGACCTCCAGATCGAGTGTGATACATGCAGCCTGGATCCTCGACTGGTGGTCCATTTGGACGAGAAGATAGTAATGCAGGTGAAGCATCTGTTATGGAAGTTCTGAGGGAATTACACATTTGGCCGGAGAAGATAGTGATACAGAAGGGATTTTGGAGTTTGACCGGAGAAGATAACCGGGAAACTCATGTTTGGCCGGAAACAGCATCGGAAACAAGCAAAACCAACTATTACCGGTCATACTGGTATAATGTATACGTTTCAACAAGTTCAAGGTTAATAAAACACGAAAAATAATTTAGTGATTAAATGTGACTAAAAACTAAAATACATTACCCTCTCAAGTCATTATCCCTATAGTAAACTACATCTAAATTATTTCATCAGAACTTATAATCGAGAAAATAAGCCATATGATAATTTTTTGTGGGCTAACTATGATTAGACGGCTATTGACTAGTTGCATCATCATTAAATACTAGAAAACAAAATAATGTAAAATTTTCTAGAAAATGATAGATCTTTCTTTTGAAGAGTTCTAATTTAACAAAATAAAAAGATAAGAAATTTAATGATAATAATATATAATGTACCACGAGTCAAACATGAAGTTCGTATTTGACTCAAAAATGTATTCATCATGAGGATTTATATGCTTTATGAATACATGTTTGAACCGTAACCAATTTTTTTGACCAATATCGACAATCTGTTTTTAATATCTTTTCAATCACATACAAATATCTACTTCAAATTCTATTTGAGACTAATAGACTAGTTTGTAATGTTAATTGTCAGATTACTTTACACAAGACGCTAATAAATCATTTGGCAATTAATATTCAATATCAATTAAAAATGAATACATTAGAGAATATAAGACTGTTACATTCATATCATGTTGGAAAATTGTCCAGCAAAACTTAAATAATTAGAAAACAATCGACAAGAAAATAAATATATTAATGACGAGTTGAAGCCGATGCACAAGCATCGCTAAACAGCTTTGAACACTTTATTTATTATTTTATTCATCCAATACATCCAAATTTAATATTTGTAGATTTCAACACTTCAAATTTCTAATCATTTAAATTTCTTCTAATCTTAAATAATTATTTCTATGTGCTAAATAGTTCTTTCGACATGGGTGTTTCTATACTACTACAGCAGTACTATCGTTGATTTTTTTAACATGTATAACCTTGAAGTGTACTTTGACTTTTGTATCCATATGTTTTTAGTTAGTTTATAAAATCCATATTGAATATTGAATATGATTTTTTTTAACATTTAGTAATTTGATCTTCAGTTTATAATAAGTTTTATTTTTTATTTACTCAAAATTAAAACTTTCATGCATGTTTTTATTATCCACATAAAAAAAGATATTAATCAAACTAACCATTATATAATGGCAATATAAAGAAAATAACGTTAATTTATTTACTATTTTGAAAAACGGTCAACTAGTTTGCAACGGGTTATTATGTAGTTGAGTACGGCCTAGACCGACCCGTTTCGAAGTGGGTTCCGAACTATGTGCTCTTTACGTAATGAACTTCTGGAATGCAAACTGAAATATGCGACATGTCGAATATATTTGACACGGTAAAAATGGCATGCAATCCTGACAATATTGAGATTTTAGGAGTTCTTTTTTTTACTTGTTTTATGGATTATTAACCAAAAAAACCTAATTCGCGTTAGCTCTCGTTTCCTTTGTTTTAATATGATCGGGAAAATGAAAGAAATTGTAGATAAAAACGTTACAACTCCATTAATATAACCAACAATAAATCACCAAAAGTTACGCAATGCATATGCATCCGTTTACCATTTCCCAAGTTTCTATTCTCACAGGAGTTGTTCATTCTAAGGACAAGATAGTAAACGTTAACCATTTCCCAAGTTTCTATTCTCACAAGAGTTGTTCATTCTAAGGACAAGATCGTAAACTCAACGCATATACAAAGTGTTAGCTCTATCCTCTCAACTTGCATAGAGGGCTCGAGTCTTTAAACACTTTTGGAGTCATATTACCATTACACATGGAACCACGGGATGGGTGTGCAAAGTTCATCCCGACCATAACTTATTACAAGTGAGCATGATATGGTTTATTATAGGTTTTTTTTTCCAAAATTGAATTGCAAACTGCAAATGCGGTTTTTCCAATTACGACTAGCAGAATTGAAATAGCGAAATTCTTGGGTCATCTCAATGGGTTCAGAAACCACACGTTTCTCCTCCTTGGCCACTCCACTAGTGGCTCGGCTTCGTCCTAGAAGCTACAACTTCCGCCTCTTTAGGCTTCGCTATCGCTCATGACTGGTATATCCGTATATGGATCTCTCTATGTAGTGGTCGGCCTTCTAGAAGCTTCGCCAGCGTCTCTTCCGCTTTTTCCTTTCAAAAATTGAAATAAAGAAAGAATTTTTCCACTGGTATTCTACACTCGATCTCTACTCATATTATTGGAAGCTCTTGTCAAAGGATTTTACCTCTATTGGACCTAAAGCTTTCAAATCGGATGTTTGATTTTTGCATTTCAAAATTTTGCGGTATTTTCACTATGTGGTTCGATTTTTTGTTCATTTCAGTGTCATAACCGAATTTACAATATTTGGTATTTTCTACAAAAATGGTGCATGGACAAAAGTTTCAATATTTTCAACAATTTGATAAAAAAAATACTAAACTTAATTTTTTGACAATAAAGTTCTAACTACTAGTAATTTTTGACACGCTTACCTTTTTTGCCGGTTAGCATCTAATTAGGATTTCCTGTCAAAAAAATAAAGTTCATGATATTCTTATCAAATTGTGAATTAGGACTTTACTGCCAAAAGTATAAAGTTTAGGACTTTTTTTTGTCAAATAGTTGAAAATATTAGGACTTTAGTGCATATATCTCTTTTTTGTTAGAAATTTAATACTATGATAGTCTTTAAACATAAGAGCTATTGAAAACAACTCTGGTCAGCTAGATCCTATTGAACTCCTTAACGTTTGTTCTTGTTAAAAAGTTTTTTTTTAATCTCAACAAATCGACATTGAATAAAATGGAAATAATCAATAAAGAAAGAAAAAAACAGGCTTGTGTTGGTTTTTTGCACTCCTAAAAATGGAGAACTAAGAAACCGAAAAAGACGATATTTCCCTCCTTACCCCTTCTCCACATTCACACCTTTTGACTAGGTGTTTGTTGTTTGTGTTTCTACAACTTGTCCCCTCTTTTCAGTTCAAGATTTGGCGGCGAACCAATAAGAAAATTTTACAAGTCTTCTCACCCTCTCTCACTCTCTTTTTTGCATCGGTTTCCCTTGATCTTGATTGTAGCAGGGTAAAGATGATAACGGTAAGAAAAACAGTGGTGATGCTGCGAAAATCACAATTAAATGTTCTTAGACTACAAATTGGGTCTCACGGGGCGATAAAATTATTTATTTTTAGGGAAACCAAGACTAGAAACTAAAGTCCTAATATTTCCAACGATTTGATAAGAAAGTTTTAAACTTTATTTTTAACAGTAAAATCCTAATTACTTGCTAACCGAGAAAAAAGGGTAATTGTGTCAAAAACTGACGGTAGTTATGATTTTACTATCAAAAAAATAAAATTTAGGATATTCTTATCAAATTGTTTAAAATATTGGGAGTTTATTTTATATATCCCTTTTCATTATTTACAAACAAAAATTAATATATTTTCATTACTTACAAAAATGGCCTTGTACAACATCTTTTCTTTATTGACATAAGTGGTCCTCGGACAAAATTTAGCTTCTTTGCTTTATTTACATAAATGGTCATTATAGAACATATTTAACATATGTACATAAATGGTCCTTATACCTACATATATACATATAAACGACACAACACGTGTTTTGGCGATTTTTCACTAAAAACTGCACCAGACCAGAAAAGCGATTAAAAAAAACCAATGGTTCAGCTTTTCAATATTGGTTCAGTTTCTACTTACTCCTATAACTTGTTTAGAAAACCAATCACACTTACAAACGTCACTAGTTGTTTGGGACCATAATATCAAAATATGATGCCCATTACTTCAGTCAAGACACCCATCCTACATAAGTGTAGTGGTTATGATAATTTTGTTTTCAAATAAGTAAACATATCCCTACTTTTAAAAACTCTTTGAAAAGGTATATTCATGAACGTACATATTATACATATACTATATTCGTTATACATACATATACAACATGCTATTTTCATGCATAAACACATTATAATATATGTACTCATTCTACATATAGTATATACATGAAAATAATGTTGGGAATCAAATATCACTTGTCGAGAATCAGAAGAGCTCTAATACATTTATCTAGCTTTGATACCAGATTGTTTGGTAAACAACAAAACAAGTTAAGTACCTCAAACAAAAAATAAACAAGCTTTAGTGAAACATGTGGAATAAACATCTAAAAACTGAAATAAAAAACTAAACACAATATTTAACGTGGTTTGGTCAAAGTGACCTACGTCCACGGGCAAACAAGAAAGAGAGAGGATTTTATTAAACTTCCAAGAACAATTTAAATCACACACAAAGGGTACACCTCACTTGAGGTTTCAAAATAAAGGAATCTCTCGTTCTTACTAACTACTCCAAAGGATATTCTCTTAACCTCACAGTGATTACTTTCTTGAAATATTTTTGTGTACAAAATAATGAATAGAGATATGAGCCTATTTATAGAAAATCACGAGAAACCCTAATTCTTATAGGCCATACCATCCATAATTTGCCCATAACCGGGTACCCTGATATCCAACTAATTACAGGATGCCATGCAAGTGCTCCTGGAACCTTCAATCTTCAGAGACAACACTTAAGCACCAGTCATGCCATACATCGCACCATGCTCCATAGGGGCATCCACCTGGAGAAAGTTCATCTTTCGAGAAACCTAGGACTTCCTTAAAAATTCTAGCATACCTTACAACCAAAAGGGTGTATCATCCAAGTAAATGACCCACTATGTTCCATGATGGCAAACCAAGCATCACCAATGGCATATCATATGCCACCAATGGTACATCATGTGCCATGATGGCACATCATGCCCTTTGGTGGAGCATCATCCTTCCAATAGTATATAAGCAACATATCAACACTCATAATCTCATTAGGGTCACCAACATGATGCATCACGACCATAAGGTGGTGTAACTTGACTAATAATGGTGCACTTTGTGTCATGAATGGCACACCTTATCACTTGGTGACGTATCATGTGCATGAAGCTTCTTTTGATGCTCCAGTCTTGTGTCGGATTCTCCATCCCAATTCCAAATGCTCCATTGTGTTTCGAAATTCTCTATTTATTTCTAGATATTCCGTTGAATTCTAGATGCTCCATTCAATATCTATATGCTTTATTGAAGTCTAGATGATCAATTGATATCTAGATACTACATTCAATATCTAGATGCTCCATTGAATTCTAGATGCTTCATTTAATATCTAGATGCTCCATTCAATATCTAGACGCTCCATTAGGATGCTCAAGCATATTTGATCAACTCTTTACAGCCCAACAAATAGGACATATAAACACGCATTTATTAGAAATTAATTATCACAAAATAAGTTTAGGGACATTTATTTATGGAAATATCTCACCTTTAGTAGTTGCACTAGTCTCATTTATATATAAGTTTGTTTGGTTATCTAGAAGTCACCTAATGATATACATAGTTGTGTTAATAACTTCATAATTACACTTTAATTACTCTAATTATTAATCATAACCTCAAACATACCATTTTAATCGTTTTGTATCTCCTTAATACCATTAGAAAGCATAAAAGAAAATTAGACTTGATTTTTACTTGTATTGATGAACGATTGTTGTTTTCTCAACAACCTTTTGGTCGATGGAGTCATACATCAAATAAATTATGAATTAACCTAGATGGATCGATTCAATATATTTGATGGCCAAAAATCAAAATTCAAGCTTCACATTCCAATAGATCAAGTCCAATTCATTCCTAGTCTTATTTATTTCGAATCCATTGACATAGTATGGCCCAATGTCCTTCAAAACATGTTTCAAACGTCTTAAAATTATTAATTCACGATTATTCAAGATTAAAATTTGCTAGTCCAATGTTATAATACGCTAACAACTAGATTAAACTCACTAGAAGACATATAACCTTCTATTTAAGACAAGGTCTTCAGTTAAGATAATGCTAGCATCAAATAAGATTCTCATTGACTTGATAAGTTTATTTTATGACAATATATTGAGTTCTAGTGAATCTAGAACTAATTCATATCATGAACCAAGCTCAAAACTTCTCTAGAGCTACTAACATCTTGAGAAATCACAATTAAGTCAATATATGATAACGTCTTCATATGATGGACTCATTAGTTCAGAATTAGTTTAGGAAAATAAAACAAAGTCTAAAGCTAGTATATCCATATAATAACACTACTATTCGTAATCTATCATTTATAGGCTTTGGAGTTCCCTAATCCTGGATTACCACAAATCCAATGTTAAAAAGGAGAATTTGAAGTTATAACTCATTTCTGTAACACTCCAAAATTCAAGGAAATTTAAAATTTTCAAAATCAACCATTAATCAACATTGTTTATAAAAAGAGTCATCGTTGCAAAAGCATTATTTCAAATTAGAGTTTTCCCAAGACCCAATGACATAAAACAGGAAGCTATGTACGATCATGATTGTGCCTTCCTCATCAGATTAGTGAGGGGTACTCTGATCTTGAAGAAGTCTTGGATGAATCTTTGATAGTATCCCATCAAACCAAGAAACTCCTGATCTCTGAGGGGGATTTCGGGACCTCCCACTGTATCACAACCTCAATCTTGGCCGAATCGACCAAAATCCCGTTTTCGTTAACCAGATGCCCTAGGAACTGGACCTCTCATAACCAAAACTCACACTTCGAAAACTTGGCATCCAGCTGTTCCCGCCTCAGTACTTCCAAAAGCTCTCGAAGGTGCTCCTTGTGTTGATCTCTAGTCTTAGAATACACCAATATATCATCATTAAAAACAATAACTGATCGATCGAGCATCATCCTGCACACCCGATTCATAATATCCATAAACATTGCAGGCGTACTGGTGAACCCAATGGCATCACCATAAACTCATAATGACCATAACGAGTCTGAAATGTTGTCTTCTCCAAGTCCTCCTCTCTAACCCTCACCTCATGATGCCCCAACCTCAAATCGATCTTTGCGAACCAAGATGCACCCTGCAATTGATCAAATAGGCCTTCAATCTGCAGAAGGGGATAACGGTTCTTCACCATCAACTTGTTCAAGTCCCGATAATCAATGCACATCCGGTGTGAAATATCCTTATTCTTGACAAACAGAATCCATGCTGCACACGGTGAACTGCTTGGTCTGATGAGCTGCTTTCCTAACAGCTCCGGAAGCTGATAGGAAAACTCTTACATCTCAGGCGGTGCCAATCGGTATGGCACCTTGGCAATCAGATTCATACCTTGAACTAGGTCAATCCTAAAGTTAACCTGCCTCTTGGGAAGCACACCGGGTAACTCCTTCGAAAACACATCAGTAAACTCCATAACAACTGGAAAATTTGAAACCGATGTGTACTCCCCAATCTGTGTATCAACCACATATGCAAGATAACCTATACAGTTATGTTGAATATATTGTCGATCCCTGGCCACCGAACAAAACACTGACCTAATCCTGGTATCCTCTCCATAGATGAATAATTCTCCGCCACTTGGGGTTCGAACTACAATTCATTGCCCTTTACAGTTAATCATAGCACCAAATCTGCTTAGCCAATCAATAACTATTATCACACATACATTCACCATAGGGATAGGAATCAAATCAATCGGATAAGACACCCCGAAGATCTTGAAGACACAACCCTGATACACTCTGGATGCAGAAATTTCATGTTTATTGGCGATAGAAATCCGCAACGGACACACCAAATCGCCAAGGATCATCTAGAAATCTCTACTAAAAGATAGAGCTACAATGGACTGAATCGTACCTAAGTCGAATAACATAAGAGCATGCAAATAACTCACTAAGAATGTACCTATCTGAAACATAAACCTAAGCATACCATAAAATAATCGATAGAATGATAAATGGAAACATATCAGTTGCGACGTCTGGTGCCCCCTCCCTTCGCTGTTGTGAGCTGAAAAGCACGATCTTAAGCCCTCGGGGGATCCTATTGTTGGGTTTTAACCATAAGAACTTTCCTATGTGCGCATGCAAAACCCTATTGCTTGGATCTAGGCTTTCTAATAAACATGCTTTTGAATCCAAGACTTCTAATGGCTAATTAGGTTAAATAACAACATTGAAACAGATCTAGAATCATACCTTTGAGTTCCTTGTTGATCTTGTTGTCTTGGAGCTTCTAGAGTCACAAATGTCACTCCTCTAATGGCTTACAAACACCAATAGCAAGCAAGATGATTTAGGAGAGTGGAGAGGGAATGGAATTCGACCAGAGGTTCCTTTCTTCAGGTTCTACAAGGTTGTACACGAATTCCCCATCCCAAGGGCCTATTTATACCTTTAGACTCCTTAAGGGTTTCACCCTAAACCCTAATTGGATAATCTTCTCTTAAGGCTATCCAAATCCATTCCATAGATAACCCTATGGACGATTTTAGCTTATCTAAAGCTCTTAGAATCCGTCCAAGGTGTATCCTAATGGATTTATAGTCTAAAGTCTAACTATCAAACAATTGACAGTTTATACCCTCTTATTTAATTAATCTCTTTAAGTCACCAAATTAATACCAATTAATTTATGACTTATATTAATCAAATAGCTAAATATTATTCCTTATAATATTCACTCTCTCTTAATAAATCATCCTTCAAGTTGCTATGGTGAAGGCAACCCAAAAGGACCATGCACCACCGAATATAGTTATAGCCTTAGACACTATTCCAACAGTCTCCCACTTGGATAAGTCTAATAACTATACAAGTACAATACGGTTTGCAATCGTAGCTCTCAAAGACGCTGTCAACTCTGATCTAATCAATCTTGTCCTTTAGATAAGGGATCGTACAGTCCTCTGTTAGATATCATGCTGACAATCCTATGGAATGGTTAGTCTAGCATTTAGATTTCTCGATCTTCGATTTATTTGACATAGAACTTAATCGAACACATCAATTCAGTTCTGACCGGGCCCGGCACATAAGTCAAATCAAATCATCGAGTGGCCAAGATATCTCTTCTATCCTCTTAGGATAAAATTTACAGATAAACTTCGACTTATATGCATTTACTTATTCATTAACCAACTATACACAACAATGCGTTTTATAACATCAAGTTAGTGATGCGTTTTCGCATTATCAATGCACAATCAATTAACAAATAATAAACCATATATCTAGGTTTTAAGACCATATGATATTATCGTCTTGCGATCACCTTTTATATCGTATTCCATAAGGTGATTCCAGCAAGCGCGGGTTTATTCCAATGCTCAAAACCAGTTCATAAGCACTCATGAACGTTGTAGCAACCCTTGCCATGTCTAACACCATTTAGACATTCTACAAACCAATTCATGACAATCTTCATTCATATCTACTCCCAACATATGAATGATTGTGGACCATTTGAATAATTCGATTATTCCTAATAAACTCAATTATTCTGGAAGTCAAAACATGCAAAGTGAAACAATAGTTAAACAACTAACATGTGATAGTAACTTTACTCATAAATAAAACTCCTTTATTTAATCATCAAATGTCAATTACATTTATCTATTATACGTTTCTAATACTATCTAATCTATGCTAATATCATCCTTCAGCCCAATACTCCTAGCATGCTGCAAGTGCTTAACCCTACTCAGTCCCTTCGTAAGCAGATCTGCTGGGTTATCTTCTGATAATATCCTCTTCACTACGAGTTGTCCTTCTTCTACACGATGTCTAATGAAGTGATATTTTCTGTCGATATGTCGAGATCTACCATGATCCCTCGGTTCCTTGGTCAAGGCAACCGCACCTTCGTTATCACAGAAAATCTCCATGGGCTCCTTTATGGCCGGTACAACTCCAAGATCACCAATGAAGTTCTTTAGCCATATTACCTCCTTCGACGCTTCGCTCGCTGCGATGTACTCTGATTCGCACGTTGAATCAGCTACGGTTTCTTGCTTGGAACTCTTCCAAGTCACTGCTCCTCCATTTAGGGTAAAGACCCAGCCCGACTGCGAACGATAGTTGTCCCTGTCGGTCTGAAAGCTGGCATCACTATACCCTCGCACCTTCAAGTCATCACTCCCTCCAAGGACTAAGAACCATTCTTTCGTCCTCCGAAGGTACTTAAGGATGTTCTTCACCGCAATCCAATGTGCTTTGCCAGGGTTCCCTTGATATCTGCTAACCATGCTCAAAGCGAAGGCTACATCAGGGCGAGTACAAGCATAGCGTACATGATTGAGCCAACTGCGGAAGCGTATGGTACTCGGCTCATTTCTGCTATCTCGGCTTCGGTACTCGGACTTTGAGTCTTACTCAACTTGGCATTTCCTTGTATCGCTAGTTCTCCCTTCTTTGAGTTTTCCATACTAAAACGTTTTAGTACCTTCTCTAAGTAAGTATTATGACTAAGTCCAATTAGTCTCTTACTTCTTTTTCTTACTATCCTTATTCCCAAAATGTAAGAAGCCTCTCCGAGGTCCTTCATAGCGAAGCACTTCCCGAGCCAGGACTTAACCTCCTGCAGAGTCAGGATGTCGTTTCCTATGAGTAATATGTCATCGACATATAGAACGAGGAAGCTTACTATACTCCCACTGGCTTTGACATATACACAAGATTCGTCTTCGCTTCGTACAAATCCAAACTCTTTGACTTTCTCATCGAAGCAAAGATTCCATCTGCGAGACGCTTGCTTAAGTCCATAAATGGACTTTTCAAGCTTACACACTCTATTCGGATGCTTTGGATCCACAAACCCCTCTGGCTGAGCCATGTAAACATCCTCAGCCAACTTTCCGTTAAGGAAAGCGGTCTTGACATCCATTTGCCAAATCTCATAATCATGAAATGCGGCAATTGCTAGCATCACTCTAATAGATTTAATCTTCGCAACTGGTGAGAAGGTCTCATCATAGTCAACTCCGGGAGTTTGAGTAAAGCCCTTCGCAACCAATCGCGCCTTATATGTGTGTACGTTCCCATCCACGTCGGTCTTCTTCTTGAAGATCCACTTGCACCCTACGGTCTTACGTTCGGGCACGTAATCAACCAAATTCCAAACTTGGTTATCGTACATGGATTGGATCTCGCTATCCATCGCCTCTTTCCATTTCGCAGACTCCGGGCCTGCCATGGCTTCCTTATAGCTATTAGGTTCATCAAGATTTACTAGTGTACCATCACTAATATACGTGTCCTCTTCGGTAGTAATATGAAAACCATAAAACTGGGGATGAACTCTAACTCTATCGGAACGTCTAAGAGGTAAGGATTCGTCAATCGGTTCAACCGGAGTTTCCTCCTCGGGTTGAATGCCAGCGGTAGAGGTTCCTTCATCTATCGATTCTTGAATCTCTTCAAGTTCGATTTGCCTCCCACTGTCTCCTTGGCTTATGAGTTCTCGCTCTCGGAAAACTCCTCTCCTCGCAACAAAGATAACATTATCTTTCGGTCTATAGAAGAGATATCCAAAGGAAGTTTGCGGGTAGCCGATGAAAATACATCGCTCACTTCGAGGTTCAAGCTTGTCGTGAGTATCTCGTCTTACGAAAGCCTCGCAACCCCAAACCTTGATATGTGCCAACGAGGGAGCTTTCCCCATCCACATCTCGTGAGGTGTTTTGGCAACCTTCTTAGTAGGGACTCGGTTAAGGATATGGGCGGCAGTTTCTAAGGCATACCCCCAAAAGAAGATAGGTAGTGAAGCACGACTCATCATAGAGCGAACCATATCCAATAAGGTTCGATTACGCCTTTCTGCCACACCATTCAACTGCGGTGTCCTAGGAGGCGTCAATTGCGAAACTATTCCACACTCCTTGAGATAATCGTGGAATTCAAGACTTAGGTACTCTCCTCCTCGATCGGATCGAAGCATCTTGATTTTCCTGCCCAATTGATTCTCCACTTCATTCTTGAACTCTTTGAACTTCTCAAAGGTTTCTGACTTTTGCTTGATTAAATAGATATACCCATATCTACTATAATCATCGGTAAAAGTCACATAGAAGCGGTTCCCATCCTTCGTGGTTGATCTAAAAGGTCCACATACATCGGTATGTATTAGGTCTAATAGTCCCTCACCCCTTTCCCAAGTACTCGTGAAGGGTGACTTAGTCATCTTTCCAAGTAAACAAGACTCGCATGTGTCATCTTCCCTAAGGTCGAATGACTCCAACACTCCATCCTTTTGGAGTTGGGCTATGCGTTTCTTGTTGACATGTCCAAGACGACAATGCCACAAGGATGCTTTATCCATACTAGTGGAAGAATCAATATTCAAAACATCATTTCCTAAGTTATCAACAATCATAACAGTTTCATATATTCCATTACATGGTATAGCTTCAAAGTAAAAGACACCATTTAGATAAGCCAAAATAGAACCATTCTCATTATTAAAAGAAAATCTAAATCCTTGTCTATATAAACCATGAAATGAAATGATGTTTCTAGCCATTTCTGGCGAATAGCAACAATTGTTCAAATCTAAAGGTAAACTATTCTTAAGCACTAAAGAATACACTCCAATCTTGGTCACAGGCGACGATCTTCTGTTCCCCATGATTAGATGGATCCTTCCTTGCTCCACATCCCTACTTCTTCTTAGTCCCTGCACATTAGAACAAATGTGATAACCACAACCGGTGTCAAGAACCCAAGAAATAGCATGATTAGAATCGTTAGATTTTATTGCATATATACCTGCAAAAGATGGCTTGATCTTTCCTTCCTTGATGGCTTGCAGGTAATCCGGGCAGCTTCTCTTCCAATGTCCTATCTTGTAGCAGTGGTGGCACTCTGCCTCCTTCGGGTTAGAGCAGGGCTTAGAGGGATCAACTTTGGTCCCACTAGAAGAGGAACCATCTCGGGCTTTCACCTTTCGATAGTTATTTGAAGAAGCTTTCCTCTTCTTTCCCTTCCCTTGACCAATAGCCAAGACAGGAGCAGTGGATGGATTGGGAGTTGGTGCAACAGACTTGTCCTTGAAATTGCTCTCAGCAACCCTCAAGAGACCTTGGAGTTTACTTAGAGTGACCTCCTCTTTGTTCATGTGATAGGTCATCCTAAATTGATTGTACATCGGAGGCAAAGAGTGAAGCACCATGTCGATCGCCAAGTCTTCGCCAAAGTCAACATTTAACTTGCGAAGGCGGTCGACATACCTTTGCATCTTTTGCAAGTGCACGGTAAGAGATTCTCCATGACCCATCTTGCCGGAAATCATGTTAGTGAAGATCTCGTAACGCTCTTGTCTCGCGGTTTGGTGGTACCTCTCCAACAAATCTTGATGCATGTCGTATGGATACATGTCCTCGTAGGACTTTTGGAATTCGGAGTTCATGGTGGCGATCATGATGCAATGTACCTTCGTTGCATCTCGCTCATGAGTTTCAAAGGCGGTGATTTCTTCGGGAGTAGCAACTTCGGGGTTGATTTTATCGAGCTTCTCATCGAGGACATACTCTTTATCCTCATAGCGAGCAATGGTGCGAATGTATCTTATCCGTTCGCCAAAGTTCGTTCCATCGAAGGTGACCTTTTGGCAAAGGCTCATCAACGTGAAAGAACTAGCAGCAGCGTTGTTTGCGTTTGACATCTATAGAAAGGACAAAGATTGATTAGAATAAGAATCCCTAATTATCACCCAATAAGAAAAATTAGGGCTAGGATCCAACAACAACATTTACATACTAGAAAAGGGATGTCGTAATCCAATATGCAAATAAATTGAAGTTAAGTGAATGACGATTCACTAATTCTCCATCACAAAACTTAAACTTTTGGTCCTAAGTGTTTTTGAGATTTCCTAGATTCGGATGAGATTCATTGAACTATTCAACGGCATGTTTAAATCTTGATATGCCCCTCTTGTTTGTGACTGGGATGCCGAGGATCACAAAGCGGGTGTGAATTACCATGCAAATTCACATGGTGCCTTCATTGTAACGATCACCTATTCGATGTGCCGGTAAACCACACACGCTCCATCGAACTATGATGAACAATGAATCACCCTTTGCCACCTTCGCTTAGAACCAATTAGTGTGCCGGTAAACCACACACGCTCCACTAACATCTTAGCAAGGTGCAAAGTGTAATTTCATGGGATTGCATCAATTCACTTTTCCTAAAGTAACTAAGATTGGGAAATTTAAAAAATTTAGTTACTTCGTATTTCTTATCATACTTTTAATGAGAGGATGAGGTTGCCCTATCCTACCCGTTCGGCTAACGACCCTCCACCAATCAAGCAAGCGGTGGGTGTGAGTGTACACCCATTAAGCGCCATTTTATAGTCCGCAACCTTATACCCACCTTATAGATCGGCTTCGTGAATGAGGCCTACTAGCGGTAAGACTAGCATTTAGTTATACATATATATATTATTCTAGTAATATTATATAAGTATAGGGTTGTATTTTAAACTCTTTAAAATCTAGGGATTGAAATTTAAGTTGTCTAAATTAAAACTTTTAATCACAAATATAAATTTCAAAACCTTAGGGTAGGTTTTAAACATTTAAAACATGGAGGATCAAATAACAAATAATTTCAATTAACAATTAATATTTTAATTATCTTTATTTGATTTATCTTTGATTTCTTTGAAGATAATTACCAAAATAATCAAAATAATTAATTAATTATCATATAAGGAAATTAAATATTTAATTAGTTGATAATTACCTTTAACTAGATCAAGATAACACTTATATTTATCAAAAAATCGGATTTATATTGATCTAATTAGTTTATGGAAAGTTTGGATAAGATAAACACAAAGAAATCCCGAATCTGGCCATTCCTGACGCCTAGACTCGCCGAGTGCACAAGGGGACTCGCCGAGTCAGGCCTACTCGACGAGTCCACCTTGGAACTCGGCGAGTCAGTGACTCAAAACCCAAAAAATCGAATTTTGCAGGTTTGTTTCAGTTATTCAAGCAACAATTTAAAGAAAACTAGTCTAGGCTCTGATACCACTGTTGGGTTTTAGCCATAAGAACTTTCCTATGTGCGCATGCAAAACCCTATTGCTTGGATCTAGGCTTTCTAATAAACATGCTTTTGAATCCAAGACTTCTAATGGCTAATTAGGTTAAATAACAACATTGAAACAGATCTAGAATCATACCTTTGAGTTCCTTGTTGATCTTGTTGTCTTGGAGCTTCTAGAGTCACAAATGTCACTCCTCTAATGGCTTACAAACACCAATAGCAAGCAAGATGATTTAGGAGAGTGGAGAGGGAATGGAATTCGACCAGAGGTTCCTTTCTTCAGGTTCTACAAGGTTGTACACGAATTCCCCATCCCAAGGGCCTATTTATACCTTTAGACTCCTTAAGGGTTTCACCCTAAACCCTAATTGGATAATCTTCTCTTAAGGCTATCCAAATCCATTCCATAGATAACCCTATGGACGATTTTAGCTTATCTAAAGCTCTTAGAATCCGTCCAAGGTGTATCCTAATGGATTTATAGTCTAAAGTCTAACTATCAAACAATTGACAGTTTATACCCTCTTATTTAATTAATCTCTTTAAGTCACCAAATTAATACCAATTAATTTATGACTTATATTAATCAAATAGCTAAATATTATTCCTTATAATATTCACTCTCTCTTAATAAATCATCCTTCAAGTTGCTATGGTGAAGGCAACCCAAAAGGACCATGCACCACCGAATATAGTTATAGCCTTAGACACTATTCCAACACCTATCTACCCTGGTTCCCATCTTCAATCCTCATAATAGCTGGCATTGGAGCTTATGCCTCATAGTGAGCAAAGGGTAGTTGGCCTTCACATGGCCAACCTACTCACAGTGATAACATATCCTGGTGGTCGGTG
The DNA here is from genome assembly GCF_052625555.1 of Lactuca saligna. Taxonomy (NCBI): domain Eukaryota; kingdom Viridiplantae; phylum Streptophyta; class Magnoliopsida; order Asterales; family Asteraceae; genus Lactuca; species Lactuca saligna. The sequence goes on from NC_136423.1 coordinate 31,067,262, forward strand.
ATGCAACCTGCTGGTGGTGATAGTCCTTGGCATAATGCCTCTCCATGCCACATTTATGGCACCCAAAAATAGATCAGTAAGGACCCTTATGAACCCTGTCATACTTGCCAAAAGTGCGGCCTCTCTGACTCCTGTATCTTACATCAGCATCCTTGAACCGCTTTGATGTAGGCTGTGACTGCACCATAGCCTACCTTCCTTCCCTCTTCTGGAGCTCACACTCAATTCCCCGCCTCCTAGCGGCCTCCTGTAACTCCACAAGTGTACCATAGCATTGAGTAGACACAAACTAGCGAATGTACATCTTGAGCATACTCAAGTAATAGCTCATCTACGCTTGCTCAGAAGCAACAAACTCATGACAAAACAGTGCTCTAATAGTAGACATCTTGGTGATCTCCTTTATCGACTCCATCCCCTTCCGTAAGTCCAGATACTCTTGGGGCAATCTTTTTTTTTTCAACTAATGGAACATATCTCATGTGAAACATCTCAGAGAATTTCTTCCATGATCCAACATCCCTTTTCTTTAGAGTATAGGAGCTAGTAACCAACCTCCACCAATCCTTCGCCCCCAACCTGAGAAGGTTCAGGGTGCACTTGAACTTCTAGTCAGCTGGGAAGGAGAAAGTAAAGAAACATCCCTCAACATCAAACAATGACCTCAAAGCAATGATCGGATCCTGAACCCCTATTGAATACCGGAGGCTTCATATTGTTGAAGTCCTGATACTAGAAGGCTCTCTCTCTACGAACCCCAGCGGCCGCAAAATCTGTGGTAGCTGCATCAACAACAACCTTAGTGAGTGCAACATAACGTTCATTAAAATACTCAATCATGGTGGTCTTGATAGACCCAAACAACTCTGATATCTGTCCTTGGATAACAGTCACAACCTCAGAAGAAATCAACGCCCTAATCTCATCCTTAGTCCACCACAACCTATCTTGGCCACTCGCTCCAGATCTTGATCTGGATCCACTCGTGATCACAAAACTGAAGATAAACCAGAAAATATCAGATAAAGCGCATTTCATACCATATGAGCTATTCTAAACAAGAAAAACCTAGGGTTTGTGACTTTCCTGCTACACGTACGGGTCCTGTGCTTCCGGTAGTACGAGCCCATACTATCTTCCACACATACCCGTATTTATCCCAGAAGATCATCACAACAACCCTAATAGCACCCATTATAATACGTATACATCCTATTCTCACTCCTTAGAGAAAGGCTAGACATTCCTCAACTGGCCGGATGCCTACACATAACTCATGCATGAAACTTCCACCAATCCTACAACACTCGTTTATGTTAACCATACATAACACTGGATCCTATAGACAGTCGAATACTTGATTCTACCCTAAGACCTTCATCAAACACGAAGAGGAAATAAGGCTAAACCAAACATTCTCAGACTATAGAATCTTAGTTATGTACAACTATCATGCATATTCTAAGGAACTACAGTAATGATGTCAATTCCATACAAGAAAGAATCCTAGGCTATCAGGAAATTATATCATGCAATTCCTGAAGATCCCTAGACTACCACTAGCATGTTCTTCTAAGATAAACATAATATCAAATACCAGTGTGGGTAACTTGGGGTATACTTTCTTACTCCGGTTGATCGTACACATCACATCCTTTCTTGGTTACTTTTGAAAACAATTTTATAAGTTAGTTTAAAAATTCTTGCAATTCTCTAGTTTGAGTCTAGATTCAGATGAATGTTAATCCAATTCTCTCAAACCAAGGTTCGGATATCAACTTGTAACACTCCAAAATTCAACTAAATTTAAAATTTTCAAAATCAACCATTAATTAACATTGTTTACAAAAAGAGTCATTGTTTCAAAAGCATTATTTCAAATCAAAGTTTTCCCAAGAACTAGTGACATAAAACAAGAAGTTGTGTATGATCACGCATTTGCCTTCCCACAGTCATCAGAAGTACCCGAAATGATAAACCAAAAACCATAAGCCAAGGCTTAGTGACTTCCCCCAAATTAGCAATACACACATACATATAACAACATATACTAGATCCATAGCTAAACGAATGGATTACCCCTGAGCCCATAGTATGAGTCTGGCATGCCTATCATGCCCTCAACTTATATCTGGTTTTCCCCCGAGCCCACATCATAAGTCTGGCTTATCCTCGGAGCCTATAACTCATGCATGGATTGCTCTCGGGTCTAAAAGGACGACTTATTTGATCAAGAGCATGCTATGCTCAAGAATCACAAAGGTTGGGACCAAAAATTACCTAAATGAAGGAATATCTTGATTTTTAAGAAAAATGATCAAGCTAGGAGCTTTTTACCTCCAAAAGGTTGCTATCAAGCTGAGAATCCTAGATACAAAGCTATTTCCAAGTTGTAATGTCCTTCAACAACCTTCTTCTTCTTCTTCTTCTTCAAGAACACCACCAAAGCACACAAATGAGACCAAAGATGCTCTCTTCACACGTAGGTTAGCTAGAGGGACGATTTTTAGGTGGAGGTTGATAAGCGTGAAGGCATTAGGGCCATAAGCAGATTATATAGGGTTAAAATGCCAATATTAAATATGTTAGGGTTAAAAAATGTCGATATTAAATATGTTAGGGTTAAAAAATGAACCTTTCTTGGAATGGGTGACATGTGTAGAATGTACTAGTATTAATCCTACTAATTTAAACACAAAAGAAACGTACGAAATGCACTGTACCTATCAATTAGCAATATAGTTCAAGCAAGTGGGGTATTGAACACAAGTAACAGTAACAATTAAAAATAACCACTAGAATTACCTAAATAAAAATGAATAATAAAAGAGGGTTTTCTCTAGTTTTGAAATACTAGGAACTTAAGTAAGCAAATAACACTTAAACAAAGACAATTAACAACTAAAGAGAGCAAAAGGAAACTAGATTCAATGATAAAAGAGACTTCTGTTCAGATTCGATTCACTTATTCCTATGGTTGATTTCATGGCAAGTGCAATGTATTAATATATCATTGGCTACCGATTTCAAATGTGATTAGGTTCATGTTCACTATTATTAATCCTTTAGCAAACAAGTTAATTCCATCAGTGGCCAGTTGATTAAACTAATAAGTTTCCTAGTGTTCAGTTCGGATCAAGTAAGACTTGTAATATTAGTTAACCAAAATTTTCAATTCAATCAACTCATATGTGGTTGTTCATCACACATGCTCACACATTAATTTACTTATTTTCTAGTTAACCCTAGGTTCATATTCACTAATACTAGGCATACAATATTGTTTTCACAAAACTATATGATTCAAGCAATTAAGAAGTTGTTCATGCAACTCAATAAACTTGATTATTAACAGAAAATAGTTATCATTAACACATAAGGGTTTTTTTAACAAGATTAACAAGAATAATCACCAAATCAAATTAATCCAAGCCATTCAATCAAACCATATTCATAAGTTTATCTACTCTAAATAGAAGTAAGAAGCTTTTAGCTCATATCTACAACAAATAACTACCTAAAATTGAAATCTAATGATTCAAACTGGGTCGTACCAAAGTAGGATAACTTAACCTTTGATCAAAAAATGATTTTTAAGTGGTTCATTGGTCTAAGACAAATCGTAATATATGGTCTTTTTGGTTTTCTAGAATATCAAGTTTAGTCTCATGAATTTTTTTAGTCTCATGAAAGATCCATGAGGTTTTAATTTCTATCATGGTTGGTCCTTAACCCATATAAAATGACTTATTTAGCTATTTTATTTTCTTTTTTATTGCAACAATAAAAAAAATCAACCTAACACATCCCCACCCTTCCCCCTTTTGTTTTACAATACTCCTCTTCAATAGGCCACCACCATTAGTCAACGTTGCCACCATACTGGGCCTTCGCCGTCATCTAAGCACCACCAAAAATTACAACCACTATCAAATATCGTATCCACCACAACCTTTATTACTGTTAACCTTACACCATCACCTTTATCCCTCCATTCCAAACACCACCAACGTCATCTTCATCACCCTTTTTCACCTAACAAAAATTAAGTCCAACAAAGGTGACAAGAAGAAGGGAAAATATGTAGAAAGTGTCTATTTCTTTAACTTCATAGATTAAGACATGGTGTGCGTATTAACTATTTTGTCAAAAAAGAAACAAAAACTATGTCTTACAGATTTAAACTTCATAAATAACCCTCGTCCTTCCCCAAAATAACACCATAAATGGGTAAAGATCCAAAGCATTTACAAAAAAAGCAACAAGATGTATAACCTTGAACGCATGAGCAAATAACCTTTTTTAAGAGTCAATTGAAATCTAAGAAATCTTGTAACAGATATGAAGATACAAAAGGTTATAGAACCAAATAAATCAATGAATCTTACATGTGGTATTAAGCGTAACATATCTTAAATTTACTTATACAAAGCTTCTATTTGCAATGTTCAAGACATCATCACATCAACATCATCATTGAGTCTAGCAGTTTTCAATGCAATCTCACCACCATCAACAACTTCAATGTAATAACCAAAATTTTCATTTTTATTTTAGCAAAACCTCGATTATCATAAAAACCAAGTCAATAAATCCTAGGTGAATCAATATAAACATCCCAAGTTAGAGTATCAAATATGGAAATCATAAAAAGATCTGCAAGCCAGAGTGTACAATCATACCTTCGCATTCTCGCGATCATCTGAGGTATCTAAACACTTTAAATCCACAACTGTAAGCATAAAGCATAGTGAGTCCATCTCAAAATATCCATACAACACATCATAATAAACAACTATGAGTTATCAGCAACCGTGGGGATTATCAACAATCCCAGTAGGCTAATACCATGCCCTGTGGATTAACAACACGTTTTATGGGTTATCAGTAACTCTAGGGATTCTCAGCAACTCCCAAAGTTATCAGCAATTCGATTCAGATATGACATCAATCAGCAATAAAGATCCAGTTGGTCATAGATATAAATACCACACATGTATAAGTAATGAGAAGACTTACCTCACAAATAATAGCTAGAAATACAACAACACTTACACACACGGTAGATAGAAGCAACAAGATACCTAACAAAAATAAAGTCATATACTATTAGTTAGGTTGAAGCCTATTATACTCAGTGGGTAGGGCTCGTTATGCGAGTTAGGGTCAGGCCTATTATGCGAGTTAGGGCGAAGCCCGTTATACTGAGTGGGCAGACCCGTTATGCAAGTTAGGATGGGGTGTACATTATACGGGCAGGGCCCATTATGTGTTTGATAGGTGTGGTATGTGGTATTTAGGGAAACTCACTAAGCTTCATGCTTACAATTTTCATTTTATGTTTCACGTACTTCTGGTGCAAAGGGGAATAGCTCGGGGTGATTGTAGTGCACACACTATTTTGTTCTGCATTTGTATGATTACTCTAATATTTTATGATGTAGTGATACACTTTGATCCATCTTGATTGTATAACAATGTTTTGGGTTACCATTTTATAAATTTTAAAATGAAATTTTTGGGTCTTATTTTTGGGACGTTACAAGTTGGTATCAGAGCCTTAGTTTGAGGGATTTTGACATACTCTCAGGTGTGTCTAAAATCAAACTGAGGATTTGCTAAAAAAATTCAAAAAAAAAAGTAAAAAGAAAAAAGAAACAGGTTTTCTAATACAAGAAAGGGTGTGGTGCATGCAATCGACCGAGCTCAAGTAAGTTTTCCCAAATTACCCATACATGTTATTTGATATGATTTGATTTGGGAATCTATGAATCACATCCTAGTTAGTGCTAAGGATCTGCTCAATATTTGCATGATATAATGCTAAGAGAGATGCCTTTGTATGCCTATTGTTTGAACTTGTAGACTTGCAAGCTAGTACTGATTAGTTAGTAATAGGATGACCTGATTAGCTTATGTTTGGTTATGATTACTCGATGCTCGAATGCTACTTGCTTTGTGCTTTTAGGAGTTCTCACTAACATTAGCTAACTAGTAAGCGAATATTCTAATTTATATATTCTAGAAACTAAATAATTTCAGAAGGTTGGGTTCTAACTCTATTATGCAGATCTTGTCTGAGTCCAACCGTTGTAGTGTGAGACCTTTCATTCGAAGAATTTTACGGTGTCAGTGATATGTAATTGTATTCGTGAGCTAGTTAGAGGGTGTCAGTAGGAGTTCCTTCTGCAACAGATGGCAGAGAGTGGTGTGGTGGTTGCTCTAGGAAAACCTAGAAAGAGATTTATTAAGGAAATCATTGGTGGGGTGTCGGTAGGAGTTCCTTCTGCAACTAATGAGGATTAATAGTATGGATAACAATGATTGGGCGGATTCAAGGAAATCATTGAGGAAAGTATGGATATATGTAGAATGTAGTATGGGCTCCGTACTTGTAACATCCCGATGTTAAGGTACTTCTAATCTTAGGCTTTATGATTTTAGTATGTTGTATTTTGGTCCATAAGTTGAGAAATGGTAAAAAGCAGCCCAAAGTGGCTTTTGATAGAAATTCGGCCGGATGAGTACGTCGTGTGTGAGTATGTGTACACTAAGTGTACTAAGGCACGACCTAGCATGCTGAACGTACACTTCGTAGGCCAGGCGTAAGAGGGTGGCATGGAAACCCTAATTTTAGGGCCTTGGTTCATATTTAAGCATCATTATAGACTCAATCCCAATTCTTATCAATCCTCTTTCAGAGATTTCGTCCCTCAAGCAACCCTAGAGAAAAAGGAAGCCATTTTGTGAACCTTTAAGAGAGTTTGGAGTGTTTTGAAGAAAGAAGAAGGCGGTGTGAAGACCTTAGAGTGGAGTGCTTTGTAGATCTGTGATTTCTAGCTTGTTTACGACCTCAAAATGGTATAAAGCTTGCATCTTTTCCACTCCATCATGTAGCTATAGGTTTTTTCTCTTTAAAGTCTCTTTTTGGTCCCAAAATGATGATTCTTGAAAAAAAGCATGTTCTTGAACCATTAAGTCGTCCTTTCAGACCTTTGGAAGTATCTTGAGTAATAAAAATGTTATTCAAATGGTTAGTTTTGCTCCATGCATCATGTAGAAGGTATTAATGGATTAAGACCTTAAGTTAAGCACTTATTGGTCTTGCTAAGTCATAAATTCGAAGACTTTATGACTCCTAAGAGTATTTTATGTTCGTTATGAGCACTATAACACTCCTATGGTGCACATGCAACCGTAAATGCTTTGGATCTATGTTTTCTCTAATTACACATGCATTTTCAATTATTCGAAAACATTGTCCTAACTAGCATACAAATTGTTAAATGAACAATACAACTAGTTAAATGACATACCTTTATGAAGGACTTGTAGTTCTTGGCCTTTGAAGCTTGAGCACCCCAAGTGTGATGCCTCTAATGGTTCACAAACACCAATATGCAAGAGGAGGCTTAAGAGAATAAGTTGCTTAGCTCACAAATAAGGTGCAACCAATTTTGGTTCATGAGGGTTCTATTTATAGTGCTCGGGTTAAATATTTACAAACTCTAATGACCTTTCACATTCTTATGCTCCATGGGTTTAACCTCCATGGACTATCCATGGATTATTTCATTGGTTTAGCACATCTACATAATCATGGATCATTGGCCCACACTATAAGAATCATTGATTTATGTAATCAATCCCTATATATTTAATTAGTCTCTTTTGACCACAAAATTAATTCTTTATCAATACTAATTAAATAATAATATAATTTCATATTAATATATTATACTTGTAATATATTAATAAATCATAAATAACCTTATTCTCAAAAATCCATCCTATCAAATTGCACTGCTGAATGCAACACAAAAGGACCATGCTACAATCGGGTCAAGTACATCCCAGTTATAGTTATGAGATTAGATACCGAATCCAACAGTCTCCCACTAGGATAAGTCTGATAACTATTACTTCCAATGCACCTTCAGGATACAACTTAGCAATCGTAAGCTTTCAAAAAACATTGTTGAACTCTGACATAATTAGTGACTCGTCCTTCAGATAATGGATCATATATTCCTCTGTTCTCAAGATGTCTATGCGGACAAATACATGGAACATAGTCATACTTATTGTCCTGCAATTTGTTTCTCGATTTCCGATTCGTATGACATAGAACATAAGTTAACACATCAATTTAGTTCTTACTCGGCCCGACACATAGTCAAAACAGAATCATCGACGGGACCAATATATCGCTTTTAATCCTCATGGATAAAAGGAACAGATAAACTTCGACATTATATGCTTGTACTAGCTACTCATTAAGTCATGCACAATGATACGTTTTATAACATCAAGTTACTGATGCGTTTTTGTATCATCAATGCACAACCAACTCGTAGTCAACAACTCATATATCTTAGTTTGAAGACTATATGATATTATCATCTCACAATCACTCGTGATAAATTCCATGAAGTGATTCAGGTGAGTACGGGTTGATCCAATGCTCAAATCTTATTTCACAAGCACTCATGAATGGTGTAGCAGACTTTTGCTACATCTAACACCTTAGATAATCTTACAAGCCAACTCATGACAATCTTGCTTCATACCTACTTCCAAAGTATGATTGACTGTGGATAGTTTGAATAATCTTATTATTCGAGAAGTCAAAACATGCAAAGTGAAACACATGGATAATACTAATCCTATATGGCCCTAAAACTTTTGAGACTAAATAAAACACCTTTTATTTAATCACCATATTGATTACACATCATTCATTGTATATTGTTTCAATTTATCAACTAATACTCGAATTAAAACAATAGTTATCCCATGCTCCAAGCATGCAAACTATGTTTACCTATGGTCCTTACTTTTTGAAATAGATCAATTGTAAATATTCCAATGACACTCATTTCATAATTCCAAATCCTTATCGTAAGTGTAAGAATACCAGGTTCTTCCACTTACTGTAATTTGTTAGATTCTAGACTTATATGTAGTGATCCTTTGGTAATGATTAAGTACACAAATCACAGAGACTTTGTCAATTACAAATATTTCCATTGGAGATTGTTACACGACAATTCCATAGATCCGAAGTCTCATATTCAAAGCACATACCTTTGAGCATCCTTCTTGCATAAGAGTTTCTAGCTTTCTCCAAGATTTTTGATATCCAACTCCCATTATGGAAACATTTTCATATTTTCCATATGACAACTCATTATTAATAGAATCTTATCTATTCATAATAATGTCAATATGGTACATCCATTACTATACTTCCAACTATCCATAAGCAACCAATCTTTGGTGAAGCTTGGATTGTTCTTAGCAGATGTTTAATAACTTTAGTCATATCGTGTTCTAGTCCTTTTTCCCTCTTAATTCCCTAGGCATTTAGAAAATTAGAACACATGGATATTATAGCATATGTAATCGATCCTATACCCGAAGCATATGGAATACGATTCATAATGTCTTACATAAAGACATGAAACTTGATCAGTCTTTTGCTATAATATATCCATATATAGAATTTCCAATGTTGAAGCATTTCAACATGGTATTCATATAAAACCTCGACTAAATTTGAATAAAATCTCAATCTAAACTTTTAGAATTCAAATAAAGTATAAGTTCTTCTCCCTTAATTATAGCAAAATAACTTTTCATCCCTGCAACTTTGCGAATTGAAAACTTTGTTTTCTATAATTTACATTGCTAACTTGCAACACTTACATAATAATTATGCTCCCACTAGCATAAAAATTAATTTTGTTACTTTCATAACATTTATGCTCCCACTAGCTGTGACTTAGATCCAGAAATCAGTTGGACTTCTAGAAATCAACACTTTATTGACTTTCTTACCAAAGTTCAGATTTCTGACACGAGATGCTTCGATCAGCCTTTATTTAAGCTCACACACCTTTTATTAGAAAGCTCATATGTGTGTCTAAATAGTTTTAGAACTTACAATAACAAGTCTCAAATGTTTAGACCTTTTACCATTTCGAACTATGAAGAGGGATGTCGTAGTTATAATCGAATTTTAGAATGAAAATATCACAATTGCTAACTCTTAAAAATCACTTAGTGAAAGCGTTTCCTCACAATCATTTTCATGAATTTGAGAGAAACCTTATGACACTTAGATCTTTAAGGTGTATATGTTTCTATCCATGTGAATTTTTCATAACCAAAATCTTAAGATAAGGTTAGTGAAAAATCCAAACTCATATGGACTGAACCTATCTAATCTTAATCTCTTGCCACTCGGTAGCACAAGGGCCTACTATGTCTTCCAAGTTGTTCAACGTATCACCCTTACTGATCAATAAACTTTCAATGACCAAGGTGCTTTGCCCTATGCAAACAATTGAGAACTCATAGAACTCACATGCATAGGTTACAAACATCAAGTCGTGTGCTAGTGATTAACAATAGGTTTGACTCTTGATTAGTTCTTAAAACTTTTCAAGATCTTTAAGACTCTCACTGACCTCTTGACATATAAGTTTCTCTCTGTCGAGAAACATTTCTTAATAAACAAATATTCAAGAGTTAGTGAAATTTCTTTTCAAGACAAATACTTCTGACAATCGGTATTAGTTGATCATTGTTTTATCCAAAACATTACAACTTATCAATTTCAAATGTATAAGAGTAGAAAACATTTTACTCTACATTTTCTGATATGTCACTTAGTATACAATCTTGGAGGATCGCTCTAAGATTTGATTTTGGAACGAAGTATGATTCATCTTAATTGGTTTAACCATTTCAACAATTCATGATTCCTCTTCTTAGCCAAACACATGCACTAAGGTGTCTTTAGAGGATCAAATTGCGATATGGTTTTTCATAATCATTATGATGATCATAAAACATGATACTCAAGTACTCTCCCATCTTTTCAGATTGGAGAAACTTTTATCTTTCTGTCAACTTTGATTCTTCTTATCCGTTCTGCTATACATTGAGACTTTTCAATGACTCAGAATTATACTTAATCTTGTAAGCATAACCATATTTACTAACTTTAGTAAACCATAACGAATACTATTATCCTTCTTTGTGGAGGACTTGACCAGCGCACAACCAAGTGTACCCGTTCCCCTACTCCTTTACTTGACTCACATATACATGCGGACAAAGAATTAGTCTTAATTTCCCAAAGATGAAAAATTTTCATTCATCATACAATGCAAGTTGCATGATTCCAAGTTTCTATCCAATCGAAACTTGGGTGATAAAATCTTTCCTTATTTGATAAATTCTCGACACTACCACAAACGAAAGAATCAAATCCATGTTGCTTACAAATGATAACATACAAACATCAATTTTCACATATGTAATTGCAAGGAGATAATTATCATTATACTTATTAATGAGAATTAGTGTCCTATCCTACCCGTTCGACTAACAAACCTCCACCAGTTAAGGAAGCAGTGGGTGAGAGTGGACACTCATTAAACCACCATTTTATAGGCAGTAACCTAATACCCCCCTTATAGACCGACTTCGTGAATGAGGTCTACTAACGGTACGACTGACTAGACTTATACACACACATACACATAATATTATAAAGTATAAAGGTTGAATTTTAACTTTTAAAACTCTAGGGTTTGGAATTAAAGTTTCATTAGTGTGACTTTACAAATTCCAAAACTTGAAAGCAAATTTTCAAACTTGTCAAAACTCTTCAATTTCATAACTTATGAGTTAATGTTGGGTTTTTATGAAAAGACTCTTGATTTTCCATAACCTGAAGACAAGTTATGGAGTTCATAAAAACATTTATGATAAGACTTTTCATGTTCCATAACATGAGGACAAGTTATTGAACTCATTAAAACATCTAGATCAATTTTAACAAGGAAAAATTATCATATAATATTCTATTGATCTAATCTAACTCATATAACTAGGGAAAATTCATATCAAATAATACAAATAATTAACCTATTATCTTAGTATTTGACAATTGCTCTTTCATTTCCATAACTTATGAGTTTAATGTCATTTTATTGTATGAGACTTTTCATTTTCCATAACTTAAGGACAAGTTATGGAAGTCATTAAAATCATTTAGATCATTATTTTAATTAACACAATAATCATAATAATTCATCCATAATCTAGTTAAACTCATAAGGACAAGATAATTCATATCAACAATCTTCAAGAAATTAGCCTAATCATATAAACTAATACAAATATTGAAATTATGACAATTATCTTTTAATTGGATAAGCATTATCATTAACATATCAAAAACAAATTTCATGGTTCAAAAAATAGTTTGGGGGTAATGATCCTAATTTAATTCTGGCCAAAAACTCGAAATTCTGCACACAGGAGCACCAACTCGACAAGTACACGAACTGGACTCGTCGAGTTGGTCCATTACTGGGTGAACTCGTTGAATCAGCTAGTGGACTCGGCGAGTTCACCAGTCAGAAGGCAGAAAATCAACTTTTTAAGCTTTGAAAAATTAGCAAGCATCAAATATAATAGAATACAATCCTAGGCTTTGATACCACTGTTGGGTTTTGAGCACTATAACACTCCTATGGTGCACATACAACCCTAAATGCTTTGGATCTATGTTTTCTCTAATTACACATGAATTTTCAAATTTTCCAAAGCATTATCCTAACTAGCATACAAATTGTTAAATTGTAAGTCCCAAATCTGCTTGTGTATTATTCAGATTCGCTTGATGGTGTGGAATCTCAATCAAGCGGATGATGACAGATCAAAATAGAAGAAGAACAAGAAGAAGAATAACATGAATCTTGTATGATTTGATTAGAATGAAGTTCCCTTACATAAGATTCACAGAGTTACACACATATGTTCCTTTCTCTCTCTCTCTCTCTCTCTCTTGTTCATCAATCACTCCTCACCCACCTAACATCTATGTATGTATATATATATATATATATATATATATATATATATGGGGAACATGGGCCTTAAATGGGTTCACGGTCGTGAATAGTTTCACGGCCGTAAACCTGTTCATGGCCATAAACACAACGTTAAACACATATATAGCCATAAACACCAAGCTGTGTACGGTCCTAGACTGAAAAATATATTTTTCTTAGAAAAGTAAAGTATAAACCAATATTTTAGACCCAACATAAATGAACAATACAACTAGTTAAATGACATACCTTTATGAAGGACTCGTAGTTCTTGGCCTTTGAAGCTTGAGCACCCCAAGTGTGATGCCTCTAATGGTTAACAAACACCAATATGCAAGAGGAGGCTTAAGAGAATAAGTTGCTTAGATCACAATGAGGGTGCGAACGATTTTGGTTCATGAGGGGGTTCTATTTATAGTGCTAGGGTTACATCTTTGCAAACCATGATGACTTTTCACAATCTTATGCTCCGCGGGTTTAACCTCCATAGACTATCCATGGATTATTTCATTGATTTAGCCCATCTACATAATCTTGGATCATTGGCCTACACTATAAGAATCATTGATTTACATAATCAATCCCCATATATTTAATTAGTCTCTTTTGACCACAAAATTAATTTTAAATTAATTCTTGATCAATACTAATTAAATAATAATATGATTTCATATTAATATATTATACTTGTAATATATTAATAAATCATAAATAACCTTATTCTCGAAAGTCCATCCTATCAAATTGCACTAGTGAAGACGACCCAAAAGAACCATGCTACAATCGGGTCAAGTACATCCCAGTTATAGTTATGGGCTTAGACACCAAATCCAACATTTTAGTCATGGATCTGCAATATGGACGGAAGAGCTTTATCCATTAAGCTTTGAATGGAAGTTTTGGGTTTCTAGGAGTACACCCTGCATCCTCAGCGTATGCCATGTGTACAAGGTTAACCACCCCAATGGTGGTCAACATGCGAGGACACGATTATGCCCAACGTACCTTTGGTGTATGCCCCTCGTACTCACTCTGAGTCGATTCGGCTGAGTTGACTTGGTTGGGTTGACTCATTTGACTTAGTTGGTTTGACTAGTTTGATTTTGAATTTGACCAAGTTTGACCTCAAGGGTATTTTCGGATTTTGATTGAGATTGGTCATTTGGTTGGAATAGGAGGTAGGTAGAGCTGGGATTCAGAGTCGAGGCCTTATCAGCTTTTGTTCAGTTTGTGAGGTGAGTTTTTCCTCACTATACTTGCAGGTCGAAAGCACCAAGGTTGGCCCATTGGTTTGATAACCTGATATTCACTAAGATGTTGAGTATGGAATAGATATGCATGTTTATGCTAGTTATTGATATGCTAGTCAGGTAGTTCTATAGGACTACATGCGATTTTGTCTACATTACTATTTGATTATATGTTTATTATCTGTTATATGTCGACATATTGGGTTGGGTTAAGGTTGTACTGCTTCGTGGTGTAGCCAAAAAACCCTAGAGTATTCCATATATGAGTTGAGGACCTGGTAGGGCATGCCAGACTTATACTGAGGACTCATGAGCATTCCAGATACAAGCTGAGAACCAGGAGGTATGCCAAACTCGTACTGAGGGCTTGATGGTATTTCAGTCTGATGAATGAGCTGGTCATGGAGTAAGCCAAACATAAGCTTTGGGTCCGAGGGCAAGCTAGACTTATGTTGTGGGCTAAGGGGTAATCCAATCTTTTAATTGTGGACCCATTACATGTTGTTATTGTATACGTTATTTGGTTATGTATTGGTACTTTGGGGGGAACTCACTTAGCGTTGGATTATAGTTTTGGGTTATGTTTCAGGTACTTCGGATGACCACGGGAAGGCGAAGGCGTGATCGTACACAACCTCTTGTTTCATGACCTATGATTTTAGGAACTATGATGTTTGAAAATGTTTTAAAAACTATGGTTGTAAATAATTTATGAATTTGGGTTGTTTTAAAAGTTTAAAATTTCTTGTGATTTTTGTGAGTGTTACATTACACGAGTCAAGGAAAATTGCGATGAATCCAGGAAGCTTGTAGCGTTTTAGACCCCTCAATAAATATTTTGATTCGTATTCTGATGGTTTTAATGGTCTATTTTTAGTATGGTGACTCTTTGAGGCAGATTGGTTAGTAGTTCTGATGCTTATGAGGGCTCGAGATCAAGTTCTAGAGTCGGGCAGTTAGATGATCAAATGCGGGAGTTCATTTCATCTAAGATTATCCGCAGTATACTCGAGAAGAGTTGTATGATATATGGTTTGGTCATGGAAGGTATTCTAGAACTTTTGGATGAGCGTTTGAGCGCATTTCGATATGAGATGGTGGTGTTGATGGGAGCTCGTTCATTTACTTTACGTGAGTTCTGTAGAGCCTAGGAGTTCATTGGAAAGAAGGACCTGATTACGAGCTGACGATAGTTAGCAAATATTGGTAACCCTTTCCGCACTAGCAGTTCATCCAAAGGGGAATAGGGTAGACTTGCAGCCTGTCTTCTGAAAAACAGAGCCTGGGAATGGTGGGAGGAGGAAGGACATGCCTTGGGAAGCGAGGCGGTTGAGTCCATGACATGGGATGATTTTGTGACTTGGATCAAGTTTGATTTTTCACTAGTGATTGAGGTGAAGCAGTTGACGTGGGAGTTTCAGGATCTCCACCAGACTACTGAGACGGTGGTTAAGATAATTGCGATGTTCAGGGAGAGAGATTTGTTAGTTCCACAGTATTTGTTGGATGAGGAGATACAGAAGACGAGGTATCATGAGATATTGAGGAGGGATATTTGGCATTTTGTGAGCTGATCCAATTTCAAGACACTGGATGATAGGATTGTGAGAGCCAAGGAGAGGGATATAGATCTAGAGATGGATAAGAAGAAGAAGACAGATTATGAGCAGAGTGATGAGGGTTCAGGTAAGAGGCCTAAAGTTTTTGACATGAGATAGAGGGGCCAGAAGGCTAGGGTCACTATGGCAAGTGTAACAGGACGCACGATGGGGCGTGCAGGGTGGGTGGTTCTAGTTGCTTCAAGTGCGGTTGGACGGGTCATATATGTAGAGATTGTACTACTACTACTACCATCACCACCCCAATATCTGATCTGATTTGCTTTCATTGCAATGAGAGGTACCAACAGAAGGCCTATTGTCCGCGTTTGGCTGCAACAGGACTGTAACATCCCAAAATTCAAGACCAAAAATTTCATTTTTAATATAAGAAAACACTTAATAACCTTGTTTCAAACATTGACAACGTCTCATTTAAAATAAATATCAGAGTCTATTCCCAAAGATCACGTAATGCAGAATAATGTAGATGAATGTGATGTGATCGTCCCGAGCTCCTTATATGAAAACAGAAGGTACCTGAAACCAAAACTGTAAACAGTAAGCACGAACCTTAGTGAGTTCCCCCAAACTACCACATACCCAAAAAAACATATAACATCTAACATAAACTTTGGGTCTTCGCCCAAATGCATCAGGATGAACCCGGCATCGGCTTACCCGACATCTGGCTTACCCCGTCATCGGACCACGTCTGGCATCGGGCCTCGCCCGACATTGGGCTTACCCCAGCATACACACAACATATAATATATCGTTAGCACATAACATAAGCATATAACATAAGTATATAACATACATCGGGCTTTCCCCGGCATCAGACCGAAGCCTGGAACACATAACATATAAGCTAACATGCATCGGGCTTACCCCGATATATGACATAGGCCCGGAACACATAACATATAACTTGCATGAATCACAAAGACATCAAGAATACATATACACTTCTTGGGACCAACCCGGCATCGGACCGAAGTCCGGAACACATAATCTGCATCGAGCTACCCCCGGTATTAGACCGAAGTCCGATATATGCTAACATAAATAAATGGGCCGACATTGGTGCCTTCGACCCGTTCCTACTGAAGGAAAACTCACCTCGAATGCTGAAGCTCGATGCCCGAACTCCCTAGCTGCTTCCCTGACGATTTTCCCAAACTAACAATTGCCAATACAATATCCAATTAGCAACTAAGTTCTAAACCATGAACCATAATCCAAATATTGGTGCAAAATGACCATTTTACCCCTAGCCCAACAAGACCATAACTAGGGTCCAAAACTATATAATCCATAAAAACCCATCAATGGCCCAATTTTCTAAATTGGGCCCAAACCCTTACATGGGTCTTTCCCTAAAGCCCATTTACTTCTCTAAACCAATGATTTTTGTAACACCCATAAAATCATGCCAATTTAAAACTTTTTCAACACACTTAAAACCATTTAATCATTACATAATTTGTATTCAAAATAATAATCATTAGAGTATACCAGTTTCCAAACATAAAACAAAACAGCAGGAGGAGCGGTACGATCATGCCTTCTCTTTCCCTCAATCACCAAAAGTACCTGAAACAAAAAAGTGAAATTATAAGACCGAACGCTTAGTGAGCTACCCCCAAAATACCATCCTTACATATTCATAATCATATCATATCAACAAATACGTGACAACATGCATAATGAGCCTTCAGCCTGGCTGGACCGCCTTGCAGGGCCTACAGCCTATCTGGACCGCTCCCAAGTCTTCGGCATGACTGGACCACCTCGCAGGGCTTACAGCCTATCTGGACCGCTCGTCGGGTATGTTGGCCTACCGCACAAAGCAGGACTGCCTCAACCCAACCCTCAATCAAACAACGTGCATACATAAATATCATACGCTAGCTCATATCATATAACATTCCAACCGAACTAACAGATCACTAATCATAGCAACATCCCAAGAACCGGGATATAGACCTAACCGGCCATTAACATAGCATCATTCTATAATTAGGACACTGACCTAACCAGGTCACTAAGCATAAGCATATCACCATCCTAACTACCAGGATGTAAACCAATAACATATCATGCCATAATATGGATACAATCATAAAGGGTCGGCCTTTATGCCTTAGACCCTATCGACTCGTAAGATAAGCCCAAACTCTCGAATCACCGTCACAAACTCCACCACCTATATTCATTGCAAAACCATACTTGTAAATTTCCAACCTCCCAAAATGTCTTCAGAAGTCAACTGGTCAACCCTTGGTCAAAGTCAAAGTCAACTGTCCATGTTGACCTCAACTCGTCGAGTCCCCTTAGTTACTCGTCGAGTTCCTTGCATAACTCGCCAACTCGCCGAGTCACTAGAGTGACTCGTCGAGTTCCTAAGGTTTACGGTCGTCAACTTCCTGGCCTAATCGTCGAGTTTTCCCTGCAACTCACCAAGTTCATACATGTCCAAAGGTTTGGAAAACCCTAATTGACTCGTCGATTCACTCATCTGACTCGCCGAGTTGACCATGGCATTCGCCGAGTCCCATCAGCCCTTCATCCATACAGATGATTTTTAAGCCATGCAAAGGCTCCATATTGCAGATTCAGCTTCTCAAGGTATGCTTATCATGTAAAGTTGCAAACTTTACTTTCATGCAAAGCTCTAAATCCTTAAAAGGACAAAACTAAGCTTGTAAAGAAGTCTTATACTTGAGGGGAGGTTCGTACTTGCCAAAGATGGTAACTTTATGGGCTTAGAGACCAAAAAGAGTTCAGATCTGAAGTTGCAACTTTAGATCTTAGCTCAAACACAAGAAAATCTTCCTAAAAAAACCCATCCAAAAGAGATCTAGGATGAAATGAGCCAAGGTAACAGCTTAATACCTTCAAAAGGGTGCCCACCGAAGTAGATCTTTGATTCCCCACGAGTTCCTTGCTGCTAATCACTTGTTTTCCCCAAGCTTTTCTCACCAAAATCATTCTTCAAGCTTAAACACACCAAGGAAGCACACACACACACACGCGTGAATTAGGGTTTTGGAATGACAAGAGGTTGTGGAGTGGAGGCTGGGGAGGCCAATGATCCTTTAAATAGGGTCCAAAACCCCATAAATTAGGGTTTCGTCCTCCAGATCCTCATCATTGAGTCCCTAATTGGACTCAGCGAGTAGGTCACTTAAACACGTGGACCAACCCACTACTACTCAACGATTCAGGTAACCAACTCGTCGAGTAAACCTTGAAATCAAAAAGATCTTATATCAAAAGAAATGAATACCTGGGGATCAGGGCATTACATTTCTCCCCGAATAGTACTAGACTTCATCCTCGAGGTCCGCTGAGGTGAACAACGTCGGATAGTGCTCCCGTATGTCTGCTTCCGGCTCCCACGTCCACTCGGATTCCCTCCGATGCTCCCACTCACCTTCACCAAAGGTATCTCCTTGTTCCACATAACTTTCATCTTCCTCTCTAGTATGGCCACAGGCTTCTCCACGTAATTCAGGCACTCATCGACCTAAATATCATCCAACGAAACCACTGCCTCCTGATCCATAGGGCACTTTCGCAACTGCAAAACGTGGAAAGTGATATGAACCCGACTAAGCTAATCCCATAGCTTTTGCCTGTATGCTACTTTGTCGGCTCTGGCAATGATCCTGAACGTCCCAACGTAATGGGACCCAATTTCCCCCTCTTCCTAAAGAGGATTGCATCCTTCCAGGGTGAGACCTTCAGGAGTACCATATCACCCACCAGGAACTCTAACTCAGATCGGCGTCTATCGGCGTAACTCTTCTGCCAAATCTGAGTGGTCTGCAATCGCTACCTAATATGTTGAATCTTCTTAGTGTCTGCAAGACTACCTCCGTCCGTTCCATCACCATGTGTCCGACATTACCCCAACAAAACGGGGTGCGACATTTGCGCCCATACAACAACTCAAAAGGCGTGGCGCCAATGCTAGAATGTTATTTGTTATTGTAGGAAAACTCCACAAGGGGTAGGTGGGAATCCCAACTCCCACCGAAGTTAATGACACATGCCCTCAACATATCCTCGAGAGTTTTAATGGTCCGGTCACTCTGACCATCAGTCTACGAATGAAATGATGTGCTAAATTTCAACCGTGTGCCCAGTTCCTCATGGAACTTCTTCCAGAAACGAGATGTAAATCTAGCATCTCGGTCGGAGACAATGGAGACTGGAACCCCATGGAGAGTGACGATCTTGCGGATGTACATGTCGGCCAACTTCTCGGCCAACGAACTCTCCCATATTGCCAAGAAATGTACACTCTTGGTCAATCGATCCACGATGACCCATATAGCATCAAATCCCTTCGTCGTTCTCGGAAACTGGGTAATGAAGTCCATCGCGATTTGTTCCCATTTCCACATGGGAATCTCTAGAGGCTGCAGCTTACCATGCGGCCTCTAATGCTCAGCCTTGACCATCCTACAGGTCAAACACCTGTCGACATACCAAGCGATTTATCGCTTCATACATGGCCACCAGTAACTCAAACTTAGGTCTCTATACATCTTGGTGGCCCCTGTGTGAATAGAGAAGTGAGACTTATGAGCCTCCTCCATGACTGTCTGTCTGACCCCAGCAGACATCGGAACCCATACTCGACCGCATTGGGTCAATAATCCCTGGCTATCCCTCACAAACTGGGTGTTCTCGCCCTTGATCCTCTCTAACTTCTAGTTCTCTGGTCGCATGCTCTCAACCTGAGCATCCCTGATCAAGCTCACCAGCAGAGAATCCACCGCTACCCTCATACATATCGCTAGGGTGGAAGACCCAGCGGACTTGCAACTCAAAGCGTCCGCCACCACATTTGCTTTACCGAGGTGGTAAATGATGATACCCCGACCTTAAATCTATCTTGGAGAACCAAGATGCACCCTATAACTGATCAAAGAGATCATCTATCCTCGGGAGTGGATAACTGTTCTTCACCGTTAACTTGTTCAACTCCCTATAATCAATGCACATCCGGTACGAACCGTTCATTTTCCTGATGAAGAGGATTGGTGCTCCCCATGGAGAATTTCTAGGTCGAATGAACTGCTTGCCCAATAGTTCCTGCAGCTATGAAGACATCTCCTGCATCTCAGGTGGTGCTAACCAATATGGAACCTTGGCGATAGGATCCGCACCCGGCACCAGGTCGATTCCAAACTCAACCTACCTCTCCGGAGGTATCCTTGGAAACTCCTCCAGGAATACGTCGGCAAACTCCTAAACCACTGGAAATTCTGATACTGAAATCTGATCCCTGGCTCGTGTTTCCACCACATACGCCAGATAATCCGTACACCCGTGCTGAATATATTGTCGAGCCCTGGCAGCTCAACAGAACCTTTATCCCACTCAGGCGCCCTCGCCATATACAATCGGTTCTCCCCTACTTGAGGTTCGAACCACCACCCACTAGTGCTCGCAATCTATCAGGGCACCAAATCGACTAAGCCAGTCCATTCCCACAATCACGAATACTTCCCCCATGGGAATCAGAATCAAATCTATCGGAAAGGACACGTCGAAGATATCCAGCTCGCATCCTCGGTAGACCGAAGAAGCATAAACTCTGTATTTGTTGGCAATAGAAACTCGCAACGGACACTCTAGTTCGCCAACGGGCGCACTGAACTCCCTACTAAATGACTGAGATACAAAAGAACGACTTGCCCCCTAGTCAAATAAAACCAATGCAGGCAAGGAGTTCACTAAAAACATACCTAAACACAGGTACAACAGATAAACATAACACGAATATAATAAATGACACAAAGGATAGAAACATACCAGCAACCACATCCGGTGCTACCCTGGCCTCCTCGGCTGTAAGTTCGAACGCACGCCCTTGAGCCTTCGGAGGCACTGCCTTAACTGACCTCCCATCCCCAATCCTCAATGTAGCCGACGCAGGAACCTATGCCGGTCTGGCTACGAGCTGTGCGCAGTTGGTCTTCACGTGACCAACCTAATGACAGTGATAGCATATCCTCATATCCGATGCAGGGGCGGACTGGCGATAGTCCCTAGCATAGTGCCCCTTCTTGCAACACTTGTGGCACTCACTACCCACTCGACAAACCCCATAATTACTCTTTCCGCACTTTCCACAAGTACGGCTCTGCTGACCCTCGGTCCTAGACTCAGTAGCCTTAGGTCGCTCTGATGCCGGTTGAGACTGTGCTGGGGTCTGACGCTGCTCCTTCAATTGCAACTCAACCTCCAACTCACGCTGCCTAGCGACCTCCTGTAGATCCAGAAGAGTATCACATCGTTGTGTGGCAACAAACTGATGGATGTCCGCCTTGAGCATGCTTAGATAATGATTCATCTGAGCCTGCTCAGAAGCAAACTCTAGTCAGAACATCGCCCTCTTGATGAACATGCGGGTGATCTCTTACACCGAATCCCAGCCTGTCTCAAACTCAAAAACTCCTGTAACAATCATTCCCGCTCAACCCGTGGAATGTATCAGGCGTGGAACATATCCCTAAATTGCTATCAAGTAATAGCAGCTCTCTGATCATCAGTGTATGACCCGGGCATCAATCTCCACCAGTCCCTAGCCCCGGACATAAGTAGGTTCAGTGCAAACCTGACCTTCTGTTAAGTACGACACGAGCAAGTAAAGAAAAACCCATCCACATTAGAAATAAAGCTCATAGCCTTGATAGGGTCCCGAGTCCCATCAAAAGTAGGGGGCTTCGTGTTATCGAAGTCCCTGTACTGGAAGCCCCGAGTGGCTCCCACTCCTCCCCCTACCGTTGATACAGCCGATGCAGCTGCAGCGGCAGCCGTCTTCGCAAGGGATGTGTATCTCTCATAAAAGTATTCCATCATGACGGCCTTGATAGACCCAAACAACTCCGGAATCTGACCTCGGACAACCTCGACCACCTCCTCACGGATGATCTCCCTGACTCGATCCTCTGTCAACATTGTCCCCTCCTGACCGATGACCTCAGGTGATGCTGAGGCCTCTGGATCGCCCTGCCTTGATCCTGATCCGAATCCAGCCTCAAAATGCCTCGTAACCACCATATTGAAAATATAACAGGAATATATAAGACAGTCCGCATAATAACTGGGAATTAACTCCCGACTAAACCCTAGGGGTCGTGACTTCCTTGCTATGCGTATGGGTCATGTGCTTTCAGTAGTACGAGCCCATACTACCTTCCACACCTACCTATATTTGTCTCAAGTATCATCACAACACCCTAACAATACAAAATCATACACTGGCCACTCAACCTCACTCATCCATGAGACTTCTACCAACCCCTGCGGCACTAGTGTAAGCTAACCATACATAATGCTTAACCCTATAGACTTTCAAATATCGAATCCTACCCTAAGCCCAAATCAATAAGAACGGAACATTAGGCCAAATCAAACATTCTCAGGCTATAAAATCTTAGATATGCACGACCATTATACGTACACAAGCAACTACAGTAATGACGTCAATCTCATATAAGGAAAACCCTAAGCTAGCAGGCATCATATAATCAGGTAATTCTATCATGCAATTCTTGAGAATCCCTAGGCTAATACCAGCATGTTGTTCTAACATATCACATAATCAAATAACTGTATGGTATTTTGGGGTTTGCTTACTAGCTCCGACTGATCGTACACCCTGCATCCTCTTTTGCTTATTTTGAAAACCATTTAAAACCATTTTGAAAATATTTCCTCGATTTGAGACTGGATTCACACGAATGTTCCACCAATTCACTCAAACCAAGGCTCTGATACCAACTTGTAACGCCCATAAAATAATGCCAAGTTAAAACTTTTTCAACACACTTAAAAACCATTTAATCATTACATAATTTGTTTTCAAAATAACAATCATCACAGTATCCCAATTTCCAATCAAAAAACATAGCATCAGGAGGAGCGGTACGATCATGTCGTCGCCTTCCCACGATCACCAGATGTACCTGAAACAACAAACTGAAACCATAAGCCCGAAATCTTAGTGAGCTACCCCCAAAATACCATCCTTACATATCCATAATCATATCATATCAACAAATATACGAAAACATGCATAATGAGCCTTCAGCATGGTTGGACCGCCTCGCAGGGCCTACAGCCTATTTGTACCGCACCCGAGCCTTCGGCATGACTGGACCGCCTCGCAAGGCTTACAGCCTATCCGGACCGCTCGTCTGGTATGTTAGCCTACCGCACAAAGGAGGACCGCCTCAACCCAACCCCCAATCAAACAACGTGTGCACATAAATATCATACACTACCTCATATCATATAACAGTCAAACCGATCTCACAGATCACTAACCATAGCAACATCCCAAGAACCGGGACACAGACCTAACCAACCATTAACATAGCATCATTCTATAACCATGACACTGACCTAACCAGGTCAGTAAGAATAAGCATATCACCATCCTAACTACCAGGATGTAAATCGATAACATATCATGCCATAATCTGGATACAATCATAAAGAGCCGGTCTTGGTGCCTTAGACCCTATTTATACAGTGAGGATAACTCACCTAGCAACTATCGACTCGTAAGATAATCTTAAACTCTCGGATCACCGTCACAAACTCCACCACATTGCAAAACCATACTTGTAAATTTCCAACCTTTCAAAACATCCTCAGAAGTCAAGTGGTCAACCCTTGGTCAACGTCAAAGTCAACTGGCAAGGTCAATAGTCCATGTCGACCTTAACTCGTCGAGTACCCCCAGCTACTCGCCGAGTCACTAGAGTGACTCGTCGAGTTCCTAAGGTTTGCGGCCATCAACTCCTTGGCAGGCTCATCCAGTTTTCCCTGCAACTCGCCAAGTTCATACATGTCCAAAGTTTAGGAAAACCCTAACTGACTCGCGGAGTCACTCATCCGACTCGCCGAGCCCATGAAAATATTCATCAGACTTGCCGAGTTGACCATGCCATGCAAAGGCTCCATATTGCAGATCCAACTTCCCAATGCATGCTTATCACGTAAAGTTCCAACCTCAACGTTCATGCAAAGCTCTAAAGCCTTAAAATGACAAAAATAAGATTGTAAAGAAGTCTTACACTTGAGGGGAGGTTCATACTTGCCAAAGCTAGAAACTTTATGGGCTTAGTGACCAAAAAGAATTCAGATTTGAAGTTGCAACTTTAGATCTTAGCTCAAACACAAGAAAAGCTTCCTAAAAAACCCATCCAAAAGAGATCTACGAAGAAATGAGCCAAGGTAACACCTTAATACTTACAAAAGGGTGCCTACTGAAGTAGATCTTCGATTCCCCACGAGTTCCTTGATGCTAATCACTTGTTTTCCCCAAGATTTTCTCACCAAAATCCTTCTTCAACCTTAAACACACCAAGGAAGCACATATACACAAATTAGGGTTTTCGAATGACAAGAGGCTGTAGAGGGGAGGCTGGGGGCCAATGATCCTTTAAATATGGTGTAAAACCCTGGATATTAGGGTTTCATCCTCCAACTCCTACTTGTCGAGTCCCTCCTTCGACTCGACGAGTAGGTCACTTAAACACGTGGACCAACCCACTGCTTCTCGACGAGCCGGGCAACCAACTCGTTGAGTAGACCTTGAAATCAAAAAGATCTTATATCAAAATAAGTTAATACCTCGGAATCGGGGCGTTACAATTTTTCTGATGGCCAAAGGTCCACGCCCATTGGGTCCAATCAAGGCCTGACTACATTGGGCCCACTAAGGCCCAATTCATCATCCAAGGTCCATTACAGCAAACCCAAAAAGGAAAGCTCAACCAGAAGTCCATTACTCTAAAATCCTTAGTCCATTATGAGCCCAAACCAAAAGACAAGTCCAATACGAAGATAGCTCACAATCAAAGAGTTCAAAACATGCACAGGGGCTGCTCATGTCGTGAGCTCTTCATTCTCACGTCGTGAGGTCATGGATTCAGACCAAAAACTTCCCGACTATGTGCTCACATCATGAGGCTTCATTCACACATCTTCAGGTCATGGTTTCAGACAAGAAACTTCCTGACTACATGCTCACATCATGAGGCTTCATTCTTCACGTCGTGAGTCCAGATCTGACCAAAAATGAGCATTAATCTCCTAATCCATTAAGCCTTAACATGGGACTTTCTAGAGGGTCTTCCTTTACCCCAAGGACCATAAAAACCGAAGCTTTTCAATCACATATGTCCAACATATGACTTAAACACCAACTTGGTCAAAATGAAGGAAAAAGGTTCAATACTCAAACTTGGAGTCCAAAACCATGACCAAAGTCCAGATCTAGAACATATAAGACTTAAGATGCCATCATAATCCATAAAGTTGCCAATTTTATGGATTCCATGAATGTTAACCAACATTACAAGCCATAAACTGCATGTAAACTTAGATCTAGCAGGCAAGGTAAGGAAAGGCATGAGCTTAAGAACTTACAAAGGTCCAAAAGCTCCTTAATTATCTGATGAAGCAACCAAGATGTCAAAAACAAACACCACCAATGATCATCTTCTCCTTAATGAGCTTCAAATGACCCAAATACTCTTGAAAAACACCAAGAATGATCAAGGACTTCAATAGGGGCTAAGATTAGGGTTTCCAGAGGTCTTGGGAGTGAAAGAGGCTGAGGAGAAGCAACCATAATCATCTCATACCTTTAAATACCCAAAAATTATGGTTTTAGTGCATCAGACTCTACTCAGGTCGTGAGCACTCCTTGTTCACGTCGTGAGCCTTAAATGAGCGTGGTCAACAAGCAACGATCAACCACCCGAACCACTCCAACTTCAAACGGCCATAACTTCTTCGTTTCAACTTCGTTTTTGATATTCTTTATATCCACGGAAAGGTGGTGAGATGATCTACACATATATCAACTTATCCTCACCTTAAAACCTCCCTAACGAAAATCTAAAATTGATAAGGAGCTCGAACTACCACTTTGTCGATTTACCCATTGGCTCTAAGGCACAATCCAAACTCCCGAATCACCTTAATTACTTCGTATGTACCTAAATGGGTCTAGATCTCTCTTCTACACACCCCTAAGCGTTATGATTACCCATATTTATGCCACAATCCTGAATTAGGAAAGAGTTTTGGAACAGGGCGTTACAACTCTCCCCCACTTAAATTAGATTTTGTCCTTGAAATCACTCCTAACAAATTCCCATATCCAAAACTACTGATCCGAGGAATGTAACCGATGATCCTACGCATAAGAAAATCTTCTCAAGTCAACCGAAACCGATCCGAACTTCCATCCCGAAGAAACGAACCTCAAGCTTCCGTAAACCACTTCTACCTTCCCAAAGTCTGAATTCCATAGTGGCCTATCTCCATGATAGACCGCTTGCACTACCGTGTTACCATGCACGAACCTCATCAAACAACATATCAACCATAGAACTTCAAACTCTTATGATCTTGATGCAACCTTCGAAAACAAATCCCTTAACCATAACCCTACTACAGAATTCTTATACTTGATAGAAGGGTCAGATAATCCTTCGAGTAGAAGATTCATCCCTACAACGGTTAGACTCATACGAGAGCTACGCAACAGGGTCAAATCAATTACTATGAGATTATTTAATCTAACTGCAAGTGACTTAGCATCTTCCCGTCCACAAGCTGCTCTACGCAAAATTCCAATTCACTGCTGCTATCCGGAATACTGGATTCATACCATGTTGTTGAGCTAAAGAGTAACCTCATGGTCACCTCCCGTGACTTCCGAAGAAAACTTTGGCTATTGAAGTCTGCCCTAACCATATTGCCACTCATGGCTCCATTATTCCTACTAATCCTCCCGATCATACTGTCCGACTACCTACTACAAAAGGTGAATGTTACCAGAACCACTGTAATCTTGCATTTCTCCCAGTCTCCAACAACCTACCACTTCTCAAATCAAATCATACTGTAGCCTGCTCGCATTTATGTGGCTGAAACGCCCTGGACTAAAGCATCTAAAGGAATTCGTGAGTGAATCACAAATCTGTCACATTCTCACTGTCGAATAAGGACTGTTGAATGCTACCATACTAACTGACCATTAGTAAATGCTATGGGCCACCCTGCAACCTTACTATACTACCATGCTAATAGCTAACTAATGAATGTTACAGGCTACCACACAGTCTTACAACGTTTCTAATCTATCTGCCAACTAGTGAATGTTACGGATCACCCCATAGTCTTACACCACTTCTACACTATCTACTAACTGGTGGATGCTACAGACCACCTCATAGTCGTACCACACTCCAACACTATCTGCTATCTAGTGAATTCTACTAGCCTCCCCGCAGTCTTACAACACTTCTACACTATCTGTTGACTAATGCTACGGGCCACCCCACAATCTTACCACATTTCCCCCTGCTATCTGGTTATTGTAAATACTACGGCTATTACGCAGTCTTACAACACTTTCCACACTTACTGGCTACTAGTGAATGCTACGGCTATCCCACACTCTTACAACACTTTTCATGATAACTTGGCCACTAACCATGGTCTTTCGCTGACTACTAAACCGATCAAACCCAAGGTTGAGCATACATGCACGATCTAATATCCCAAGCTAAACTCATGTCCTCACTAAAATACCCAACCCGATTTTCTGAAACCTGCTATGAAACATTCCAAGAACGTGATCTCCTTATTGGCAAGTTTTCCGAACTTCTAATTCATGCTATCCCCAATCCATACAGCTGATTGGGCCGTCTTTCTTCCTGACAAGGATGCGAAACTTATCTGAGTTTCAAAACCACTCTTGCTTTTGAGTACATGATCATTTCTCCCCCACTTAGCTTCGACTAAGTCTTTACGACACACAAGAATTGAAGGATTCCAAATCCTTCTTGCTTTCTAATAATCCACTGATTGCAACCTGTGCTTACCAATGCTAGCAATCACTTACCAGTTAAACCCTAAGATCGCCCATCCTCTAAAATCTTGAAGAGTACTCTTGTAATTTGGTCATGTCTAACACCTCAATCCACCTCCTACGCTGACAACTGGAGGCCTTAATCTTCACCCTGCCTGACGAATCCTCGTTCCCACTTCCAATCTCATAGCTCCACTGAGCTCTAATCAACCACGACTCATGCGAAAAATACAATTCTCTTGGAACCTCCAATGGTCAAACAACCTATGTGACTACTCCCGTATCCTTCTACTACCACTCTTCTCCCAGCGACGGTAGTGCTAGAACCCAGGATTTCCCTTAAGGCTACGCCGCTCATACCAGAACAGATGATGAAACCACTATGCCCCATCGATACAGGGGGACTTGCACTGAAGAACCTAACTCCAGACCTTCTATGTAATACCCCTGACTGATCTCTACTACGAGCTAAGAGAACACTGAACACTCCAAACCAGCGAAAAAAGTTACAACCTTCACTAACTAATTATAACTCACGGTATGAAATTGGCATATGCCATTTCTTGAAAATATAATCCAAACACAAGTAGAATACACTTATTCAAGCTCAGTGAGAATCCAAAGTAGATACAATTACTGATCAAGAGTAATTACACATTTCATACATTAGTATCATAAAATATTTTCAAAAGTATAGCATCTATATTTCCAAACATTTCAATCATATTTTCAAAACATTCGATCTTCCAAAAAGTTCTTTTCTTTCAAAACATTCTTGCCTTTAAGGCACTCTTTCAAATCACACTTTCCAAAAAAATTGACGCTTTGTTTCAAAACATTTCATATATCAAAGCACTGAATTTCATTATCATAAAATCATTTTGCCATGTACCCCAAAGTGGGAAAAAATGCAACACGTACTCACCTCAATCACACATGGGTTAGCTCGTGCTCTTCTAGTTCCTTTCCCCATATCAATCCTCTTCAAACCCTACCTACACCATATGTGGACATAATTCATTAAAATGATCAAAATAACCCTCAAAGGTTCAAATACTAAATTTTATTCACTCATACCATTCCTCGTGCAAAAATATGAATGTAGGTGAAAACCATGTGTAAATCCTAGTCTGTATACAAAATTTATAAAGAAAACAAGAAAATCTCCAAATCAGGGATTTATACGGGCCTTGTAAATTAAATCATGCATTTACACAGGCCGTGTTTTCATGTCTGGCCACACCCAAAATTCGATTTTTCTCAAAATAACACCCTACTTTGCATAGTTCTTGAAGACCCATTTCTCATTCTCTTTGTACCATTTATTTAGGTTCTTACACATGTTTAGGATGTGTTTTATCATCTTAAAACACCCCACTTAATCCATTAGGTGTTCACTGAAACCTTTAGATCATGATGATCCTCAAGTGTTTAAAAGAAGGGTAAACTAGTCCATTTTTCACTTGAACATTCCAAAGCTCACAAGGCTTGTTCCCAACTTATTGAACACTCAAATAAATGTTTTCAAGCACATAAAACTTAATTAATATCATTCTAAGTACATAAACTAACCATGGAATCACCAATTCTATTCCATGTTTCCCAAATTGCCCTTTAGGCTAAAACAATCACTAGAACCACTTATAGATCAAGAGATCCTTCACGTTTATGTTCCAATTCCATCTCTAAAGTGTCAATTCATGTTCATTAATGTCATTCACTTGAAATACGTCAATCATCATATAGTTATCCCTAGATTTCCCAAAATACCCTTATGGCTAATTTTTTCGTATATCAATATAGGAATCAAGAAACATCTCATTTTTTGAATTCAAATAATTCCAATAATATCCATTCATGGTTATGAACTTCATTTGCTTAGCAATTATATCAAAATGCATGAAATCCATTGATGTCCTCATATTTTTCCCTAAGTCACCTAAAATTCATGTTTGATTCTACCGTCATGGATGAATTTGAGCATTCCAATTGGTTTTATTGCTATAAAATATCATATAGGTCATAGAATCCTATCTCATTTCACCATAAATTGCAATATCCCTCATTTGGGTTTTCTAGGATTCATGGAGTTTTTAACCCAAATCATCAAATCCATCAATACGATGATTGAATCGAGATTAGATGTAACATCCCAAAATTTAGGACCAAAAAAATTTGTTTTTGATATAACAATTTAGAAAACATTTATAAGAAACATCATTAAGTCACTTCATTTCATAAAACTATAATCTCATGTCTTAAAGTCATACTATAAAATAGTAACAATGTTAGAGTACAATCCCAAGAAATCTCATAGTGCGAAATCCTGCGTTTGTATGTAACATGTCGCTACCATGCCGGATCTTTCCCATTCGCTGAGGAGGTACTTGAAACAAAACTGAAAATTATAAGCACAAATCTTAGTGAGTTCCCCCATCATACCACGTACCATACAATCATATAGCATACATTCTGTCAAGCATATCTGGGTGCCTGACCTACCCTTTCGGCCCCCTCGACCGGTGACTTTGCCTAGCATATCTAGGTGCTGGCCTACCCCTTCGATCCTCTCGACCGTTCTCAGGGGATTATCCCCCCTTACTACTATCACATATTATCATAAAATCATACTCTGTTTAGCATGGCTGGGTACTAACTACCCCCTTCGGCCTTATCGGCCGGTAACTTAGGGACTATCTCCCCTTACTGCTACAATCATATAACATCATACCATGCTAAGATATAAACATATCAAGTAATAGCAAACACATATAATTATCACAAAGACAATTATCTAACATACATTCCTACTAGTGGGTCGGCATTGTGGTTGTAGACCCACCGTTACTGAAAGGTAACTCACCTCGTGATACTGCGTGTCTAATCCCATGGAAAGTAGTCTCTAACAGCTGCTCCGATGAGTCCCGTCTATCATGGTCATATTAACACTAAATCAGAATCTATGACATTACTCGGGGGTAAAATGACCATTTTACCCCTTGGTCCAATTTTAGAACATTCATAAGACCCTACTCTAGCGTATTAAATCAGACGCACTCGTGGTCCCCAAGACTCCCTAAAGGTCCACAAATGGAAAATTGGGCCCAACCCTTTAAATGTGACTTTTTTTCACAATTTCTAATAAGTCTTTAGCCCCAAACAGAATAATCCCAAATGGCCCAATATGGCCCAATACTTCCGATTCCAGATTCCTGGGTCTAATTGTGCTTTACAGTAGGTTATGAGGCCCAACAGTCCAGGCCCAAATGAATCCACTCTGCATGTGTATGGGCAGCGTACTTGTCACGTACGCCTGACGTACGCTGGTCTTGACCGCATACGGGAAGTTGACCCAGTACGTGCGACGTACTAAGGAGTAAGCCCAGCGTACTGGCCAGCTTCCTTGGGACTTCAACCATGACTTAATCCATTAAGCCTTTACATCCAAAATGTAGATATGGGTCCTTTAAGACCTCCTAAGCCATAAAGTCACGATCTTTATGTGCTTGCATTCATGGTTGGGGTCAAATATGGTTTTGGGTCCTTTTGGCAAACTTTAAAACCCACTAACACTTGCATGGTTGTGCCTTAACCATCAAGTTCTGATTTTTATGACTCTTATTGCCTCTAAGAGTCCAAAAGGACAACTATTAAGGTATGAAATTGTTAAGATGCAAGAACCATCAATAATGGAGTCCAAAATTAACCTTAAACATGCCCTACTAGCAATCTAAGAATATAATGACCAAGTTTGGGACTTGATACCTCAAGTGGGGCAGAAATGATGCTAATCTTTCGGATCTACAAGTTCTTGGTTGGTCCTTGCTCCTTCTTCAAGCTCCTTTCTCTTCTTCGTACCAAAATGCACTCAAATGGCCTCCAAATAACAAAGACACACCAAAGAGGGTTAGGGTTTTCGTGGTAACTGCTTAAGGGTGAAGGGAGGCTCAACAAACAGGGAATGTTCTTTATATATGGATTAAACCCTAAGTTTTAGGGTTTAAAGGGTTGCACATGTACCTTGGGCATACTCCTGGTACGCTGGGCGTACATGCTTGGCTCCCGCGTTACCTTTCCACGAGTACGTTGGGCATACCTAGAAATGTACGCCCCGCGTACTCTGCTTCCTCGGCCCATTAACAAGACCCAAAGCTCAAGCCCAACTAACCACTCTACACTTCAATTATGATGAATAATGATAATAATACCTGGAAAATCTCGGATGCTACAAATCTCCCCCACTTGAATTAGAGTTTGTCCTCGAAGTCTGTTATCGTCGCTGAAAATAACTCGGGGTAATGCTCTCTCATCTCATCCACCTGAATATCCTCGAGAGGTACCACTGTAGAGTCGTCTACTATGCATTTCCACAGCTAGGAGACGTGAAAGGTGCTATCAATCTGACTAAGCTCGGCTGAGAGATCCAGCCGATATGCCACCTTGCCCACCCGGAAAACGACCCTGAAAGGACCGATGTACCTGGGGCCCAACTTGTCCCACTTCCTGAACCATATGGCACCTTTCCAAGGTGACACCTTTAGGAGGACCATATTCCCGACCTAGAATTCCAGGTCTGAACGACACTTGTCGGCATAACTTTTCTACCGACTCGGCGCAGCCTGAAGCCTGCTCCGGACCTGGTGGATCCTCTCCATCATCTTGAGTGCCACTTCGGTACTCCCCATGACTCTCTTTACAACCTCACCCCAACAAATCGAGGTCCTGCATATCCTCCCATATAACATCTCGAAAGGAGGACGATCGATACTCGCATGATAGTTGTTGTTGTAGGAAAACACGGCTAATGGAAGGTAGGTATCCCAACTACCACCGAAGTATAGAACACATACCCGTGGCATATCCTCCACATTCTGGATAGTTCGCTCGCTCTGGCCATCTGTATGTGGGTGAAAAGCGGTGCTAAAGTGTAGACGAGTACCCAACTCGTCATGGAATTTCTTCCAGAATTTGGATGTAAACCACACATCTCTATCTGAAATCACTGAGACTGGCACTCCATGTCGGACCACAACCTCCCGAATTTAGATGTCGTCCAGTTTCTCGACCGATATGCTCTCCTGGATCGATATGAAATGGGAACTCTTGGTCAATCGATCCACGATGAACCATATGGAATCCACTCCTCGTGCGGTCCTAGGAAGTTTGGTGATGAAATCCATAGTAATATCTTCCCATTTCCACATGGGAAAATCTAGTGGCTGCATCCTGCTATATGGCCTCTAGTGCTCGACGTTGACCTTCCTGCAGGTCAAGAACCGCCCTACATACCATGCTACATCCCGCTTTATGCAAGGCTACCAGTAATGTAGATGAATATCCATGTACATATCTGTCACCCCGGGATGGATAGAAAACCTAAATTTGTGCGCCTCTTCCATCAATACCTGGTGCACACCTCCATGATAAGGGACCCACACCCTCCAGTGAAGAGTCAACAATCCACAGCTGTCATATTCGAAGGAGGAAACTTAACCCACAATACGCTCGCTCTTGCGATGTTCCTCATTCATGGCCTCCTTTTGGGCCTCCCGAATCTACTCCAACAGGGGAGTCACAACCGTCATCCTCATACAAACATCCCTGATCAGTGCTGCCTTGCGGCTAAGTGCGTCGGCCACGACATTGGCCTTTCCCGGGTGGTAGAGGATCTCACAATCATAATCCTTTACCACATCAAGCCACCGACGCTGCCTCATATTCAGATTTGGCTGATCCATGGGGTACCTTAGGCTCTTGTCGACTGTGTAAATGGTACAATGAACCCCATGGAGGTAATGATGCTAAATCTTGAGGGCAAAGACAACCGCCCCCAACTCCAAATCATGTGTCGGATAGTTCCCCTCGTGAGGCTTCAACTACCTGGAAGCGTAGGCAATAACATGCCCTCTCTGCATCAGTACCGCGTCCAAGCCTGAGATGGACGCATAGAAATATACTACAAAATCATACATGCCCTTTAGCAGGGCTAAGATTGGCACCTCGCACAATATATGTCTCAATGTCTCAAATGCAGCCTGCTGCTCAGGCCCCTAGCGAAAGACTACGACTTTCCTCGTCAACCAGGTCAGGGGCACATCTATCTTGGAGAAGTCCTGAATGAATCTCCGGTACTAACCTTCCAGTCCCAAAAAGCTCTGAATCTCAGATGGAGACCTCGGAACCTCCCTCCTCATCACGGCCTCCACTTTGGCCGGGTCGAATGAAATCCCGTTCTGGTTGACAATGTGCCCTAGGAACTGCACCTCGCGCAACCAAAACTCGCACTTGGAGAATCTAACATTCAAGCTCTCCCTCTTTAAAGTATCTAGAACCTCCTGCAAGTGCTCCTCATGCTACTCCTGCGTCTTGGAATAAACCAAGATGTCATCGATGAATACAATCACAGACCGATCCAACATCGGTCTGCACACGCGGTTCATGAGATCCATGAATGTGGTAGGAGCATTAATGAGCCCGAAAGGCATGTCCACAAACTCATAGTGACCATAACGCATCCGAAAAGCAGTCTTCTACACATCCTCCTCTTTGACTCTCATCTGATGATAACCGATCCGAAGTCAATCTTGGAGAACCAAGATGATCCCTGTAGCTAGTCAAAGAGGTCATTAATCCTCGGAAGTGGGTAACGGTTCTTCACTGTTACCTTATTCAGCTCCCGATAATCTATACATATCCGATGCGACTCGTCCTTTTTCTTCACAAATAAAATCGGGGATCCCCAGGGTGAACTGCTCGGTCTAATGAATCCCTTGTTTAACAGTTCCTGTAACTTTGTAGACAACTCCTGCATCTCAGGATAAGCCAACCGTTACGGTGCCTTGGCTATTGGAGTTGCACCAGGAACTAGGTAGATCCTGAACTCTACCTGCCACTCCGGAGGTATCCCAGGCAGCTCTTCGGGGAATACATCCGTGAACTCTCGTACCACTGGCACATCACCCACCGTCTCCTTACCCGCCTCCGAGGTATTAATAATATAGGCAACATATCCTACGCAACCCTACTTGAGGTAGCGCCTAGCTTTCGATGCTAAACATAAAGTTGGTCCCTGCTGTGGCCTCTCACCCTGAATCACCAGCTCTCTCCCACTTGGGGTCCTGATTCGTAACAACCGATGCGCACAGTGGATCACCACCCCATTGTGGCTCAACCAATCCATATCTATGATAACCTTATTTCCCCGCAAAGGTATGGGAACCAAATCTACTAAGTAGCGCTCTTCGTACAACCTTAAAAAACAATCTCTAAAAACCTTCGATGCCCGTACTGATCGATCATTTGCAATCTCAACCTCTAGGGGGCACTCCAAAATTCCCGAAGACTCAGGGAACCTCTTGCTAAGTGCAAGAGAAACAAATGATCGAGTGGCACCTAAATCGAACAACACCTGTACTTGGATACCGTTCACATGGAACGATCCTAAGAAAACATACAGCATGACATATCAATATCATAAACAACATATAATAAAAGCTAGGGAGAAGAAATCATACCTGTCACCACATCGGGTGCGACGCGTGCCTCCTCAATACTCAGCTGGAAGGCTTGGCTGCTTACCACTGGAGCCTATATCTTGCCCTTCCAGCCAACAGTACTCTGCAGGGTCGCTGGATCCGGCACCATCACTGGCGTTGTTGCTGTTGTTGTCAACTGAGGGAAATTGGCCTCTTTATGGCCTCACTGGTTGTATTGGAAACACAGAAACTTCGATGTTTGAAATGTGGGCGCAGGGCAGTACAATCCTTGCTGAAGTTCCCCGTCTTGCCACACTTGTAGCAGCACGATGATCCCATCCTACAAACCCCCTCATGAGTCTTGCTGCACCTTCCGCAACGACCCCGACCATGCTGGCCCCTCGACCTGGATTCAGATCCCTTGGGCTTTTTTCCTGTAGTCCCAGTCACATGCCCTCTTCCGCCTTCCTCTTCCTGATGTGCTCCAAGTTAATCTCCCTCTCCCTTACCTTGGCAATCATGGAATCTAGGTTCGGGCATGCTGAGAAGCTGACATGCACCCGGATGTCAGCTCTCAATATGTCATAGTAGCGGGTCCTCTATATCTCCTCATCCCCCACATACTGGGCACCGACAATGCCCTCTCTTGGAATTTAGCAGTGATTTCCACCACTAACTCCGTCGTCTGCCTCATGTCGAGAAACTCCCTGTCCAGCTACTGAAGCTCCACAACCGGCGTAAACTCCGCCCTAAACTTGGTCACAAAGTCAGTCCAGGTCATTGCCTCAATGGTTGCAGCTTCCAAGGAATCACCAACTGACTCCCACCAGTCTCTAACTCTGACCTTCAAACATCCCGCAGCATATCGAACCTTCGACCCCTCAGGGAAGAAGCTCGTCAACTGTGCAGACTCCATGTCTGCAATCCATCGTTTGGCAGCAATGGGGTCCTTCGCTCCATGGAAATCTGTCGCACCACTACCCCTAAAGTCCTTGAAGGACAGTGTGTGTGATCCTGACTGGCTGAGCGCCATGTCTCTCCTGAACGCCCTGAGGAGATCATCCACCAACTCTATGATCCTTTCCTTGATCAACCCGAAAATTACCGTGTCGACTCGATGATGCCTCTCGTGATTTCGGACACTATGAACTCACTTAGTCCCTCATCCGCAGGCTCGGAACCTGCACCCGAACCTGATCCTGAATCGGATCCTGACCCTGAACCTCCCCCTCCATGACGTGTGATCATCACCATTCTGAAACAGAACACATAATCTTCAGAATCATACATAAATATCGAGAAGTCTCATACACTCTACAGTTTCCTGATTCCATCTTAGCCTTCCTTAACTTAAGTACGGATCCTTTGCTTTCAGTAGTACGGGCCCATACTAACTTCCACATCTATCCATACTTTCCTCAAGGA
This sequence comes from Lactuca saligna, assembly GCF_052625555.1. Taxonomy (NCBI): domain Eukaryota; kingdom Viridiplantae; phylum Streptophyta; class Magnoliopsida; order Asterales; family Asteraceae; genus Lactuca; species Lactuca saligna. The sequence goes on from NC_136423.1 coordinate 31,104,843, forward strand.
TTGCTTCGACTTCACTAAGTCCCTTATACTACTGTTGCACTCTTTGCAAATCCCATCCTAGGCTTACCCTAGAGTAACTCTCCAACTCACCCTCCGCCATCAGCTACATAAGAAGTCCCTGCTACCCTCACTCAACTAACTTGCGAATACCATCGCATATCACTAAGACCAGATAATTCTTCGAATGAGAGGTTCTGCCTTACAATGGTTGGACTCAAACAAGAGCTGCGAAATAGGGCTAAACCTAACCTTCAGAAATTATTTAATCCTTACAATACATAATGTAATGTATTCACTTATTTGTTAAATAAAGATAACTAGAACTCCTATTAGCACAAAGCAAGCAGCATCCGAACATTAAGAAAACCTATCAAACGTACTCTATCCAAGCTATCATATATCTGGCTAATCAGTATTATCTTGTAGCTCAATAAACATATATAGCAGTCATATCATGCATATTCCTAGATCCTCATCCCTATTCTAGCATGCAGTTCTCATAATCATATCATATCATAACATAACATGTATAGGTATCTTGGGGAAAACTTACTTGAGCTCGTTCGGTCACACACATCAGACACCTTGTTCTTTTCAAAATTATGTTCTCTTTTTCAAATCCTTTTCAAACTTCTTTTTGTGAAAGGGTCTTATATTTGAAAATTTATACCAAGTCCTTAGTTTTAGTTCAGACACACCCAGGAGTGTGCTCGAATCCCTCAAACCAAGGCTTTGATACCAAATAAAACATCCCAAAATTTAGGACCAAAAAATTTTGTTTTTGATATAACAATTTAGAAAACATTCATAAGAAACATCATTAAGTCACATCATTTCATAAAACCATTATCTAAAGTCTTAAAGTCATATTATAAAATAGTAACAATGTCATAGTATAATCCCAAGAAATCTCCTAGTGCGGAATCTTGCGTTTGTGTATAACGTGTCGCTACCACGCCGACTCTTTCCCATTCGCTGAGGAGGTACTTGAAACAAAACTGAAAATTATAAGCACAAAGCTTAGTGAGTTCTCCCATCATACCACATACCATACAATCATATAGCATACATTCTGCCAGGCATTTTTGGGTGCTTGACCTACCCTTTCGGCCCTCTCGACCGGTGACTTTGCCTAGCATATCTGGGTGCTGGCCTACCCCTTCGGTCCTCTAGACTGTTCTCAGGGGATTATCCCCCGTTACTACCATCACATGTTATCATAAAATCACACTCTGTTTAGCATGGTTGGGTATTAACTACCCCCTTTGGCCCTATATGTCGGTAACTTGGGGACTATCTCCCCCTACTGCTACAATCATATAGCATCATAACATGCTAACATATAAACATATCAAGTAACAGCAAACACAGACAATTATCACAAAGACAATTGTCTAACATACACTCCTACTAGTGGGTCGACATTGTGGTCGTAGACCCACCGCTACTGAAAGGTAACTCACCTCGTGATACCGCGTGTCTAATCTCTTGGAAATTAGTCTCTAACAGCTGCTCCAATGAGTCCCGTCTATCATGGTCATATTAACACTAAATCAGAATCTATGACATTACTCGGGGGTAAAATGAGCATTTTACCCCTAGGTCCAATTTTAGAACATTCATAAGACCCCACTCTAGCGCATTAAATCCAACTCACCCATGGTCCCCAAGACTCCCTAAAGGTCCACTAATGGCCCAATTTTCCAAATTGGGCCCAACCCTTCAAATGGGACTTTTTCACAATTTCTAATAAGTCTTTAGCCCTAAACAGAATAATCCCAAATGGCCCAATATAGCCCAATACTTCCGATTCCAGATTCCCGGGTCTAATTGTGATTTACAATGGGTTATGAGGCCCAACAGTCCAGGCCCAACCCTCTAAGGCCCTAAAGCCCAAATGAATCCACTTTGCATGTGTATGTGCGACGTACTTGTCACGTACACTCAACGTACGCTGGCCTTGACCGCATACGGGAAGTTGACCCTGTACGCATGGTGTACCAGGGAGTACAGCCAGCGTATTGGCCAGCTTCCTTGGGACTTCAACCATGACTTAATCCATTAAGCCTTTACGTCCAAAATGTAGATTCGGGTCCTTTGAGACATCCTAACCCATAAAGTCACGAACTTTATGTGCTTGCATGCATGGTTGGGGTCAAATATGGTTTTAGGCCCTTTTGACAAACTTTAAAATCCACTAACACTTGCATGGTTGTAGCTTAACCATCAAGGTCTGATTTTTATGACTCTTAGTGCCTCTAAGAGTCCAAAAGGACAACTATTAAGGTCAGAAATCGTTAAGATGCAAGAAGCCTTAATAATGGAGTCCAAAAGTAACCTTAAACATCCTTATTAGCAATCTAAGAATATAATGACCAAGTTTCGGACTTGATACCTCAAGTGGGGCAAAATGATGCAAATCTTCTGGATGTACAAGTTCTTGGTGGATCCATGCTCCTTCTTCAAGTTCCTTTCTCTTCTAAGTACCGAAATCATACCAAAATGCACTCAAATGGCCCCCAAATAACAAAGACACACCAAATAGGGTTAGGGTTTTCGTGGTGACTGCTTAAGGGTGAAGGGAGGATGAACAAACAAGGATAATGTTCTTTATATATGGAGTAAACCCTAAGTTTTTGGGTTTAAAGGGCTGCACACGTATGTTGGGCGTACATGCTTGGCTCCCGCGCATCCTTTCCAAGAGTACGCTGGGTGTACCAGGCAATTATGATAATAATTGCCCAAAGTTCAAGCCCAACACACCACTCTACACTTCAATTATGATGAATAATGATAATAATACATGGAAAATCCCGGATGCTACATTAGAACCATGAAAACCACTCAAGGGAGGTTAGAAAACCAAAACCTAATCATCCAATGAGATAAAAATCAGATATAACTCCAACTCCACAAATGAAACTCGAATTCTACACTAAGGAACGAAGAAAGTATACCTTACACCGCTTGATTTCATCAAAATTTGCACCAATTGAACCAAGAAAGCTTGATTTTGAATCCTAGGGTTTTTCTTATGCATGAATCGCCATCTCCCAGCATCCCTTCTCCTATTCTCGTTCTCACTTGGCTGAAATAAAGAGGGTGCACTCTTATTTTCATATTTTTCACATTTAGTCCCTTGAGTTTGAATCTTTTGTCCAAAACACACCAAACTTCAATATTTGTATTTTAAATTTAAGTTTTGACATAGTAATTCCTCATCCATCCATTTTATAACTTTTTTCTAATTCCTTCCATTAATTGAGTCAACCCTTTGGTCAACTCACTTTGTTAATTTGGCATTTTTGGCCCTTTAACTTTTAAAATGTTATTATTTCCACTTCTAACTTTATAAACTTCATATTGACTTATTTTATGAGTATTTCTTAGTGATTTAACTTTATTAATCATTTTCATTTATTTACTATATTAATTTAAGAACCTAGTCTTAAATTTTTAGGATGTTAGAGTTTGTAATAATAAGGAGAGCATTTATGTCTTTTGCACAAATGAGAGATGGAATGCGATTCCATGTTCAACTTTTTTGTGTATGACAAAAGAATTGCAACTATTGTCTCATATATTGTGATGCATAACAAACATGGCTTAAAGGGAATATCAGGTACTTTAATCCTTTCATTTTTCTTAAAAAATAAAATTTGAAATAAAATCTTCTTATTAACATTTACCACCTCTTACCCCTGCAAGGGCATACATGTCATTTTTTGTATTCTTATGTTTTGTGGCAGGAAGCTTTAAAGTCATATGCTTAGTATCTAATGCAGTTTACACGCCTAAAATGACCGGAAGGCTTAGGGACGTAAGAGAATATGGAGCTAAATTTCTTACATGGATGCAAATGTTTATAGGGCAATCTTATAAACAATATGAGAATTTACATAGTTACCTGGTAAGATTTATAAAATTTTAAATTATCATATTTCAGATTTTTCATTTCGAGTTTTTATATTATACTTTGCAACTACAACACCTAAGGAATTATTTAAGGATATAACGGCAAAATATTGATTTTCACAGTCCATCCACTTTGGTATGTACCTCTTTGTATCACTTCTCCTTATATCTTCAATTTCCTTTTAGCTAGAAGGGTAAATTGGTCTTTTTCTCAAAACTAGGCTTTATTCATACAACACTAATTGTTTATCTTTGTGTTGCCTGGATAAAAAGTGATGTTTAAAACATATTTGAAAAGATGATGGCATAATTTCATTTATTTGTTTATTATAAATTTGCAGTTTCATTTTTTCCTATTTGAGACATTGTATTTTTGAGAAATCTACCCAATTATAAACTCAGTGTGCACACGGTAACATCATGAATCCCAGGTATAAATTTAAATTATTTTATATTCATTTTGATAGGGCAACTCGACGAGTTGGAGGCCCCAAATCGTCGAGTAGAGATCAAGATGGTCGCGTAAATTTTAGAATCAACTCGATGAGTTGGAGGACCCCAACTTGACGAGTTGGATCTGAGTAATAAAACCCTAATTTTCAGGGTTCGCACCCTATTTAAAGGACCTTAAGCCCTTTATCCCACCTCCCTCATCACCTTATCACCCTGAGACAAACCCTAATCGATCTATCTTCCACTGTGAGAGAGATCTAAAGAGTGAGGCTAAGAGTGTGTGTTTTGGTGCATTCTTTGAAGGAACTTGAAGAGTCAAGGATTTGGAACAAGAAGGAGACCTTGGACCCGACATCTATTCTGTTGTAGTAGCAAATTTGAGGTAAAAAGCCATTACCTTGACCACTTGTTTGTTAGATCTCTCCATTAGGTAGTTTATGGCCATTTTTAGCATTTTCTTGAGTCATTATTGATTTTGAGCTTACCTTGAAGCTAAGACTTCAGATATGGACATTATTAGGCCCTTTAGGCCTAAAGACTTGAGCTTTATCAAGCTTTTCCCAACTTCCATGCCTTAAACCCTTTGTTGAGCTTTGTTTTGGAAAACTTAGCCCTAGATGCCATGCATGGACGTAAAGCTTGCAACTTTATGTGGTATTTCAGACTTAGAAGGATAGATCTAGAGCTTGGGGCCTTAGTCTCGCTTAAAACCATATGAATGAGCGATTTGGCTGAAGGAACTCAACGAGTTGGTTAGCCAAATCGAGGAGTTGGTTAGGGTTTTCCCCGTTATCCTGGACGTTGTACAAACTCGGCGAGTTGAGTTGGATTTTCCCGATTTTTCTGAGAACCGAAGGAACTCAATGAGTCGCATAGGTGCACTCAACGAGTTAGGTCAGCATGGACTGTTGGCTTCAGTGTTGACTACCGTTGACTTTTAGGGTTTAGTCAAGTTCTGGACTTTAGGGACCATGGAGGGGTAAAATGGTCTTTCACCCTTTCTGAGAGTTAGTAAAGGAGTTAGCTTAACATCTTTGGAGTTGTTAATTAGAGATGATTATGAAATATGTAGGCGGAGTCTAGACCGATAGTTGAGTACGAGACCTACTTGATTTACTTACGAGGTAAGTCATCCCACTATACTTACTTGAGTGGTAATATTGTGTGATCGGAGGGTCTTATGTGAGTTATTGATCGGAGGGTCTTATGTGCTTATACTGAGTTATGTGACATTATGCATTTTGTGTTTGTGATTTATGTTGTATATTATTCTGTGTCTTATTAAGTTAGGACCAAAGGGTCCAAACTGAGCTGTGGAACTGGAAGGTCTTCACTGAGATACAGGACTGGAGGGTCCAACCCAAGTTGTGGGACCGGAGGGTCTTCACTGAGACACATGACCGGAGGGTCTTCATCAAGATATAACCATGAGAGACTAATTATTTATGTGTGGTATTTCGGGGAACTTGCTAAGCTTTGTGCTTACATTGTTGTGTGAAATGTGTTTCAGGTACCTCTCAGGATCGCGGGAAGGCGTCAACATGATTGTACACACCAGCTAGTTGATTGTGTTTTTGGAGGATTATGGGATATTGTTAAACAATTTATTGTTTTGTGTTTGGTACAATTTACAAATTGGGTTTGAGAAATGTTAAACTGTGTTTTTGTGTGGATTTAAAAATGAAAATTTTATTTGAAAATTTAGAGTGTTACACACACAACCAAGACAAATTGCTGCCATGAGTGTTGCTGCTAGAGTTTCTCAAGAAATGAATGTCAGACTTGGGCATGAGGTATGTGGCCATATGCTTTGTTTTAACATTATGTTGTGAATATTTCAAACGCATAAATTGAAACTTTTTTTGTGGGATTTTGTCAACAAGTACATTTTCCTATGTGATTTACTGTGTTCTGAAACTATTTTGGTTTATGATTTCAGGTTTGCCTATTCTATATGCCTTGAAGATTATACTTCTGAAAACTGTGCTCAATTATATAAATGAATTTTCTAAACTTTGAATTTTATTTGTTTGTTTTTGGATATGAAGTTGTTAGTATGGTAGAATCTTTATTATTTTCTACAATCTAATTACTTATTTTATTTTATATTTTAGATAAAAATCATGTAGATATTAGTAACCTAAATTATAGAATCTCATGGGTATAATGTGCCCTTTTTTATATTGTTTAAATAAAAAAGTACTACTAAAATCTTAAAATATGTAACTAAAAATAACATTAATTTTTTAATCAAATGAGCATTTTTTTGGCACAAAATATGTTCCACAAAAAACTTTTCTTCTATAATGACAAATAAAAAATGCCAGTAAAAGTCTAAAAAACTACAGCAACAAAAACAAAAAATGTCACTAAAGGTTTTAGTGGGAGCACTTCTAGTTACACTTATTTTGTGTGTCGCGGATTCTCTGAGATATTTTTAGTGACATCTTTTTGGGATTTTAGTGGCACTCTTGGTGTGTCACTAAATGATATTTTTTTGTAGTGCTTTTTAAGTCAATATTTGTTAAAGAAAATATAAAATAAAATAAAAATGGTATACAAGTCCTTTTAGATGGGATGTGGACCAACTACAATAGGAATTGAAACCACATGGACCTTCTATGATACTAAAAAAATTTGAGATTAAATTTGATATTCTAGAAAACCACATCAAGCATTTATTAAGATTTGTCTTGATCTATTTATATCAAACAAGAATCCTTAAGGCTAGGGTTTGGACAACATCTTATTACATGTTGATATATCCAAAATGTCCATATCATCATGGTAGTCACATTTTTTGTATTATAACACTCAATATAAAAATGTACAACACCAAATAACATATGATAACACCTACAATTTTCTATTTATTTATTTATGTTTTTAATTTTTATTTTTCTAATTTGTTTTATTATTTTTAATTTATGTCGTAATATTTAAAAAAACAAATAAATTAATAAAACATAATTAAATTAAATACTTAATTAAACATGCCATTTTTAAAATAAAAACGACATTACAAAGGAAAAAAAACATTGACCGAAAACATATTATAGTCCTAATAATTTTAAAAACATAAACTTATACACTATTCTTTGCCTAAATATTTCCGCTCAATCTTCACATTCATTTTTTGGAGCACCTCCGCGCGTTTCGGTGCATATTCTCCTCGCTAGTTTGAACTTTGAAGAATTGTCAAATCATTCGTCATGCGATCTTCCTTGGCTTCACGACGAATTAACTCCAAATGCTCACGTTGCAACTTATATCTTTTACGCGCGATTTCATTGTGGTCATCAAATTTCTGTTTTCATTTCCGCTTGCTCTCGAAGTCTACTTTCGCTTTCCACCGCATGTCGTTGAGCTCACCTCGCTTTTTCACGACCTATCGGTCTTTGAGATGGGGATATCTCTTCGATATCATTGAACTCCTCCGGTATCTCATCTGTATCCGCATTGGGGTCGATGTTCGTGCGTGTGTTCGAAGCGTCAACCGAACCCGAGCTGCGAGACTTCTTGGATTGTTGTTCCGAAAATGTGTTCGTTTTATTTCATTTTGGGTATTCCTTGACAATCTCCCAAATCTTTTCACGCTCGAAAACGTGACTCGTCTTGACATGATATTGGCCCATCGTCGCTCTATAAACATCAAAATCGTTTGCACCCCTTTGCTTATGCGATGAAAGTTTGTTGTAGATGGAATTGAACTTAGTACATTTCTTGCTTATTTGAGTCCATTTGCTACTCAACATATCATGATTACAATAATTTGCATCATTCTTCAAAATGGTCCTAAATTTCCGAATCACAACTTCCCAAAGAACGATTTTTCTCATATCGTTTCCTTCGGTTGGATTTTTTGATGTCCCGCACAATGACACCGCCAACATGTATTCTTCCTCCGCAGACCACCATGTTAGAGGTTCGTATTCCGATTGCTCCACCGTGACCACTTTCCCTTCCCTTCTTGCTCTCCATTTGTTTGCTGTTTTTTTCGACTCCCCCGCTTGCGTTTCGGGTACCGTTTCTTGCGTGGGTAGTGGTTGTTTTGTATTTGGTTGCATTGTAGCGAATGTGGTGAAAAAAGTTTTGTGGAAGGGTTGTAAGGAATTGTGGTGGGGGTGAGGCGTGATTGAAAAAGTTACCGGAAATTGGACGTTGCGGTGTGCCTTGAGTGTTGAGGATGTTTGCGTATAACTCGTGCAAAACCGAGAGGCAAAGATATATTTGTGTTTGAAGGAGGAGTTTTGGGGTTTTGATCCATATGGTTTTTTGTGTAAAAAATGAATTGATAAATGGTATGTAAAAATTGAATTAAGAAATGATATATATATATATATATATATATATATATATATATATATATATATATATATATATATATATATATATATATATATATATATATATATATATATATATATATACTAATTTTAGGTTCCCTTAGGAATAGTAATTTTTTTTGGATTTAGGTTTTTGCCGCAAATGTTTGCTAAATTTGACATTTTTCATCCTTTAAGTAATTTTTTTTTTTTTGACATTTTTAAGTGTTTATTAGGTTTTTTTATCTTTAGGTTTTCGCCACAAATCTTTAGTACTTTTGATATTTTTCATCCTTGCAGTCTAAACTTTTATATTTTGATGTTTTTGCCATAAATTTGCTGTGATTCTGACACTTTCCAACCTTGAAGTCAAAACTTTTGCATTTTGACCAAAAAAAAAAAAAAAACTCCTTTAGACTTTTGCCACCATATTTTTCTAATTTTGGCAACTTTCATACTATAGCCACAACATTTTTGGTTTTTCTCAATCAATGTTTTTTCTTTTGGTTGTACACTTTTAACATCTAATTTTAGAGGTTGTCGGCTTTCTCCTTTATTTGTAGCGATTTACACTTTCAATATATCTTTTAAAGTTTGCCAATTTTCAACTTCTATAACATAGTCCAAAAGCGGTGGAACCGCATGTCATTTTCTATGTACACTTTTAACATCTAATTTTAACGGTTGTCGGCTTTCTTCTTTATTTGTGCCGATTTACACTTTTAACACATCTTTTAAAGTTTACCGATTTTTAACTTCTATGACATAGTGAGCCAGCGTGTCCTTTTCTAGTTTGAAGTAATAATGTATATATATGTTGAGTAAAAAATGAAAAAAAAAAAAATAGTTTTTTTTTCGTTATTCAACGGTACATTTTATGACCATTACCAAAAAAAATTCAACACAATTCATCTGTTTCTTTCCGTTGCTACGATAACGGCCGGTAACATAATGCCTAAAAACGAGGACCCGAGGCGGTGTCCCTAGCGTTATGACGGCGTTATCCCGGTGCCACGTCGGAATAAAGCGTTTTCGCGTTGCCTGCTCCACCCATCTTAATAAAAAAATTGTGTGTCTTTTCTATTCAATAAATCATGAAAATAATGGGAATTTTATCCCCTTCCATATCATATTGGAGTCTAGTACTTTGATCTAAATACATAACTCATAACTTCTAACCTATTAAGATCTATCAATTCCTTTAGGCACTTCATACGTTACTCCACCTAGGTTAAAGAAGTTGTAATGTTGTACCGTTCTTTATAAGGTTCTCGATATAGTTCTCTTTATTTTGAAATCCAACTTTCTTCACTTTTTGTGTTGACCTTATCACAACCCATGACTTAAGATTATTTTTAAAAAGTTGAACTTCTTAAAAACAACCATCTCGTTTTTATAGGCATCACCTTGAGAAAGCCAATCATATTTGGCAGCTTCTTCAATTTTTTATTCGACCTTCCATCTACAACCCAGACTTGAGTTTATTTTGAAGAAGTTGTAGCTTCTTCTTAAAAACAACTATCTTGTTTTGATATTAATCGTCTTTAGAAAGTCACAAATATTTGACGAATAGATTAATATCAAGCTGTTTCAACCTATTTAATAACTCAACATGACATGGCATAATACGTGTATAGGGTCTAAATGTTGACATTGAATCAAATATACTATAGTAAATTGTTTTTGCAGTGTGGCGCCATTTGATCCCTTTTTAGTTTACATAATTATACATTTCAAAAAAAAAAAATTGTCAAAAGTCCTACTCAAAATACAAGAGAAAATTCGATACAATGATGGATCAAAATATTGACCGGTTAAAAAAAAGAATGAGAGAAAGGTAGAAGTCACGAAAATAAGGATATTAAAATTGACTTGTTGTATAACTTTGTTGGAAAAGGTATCGTACATATCATTCTTAAAGATGCTAAGAGTGGATTCCATCCTAGAAAAATGAAACAAGAAACAAGATTGTGTTGTGTAATTTTTAGTTATGAATAAAAGTTCGATTAAAAAAACATTTTATTTTTAATTCATACCATAAATGATCGGTAATACTACGCATATGAAAATCACTGCATGCAAAAATACTAGTCAAGATGTGATGTTTGCCACCAGTGACATTGTCCCGTTTGATAAAAAGTGCGACTCTGTATAGCCTATAGTCTAATGATGTAAAATTTTACTTACATTATTTTTGTAATTAAAAATAATATAGAAAATTTTTTATTCCAAAAATTTATGATCTTGTAATAATATAATTTGTTTTAATATGTTTCAATATTCTTTTTTTGTTTTTATTTGTAATATTTATGGTAATTCACATAAAGAAATAATGTAACACATGTTAACGTGTAAAGTGTAAACGGACTATATTATTGCTACTTGCAAAAATATATATGAATAGTAAGAAGAGAAATAAATGCAGTGGGGACATAGTAAAAGAAAAGATTCGGTGTGTAGAGGTCTAGGGTGGTAAAGTGGAATTGGTTGATGTGACAGCAGATTTTGTCCGTTTGTCGACCCACCAAAACACCGAGAATATTGCTCTCCTGCTTCTCCTCTTAATAATACATTTTCTTTTTCTGTTTATTTAATTCCAAATTAATAATATGATTCAATTATTTATCTTTTAGATTTTTAAATTATTGCAATAAATATCATTCAATTTCTCAAGTTATTTAACTCATTTAAACATCTTATGTTTGAGATCTGCAATGATCTTTGCTTCCAAATGATTTTTTATATCATTTTAAACATCTTATAAATACATTTCATCTTTTGTTTTTAATAGTATAGACATTTTTTTATTCATAGTTATGTATTCAAAACGAAAATAATTTTTACACAACTATTTTTATATCACAGTTTAAACGATCTAATATAAAAAGACATTTCATCTTTTTATCTTTAATAGTATAGACGTATCTTTTACTTATTATACATTTAAAAAAATTTGTTTCGTACACAATAATTTTTATTTATAAATATTAATTTATGTTTTATAAAATTATACAATATAATATTTTAAAATATAAATTGTTGTTTATGTTAAAAAATAAAAAATAAAAAACGACTCTAACTTTTATTTAAAACGTACACAAGATATTTATATTAATCTATTGAGATATAAATTTGATTGTGCAACAAGAATAAACTGAACATAGACTACAGTCTTACACCACAAATAAGCCAAAAGTCAAAGGTGAAAAAAAAAAAACTTAAAATGACAAGAAACGAATAAACTTATGGTTATAGTTTTTGCTCTATTTCAAGCTTATGTTTAATGCATTTGAATCGATAAAGTTTTGTTGGGAAACGTATATGAAAACTAAATATCTTCATAAGGTAAATGTGATTCACACCAGTTCATATGGATTCGTCAATCAAAAGATATAAAGAATTAAAGGATTTATTTTATTTTTTAAAATTTTTTTCTGAAAAATAGTGTGAGCAACTATATTTAGACATTCTTTGGTAAAAATAAACAAGCTTATTGTAACTTATTGTTTGGTAAACCATAAAAATATTTATTTTATTTTATGAACTAGTTTTAGATAAGCTATTTTAAAATAACTTTTAAGCTTATGAAGTTTTTTCAAAAAATATTTTAAATGTCTTTATATATATATATATACAGGGAAAGATTATTTGGAAAACAAAAAAAACCCTAAAAATCATAAAAATGCAAAAAAAAATACCTAGAGATCACAAAACTTTTTTTGACATTTTTTAAGAAAAAATCGCAGCTTTTTAAAAAAAATCGCTGAAAAAAAAATTTGAAAAAAAAACTTTTTTTATAAATATATATATATATATATATATATATATATATATATATATTATTTTTTTTTCAGCGAATTTTTATAAAAAGCTGCGATTTTTTATAAAAAAAATTCAAAAAAAAGTCTTGTGATCTCTAAGTATTTTTTTTATGCATTTTTATGATTTTTAGGGTTTTTTTGTTTTCCATAGAACCTAAACATATATATATATATATATATATATATATATATATATATATATATATATATATATATATATATATATATATATATATATATATATATATATATATATATATATATATATATCAGTGTTGTGAAAATCTCAACTAAATTTCGATTAATCTCCAATTAATCCTAAACGCTACTCAACCGACTAGCAGACTCCTAACAATTAATTCTTGCATACTCAAAATGAGTGAAACAGTAGAAAACGATGAATATTTTAACAATTTTAAGAAGTTCAATCTCAATACAAACTATTTGATAAATGACTATCATTGTATTAACTATATTAACCTATTTTGTTATAATATTAGTGGTATTTCTGAACTTTGTTATGCTATTAGTCATATTTAATTTTTAAAAATTCAACAAATTAGCAATTAATGATCTCCAATGAATCATCCGATTAATCTCAACCTGGTCTATTAATCTCAATCCCCCGATTAGCTAAAACAACGTGGTTTATGCTACTGATAGAAGAAAAAGGGCTTACACCTGCAATAAAACAGTGTGAAATATGCTTGAAAATTGGACACCCAACTTATATGTGTCCACTACTGCAAGAAGACATTGTTGCAATAAAAGTTATCGGAGGATATCAACAACAAAAAAATTTAATCAGCCTCCAAATTATTATTAGAATAATAGTTTTCAGCAAAGATTGTAATTTCAGCATATGCTTGGATTTCAGCAGCATAATTTTCAGAATAAACAACCCAGTTTTCAAAATATGCACCAACAGAATTATCAATAGCAATTTTAAAATCAAAAATTTGCAGCAGCAATCTGATAGCTCCAATGTAGCTTTAGAATATATTGTTAAAATCTTAACCACCTGTACTCAAGCATTCCAGAACGAAAACAGAGCAAGCATAAAAAATCTTGAACAATAAATGTCTCGGCTTGTCACTTGTGTGGGTCGACTGGAGTTTCAAGGAAAACTTCATGCTCAGACTGAACAAAATCTGAAAGATAACGTGAATGCGATTACCTTGAGAAGTGCGAAAAGTTATTAAGGTCGGAGCGAACCAGGAAAAGAGAAGGTTGAGGAAGAGATAGAAGAAATAGTGACTAAAAATAAACTGAAGAAGTTTTGGGTGAAAAAGATGAAGATAAAGAAACTCCAAGACGAGAAAATCCAATTCTAAAGGAGTACAAGCCAATGTCACCATTCCCGTCACAACTGAAGAGCACGAACCGCGAATGAGAGGGCGATGAGATTATGGATACCTTCCGAAAGGTAGAGATAAATATTTAGTTACTCGATATTATTAAACAAGTTCCTCGTTATGCTAAGTTTTTAAAAGATTTATGTGTTTCAAAAAAAGAAGTTGAAAAGTAATGGAACACTAAAAGCAGGAAAAATACATCTGCTATTTTACAAGAAGGTTTACCTCCAGAGTGTAAGGATCCGAGAATTTTCTTGATTCCTTGTAAATTAGCAAGTCTAACTTTTCTAAAAGTTATGCTTGATTTAGTTGCTTCAGTCAATGTTCTCCCGACATCTGTTTTTTTAAAAGACTAAAATCAGGACCTTTAAAAGGACCGGGATCATCATTCAGGTTAATGATCATTCGACAATACACACAAAAGGTGTATTGGAAAATGTTCTTCTCCAACTGAATGAGTTCCATTTTCCCGCTGATTTTTGTATTTTGTACATGGGCAATGTAGATGTTTTTTTTATAAAAACTCAATCATCCTAGGAGGGACATTCATGACAACTGCAAAAACAGAAATTGATGATTTTAATGGTTCTCTCTCCAAGGAATTTAAAGGGGATGTGGTATCTTTGAAATAAATGATGTTGAATATCCAACTGATAATCTTTTTGTTAACTTTCTAGGTACCAGCAATCCTTTGTCTAAGGTTTGTTGTGAGTTTTCTAATCGTCTTATGCAAGAGTTATTTTTAGTTTGAAAATTATCTAATGAATCATCAAAGGAGCTGAAAACAAGCAAGCTTGGGGAGGAGAAGGAGCTGGTTGCTGTTAAGAAGATCGGGAGAAGAAAAAGATTCAGAAATTTGAAAATAAAGTCATTTGATAAAAATCTAAAGTTTTTCCAGTTTGTTGTACAAGTACTAGATCCAACAATTTTGCCATATCTAAAAGAATCCAAAGTTTAAAAAAAAATAAAAAAAATAAAAAAAATTTGAGCTGAAGAGGAGCCACACTTATATTAGTTAACAATCTGGTTGAGCACAGCCGAGCTAACGACTATAAAAGGACGACTTTCGAAGAGGCAACCATATGCATAATTTTTTCTTTTCATTTTCAATAAATGGTGGTCACAGTTCCAAGCAAGCTTAGGGCAATCAGTGAATATTCTAAATTGTAGAAAATCATACTTTTTGCCAAAATCTTCATTAAATAAACAAAAAACCTCTGCAAACATATTACGTATATTTTTTCCTAATTGCAACCTTTTTACTTTTATATGTTTTATTGAGTTGCATTCGTTTCTAATCATTGAGGACAATGTTTGATTTTAAGCTTTGGGGGGAGGGGGTAATTAAAATTTGCAATTTTTTGTTAAAAGTTTTAAAAAATTCAGTTAAATTTCTCGTTTTTCTTTTCTACATTGCATAAATATCAAAAAAGTCCAAAAAAATATTTTATGTTTTTCCGCATTTTATATATAATAAAACAAAAAAAAATTATTTTTAGTTTTATCTCCGGCATAAAAAAATGAAATATACTTAGAAAAAATTACATGATATGATGACATTCTTTACATTTAATAACTTTGTAAAGATGGAAAATGAAAATTCGAAAACGACAAAATTGATAGTGGTAAGTGTAATAACAGTTTCCATAACTATGGGATTGCAAGACACCATAAGTTGTGAGGCTAATTGTAAAAATAAAAAGAATAGTATATCAAAACACCGCGTAAACAAAAATAAAACAATTTTTGAACTAACTCTTGAAACTTATGTGAAATATCCCAAAAATCATGACCAAAATTTACATTTTTAAATCATTAAATAAACCATAGTTACTAAAAATCATTTATTAAAATAGGAACCATAATATCTCAACACATCAAAACAGTATATCCATATCAAACACATGTCAAAAATATCAGAGTAATAATTCCAGGCTATCATCATGTTGTGTGCATTGCAGTCATCCCGATAGGGATGGCAACGGGACGGGTTTGGGACGAGTTTTGGTAATCCCGTCCCCATTCCCGAATATGAAAATCGATCCCATCACCGATCCGATTCCCAACGGGTACCCATTTACCAAACATTATCGAGTCTGCGGGTATCCCAATGGGGTAATGGGGATCCCCGTTTAACATTCAAATTAAGAATAATTTTGATGCAATGAGAATACAAAACCATTGGACTTAGTGATGCAAGCATAAATTCATATCCAACATAATTTTGATAATTTACAAAACCATTAGGAGCAGACGTATTTGTTCTGATACATAAGTGGTTACTAGTGGAAAAAAACAGTAAAGACACTAGCATTCATAAATCATAATATCACTATTACTCAAAGTACTATGAATAAAAAAGTGTCAAAACACTAGTACTACAAATAAACATAAATATATCTCAAAAAATTATCTTTAAATCTTTCACAACAAAGAAGATAACTCGAAGAATATATATATATATATATATATATATATATATATATATATATATATATATATATATATATATATATATATATATATATATATGAACGGTTTCAGGTTAACGAGTTCCAGTTTCGGGTAATTGGGATGGGTATTTTATTTACCATCCCCGTAACCAAACCCGTGAAATTTTTTTAAAAGCATACCAAACCCGATCCCGGCCCCGATTAACCGACCCTAAACCCGACCCTAATATGTCGGTTTTCACCATCGGTTCGGTTTCCTTTGCCATCCCAACATCCCGAGCTCTTCCCCTTGCTACTGGAAATACCTGAAATCAAAACTGAAAACTGTAAGCGCGATGCTTAGTGAGTCTCCCTAAACTACCATATACCATATGCATAATCACACAATAGCATATCACAGGCCCCGCCCGGCATCTGTCAGTATCCGACATCGGGCCCCGCCCGACATCAGACAGAGTTCGGCATCGGGCCCCGCTCAGCATCGAGCGAAGTTCGGTATACATATGAACATATCAAAAAATACACATAAATACTTATATAACACAAACATCTAAATATTCCTCGGTCCCCGCCCGACATCGGACCGAAATTCGGAAGTATACAAACATTCCCCTGGCATTGCCTGGCATCAGACCATAATCCGGAAACATACAAAATTGACACATACAAGAATTACGAAGACATCAAGCATACAAACATTCCTCGGGCACCGCCCGACATCGGATCGAAATCCAAGAACATATAAACCTACATCGGGTATTGCGTGGCATCATACCTTAGCCCGGAACATACTAGCATACATATACGGGTAGGGGCGGAGCTTGAACGATTCATTTTGGGGGGGGGGGTGGCGAAAGTAGTAGAAAACTAAATTCAACGTTTTTACACATAAAATAACCATTTTTTCCAGCAATTAAACACCAAAAATACCTATAATTACGGTTCTTACACATAAAAAAAAACAAATTATTTTTCAGCAACTAAACACCAAAAATACCTAAAAGAAGAATTACAACTCAGCCTGACGACCATTAAGGTCTTTAAATTCATCAATTATTAATTTCATATCAATGTTTTCAGCAATTTCTCATTCTATGTAAACCACCAAGTTGTTTGCGAGAAAGTCATATGACATCTTATTGCGAAGGAGGTTCTTGAATATTTTCATTGCTGAAAAGCCCCTCTATGTTGATGCGGTAGAAACTGGAAGTGTTAAGATTAACCGAACCACTCTATCAAGCAAATAATATGTCTCACGTTTCTAAGTTTCTACAAGACCCTTCCACAGGTTAGCAATAGTTGATACACCACTTCGCTTGGGATTCTTTGTCATATCGATATTAAAAATATCTAGTCGATATCGTAATTGAATTCTCTCTTGCTCCGTAAAATCTTTAGGATAATACTTTTCAACGAGAAGACAAATATGATCAATGTTAATCACTTTAGGGTGTTCTTTTGAAACTAAAGTAGAACTAAGACTTAACAACTCCATCGCTTGATCATTGAATCTATTATTCAACTCCTGTAACTATTTGTCCAATATGGATGTAAGCAAATCTACTCGATAAAAATGTTCAAAGGTAACATGATTTTCGTTTTTTCGAGGCCGGTATCGAGTAGAAGTATATGGAGCTTTCATATCCGACATATCTATTTGATGTTTCTCACAAAATAACTTTCCCTGTGCAAATAAAGAATCCCATCCGTTGTTCCTGAAATCATTTAGACTCTCCTTTGTTGCTGAAACTAACTCCATGGCATTAAGAATATCTTGGTATTTCTTCTGTAGAACTTGAGAAAATATATCAGTTTTTCCCATTACTTCTTTCATCAAGTGAAGAATAAAAACAAACTCAAATGATTTCAGGAAACAGTAATTTGCATCAGCATCTTCGCGTTGAGAATAAGTAGTAGATACATCATCAATTATTCCCTGGAGAACAACACGATTACAATCAAACATGTTAAGCAAACTGCAAATTAAACGAAAATGAGAACCCCAACGTGTATCACCAGCTCTTCTTAATGTCCCAACTTGATTCAATCCTTTACCTGATTCGATTTCACCAAGTTCCAATAAATGTTCAATCTCAGTTGTCTTTTCCTTTTGTAACTCATCATGTCGTTTACTAGAAGCACAAACTACATTAATTATAAAATTAAGTTTGTAAAAAATTGGTGTATAGGAATAATTTCCCTTGAAGCAGCCACCAATGCTAGTTGTAATCTATGAGCGAAGCAGTGAACATAATACGCATAAGGACAATCCTTAAGAACAAGTGCCTGCAATCCATTCCATTTCCTTCTCATATTAGTAGCACCATCATAACCTTGGCCATAGATTTAGGCCATAGATTTTACTAACATCAAACAAATAGTTCAAAAGTTGGGAATACATATTTGTTTTCAAGGTTAATGATAAGGTGTACCTAACATGAACCAAATCCAAGAATCTTTTCCATATGATCCCTTCTGCATCAACAAATCTCAAAACTATGGTCATTTGCTCTTTTTTAGACTCATCTCGTGACTCATCAACCATGACACAAAAGTATGAATCCCCGAATTCACTACGAATATGCTTTCGAACTTTATTTGCAATAATACTAAGAATTTCTTTTTGAATATCTCCAGAAGTATACTTTGAATTATAAGGAGCATTCTCTAATATAACATTTGCAACTTCATCATTATAAGATGCTAGAAGTTTTAGTAGTTGAAGAAAATCACCTCGATTTTTGGAATTAGGCGTTTCATCATGGCCTCGTAAAGCACAAGCTTGGAATGTCAACTAACGAACTGTGTCAATTAAAGCTTTTAATCGTAAACGATTCTTTAGTATTTGTGCTTCATTTTGCTTCACTATGATATTTTCAATGTGTGTTGTTTGATTCATCAAGTTTTCAGCAAATGTAACCACATTTATATGTTGTGAACAACCTAAGTGCTTCAAGAATGCACACTTTTTCCCATCATTAACTTTTTTCCAATTGTCAAATCCTTTAACAGTAAATACATCGTAACCATTGCACACACTTGGCTTATCATTAAATATATAACAAATAAAACAATAATAAGCATGTGTTGTTGGAGAATACTCTAACCAATTAGGGAAAATGTTGAACCAAGAATATTGGAATCTACGAGGATGTTTCTTTGAACCTTTAGCATGATATTCTTGAAGACGTATTTGGAAAGGTCCTAAAGTCATATATGCTCGTCTTACTTGTTCCCTTAAATTAACCAGATATTCCCACATCTGTTTTCGTTTAGTGGGATCTCTTTCTAGTTTTTTAAGATCCACTTCATTAGGATTTGATTGTGTAGCTTCAAAAATATCATTCTCTTGTTGATTTTCATGTTCTTGCGGTTGCGGCTCACTTGTTGAAGCTTTGTGACGTTTACTTTGTCGATTTTCATTATGAGTTTCTTCATCATCATTCTTTCTTTTGAAAAAAGAATCAATGGTTTTCATCTTTCCCATAAAATTGTAAGCTTTGTATGATTGTATCTATAAAAATCAAAATTGAAATCATAATATCATATTGCAAAATTTTGATTCAATTAACCAACAATGTTCCTAAATCCTACAAATTTTATTTATGAGAAATCATTTAACTAACAATGCTCCTAAATCCTAACAATCAAAAATCTAATCAATTAACTAACAATTACATGATATAATATAATTGAAAACAATCAAACATTGTTGATTTTGATTTAGAAAAAAATAATCAAACAGTTAAACATATATGAAATTAATCCTAAATCCTAACAATAAAAAATCTAATCGGTTAACTAACAATTACATGATATAACATAATTGAAAACAATGAAACATTGTTGATTTTGATTTAGAAAAAAATAATTAAACAATTAAAGATATATGAAATCAATCATTGATTCCAGCAGGGAAAGGGACGCATGGCAGTTAAACATAACTGAGATGAGAGATTATGATTTTTGCATGGTGAAGACAAAAAAAAAACCCTGATTAAGTAACAGGGGTGCAGGGCAGTAGGGGTGCAGCGATAGCAGATGGAGACTTCACTCTTCGGTGTGCAGCACAACAGGTCACAACAGCACAACAAGTCAGCAGTAGATTGACGATCCCTTCTTTTGTTTCATTCGAACTATTGGAAAGCATTGGGGGGGGGGGGGGCAGAACCCCTCCTGGCCCTATATAACCTTCTCCCATGTTTACGGGCCGATATTGGTGCCTACAATTCCAGTCCCTTAAGTTTAATTAATGTCTTTCAGTCACAAAACTAGTTCTTAATTAATTCTTGCCTAATATTAATTAAACAATATGATTTCTCCTTTAATATATTATTGACATAATATATTAATAAATCATAACTAATCCTCTTCCTCCATAAATCATCCTATCAAGTTGCTTTGGTAAAGGCAACCCAAAAGGACCATGCACAACCGGGTCAAGTACTTACCCAATATAGTTACGAGCTTAGACACTAATCCAACAAACATAACATAACGTAACATAACATAACATAACATAACATAACATAACAGAACATAACATAACATAACATGTATAGGTATCTTGGGGAAAACTTACTTGAGCTCGGTTGATTGCACGCATCACACTCCTTGTTCTTTATCAAAACTCTTTATTTTAATTTTTAGAAAATCAATTTCTTGTAAAAATCTTTCAAACCCCATATTTCAGTCCAGACACACCCGAGAGCGTGTTTGAATCCTCAAACCAGGGCTCTGATACCAACTTACAACATCCTAAAATTTAAGGCCAAAAATTTCATTTTTAATTAAGTTATTATAAAACCAACGATATAAAAAAACAATCATAATAACATCCCATGCAAAACCAAAATTTCAATAATCAAAACATGTTATCATAAAACAATATCAGAGTGTACTCTCAAAGATCTCATATGCAGAAAACATAGTGTGATGTGTTGCGATCATGTCGGCTCCTTCCCTTTTGCAAAAGAAGTACCAGAAACCAAAACTGAAAACAGTAAGCATGAAGCTTAGTGAGTTCCCCCATCATACCACATACCTTACAATAAACATACTGTCTAACATATCTGGGTACTGGACTACCCCTTCGGTCTCTTTCAACTGATAACTGCCTAGCATATCAGGGTGCTGCCCTACCCATTCGGTCTCTTTCAACTGATAACTTGCCTAGCATATCAGGGTGTTGTACTACCCCTTCGGTCCTTTATAACAGTACCTCGCCTAGCATATCAAGGTGCTGGCCTACCCCTTCGGTCCTTTCGACCGATACCTCGCCTAGCATATCAGGGTGCTGGCCTACCCCTTCGGTCCTTTCGACCAGTACTAGGGACTATTTCACCCCTACTTCTAGCACATAACATCCTAGTATATAAAAACATAAGTCATATACTGCCTAGCTTATCAAGGTGCTGGCATACCCCTTCGGTCCTTGCGATCGATACTGGGGCTTATCCTACCCCTCCTACCACTATCACATAATATCATAACATACTAGCACATAAAGTATAACATATAGTTGCATACTAGATAATTATCACAAATACAATCATCTCTCCTATACTCTTACTAATGGGCCGACATTGGTGCCTTCGACCCACTTCTACTGGAAGGTAACTCACCTCACATTACTGAAGTCCGCGGACAAAACTCAAGCTGCTGGATGATAGATTCCCGAACTGTAAACATCAAAATAACACCCAATTAATGATTGGGTTCCAACACGTAACCATAAGTCCATGCTTGGGGTAAAAGACTACTTTACCCCTAACTTAACTTTATTCAAACCAAAGGCCCAAAAGTCAACTATGAACCAAAGCCCAACATATGGCCCAATTGTCCAAATTAGGCCCACACCTTTACATGGTCTTACCCTAAGGCCCAACCATTTATTCCAGTCCAAACATTTGGCATTCTAATGGTCTAACACCTCATAATCATCAAGGCCCAATTATGGCCGACCTATGGCCCATCTTTCCAAATTGGGACCAAACCCTTCACATGGGCCTTACCCTAAATCCCATCCAAATATTCTAGTCCATATGCTTGTTCTTGGATGACCCATCAATAGCCCAATCACCAAAGCCCAAGCAAAATCATGGTTTTCATATAAAATGACGATTAGGGTTAAGTGTTTCTTACTTAACCCTTTAAGGACTTAATCCATTAAGTCCATCACTCTACAGTCTCTGCTAGATAAATCATACGGTGTCATCGGGTGTAATTCATAATTCAATTGCATTGGCCCAAAATGTGGGTCCTGATAAGTCCAAACCAACAAACCCAAAATTAGGGTTTCCAACCCAATCGCTTTCCAATTAGTCCATTTGTTAAGTTTTTAGGTTAATTAATTATTAATTAAGTTGGGCACCACCCACTACCACCTCAGGTAGTGGTGGTCAATGGCGGCTCACGGTGGTGGTTATGAATTTCTTGATAATTCTGATCACCAATTACAATAATACAACATAATATCCCAAAAATAAACACACTCAATAAGATACACACACATAGCCACTTATGGCGGCAGGCGGTGGTAGAGAATGGCAGTCACCACCTCATGGTGGTGGTGATGGCTTTTTGGCAATATCCGTCCAGCAAACACCACACACGATATACTCCAACAACAAAACACACACATACTCGCTTTGCTCGGAAATCTAAATGCAACCACCCACCTAGTGGTGCATGGTGACGGTAGCAGCAGCACTAGCGACAACAACAGTGGCTAATGACGGTCTTAGCGTGATACCAGCGACGTGAATGGTGGCAGAACATAATAAGAGGTGAGGTGTTTCCGGGAATGGCAGCAACATAGTAGAATACACGTACAAGCGACTCATATGCCAATACGTACCAAACAACCTTCCTGGGAGTGGTGCGTACAGACCGGGGCAGCGGGACCAAAATCTCACGAGCGGCGGCGGTCATGGCTGAGGTGCAGCAATAGGAGAAACATGGAAGGCAACGAGCAGGACCACAGTAAACGCATCAGTAACCGCAAACCATGAAGCCCCGACCACCTCGACTGCCCTACGTCGGGATTTCGTTTCATGTCTTCTGCGGTAGCATAACGGCGACGATGACCTTTTGATTGGTGGTTCTCCGACTTCAACAACGGTGGCGACGAAGGGTGCTCCGGCTTCAGCAGGTAAGGAAGCGATTGGAGGGAGTGGGTGGTATAAGGTGGTGACAGCTGAACATTGAGGTAGGGTTAGGGTTATGGGATGAGGGTGATAGTTATAATCCCCGACTCAAATTGAAACTTCCTCCCATGTTTACACAGTCAGTCCCTCCCTTCTCAAATATTTTTAAATTAGCTCCAATATTTACACTTCTATCCCCTCCTTCCAAATTCTTTTCAAATTAAATCCAATATTTATCAAATAATCCCCATCTTTAACAATTCCTTACAATTCAAGTCCCAATAATTACCATGCAGCCCATGTCTTCCTAAATATTTACAAACTGAATCTGGATTTTACCTTTTAGCCCCAGCCTTTAAAACTCCCTTCATAACAAGTCCAATATTTTACTAAACACCCCTAACTTCTGAAAATCTTTACAAAATACTCCCAGAATTACATTTTAACCCCGAAAATCCAAATTATATTATTTGACTCCCCAAAACCAACACCCTGCTAATTATTATGAACTATAGGACTACTATTCATTTATTAATCTTTATCGATATATTTATTTAATAAACGAGATGTTACAATGGCCCTCGCATCCGAGCCTTCTATCTCCTCCTCGGTTGGCCACTTCTTCTTCACATCTCTTTTCTAAGTCGACTTATGATCTGCAATCACCTCTTTATATTAACACTCTAGTCATCATTCTCTTCGGAATTAGCCCTGTTTGCCAAAACTCGAGCCCTATTTCTTTCTCATTTCCTTTCTTCGGACTCTTCTACTGCTAGTTCCATGATTTTTGTTGTCACCGCTCTTCTCTTCTTCTACAACATAACCACCTCTAGATGTCGCTTCTTCGCTTTTCTTCTCCGACAAGCAGTAGTTGTTAGCCACCATCGTTAGAGTTCTTATTCTGTCGTTGCCGCTCTATTCATCTAGTTTTTATGTTTCGTTCTTTTTTACTTGTTGTGAGACACATGTATTACATAAGTTAATTTTTTAAAAAAAATGTTAAATATGAAGTTCAAAATATTTGAGAACTTTAAAATTATAAGAAAATAAGAAAAATAATGATTTATTATAATGAAAATATTTTTTATCTTTTAAATATAAACAAATAATTTAAATAATGAAAAGAAACTAATAAGCTTTACTATTGAGAATTTTGAAATTAAAATGTATGTTTATTAATGAAATTAATATTCATTTATTACTATATTTATTGCAATTATTATATAAAAATATTATGTGGAATTTAATAAAATAGAAATCCAATAAAATGACATGTGAAAAATAATTAATTTAAAATAACCACAAAATAACATTTGAAAAAATGTATGAAAATGTGACAAATGTTAAAGAAACCATTATTTAATAGAGAAGATTTTTCCAGTTTAATCGTCTCCTCCTCCCGGTCAAACTGTGGGGGATGTTAGTGATTAAGGTTTAGGCCCAAACTCTTTAGGGTTGAGAATTATTTATATATTATGTAAGTGTCTTTTGAATAATCAAACTGTGTCATTTCCCGAAATTCATAAATATACGTTGCTAATTACCAAAGGGCTTGTAGCCCAGCGGAATCAGGTGGTGTTCTCCCTCTTTGAGGTCGAGGGTTCAAGTCTCGTCGTGGATATAGGTGGAATATGTGTTGTTAGTTTAGGAGTAGATTGAATTTGTCGGTTCAAAAAAAACGTTGCCAGTTAAAAAAGGAAAATGTATTTATGTTTTTTCTTTTCTGTTTTTTTAGAAGGGCAAAAATGCCCTTCGATTTTGAAGATAGATTAGTTTATAGTTCACCATGTTGAAATATGCACATAAGGTTAAGAAGGTGGATTGTCAAGGAAGACTTTATGGTTGCATAGATACCCATACATATTAATACTATTATGATATCTTTACTTATGACTGTAAAATATACAACATATTATAATGACAGTTTTGACTCAATTAGGTATAAGATGATTTTTTTTTTATCTAACTATGAAATAAGTTATATGGGTTGATTTTTACGTACCACTATAAAATATAATCCAACATATTATACCTTCCTGTAACTGTTTTTAACTAGAAAATATATATAATAATCTGATTTTTTTAATTATAATTAACATATTAATTAATTATTTTTTTAAAAACTAGGATCAACTAATCAACCCATAAACACACCCGTTTGTTCCACATATTTTACGACCAAGTGGTATGATGAATTTCATTAATTTTATCCTTAAAACACTTTATATAAATAAAGATAAATTCTAAAAAACAAAAAGGAAAATCCCACAAAAGATAGTACAAGATCCCTGGAGTTCTAAAGTGAGATTTTCCATTTAGATGTAATACATGTGTGTAACTTGTGCTTCATATTATAAGTGATATTTTCTTGATTCTTTAACCCATTCATTTATGCAAGTCATAGATCCTCATGTCTTCCCAAAATCATTTGTCCCTTAGATTTAGTGTCTACATATCTTATATTTTATCTAATTAATTCCAAGTAACCTATTTTTAATTTTTAATTGTGTATGGCTTTAATATCAACCAACAAAACTACAAAATATTACGATTCCCACCAACCACCTTCATAGCTAATATGGAAAGTTAAATCATAATTATCATATATGTTTCCAGATAGATTACCATCCTATTATCATTATGACAGCCAATGAAATTATGGGTGGGAAAGATTGGTAGAAACTCTATAGTGGAATCAATTATTTGTTTAAATAAGTACCATTTAAAATAAATTTATCCTTTCCGAGTTAAAATTCTTAGGAATCTATAAGCTCTGACTTTGAACTCATTTTAGCATACAATTCAACAAACTACCATAGCTACGTTAACAACCAGATAGTTCCAATTTGTTATATAGAATATATATAAAATATAATAAAGCAAAAAGGAGTTTCATGTGAGTGAATAGTAAATGATGTAAATTGCAAGCTTTTATGGGGCTCAAAATTTTTGGATTATCAAACATGAATACAAAATAAACAAGCATCTTTAAATATGGGGGTTGGCTCACTTTAATGAGGAATTTCAGTTTCTCTCACTTGAATGCTTAACTTTTTGGCTGCATTTTCCATGACAAATAGTTCCATGGTAACCATCATTCGGACCCTTTTTCATATGAAATGATACATATCTTTTTCTTTCTTTTTTCGAGCTCAATTTTCGAGAGTCATCCTCATAAGGTTATATTCTTCTAGTGTCGTTTTTGTGGAATCAACTTGTAAATTTAGAAATATTGAAGTGGGTTAAACAAAGTTTCTGGTAAACAGTTAAACCACAAACTCTAACTTGTATGATGATTAACTAAATAAAATGATCGATAGCCCAAGTCGAACTCTTCGGAGGCGGGATGAAAGTAAAAACGATAGGATGAATAAGAGATCCCAAATATATAATTCTTTATTAATTTCAAGATCATTAATTAATAAAGCTTTCATACTTCTTTTGTATATGGGGACTAAACGTCACATGTTTTGCGAAAATTCAAATAATTAAAATTGATGATTAAGATTTTTATTTTTATAATGGAATGAAACTAAAAATTGAGGTCAAATTTAAATTAAATTTAATGATACTTATCACCATCTAAAATAGTAGGAGGATATTAGGAACAAAAGGTAATATATATATATATATATATATATATATATATATATATATATATATATATATATATATATATATATATATATATATATATATTTTGTTTCCTTGTTATTTCAAATAAACGAAGTTATTTGGAGATAAATTATACTTTTCTTATGTGAATGCCATTTAAACCTTTTCGGCTTTTCCCAATATGCACCAACAAAACTTACTGTATTGTATAAGTTGGTAAAGAAGGTAACAATATAAGATACATACGTATCTACACTCCAAAAGAAAATTAGCAATTAAAACATGGACCAAACTTATTGTTATTTTCAAGAAAGTTGTCTGTACATATTAAAAGGATGGTGGACCCTTTAAAAATTCCAACTGTAGGACCATAATTTGTTCCAATTTTGATGACATGTCCTACATGTCTGGTCCATTTAGGCAAAAGCAACCTTTAAAATATCGATTGTGTCATTTTCACTTTCCAAATCATACAACTATTAATCAAATAACTAAAGTATTTTGATTTAAAAATGAAGTATATTACGTCCTACAAATTTATTGTTTCTCAAATAAAATAACATCAATATGTTAATATCCAATATATTTTCATTAAATATGTAAGTGAAGAAGTTTCATACCTTTCCTTAATGCAAGATCTTGCCTCTCATATAATAAACAACAAAATGCATTGACAAACATCAAGACATGTTCAACTAATCATAACCCTTTTAGATCGAACATGATAGACAGATGCCAAAACAATTATTCTTTAAGATATATTATTTGTTTCTTTAAAAACGGCGAAAATAGATGGTCCTCTTGTTGAAATAGAGTACTAGTTCACAAATAAACAAAATCTTGGTGAAAAGAAAACTAAATATTCCAATTCTTATTTGTTTTTTCAAGTTGGAAGCACATTAAAACAAGGAATATAATTTTATGTCTAAGACACTCAACTTAAGCTTTTGGAGATGCATGTATTAGCTACAATTTTGCTTTTAAAGTATTGTGGTATTATATAGACGTGTGTCAATCTTAGTAGTTAATACAACGCCTTTAACATTCATGCTTATGATTTGACTTTTATTGATTATACGTAATCCATATATGGAATTATTGAATGCGTGAGCAAACAATGATGTCTAACTCACTTCATGTAAGATAAAATCTAGTATATACACGATTTTAGCTTTGTACTTTTATCTTCTTATTCATTATACTTTGAAATTATAACCCGATAATAAACAGAAAATTAATGTGTATTTAGATGACATGTTTTCTTATAATTCAATTTTTCAGAGAGCAATATTATAATACAAATAAATAAAAATAGAATACTATTATACACCACTAGATGAAAATATATTGGTATTAGTAAATGAAAGTAGAATGTTATTATAAACAAAACAACTAAATATATACTTCTTAAGAATCATACCTAACTTTTTACACCAAGTGTCTAAATACTACTTTTTTCAAGTTAGTACATGATGGCACCCTTTCCTTTGACATCTTTCAAGTTAGTACATGATGGTACCCTTTCCTTTGACCTCTATCTATGTATCCATCTCATTCAATTCAACCACCATGTATAAGGCTACATCATGCATCTCCAGAGATTATTCTTATACATTCTATAGTCCATTTAGTCAAATAGACTCTAAGACCACTTCTCATAGACAAATTTGGAAGATAGAAATGCAAAACAAAATTCCTAATACCAACGGATAATCAATACTAGACTGAAAAGTAAATAGTATATAAGTAGATACATAAAGTATGTAAAAAAATACTGTAAAATGCAACATACACAATTCAAGATTCTTTATTAGTAATATGAACATAAGGTTTCTCGACTTGCCACTATTTTGTGGACCCAAAACTATCGACTCATAAATATTTATGTTTACTTGTAAAGTTATGACATCCTCACGTTGTTATTCTTTGAACAACAATCGTACGTTTTATATCAATAGTTGTTTGTTCCTTTTCGTACAACGTGTTATAATATGATTCGGTTATAGTATATAAATGACAAAGGTGGATATTATCGATTCCTTGTGTCCCCTTGAATGTCTCTATGACAAGTCTAAGCAAACTAACAACGAACACACAATGTGTTTTTGACATTCGTATACCTTTGTCGCGGGAATCAATTTACGGAGAAATAATAAATCATGAGCATAAAAAGTGGTAAAAGATCGAATTCGTTGTATGACTATTTCCAGCCTAGTGTTAAAACTAAATGTCGCGATAATCAATTTTGATGTAAAGTTACAACTTAACACAAATTGTTTTGTGAATAGTATAACATTAAATTTAATATCACATAGTTCTTGAAGGTGAAACATAATATTAAATCTTTTACTAAAATTGGTACAACTCCGAATTAATTCAACCTATACAGTTTATCATCTTATAATAATTTCTACATTTAATATCGTTACTTACGATATACAATATTATAAAAATATTGAAAAATTCACTACTCGTTAATAATTGGTACACAAATTTTATTAAGTTATAAAAAACCAATAACTATCAAATTTACTTTCAAAATATATATAAAAAATAGAAAAATATATAAAATATTGTTTTTAGTGCTAAAAGTTTATACATAAATATCTCATTCAAGTAAAACTGTGTATTTTTTTTACTACATTTGTTTTTTCAAAGTAAATAAAGTTGAAAACCATTAATTTTTCTTTTAACAGCAAAGATATTATTAAAACAAACAAAAATGTAACAAGATGCTAGAACACAGAATTACAAGGCCATGTAGATTTGCTTTATGCTTAATCCGATTATACTCTAATTAAACGAAATACTCTAAATGTCATCCGCCAGTCTTATAAGGGTAATCTTAACTTTCTTGAACGTAAGCGGGTTTTTCTCGCCTTCGAAAATAACTAAAGAGAATTATTATATATTAAGGAACACCTTATATAATTATTTGATGATTAAAACCAAAAATGAATCAATCAAACAATTTTATAACTTCAAATGATGTTAATCTGATTGAAAAGTAAATGCTTTTCTTTTCATTTGTAGTTTCTAGGAAGCCCTCCCTTTGAAATTTCTGATGTTTATAGCGTAGGTTAGGCCTAGAGAGGAAGCATAAGAAGCAACACTCTTCTCATTTGCCACGTGCGAAGCTGCTACCGGAACTCACGTGCCACGAAGCCTCCTTCTACGTCACTAATCGGGCTTCAGCACGTGCGACCACTGTTACCCCTCACGTGTCACATTAATCTCCGGTCCATAAAACTGAAAAAAGTAAACCATAAACGCCACCTTCCACAGCCTCTCTCTCTCTCTCTCTCTCTCTCTCTCTCTCTCTGCAAGAAATTTAACCCTCCGCCGTACGTCGTCGTTTTAAATATCGCCAACAACCCTCCTCCGTATCTACACCGCCCTGCTCCTCCTCCTCCTCCGAACTGTACGGAAGCCTTGTCTTTTTCATTTATTGGCGGATTAGTGGTCTGAAATCTATAGCCCACGTCCACCTTCTAGCTAATTCTTCGAGCATTGTAGGTTTCCCGGTGGTTGTTGTGTGTTTAACATATTTGAAGGATAATGTTAGAGTTTCCGAGGGATCAGTCAGAAGGTCTAGGAGAAGAAACGGTTTCTGAAGCGGTGAATTCAAGTCAAAGCTCGATGAGTAGTGATAGTTGTACTAGTTTTAGTCGTTTGTCATTTGATGCGTTGGAGCTTCTTCCACCAACACGACCACTGTACTCTCCGGAAAATATGATAATGAAGCCGCATAGGTCTTCGGAGTCGTCGTGGCAAGCGATTCGGACGGTGGCGTTGAAGAGGAGTAGTAGTGAAGGATTTGGTGGCGTCGATGGAGGAAGCAGTTTGAATTTTAGAGACTTCAGTCTTGTTCGTCAGATCGGAAGTGGTGACATCGGGAAAGTGTACCTGTGTCGGTTGAGAAACGAAGATGTAGAAGAAAGCCGGTGCTATTTCGCCATGAAGGTGGTGGATAGGGAAGTGTTAGCTCTGAAGAAGAAGATTCAGAGAGCAGCAACTGAGAAGAAAATCTTAAACATGCTTGATCATCCGTTCTTACCGTCTCTCTACGCTCAGTTTGAAGCTTCTCATTTCTCATGCGTCGTCATGGAATACTGTTCCGGCGGCGATTTACATTCCCTCCGCCATAAACAACCGCGCAAACGGTTCTCTCTCTCAGCCGCAAGGTACCTACCTTAAATTTAATTAACCTTAACTTCTCTTCTGTCGTTTTTTTGCTTGTTTCTGTATGCCTTATCCTGATTTGTACGCTGGAAATTTGAAAACAACTTTTGGACTCTACCGATTTTTCTATGATAGTTCCAGACTTTTTTGACTTTTTACCTGCAAATTGCCATTAATGGACCTCTCTTTGGTTAGCTTTCAAATCGAAGTTACCTTGAATATTGATTTGTTTATTGCATTGATTCCCGAGAAACAAATTGATCGAGATTTTGATTATATTTTTGGTAATCCAGGTTTTATGCTGCTGAGGTTTTGGTAGCTCTAGAGTATCTGCACATGCTCGGAATCATCTACAGAGACCTAAAGCCTGAAAATGTGTTGGTCAGATCAGATGGTCACATCATGCTCACTGATTTTGACCTCTCTCTATGCTCTGACGCAATCCCTGCCGTTCAATCTCAATCACTTTCTTCATCACCGGATCCACCTTCTTCATCCTCGCCGGCGGTTTCACGTCCGTCGTCTCATCCTTTCTCTTGTCTCCCTAGTCAACTCTTCCGATCGAAGAAAATCCAGTCCTTCTCCTCCACCAAACGCTTGTTCGTGGCGGAACCGGTGGACGCTAGATCCTGTTCCTTCGTCGGCACTCACGAGTACGTCGCTCCGGAAGTCGCTTCCGGCCAGTCCCACGGCAATGCCGTCGACTGGTGGGCGCTCGGGATCTTCATCTACGAAATGGTCTACGGTTGTACGCCGTTTGCGGGTGTAACAAACGAAGCTACGCTGCGTAGCATCGTGAAAAAGCCTCTCCAGTTTCCAACTGTCTCGCCGATTTCTTCGCGCGAAACCCAAGCGCGTGACCTGATATCCAGATTGCTGGATAAGAATCCGGAAAGCCGATTCGGGTCGAAACGTGGTGCGGCTGATATCAAGACCCATCCGTTTTTTAACGGGTTGAACTTTGCACTTATCCGGTCAGCGACACCACCGGTGATCCCAAGACAAAAGACGGCCGCAACGTCGACGAGGTACTTTGGTGGGCCAACGTCGTCGTTTGATTTCTTCTGAATAGATTTTTAGGTGAAATTACTAATGAGGACATGTAAATATACGTATAACTTTCTATAAATACGATACGCCTAGCTATATTTTTGGTAATCAAGAATGGATTATATCCCCCCTTAATTTTTAGTATAAATTTAGATGTTTATTGTTGGAACTTGGAAGTCTTTTAAATTTAGGGTGGAAGACGAATTAGACTTTATAGTTTGCTTCCTCATTTTTTTTAGCGTAATGTTTTATTTGGAACTGTTTTTCGTGTGCGAGGTGGATAGGCAATTAGGGGTGGTAAATCAGGCTGTTATGTCGGTTTTTCAGTCTAATAAAACATGACATGACAATGTTTTATGTAAAACGAACACGATATCACAAAAACGATATGACAAAGATGACATTAAATAACAATTGAAAAACAATAAATACGACCATTACAATACAATATATACATGAGATTAAAAAAAAAATTGTTGGCCAATATAAGAAGTTTGAAGAAATCTGTAAAAATATATCGCCGAATTGTATGTTAATAAATATTCTATCAAAGCTTCACAATGCCCACAATAGGGCATGATTCGAACCAATGAACAATATTTACTGAGTTTTACTGTATGTAGCAAGTAGGGACTATTTCGATTGAAATCGTTGAACTTTAATTTTTTGCTATTTTAATTAGTTAAATTTTTAATATTAATAAAAAAATTTAATTATAATATTTGATATTAAATATTACATTTTAATTAAAATATAATTTTTTTTTGTATTTTTAACTATTTAGGCCACAATTTGCCACCATTGATATAGCTCGCACCGTCCTTGACGTGAGGTACAAATCATGCTTGACTACAATTAGGTCTGTCAAATCGGGCCGTCGTGTCGTGTTTTTGTCTGACACGACACGACAATGTTTTTTGTAACACGAACACGACACGATGTCGTGTTTTTTTTCACTAACACGAAAACGAACCAATTAAAAAACGACAACACGACACGACACGACAAAGATAATATTACATAACTATTATTTTATTTAATTCATATTTAATCATATATAACACGATAAAAACGAAAAATACGAAAACACGACAAGTACATGCTCAATCGTGTCAATTTCGTGTGGATTTGTAAACACGAACACGACACGACACGACATCGTGTTTTTTAAACTTGACACGAACACGACACGAAAACGAATTCGAATTTTGATTTCGTCCCGATTTCGTTTCGTGTCGTGTCATAAATTGACACCCCTAACTACAATCTCTCTCTCTCTCTCTCTCTCTCTCTCTCTCTCTCTCTCTCTCTCTCTCTCTCTCTCTCTCTCTCTCTCTCTCTCTCTCTCTCTCTCTCTCCACACCGTTTTTTGTTATCTACTATTATGTGTTTGTGGCATCAAACAAATGTCATCACTACTATCCTATGTGGAGTTGAGATGGAGGGAGTGTTTTTGTTATGGTAAAACCATGGCAACACTTCTTTTTAGCCTAAGAAAGTTTCTATCTTTCATGTTTTATGAAGAATGAAGGCTAAAAAAGTGATATTTTTTTAGTTTTGTAGTGTACTATTATAATTAAAAAAATTTATGTTCGTGTAAACATGAAAACCTTAGATGAAGTGGGTATAGATGATAACTTAAAACAAATTTATATATATTTTTTAAATAACATAAATGTTCAATACATATCGATTGAAGGCAAACGGGCAATAAGCTGCGCCGTTAGCTTTTTCTGGATGGTAACACTAATTTTTTTGAGAATAATATTTGTGAATCTAGATGATAATAGATTGATTAATTGTAGAAAAATCAAAATGGGGAATGAGTATAGAGGGTTTAAGTTAATAAGTTTTGTTTGATAAAGTTAATAGAAAGTTGACATGGCAAAAAAAAATACGCATGGTGTCGATGGTTGTGAATGCTCTAAGTGACTTTACCTGAATGACAACATTCAATTGATGTTATTTATTGCAATTACTTGAGGTCTATCTAAATTAAGAAAAATCCCAAGAAAATATCATCAATTTTAGTTAAAAGCAACACATCGCAATATTAGGTATTTGAATGACAAACATGAAAATAAAAATGCCAAGAAAAATAAAAAAGAAAACAGATGTGTATGGTTTACATGATTAGACTAATAATTCTACGATCGGAAATGAATAAATAGATTTATTGTTGATATATATTGTTGTAAAAATCTCGATTAGGTCCCGATTAATCCTTAGACGCTACTCGACCGATTAGAAGGCGCCTAACGATGAATCTTTGCATACATAATGAGTGAAACATTATAAAAAGATGAAATTTTAATATTTTGAAGAAGTTTTATATCAATGGAAACTATTTGAGGCATGATTAGTGTTGTATTCATCATATTAACCTATTTTGTTATCATATTAGTGGTATTTACAAACTTTGATATGAGATTAGTCATATTTAGATTTTTAAAATTCAAAAAATTTGCAATTAATGGTCTCCGATTAATCTCTTGACCTCAGTCCACCGACTAGCTAACGTCGAACGTTTTTTACAACCTTATATATATATATATATATATATATATATATATATATATATATATATATATATATATATATATATATATATATATGAAGACAAATACAACCATGTCTATACTTTTTGGGACTGAAAGATAGTATCACCCATGATTTGATATTAATATAATTCACCAATACCATTTTGGATACGCGGAACCCTTACGAGTGTCCACAACTCAACAATCTCTCTTTTGGAGGACGATCAGTAAATAAATCGTCTTCTAAGATTTGCACTCCTCATTTAACTTAAAATTAAGTAACATATTCCCTTTACTCCACCCACCCTCTCGTTAATTATTGTCACCATCTTGGTAAACATATATGTTGGATTATCCAATCTTGATTTTCCTCAGGGACAACATACCCTCATTAATTAGATATTTGATGAAATAGTATCTCATTAGGATGTGTTCATGTAACACCTAGTAATAGTGATGTCCTAATTTCTAGTCGTTGGGCCATAATTTGATCAAGTGATGGTATTTGGCTTCAAAGGAATATGTTTTAGGCCCTTTTCGGATATGGCAATGACGGATTAAGTGATTAAAGCCATCGATTTGTGCATTGAAGCAAAGGGTAAATTTGGGAAGGTGATATATCGGGCTTTTTGCATGAATTAAGGATTTTAGTAACTAGATAAGAATGTGGGGCTCGTCGATACCTTTCCATGCATATAAAGAACGCCGAAAACGTAGTTGAAACGAAGAAGTTATGGTTGTTTGAAGTTGAATTGGAAGTTTGGGATTTTGCCCTACGTAGGGCGTATCTTGCTAAATGCTGATTGCGTTTCTAATGGGCTATGCATGGCGTAACTTATGTTACGCAGGGAGTAACTGTTGTTACCCAAAACCCTAATCCTAAGGTTTTTGGCCCTATTTAAGGGCTCTAACTTCTTGGAACCATTCCTATTACCAGCCTCCATTACCTCAAACCATTCCTTTGAAACCCTAACCAACAATTGTGAGTTTTGGAAGCATTATTGTGATTTTTGGGTGCATTCTTGAAGAAGGAGTCCATAGGAGAAGTAAGTGTGAGCTCCAAACTTTGTAGATCCAGAATTTCCACTTCATCACCTACCTCAGAAAAGTATAAAGCTTGCATCTTGATGTTCCTTTTGTTAGATCTAATTAGTTCATGGGTTTTATGTTTTCGTCCTATAATCTT
Source organism: Lactuca saligna (assembly GCF_052625555.1). Taxonomy (NCBI): domain Eukaryota; kingdom Viridiplantae; phylum Streptophyta; class Magnoliopsida; order Asterales; family Asteraceae; genus Lactuca; species Lactuca saligna. The sequence continues at coordinate 31,140,886 of NC_136423.1, forward strand.
GGTCATTGTGAGTATGGGTTACTCCAAACCATTTGAATGCCTCATTATGATGTATTTGAGGATATAGAGTCATAAAATGAGAGCTTGGACACTCTCATCCATCCATGCATGATTCATTGAGCAATATATAACTTTATGGACCTAGGTATTGGTTTTGTTCTACGCAGGGCGTAAGTCAACTAAGGGTTGACCATTGACTTTGGGCCACTTTGACATTTGGTGTAACGTCCCAAAAATTTCATTTTTAATTTAATAAAACCAATATCCTAAAAACATCATCATAAAAATCCAGATAAAACAAATATATTAATCATCATATCATATTAGAGTAAATCACCAATTGCAAAATCGAGTGGTATGTGCGCTGCAATCATCCCCAACTCTTCCCCTTGGAACTAGAAGTCCCTAAAACATAAACTGAAAACTATAAGCACAAAGCTTAGTGAGTTCCCTAGAATACCACATACCATACATACATAAATAAACACATAATAGGCTCCATTTGTCATCGGGCCCCTCTCGGTATACAGATATGTTAGTTATCGGGCCTCGCTCGACATACATATAAACAGATAAACATATAAACATATAAACACATAACACAAGTAATAATCATGAATATATATCATACAAATGGTCATCTGGCACCACCCGATAAGCATACGAACACATAACATATGCAAGAGTCATGCAAACATCTAGCATCCTAACATAACAAATCATGGATTGGAATTGGTGCCTTCGACCAGCTACTCATAATGAGGAAACTCACCTCGCACTGTTGAATCCCACTGATAAATCTTTGGTTGCTGTCTAGCTAAAAATATGCGCGCTATAATTACAAAGCACCATCCAAATAATAATTGGATCCCAACTCACCCTAAGAGTCCAACTTAGGGTAAAAGATCTCTTTAGCCTTCCTTATAATTGGCCCAAGGCCCAAGCCCAACTTGTTCGATAAGGTGTCTAAATCCATAACTATTTCTGGTATGTACTTGACCCGACCCGGCATGGTCCATTTGGGTTGCATGGCACCATGCAATTGGATGGACTAAATGAGAGAAATAACACTTGTGGTTATTAATATATTATAAGTTCTAATATATTAATAATATTATTTAATTAGTTTGATCATGAATTAATTTAGAATTAATTAAGTGATCAAAAGATAACTAATTAAACATATGGGTTGATTATGTAAATCATCCGTATCTTGTATAGTGGGCTAAGAGGCTCCATGGATAATCAAGTTGGGTTAAACCCATTGGATGCTCTATGGAGGCTCCATGGGAGTTACAAACCCATGGGTCATGGAAATGAAGAGTCATGACACATTAGGGTTTACATGGTGTAACCCTAGATGTGTCAACACTATATAAAGTTCATGTTTCTCCCAAAATCGGCCATGCATGCATACTTGAGGGCTAGAGCCGATTTTTGAGTGTTATACTTTCTCTCCAAGTTTACTCCATAGCATTTGGTGTTATGTGAAGCATTTGAGGCATCACACTTGGGGTGCTAGGCTCACAAGGTTTCAAGGATCAAAATCAACAACAAGGTATGCAGTTCTATCTTTTATTCAAGTTAAAATTGTTCCCCATGTATGCTAGATAGGATCATAACCTTGGAAATCAACTTTGCATGATAATTAGACAAACATAGATCCAAGGTTATTAGGTTTGTATGTACACTTAGGAAGTGTTAGAATGCTCAAAACCCATCACAACTATCCAAAGGTCCAAATCCTAGAATAATAACCTAAGGCACAACTATGGCCCAATTTTCCAAATTGGGCCCAAATCTCTTTCACGGGCCTTAAACCAAAAGTCCAAAAAAATATACAGCTCATTAACAAAATTCTGATGGCCCAACAGCTGAATCTTATCGTGAGGTCTCTGACGCTTGGCCTTAACTTTCCTGCAAGCCAGACACTACTCCACATACCAAGCCACATTCCGCTTCATGTAGGCCACCAATAATCAGGACGAAGATCCCTATACATCTTTATCGCCTGCGATGAATGGCGAACCTAGACTTGTGTGCCTCCTCCATCAAAACCTAATGTACACCACCCCAATACGGAACCCAAACCCGCCGATGCAGAGTTAACAACCCATAACTATCATAATTGAAGGAAGCCACCTGGCCCACAATACGTTCACTCTTTCGGTGCTCTTCCTTCATAGCCTCGACCTAAGCCTCATGAATCTGTCCCAAAAGTGGAGTAATCACAGTCATCCTCAAACATATGTATCTGATCGGAGCCACGACCTTCTTACGGTTGAGAGCATCGACCACCACATTGGGCTTCCCTGGGTGATAAATGAACTCATAATCATAATCCTCCATCACATCCAACCATCAACATTGCCTCATATTCAGATTTGGCTGATCCATCAAATACCTCAGACTCTTGTGATTCGTGTAAATAGTACAATGGACCCCATAGAGCTAATGCCGCCAAATCTTGAGGGCGAAAACCACAGCCCCCAACTCCAAATTATGTGTCAGATAATTTACCTCATGAGGCTTCAACTGCCTTGAAGCGTAAGCGATCACATGACCCCTCCGTATCAACATTACCCCCAAGCATGTGATCAATGCATCACAATAAACCTCAAAATCCTCAACACCCTCCGACAGGGTCAGAATTGGTGCCTCACACAACCACTGTCTCAAGGACTCAAAAACTACCTGCTGCTTAGGCCCCAACAAAATGTAACCATCTTCTTTATCAACCGAGTCAAAGGAACAACTATCTTAAGGAAATTCTGGATGAATCACCGATAGTAACCTGCTAAACCAAGGAAACTCCAAATCTCCAATGGAGACCTTGGAACCTCCCACTACATCACGGCCTCGACCTTGACTGTATCGACCAGAATACAATTCTGGTTGACAAGGTGCCCTAGAAAATCCACCTCGCGCAACCAAAACTCACACTTGGATAACTTTGCGAAAAGTTTCTCCCTCCTCAACATCTCCAACACTTCCCTCAAGTGATCCTCGTGTTTTTCCTGAGTCTGGGAGTAGACCAAGATATCATCAATAAACACAATCCTAGACCGATCCAGCATCGGCCTGCACACGCGGTTCATGAGATCCATGAACGCGGCTGGAGAATTGGTGAGCCCAAAAGGCATCACCGTGAACTCGTAATGACCATAATGAGTCCGGAAGGCTGTTTTCAGCAAATCCTCATCTCTAACCCTCATCTGATGATAACCTGATTCCAAATCAATATTAGAGAACCAATATGCACCCTGAAGGTGGTCAAAAAGATCATCAATCCTCGAGAATGGATAAAGGTTCTTCACTGTTACCTTAATAAGTTCCTTTTAGTCAATACACATACGATGAGACATGTCATTCTTCTTCACAAACAAGATCAGTGCCCCCCAGGAACCAGATCAATCCTAAACTCAAACTGCCTCTTCGGAGGCATCCCAGGCAAATCCTATGGAAACACATCCGGGTAATCCCACACAATAGGCACATCATCCATGGTCACCATACCCTTCTCCTAGGTATTCCTAACATATGCAAAAAATCCTGAACAACCCTACTGAATATAGTGTATGGCCCTCGCTGTTGAACACAAAATCGGCCTATGATGAGCTCTCTCTCCATGAACCACTAACTCTCCCCCACTTGGGGCTCGAACCTGAACTAATTGATGCTCACAATCAATCACCTCCCCATAAGGGCTAAACCAATCCATACCCACAATAACCTTGTCCCACACAAAGGAATTGGAACCAAATCGACCAGATATTGCTCACTGAATAACCGAAGAGTACAACCCTAACGAACCCTTGGAATCGAATAGATCTATCATCTACAATTTCGACACGTAGAGGACAATCTAGCTCCCTCAGAGCTCCATGGAACCTCTTTCTAAGTGCAAACGATACAAAGGATTGGGTAGCTCCCAAATCAAACAATACCAAAGCAAAAATATCATTCACGAGGAATGATCCTAAAATAAAACACATAAATATAAGCAGTCAAAAAAATATAAATAAAGAGATAAGGAGAAGATACATATCTGTCGTCACACCGGGAGCTGCACGAGCCTCCTCGGATATCAACTAAAAATCCTTGCTCTACACCACGGGTGCATCCGCTCGGCCCCGTCGGTCGTTAGTAATCCGAAGAGTTGTAGGAGTGGGTGCTGATATCAGTCAAAAAGAAGAAGAAGAGATCCACGGGTCAGGCTTATGGACTCTGGCCTATCTCAAGGCGTGCCTACTACTCCGGCTATCATAACTGTATAACCATTTAGTGAAGGCCCTAGTGCCATTTTTGAAACCGATGGCTCCTCTATACCACTAGGGTTCTCTTCCCCAGGGACAAATCTTGAAGAAGCTTCCATTCGTTTGGCTCAGTTTTTGGCTCAAGAGCAGACCGCTGCAACTGCTTCAAAGGCGAAAGGGATTGTTTTTAATGAAGGTCAGTCTAGAGATGAAGATTCTGTGATCGATGAACTTCATAAAAGAGTAAATGTGCTTGATCAGAAAAACATTGAACTCAGCATCCAGGTTGAAGATCTTCTAAGTGAAAATACAAATTTAAAGATTCAAGTCTCTGATCTCAAAGAAGATGGAGCTACAAAGACCAAGTAGATTTCTAAGCTCCAAGCTCATTTCAATCTTTTGACCTTTAGCTAGTTTGATTTAAAGAAGAAGCTTGAAGAATATTTTGTTGTTAAGTACAAGAGTACTGCTGATGAATATAGAATTAATCTTCACTCTCAGGCTCACCCCATTGTTGTGCCAACTGCTGATACCTCACGGGTTGTGAATCACTTCGAAGAAGAACCTGCCTATGCTCCTCACGTTGCAAAGATAATCAGAGACAGACAAGCTGAAGCAGCTAAGAAAGGACAACTCTTATTCAAGAGGAGTTTCGATAAAAATGCACCTGGGAACAAATCCACAATCACTATAACAGATCTCGAGGCCGCAAGGTTTAGAGACACGTAAGGTGATAGGTCAGGAATTATATCTTGGGGTTTTCATGATCCCTTGAAAATGTGGATTGTAAGGAGGAAGAGCGGTAATACAGAGCTCTACAAGGACAGTCATGACTTTAATTCTTGGACCATGGTGGATCTTTCGGAGCTGTCTCAATCTCCCTTCTCAAATCCATCAAACAATCAACAAGCAACCAACTTCAAACATTTCCTGGAAGACCAAGTGAATAAGGGATTCCCGTCGATGAAAACAGCTGAATCTGTGATAAAGCACCATCCAGATGTCATTGATCCTAAAACTGGTCATCCCCTCCAGGTGGTGATGTGGCCTACTACAAATCAGGTCAAACAAATTCCAGTGCTTCAGAGTTATCCGGATGGATCCTTGAGTTCAATGCTTTACTGGGTATTTGATGAGACAACAACATCTGCTATCATCAAGCTGAAGGAAAGATGCATTCGTCTATACGACATAAGGGATTTGTTCCACTTCAGAAAATAGGACGTTAATTTTCAGATCCAAGTTGCTGAGGAGATTTTCGAGTCGGCTGCGAAAGAGTACACTGCGATGGTTGCTGAGATTATTAATAAAAGAATGTGGAATAAAGCCATGGGGCTAGATGATATAAGGATTGTGAACAAAGATTGACTTAAAGCTAGCACCAAACGAAGGGGGAGATTGAAGGGTCTAATTAGTGGTTTGGTCTAGGCTTTCTATGTAATAGGTTCTTTTGCTCATTTGATAGCTTATGGTAGTCTATTTGGAGTTTATGTTCAACTGTAAGGAGTTTACAGCCGTAAGCTATTTACAGCTATAATCCCAAGGCCGGCCCATGACAGTATATATAGAGGTTTGCTAGGTATTTTTGTTGTTGTTGATGCCTCAATATTCTCGGCTCCTGTAAACCGCAAGTTGTACCAGACGTGATTCTAATAGAAAAGTGTGTGCAAGCTTGTTTGTTCTCTATTCTACTCATTCTTTATTGCTAACTGATTGTATTTTCTGTTTGATCACTGGTAAGATCCGTTTTAGGACCTTACATATACTTTGTGCGAAAGCCAACATAATTGGGCATTCCAACCTGTTGGTTATGGGCCATGAGTATTCCATCCCGAGGATGATAGACTTGTAGTATGTGGGCATTCTAACATGTTGGTTGTGGGCCTCGGGTATTCCATCTCAAGGATGATTGGACTCATAGTATGTTGGCATTCCAATCGGGTGGTTGAGGGCCTGAGGTATTCCAACCCGATGGTTGACTGGACATGTATTATTGTGTGTATGGGTATTTTGGGGGAAACTCACTAAGCTTTAGGCTTACAGTTTCAGTTTTGCTTCAGGTACATCAGATGATCGGGGGAAGGCAAAGGCACGATCGTACAGCTCCTCACATTTATGACTTTGTTTCTGGGATACTCTAATATTTACTATCTTGAAAACAAGTTTTGTAATGAATAATGGTTTGAATTTTTTTTTGAAAGTTTAAATTTGGCATGATTTTTATGGGTGTTATAAGTTGGTATCAGAGCCTTGGTTTGAGTGAATTGGAGAAACACTTTTATGAACGCAGTCTCAAACTAAGGAAAAGGTTTTCAAAAAGGTTTTCAAAATATCAAAGGAATATGCATGGTGTACGATCAGTCGGAGCCAGTAAGTAGACCCCAAAATACCATACGGTTATTTGATGTTGTGATATGTTAGAACAACATGCTAGTACTAGGCTATGGATCTTCAGGAATTGCGTGATAGAATTGCCTGATTACATGATGCCTGGTAGCCTTGGGTTTCCTTATATGAAATTGACATCATTACTGTAGTTGCTTGTGTTTGCATCACGATTGTACATAATTAAGATCTTATAGCCTTAGAATGTTTGGTTTGGCGTTATTTCTTGTTTTTGTTTGATGAAGGGCTTACGGTAGGATCAGGTATTCGAAAGGGTATAGGGTCTAGCGTTATGTATAGTTAGCATACACGAGTGTTGCATGGTTGTTGGAAGTTTCATGGGTGGGTTGTGTGAGGCTGGTAGGTCAGTTATAAGATAGTTATCTTTCCTATAGGAGTGAGGAATGAGCGACCACCATGCATATGTATATGTTTAGGGTGTTGTGATGATAATTGAGACAAATATGGGTAGATGTTGAAGGTAGTATGGGCCCAAACTACTAAAAGCACAAGACCTATACACGTAGAGAGGAAGTCACAAACCCTAGGGTTTAGTTAGAAGTTGGTTCCCTATTATTTGTGTGGATTGTCTGATATCTTCCTGGTGTATTTTCAGTATGGTGGTTAAGAGGCGTTTCGTGATGGGATCCAGATTAGGATCAGGGCAGCGAGATCAGGGTGCCTCGGCAGCACCCGAGATCATCGGTCAGTATGGGTCAGTATGGATAGAGGACCGCATCAGGACCATCATCCACGAGGAGGTGGTCGAGATTATCTGGGGTCAAATTTCGGAGATGTTTGGGTCTATCAAGACCACTATTATGGAGTATTTTGATGACGGATATGCAGCCCTAGCTGAGACGGCTGTTGTAGCATCTACAATAGTTGTAACAGCGGCAGGGGGGAGCTAGTCGGGGCTTCCAGTATCGGGACTTCAATAACATGAAGCCCCCGACCTTTGATGGGACTCAGGATCCGATCATAGCCATGAGGTGGCTGTCTAACATGGAGGGATGTTTCTTCACATGCTCATGTCCTACTAACTAGAAGGTCAGATATGGCTTGAAGTTGCTACGGTCTGGAGCAAAGGACTGGTGGTGATTGATGACTGGTTCTTATACGGATGACCAAAGAGTTGTGGTTACTTGCGAGCAGTTCTGGGATATGTTTTGCACTCGCTACATTCCATAGATCGAGCGCGAGTGGTTGTCACAGGAGTTTTTGGATTTGAGACAGGGTACAGAGTTGGTAATGGAGATCACTCGCATGTTTACCGAGAGGGCATTGTTTTGCTTGGAGTTTGCTTCTGAGCAGGCTCAGAAGACACGTTATTTGAGCATGCTTAAGAATGACATTCATCAGTTTGTGGCCACCCAACGATGTGATACACTACTGTAGTTACAGGAGGCCGCTAGGCGGCTCAAGTTAAAGATTAAGCTGCAGTTTAGGGTGCAGCGGTAGGCCCCGACACAGTCACAGTTGGCGCCAAAGCGGTCTAAGACCGCTGATATCATGACTGGGGGACAACTAGGCCTCACTTGTGGAAATGGCGGAAAGGCTCATTCGGAGATTTTCCGATCAGGGAGCGAGTGCCACCGATGTGGCAAACAGGGCCATCTGGCCAGGAATTGCAAGCAACAGACTCTGACTCCCGGAGTCTGACTTTGTTATCATTGTGAGCAGGTGAGCCATATGAAGGCCCAGTGTCCCCTACCAGCCGCCAAGCCGACGTAGGCTCCCACACCGGATATACTGAGGATTACGGACGAGAGGCCAGGTAGAGCAGATCCCCCGAAGGCTCAGGGGCGTGCCTTCTAGCTCACAACAGAGGAGGCCATGGCAGCACCAGATGTGGTAGTTGGTATGTTTCTATCCCTTATATTATTGATTATATATGTTTTATTCTTATTTGTTTATGCCTGTGTTTAGGTACGTTTTTATTGAACTCCTTTCATGCATTGGTTTTATGTGACTCGGGCGCAAGTCGGCTGTTTGCATCTCATACATTTAGTAGGTAGTTCAGTGTACCAACATGTGAGCTAGAGTGTCCGTTTCGAGTCTCTATCACCAACAAAAATGGAGTTTCTGCTTTGTCGGTCTACCGGGGTGTGAGTTAGAGATCTTCGAGGTATCCTTTACGATCGACTTGATTTTGATACCCATGGGGGATGTGTGTGTGATTGTGGGGATGGAATGGCTTAGTCGATTCGGTGCCATGATCGACTGCGAGGGTCAGCGTGTAGTGGTTCGAACCCCAAGTGGGGGAGATTTGATTGTCTATGGCGAGGGTACCAGAGTGGGATCAGGGTTTTGTTCAGCCGCTAGGGCTAGATAGTAAATTCAGTACAGGTGTATGGGTTATCTAGCGTATGTGGTGGATATGTGAGACAGAGATTAGGTTTCAGTTTCAGAGGTTCCATTGGTCAAGGAGTTTGCGAACATGTTCCCGGAGGAGTTACTAGGGATACATCCAGAGAGGCAGGTCGAGTTTCAGATCGACTTGGTGCTAGGTGCGGCCCCTATCGCCAAGGCGCCCTACCAATGGACACTACCAGAGATACAAGAGTTGTCATCACAACTGCAGGAACTGCTGGGCAAGCAGTTCATTCATCCGAGCAGTTCTCCATGGGGAGCACCGATCCTCTTTGTCATGAAGAAGGATGGTTCACACCGGATGTGTATTGACTACCGAGAGTTGAACAAGATGATGGTGAAAAACCGTTATCCACTCCCGAGGATAGATGATCTCTTTGATTAGTTGCAAGGGGCATCTTAGTTCTCCAAGATAGACCTGAGGTCCGGGTATCAGCAGGTTAGGGTTAGAGAGGAGTACGTAGAGAAGACCGCGTTTCATACTCGTTACGGGCACTATCAGTTCGGGGCGATGCCGTTTGGGCTCACCAACACCCCAACCGTATTCATGAACATGATTAATCGGGTTTGCAGACCGATGCTCGACCGCGTAGTCATCGTGTTCATAGATGATATCTTGGTATATTCCAATACCCAAGAGCAGCATGAGGAGCATCTATGGGAGTTATTGGGAGTTCTGAGGTGGGAACGAATTTATTCCAAGTTCTCGAAGTGTGAGTTTTGGTTACGAGAGGTTCAGTTCCTCGGACACCTCGTTAACCAGAAGGAGATTTTGGTCGATCCGGCCAAAATCGAGGCGGTTATGCAGGGGGAGGTTCCAAGATCTCCTTCGGATATCAGGAGTTTTCTGGGATTGGCAGGGCACTACCGGAGATTCATACAATATTTCTCCAAGATTTCAGTACCCCTCACTCGTCTGACGAGGAAGGGGTGGATTTCCGGTAGGGCCTAGAGCAGCAGAGGGCGTTTGAGACTCTCCGACGGCGACTATACGAGGCTCCAGTATTGACTCTCCCGGAGGGAGTTGAGGATTTTGTCGTGTTCTTTGATGCATCCATCATGGGACTGGGGGCGGTCCTCATGCAGAGAGGACGGGTGATAGCCTACGCATCGCGGTAGTTGAAGCCGCATAAGATGAGATACCCTACTCATGATTTGGAGTTGGGAGTGGTGGTATTCGCTCTAAAGATTAGGTGAAATTACCTCTAAGGGGTCCGTTATTATGTATACACGGATCACAAGAGCCTGAGACACATTATGGATTAGCCGAACCTAAATATGAGACAACGCAGGTAGCTAGATGTAGTCAAGGACAACGAATGTGAGATCCTTTACCACCCAAGTAAAGCAAATGTGGTGACGGACGATCTGAGCTACAAGTCAGTTGGGTCTTCTATACTGGCGACATGTATGAGATATTAGTGAATTCTCAACTCGTGTGTTTGATTAGAGATGCTCAAGCTGAGGGCATGTGACCTGATAAATGGAAACTAGAGAGGATCTGGGGGGAGAACGCCCAATTTGTGCAGGATAGTCGGGGATTGTTGATCCGATGCGGTCGAGTATGGGTTTCAATGTTTGGTGGTGTCAGGCAGACGGGTATGGAGGAGGCTCATAAGTCTCACTTCTCTATTAACCCGGAAGTCACCAAGATGTATCAGGATTTGAGTTTGAGCTACTGGTGGCCGTGCATGAAGCAAGAAATCGCTTGGTACGTCGAGAGGTTCTTGACCTGCAGCCTCTAGAGATCCCCATGTAAAAATGGGAATATATCACGATGAACTTCATTACCAACTTGCCAAGGACAGCGAAGGGATTTGATGCTATATGGTTCATCGTGGATCGATTGACCAAAAATGCCCATTTCCTGGCCATACGGGAGATTTCATCGGTCGTGAAGCTAGCCGACGTGTATGTCCGTGAGATCGTTGCTCGATACAGAGTTGTTGGGTTTTATCCATAAGAACTTTCCTATGTGCGCATGCAAAACCCTATTGCTTGGATCTAGGATTTCTAATAAACATGCTTTTGAATCCAAGACTTCTAATGGCTAATTAGGTTAAACAACAACATTAAAACAGATCTAGAATCATACCTTTGAGTTCCTTGTTGATCTTCTTGTCTTGGAGCTTCTAGAGTCACAATTGTCACTCCTCTAATGGCTTACAAACACCAATAGCAAGCAAGATGATTTAGGAGAGTGGAGAGGGGAGGAATTCGGCCAGAGTATCCTTGCTTAAGGTTGTGTCTCGAATTCCCTCACCCATAGGGTCTATTTATACTTGTAGACTCCTTAAGGGTTTCACCCTAAACCCTAATTGGATAATCTTCTCTTAAGGCTATCCAAATCCATTCCATAGATATCCTTATGGACGATTTTGAGCTATCCTAAAGCTCTTAGAATCCGTCCAAAGTCCATCCTAATGGATTTATAGTTTAAAGTCTAACTATCAAACAATTGATAGTTTATACCCTCTTATTTAATTAATCTCTTTAAGTCACCAAATTAATACCAATTAATTTATGACTTATATTAATCAAATAGCTAAATATTATTTCTTATAATATTTACTCTCTCTTAACAAATCATCCTTCAAGTTGCTATGGTGAAGGCAACCCAAAAGGACCATGCACAACCGAATATAGTTACAGCCTTAGACACTATTCCAACAGTCTCCCACTTGGATAAGTCTAGTAACTATACAAGTACAATTCGGTTTGCAATCGTAGCTCTCAAAGACGCTGTCAACTCTGATCTAATCAATCTTGTCCTTTAGATAAGGGATCGTACAGTCCTCTGTTAGATATCATGCTGACAATCCTATGGAATGGTTAGTCTAGCATTTAGATTTCTCGATCTTCGATTTATTTGACATAGAACTTAATCGAACACATCAATTCAGTTCTGACCGGGCCCGGCACATAAGTCAAATCAAATCATCGAGTGGCCAAGATATCTCTTCTACCCTCTTAGGATAAAATTTACAGATAAACTTCGACTTATATGCATTTACTTATTCATTAACCAACTATACACAACAATGCGTTTTATAACATCAAGTTACTGATGCGTTTTTCGCATTATCAATGCACAATCAATTAACAAATAATAAACCATATATCTAGGTTTTAAGACCATATGATATTATCGTCTCGCGATCACCTTTTATATCGTATTCCATAAGGTGATTCCAGCAAGCACGGGTTTATTTCAATGCTCAAAACCAGTTCATAAGCACTCATGAACGTTGCAGCAACCCTTGCTATGTCTAACACCATTTAGACATTCTACACACCAATTCATGACAATCTTCATTCATATCTACTCCCAACATATGAACGATTGTGGATCATTTGAATAATTCGATTATTCCTAATAAACTCAATTATTCTGGAAGTCAAAACATGCAAAGTGAAACAATAGTTAAACAACTAACATGTGATAGTAACTTTACTCATAAATAAAACTTCTTTATTTATTCATCAAATGTCAATTACATTTATCTATTATACGTTTCTAATACCATCTAATCTATGCTAATATCATCCTTCAGCCCAATACTCCTAGCATGCTGTAAGTGCTTAACCCTACTCAGTCCCTTCGTAAGCGGATCTGCTGGGTTATCTTCTGATGATATCCTCTTCACTACGAGTTGTCCTTCTTCTACACGATGTCTAATGAAGTGATATTTTCTGTCGATATGTCGAGATCTACCATGATCCCTCGGTTCCTTGGTCAAGGCAACCGCACCTTCGTTATCACAGAAAATCTCCATGGGCTCCTTTATGGCCGGCACAACTCCAAGATCACCGATGAAGTTCTTCAGCCATATTGCCTCCTTCGACGCTTCGCTCGCTGCGATGTACTCTGATTCGCACGTTGAATCAGCTACGGTTTCTTGCTTGGGACTTTTCCATGTCACTGCTCCTCCATTTAGGGTAAAAACCCAGCCCGACTGCGAACGATAGTTGTCCCTGTCGGTTTGAAAGCTGGCGTCACTATACCCTTGCACCTTCAAGTCATCACTCCCTCCAAGGACTAAGAACCATTCTTTCGTCCTCCGAAGGTACTTAAGGATGTTCTTCACCGCAATCCAATGTGCTTTGCCAGGGTTCCCTTGATATCTGCTAACCATGCTCAAAGCAAAGGCTACATCAGGGCGAGTACAAGTCATAGCGTACATGATTGAGCCAACTGCGGAAGCGTATGGTACTCGGCTCATTTCTGCTATCTCAGCTTCGGTACTCGGACTTTGAGTCTTACTCAACTTGGCATTTCCTTGTATCGGTAGTTCTCCCTTCTTTGAGTTTTCCATACTAAAACGTTTTAGTACCTTCTCCAAGTAAGTATTCTGACTAAGTCCAATTAGTCTCTTACTTCTTTCTCTTACTATCCTTATTCCCAAAATGTAAGAAGCCTCTCCGAGGTCCTTCATAGCGAAGCACTTCCCGAGCCAGGACTTAACCTCCTGCAGAGTCGGGATGTCGTTTCCTATGAGTAATATGTCATCGACATATAGAACGAGGAAGCTTACTACACTCCCACTGGCTTTGACATATACACAAGATTCGTCTTCGCTTCGTACAAATCCAAACTCTTTGACTTTCTCATCAAAGCAAAGATTCCATCTGCGAGACGCTTGCTTAAGTCCATAAATTGACTTCTCAAGCTTACACACTCTATTCGGATGCTTCGGATCTACAAACCCCTCTGGCTGATCCATGTAAACATCCTCAGCCAACTTTCCGTTAAGGAAAGCGGTCTTGACATCCATTTGCCAAATCTCATAATCATGAAATGCGGCAATCGCTAGCATCACTCTAATAGATTTAATCTTTGCAACTGGTGAGAAGGTCTCATCATAGTCAACTCCGGGAGTTTGAGTAAATCCCTTCGCAACCAATCGCGCTTTGTATGTGTGTACGTTCCCATCCACGTCAGTCTTCTTCTTGAAGATCCACTTGCACCCTACGGTCTTACGTTCGGGCACGTAATCAACCAAATTCCAAACTTGGTTATCGTACATGGATTGGATCTCGCTATCCATCGCCTCTTTCCATTTCGCAGACTCCGGGCCTGCCATGGCTTCCTTATAGCTATTAGGTTCATCAAGATTTACTAGTGTACCATCACTAATATACGTGTCCCCTTCGGTAGTAATATGAAAACCATAAAACTGGGGATGAACTCTAACTCTATCGGAACGTCTAAGAGGTAAGGATTCGTCAATCGGTTCAACCGGAGTTTCCTCCTCGGGTTGAATGCCATCGGTAGAGGTTCCTTCATCTACCGATTCTTGAATCTCTTCAAGTTCGATTTGCCTCCCACTGTCTCCTTGGCTTATGAGTTCTCGCTCTCGGAAAACTCCTCTCTTCGCAACAAAGATAACATTATCTTTCGGTCTATAGAAGAGATATCCAAAGGAAGTTTGCGGGTGGCCGATAAAAATACATCGCTCACTTCGAGGTTCAAGCTTGTCGTGAGTATCTCGTCTTACGAAAGCCTCGCAACCCCAAACCTTGATATGTGCCAACGAGGGAGCTTTCCCCGTCCACATCTCGTGAGGTGTTTTGGCAACCTTCTTGGTAGGGACTCGGTTAAGGATATGGGCGGCAGTCTCTAAGGCATACCCCCAAAAGAAGATAGGTAGTGAAGCACGACTCATCATAGAGCGAACCATATCCAATAAGGTTCGATTACGCCTTTCTGCCACACCATTCAGTTGCGGTGTCCTAGGAGGCGTCAATTGCGAAACTATTCCACACTCCTTGAGATACTCGTGGAATTCAAGACTTAGGTACTCTCCTCCTCGATCGGATCGAAGCATCTTGATTTTCCTACCCAATTGATTCTCCACTTCATTCTTGAACTCTTTGAACTTTTCAAAGGTTTCTGACTTTTGCTTGATTAAATAGATATACCCATATCTACTATAATCATCGGTAAAGGTCACATAGAAGCGGTTCCCATCCTTCGTGGTTGATCTAAAAGGTCCACATACATCGGTATGTATTAGGTCTAATAGTCCCTCACCCCTTTCACAAGTGCTCGTGAAGGGTGACTTAGTCATCTTTCCAAGCAAACAAGACTCGCATGTGTCATCTTCCCTAAGGTCGAATGACTCCAACACTCCATCCTTTTGGAGTTGGGCTATGCGTTTCTTGTTGACATGTCCAAGACGACAATGCCACAAGGATGCTTTATCCATACTAGTGGAAGAATCAATATTCAAAACATCATTTCCTAAGTTATCAACAATCATAACAGTTTCATATATTCCATTACATGGTATAGCTTCAAAGTAAAAGACACCATTTAGATAAGCCAAAATAGAACCATTCTCATTATTAAAAGATAATCTAAAACCTTGTCTATATAAACCATGAAATGAAATGATGTTTCTAGCCATTTCTGGCGAATAGCAACAATTGTTCAAATATAAAACTAAACTATTCTTAAGCACTAAAGAATACACTCCAATCTTGGTCACAGGCGACGATCTTCTGTTCCCCATGATTAGATTGATCCTTCCTTGCTCCACATCCCTACTTCTTCTTAGTCCCTGCACATTAGAACAAATGTGATAACCACAACCGGTGTCAAGAACCCAAGAAATAGCATGATTAGAATCGTTAGATTTGATTGCATATATACCTGCGAAAGATGGCTTGATCATTCCTTCCTTGATGGCTTGCAGGTAGTCCGGGCAGCTTCGCTTCCAATGTCCTATCTTGTGGCAGTGGTGGCACTCTGCCTCCTTCGGGTTAGAGCAGGGCTTAGAGGGATCAACTTTGGTCCCACTAGAAGATGAACCATCTCGGGCTTTCACCTTTCGATAGTTATTTGAAGAAGCTTTCCTCTTCTTTCCCTTCCCTTGACCAATAGCCAAGACAGGAGCAGCAGACGGATTGGGAGTTGATGCAACAGACTTGTCCTTGAAATTTTGCTCTCAGCAACCCTCAAGAGACCTTGGAGTTTACTTAGAGTGACCTCCTCTTTGTTCATGTGGTAGGTCATCCTAAATTGATTATACATGGGAGGCAAAGAGTGAAGCACCATGTCGATCGCCAAGTCTTCGCCGAAGTCAACATTTAACTTGCGAAGGCGGTCGACATACCTTTGCATCTTTTGCAAGTGCACGGTAAGAGATTCTCCATGACCCATCTTAGCGGAAATCATGTTAGTGAAGATCTCGTAACGCTCTTGTCTCGCGTTTTGGTGGTACCTCTCCAACAAGTCTTGATGCATCTCGTATGGATACATGTCCTCGTAGGACTTTTGGAATTCGGAATTCATGGTGGCGATCATGATGCAATGTACTTTCGTCGCATCTCGCTCATGAGTTTCAAAGGCGGTGATTTCGGCGGGAGTAGCAACTTCGGGGTTGATTTTCTCGAGCTTCTCGTCGAGGACATACTCTTTATCCTCATAGCGAGCAATGGTGCGAATGTATCTTATCCATTCGCCAAAGTTCGTTCCATCGAAGGTGACCTTTTGGCAAAGGCTCATCAACGTGAAAGAACTAGCAGCAGCGTTGTTTGCGTTTGACATCTATAGAAAGGACAAAGATAGATTAGAATAAGAATCCCTAATTATCACCCAATAAGAAAAATTAGGGCTAGGATCCAACAATAACATTTATATACTAGAGAAGGGATGCCGTAATCTAACATGCAAATAAATTGAAGGTAAGTGAATGACGATTCACTAATTCTCCAACACAAAACTTAAACTTTTGGTTCTAAGTGTTTTGAGAATTCCTAGGTTCGGATGAGATTCATTGAACTATTCAATGGCATGTTTAAATCTCGATATGCCCCTCTTGTTTGTGACTGGGATGCCGAGGATCACAAAGCGGGTGTGAATTACCATGCAAATTTACATGGTGCCTTCATTGTTACGATCACCTATTCGATGTGCCGGTAAACCACACACGCTCCATCGAACTATGATAAACAATGAATCACCCTTTGCCACCTTCGCTTAGAACCAATTAGTGTGCCGGTAAACCACACACGCTCCACTAACATCTTAGCAAGGTGCAAAGTGTAATTTCATGGGATTGCATCAATTCACTTTTCCTAAAGTAACTAAGATTGGGAAATTTTAAAAGAAAGTTTAGTTACTTCGTATTTCTTTATTATACTTTTAATGAGAGGATGAGGTTGCCCTATCCTACCCGTTCGGCTAACGACCCTCCACCAATCAAGCAAGCGGTGGGTGTGAGTGTACACCCATTAAGCGTCATTTTATAGGCCGCAACCTTATACCCACCTTATAGATCGGCTTCGTGAATGAGGCCTACTAGCGGTAAGACTAGCATTTAGTTATACATATATATATTATCCTAGTAATATTATATAAGTATAGGGTTGCATTTTAAACTTTTCAAAATTTAGGGTTTGAAATTTAAGTTGTCTAAATTAGAACTTTTAATCACAAATATAAATTTCAAAACAATAGGGTAGGTTTTAAACATTTAAAACATGGAGGATCAAATAACAAATAATTTCAATTAACAATTAATATCTTAATTATCTTTATTTGATTTATCTTTGATTTCTTTGAAGATAATTACCAAAAATAATCAAAATAATTAATTAATTATCATATAAGGAAACTAAATATTTAATTAGTTGATAATTACCTTTAACTAGATCAAGATAACACTTATATTTATCAAGAAATCGGATTCATATTGATCTAATTAGTTTATGGAAAGTTTGGATAAGATAAACACAAAGAAATCCCGAATTTTGCCCTTCCTGACGCTTGGACTCGCCGAGTGCACAAAGGGACTCGCCGAGTCAGGCCTACTCGACGAGTCCACCTTGGAACTCGACGAGTCAGTGACACAAAACCCAAAAATTCGAATTTTGCAGGTTTGTTTCAGTTATTCAAGCAACAATTTAAAGAAAACCAATCTATGCTCTGATACCACTGTTGGGTTTTATCCATAAGAACTTTCCTATGTGCGCATGCAAAACCCTATTGCTTGGATCTAGGCTTTCTAATAAACATGCTTTTGAATCCAAGACTTCTAATGGCTAATTAGGTTAAACAACAACATTAAAACAGATCTAGAATCATACCTTTGAGTTCCTTGTTGATCTTCTTGTCTTGGAGCTTCTAGAGTCACAATTGTCACTCCTCTAATGGCTTACAAACACCAATAGCAAGCAAGATGATTTAGGAGAGTGGAGAGGGGAGGAATTCGGCCAGAGTATCCTTGCTTAAGGTTGTGTCTCGAATTCCCTCACCCATAGGGTCTATTTATACTTGTAGACTCCTTAAGGGTTTCACCCTAAACCCTAATTGGATAATCTTCTCTTAAGGCTATCCAAATCCATTCCATAGATATCCTTATGGACGATTTTGAGCTATCCTAAAGCTCTTAGAATCCGTCCAAAGTCCATCCTAATGGATTTATAGTTTAAAGTCTAACTATCAAACAATTGACAGTTTATACCCTCTTATTTAATTAATCTCTTTAAGTCACCAAATTAATACCAATTAATTTATGACTTATATTAATCAAATAGCTAAATATTATTTCTTATAATATTTACTCTCTCTTAACAAATCATCCTTCAAGTTGCTATGGTGAAGGCAACCCAAAAGGACCATGCACAACCGAATATAGTTACAGCCTTAGACACTATTCCAACAAGAGTTCTGGTCTCTATTGTTTCCGACCGAGATGTTTGATTCACCTCCCGCTTCTAGCAGAAGTTCCATGAGGATCTGGGCACATAACTTCATTTTAGCAAAACATATCATTCGTAGTCCAACGGATAGAGCGAGCGGACTATAGTAGATGTTGAGGTATTGCGTCATCGCCTTCGGTGGTGTATCATTCCGACTCCCAGGTGTTTTATTTAATGTATTTTGTTCATGAGAACAGGGAAACGCGACGAGTTGGGAGCACCAACTCGCCGAGTAGAGACTATTTGGGCGCGGGACATTTAGAGTCTACTCGACGAGTCGGAGGACCCCAACTCGACGAATAGGGGTTGTGCGAGGAAACCCTAATTTTCTAGGTTTGTGTCCTATTTAAAGGTCCTTAGGCGCTTATTTCCGCCTCCCTTATCACCTTTGAGCTCTGTGAAGAACCATAATCGAGTTTTAGCTTGTTGTGTGAAAAGGATAGGCTATCTTGAGCATTTTGGTGCACTTTGAGAGAAAAAGTAGGGAGCATCATGGCTTGGAGCATGGATGGACGTTTGGATCTAGAGGTTCTCTATGGATAGCTTCTGTTAGAGGTAAAAAGATGCTATCTTGATCATTTTCCTTGAGAGATATTGGATTAGGGAGTTTCTAGGGCTTTTCCCTATCCATCTTGTGTTATTCAGTCCCTTGAGCATATCTTGAGGTTGAAACCTCAGATCTAGATTATATGGGGTCTTATGAGCCCAAAGACCCAAGCTTTATGGAGTTAGAGGCAAGTTTTTGAGCACCAAACCCTTGTTAGAGCTCGTATTGGCATTATTGAGCCAATATAACATGCGTAAACATAAATTTGTAAGCTTTACATGGTATTCAAGCCTTAGGAGCATAGATCTAGAGTATAGAGTAGCTTTCTGCCTTAAAACGTCTGAATGAGGATTGGACTGAAAGGACTCGACGAGTCGATGAGTCGACTCGACGAGTTGATGAGTTGATTTGGACTTTCTTGAGGTTTATGAGATAATGAGGGGACTCAATGAGTTGCATAGATGCACTCGAGGAGTTAGGTCAACATAGACTGTTGACTCAAGTGTTGACTTCTGTTGACTCTAAGGTTTGGTCGAACATGAGTAATGGGGACCATGGAGGGGTAAAATGGTCTTTTACCCTTCCTAAGAGCTAGAGAGGGGCTATCATGAGTGTATTTAGAGTTGTGATTTTAAGTTTTAATTAGAGATGCTTGTTACATGTATGCGGGGATTAGAAGGTTCGAGGGGCATATGTTTTCCTAGCTTACTTACGAGGTGAGTCCTCTCACTATACTTACCTAGAGTGATAACTTTATATGACCGGAGGGTCTTATGTGCTTACTTGAGTATTGTGATATCATACATTATGTTTTTGTGATTTATGTTGAGTATTATGATTATTATGAGCTTATTGAGTTAGGACCAGAGGGTGCATCCGAGCTGTGGGACCGGAGGGTCTCCACTAAGACACATTGACCTGAGGGTCTTATTGATTTATAGCCTTGAGTGGCCAATTTGATGTGTGTGGTATTTTGGGGAACTCACTAATCTCTATGCTTACCATGTTATGTGATATGTGTTTTAGGTACTCTTCAGGATATCAGGAAGACGCTAGCTCGATTGTACATACAAGAGAAAGAGTTATGTTTTGAGGATCCTAGATTTTTAATCAAACAATTATGGAGTTGTGTTTCGATGATTTGATACTTGGGATTTGGTGAAATGTGTTTATGAGAATTAAGTGATTTTAAAATGAAAATTTTGTTTGAAAATTTATGGTGTTACAGGTAGGAGCTGGGATTCCCACCTACCCCTTGCAGAGTTCGCCTACAACAGCAACTATCATTCCAGTATTGGTGCCCCACCTTTTGAGCTATTGTACTGGCGGAGATGTTGCACCCCGGTTTGTTGGGGTGAGGTTGGTCACAGAGCGATTGGACAGACAGAGGTAGTTTTACAAACTACTGAGAAGATTCAGCAGATTAGACAGTAGTTACAGACTCCACATAGTAGATAGAAGAGTTATGCCGAGTTTCAGGGAGATGCATGAACTCGACGAGTCAACTTGGTTTTCCCGACATTTGGACATGCATGAACTCGACGAGGTGCAGGGAAACTCGATGAGTCAACTGGGTATTTCATGACTTCTCGATTTCTGGAAGGACTCAACGAGTCTTTGAAATGCACTCGATGAGTCGGGTCAACGTGGACTGTTGACCTTGACCGTTGACTTTGACTTTGACTAAGAAATTACTACTTGACCTCTGGGTTATTTTGGTGAATTGGAAATTTATGGAAATGATCTTATGGTAAATATAGGTGGTGGGGTACGTGGTGGTGATTTGAGAGTTTGAGCTTATCTTTTCAGTACGACATTGCGATGTGGGTTTTCCCCATTATACTCAAGGGTCGATGGCACCAGCTGGCCCTTTGGATTGTTATCCCGATATGCTATGCTAGTATGATCTATTAGATCAGTCCATAGTAGATAGGATGGTATTATGTTATTATGTGGCTTTGATCCATTAGACCAGTTTGCTTGTCTATAGACTGTTATGTGGTTATCTGTTATATGTGCACATGTTTGATTGGCGGTTGAGGCTTATCTGCTTTGTACGAAAGCCAATAGACCTGGGCATTCCAACTTGTTGGTTGTGGGCCATGAGTATTCCATACCGAGGATGACTGGACTCGTAGTATGTGGGCATTCCAACCTATTGGTTGTGGGCCTGGGGTATTCCATCCCGAGGATGATTGGACCGTAGTATGTTGGCATTCCAACCGGATGGTTGAGGGTCTGGGGTATTCCAATCCGATGGTTGAATGGACCCACAGTATGTTGTTTTTTATTATATGTGTATTATTGTGTGTATGGGTATTTTGGAGGAAACTCACTAAGCTTTGGGCTTACAGTTTCAGTTTTGTTTCAGGCACATTATATGATCACGAGAAGGCAAAGGCGTGATCATACAACTCCTCACATTTATGACTTTGTTTATGGGATACTCTGATATTTACTATCTTGAACACAAGTTTTGTAATGAAGAATGGTTTGAAAATGTTTTTAAAAGTTTAAATTTGGCATGATTTTATGGGTGTTGAAGAAGAAGAGTTTATGTATCTAAGGTCCTTCCTCCAAGCTAGATGCTTCCCACTTCCAAGCTCGTTTCATGAATCACCAAAAACAAATCTCTAAGCTCACTACACACAAGCTTGCAAAATGAAAATGGAATCTAGGGTTTTTTGGACAGGGAGGCTGATAAGTAGGCCAACCAGAAGGGTTTAAGTCCTTTAAATAGAGTGCAACACCCTAAAATTAGGGTTTCATCACTATCCGTCAACTCGTCGAGTTGGAACTCCTCGACTCGTCGACTTGGATCCTTAAAAGTTGCAGACACAAAAGTCTGTACGCGACAAGTTGGAGCTCCCCAACTTGTCGAGTTCCCACAAAAACCCCAGAGTTAAGAAATGATATAATACCTGGACCAAGAGTTACAACATCAACCCAAATCGAAGATTTCTTTAATAATACCAAGGTTCTAAAAAGCTTGTCATAGCGTCTCATGGCTGCAAGGCGTGTACTTGCCGCCAAGCTTTAATAAAATGCCACCTTAAGTCATATATGTATATAAAAATAAATTAATAGCAAAAACTACGGATAAAATTATAATTATATACAAAGTTGTCGCCTTAAGTCATGCCTTACGAAAGACATGGCTTACCACAACTCGAAAAAAATTGAGGCTTTACATTGCCGTCAAGTCACGTCTAACGTTACTTAGAACCTTAAATAATTCAAACACATAAATCCTTACTACACTTTAAAAAAAACATCCCTTCCACTTATACATCAGATGATCGCGGGAAGGCAAAAGCATGATCGTACAACTCCTCACATTTATGACTTTTTTTCTGGGATACTCTGATATTTACTATCTTGAAAACAAGTTTTGTAATGAATAATGGTGTGAAAATGTTTTTAAAAGTTTAAATTTGGCATGATTCTTATGGGAGTTATAGAAGAAGAATTTCTGGATCTAAGGTCCTTCCTCCAAGCTAGATGCTTTGCACTTCCAAGCTCCTTTCAAGAATCATCAAAAAAACACTCTCTAAGTTCACCACACACAAGCTTTCAAGATGAAACACGAATTTAGGGTTTTTTTGACAGGGAGGCTGATAAGGAGGTCAACCAAAAGGGTTTAAGTCCTTTAAATAGAGTGCAACATCTTAAAATTAGGGTTTCATCACTAGCCGCCAACTCGTTGATTTGGGACTCCGCGACTCGTCGACTTGGATCCTTGAAAGTCGCGGACACAAAAGTTTGTACATGATGAGTTGGAGCTCCCCAACTTGTCGAATTCCCACGAAAAACCCAAAGTTAAGAAATGAAATAATACATGGACTAAGAGTTACAACATCAACCCAAACCGAAGAGTTCTTTAATAATACCAAGGTTCTAAAAAGCTTGTCATAGCGTGTCATGGCTCCAAGGCTTGTACTTACCGCCAAACTTTAATAAAATTCCACCTTAAGTCATATATGTATATAAAAATGAATAATAGCATAAAATACGGATAAAATTATAATTATATACAAAGTTGCCAGCTTAAGTCACGTCTTACGAAAGACATGGCTTACCACAACTTGAAAAAAATTAAGGCTTTACATTTCCGTCAAGTCACGTCTAACGTTATTTAGAACCTTAAATAATTCAACCACAAAAATCATTACTACGCTTTAAAAAAACATCACTTCCACTTGTACATTAGATGATCGCAGGAAGGCAAAGGCGTGATCGTACAGTTCCTCACATTTATGATTTTTTTGTCTGGGATACTCTGATATTTACTATCTTGAAAACAAGTTTTGTAATGAATAATGGTTTGAAAATGTTTTTAAAAGTTTAAATTTTGCATGATTTTATGGGTGTTATAGAAGAAGATTTTCTAGATCTAAGGTCCTTCCTCCAAGCTAGATGCTTCCTATTTCCAAGCTCCTTTCAAGAATAACCAAAAAAAACAACTCTCTAAGCTCACCATAGACAAGCTTGCAAGATGAAACACGAATCTCGGGTTTTTTTGATAGGGAGGCTGATAAGGAGGTCAACCAAAAGTGTTTAAGTCCTTTAAATAGAGTGCAACATCTTAAAATTAGGGTTTCATCACTAGCCGTCAACTCGTCGATTTGGGACTCCCCGACTCTTCGACTTGGATCCTTAAAAGTCGCGGACACAAAATTTTGTACATGATGAGCACAAAAACCCTAAAGTTAAGAAATCAAATAATACCTGGACCAAGAGTTACAACATCAACCCAAACCGAAGATTTCTTTAATAATAGTAAGGTTCTAAAAATCTCGTCATAGCGTCTCATGAATCCAAGGCTTGTACTTGCCGCCAATCTTTAATAAAATTACGCCTTAAGTCATATATGTATATAAAAATGAATAATAGCAGAAAATACAGATAAAATATTATTTTATACAAAGTTACCGCCTTAAGTCAAGCCTTACGAAAGACATGGCTTACCACAACTCGAAAAAAATTGAGGCTTTACATTGCCCTCAAGTCACTTCTAACGTTATTTAGAACCTTAAATAATTCAAACACATAAATCATTACTACGCTTCAAAAAAACATCACTTCCACTTGTACATCATATGATCGCAGGAAGGTAAATGCGTGATCGTATAGCTCCTCACATTTATGACTTTGTTTCTGGGATACTCTGATATTTACTATCTTGCAAACAAGTTTTGTAATGAATAATGGTTTGAAAATGTTTTTAAAAGTTTAAATTTGGCATGATTTTTATGGATGTTATAGAAGAAGAGTTTTTGGATCTTAGGTCCTTCGTCCAAGCTAGATGCTTCCCACTTCCAAACTCCTTTCAAGAATCACCAAAAACAATTCTCTAAGCTCACCACACACAACCTTTCAAGATGAAACACGAATCTAGGGTTTTCTGGACAGGGAGGCTGATAAGGAGGCCAACCAAAAGGGTTTAAGTCTTTTAAATAGAGTGCAACATCCTAAAATTAGGGTTTCATCACTAGCCGTCAACTCGTCGAGTTGGAACTCCTCGACTCGTCGACTTGGGTCCTTAAAAGTTGCAGACACAAAAGTCTATACACGAAAAGTCGGAGCTCCCCAACTCGTTGAGTTCCCAAAAACCCCCAAAGTCAAGAAATGAAATAATACCTGGACCAAGAGTAACAACATCAACCCAAACCGAAGATTTCTTTAATAATACCAAGGTTCTAAAAAACTCGTCATAACGTCTCATGGCTCCAAGGCTTGTATTTGCCGCCAAGCTTTAATTAAATGCTAGTTTAAGTCATATATGTATATAAAAATGAGTAATAGCAGAAAATACGGATAAAATTATAATTATATACAAAGTTGCCGCCTTGAGTCATGTCTTACGAAAGACATGGCTTACCACAACTTGAAAAAAACTGAGGCTTTACATTGCCGTCAAGTCACGTCTTACGTTATTTAGAACCTTAAATAATTCAAACACATAAATCATTACTACACTTTAAAAAAATATCACCTCAACTTGTACAATAAGGCTTTGTTAAAAGCATATAATTTTCAACTTCTAGACGAGTGTCTTCTTGCTCGCCATAATGTTCTGCCAATTTATCCATACAAGATTCTTTTCACCCATGTCACTTCCCACAAACAATCCATTTATTACTCATGTAACAAGTGAAAAAGATTTTATTGGTATGTATTAGCATATATAAGATAAGATATGACACTTATATTGGTTAACATATCTATGAATAGAAAAGATATGATCCTTATATATATATATATATATATATATATATATATATATATATATATATATGAATGAAAAAGAAAAACAAACCCAACCTAGCAAGAAGCTAGGAGGGAAAACAAAGTAGAAGTTTAAGAAGAAAAGCAATGA
This sequence comes from Lactuca saligna, assembly GCF_052625555.1. Lineage (NCBI taxonomy): Eukaryota > Viridiplantae > Streptophyta > Magnoliopsida > Asterales > Asteraceae > Lactuca > Lactuca saligna. The sequence goes on from NC_136423.1 coordinate 31,166,534, forward strand.
CCATTACATACAACTAAATGGATATGAAATCCATACAAGCCATTTGACACCGTTTTTTGTTCAATTCTATGCTTAAACCATAGGAAAGTTGATGATTTTATGATATCAACGACTTTCGTAGCGTACACCTTTTGTTGTTGAATAATCTCTCATTCATTGCCTTCCATATATACCATAAGATCCCATATCAGATGCCAAACAACCTCCTCTTCCTTTTTGGGTTGTTTCCCTAGTTTGAAGCATAATCTAGAAACTCGTTTACTGAATGGATATCTACCAATGCAATTTGACACCAGTGAAAGACCCATTTCAAAATAGTTTTTGCGATGGGACATTACACCAATGCACGAATGTCTGTTTCAACATTATGTTCACATTGATAGCAAGATGTAGAGAGAAGACTAATTCCTTGAGTGGATAGAGTCGAGGCAGTGGGGATTCGTTATGACTTTGCCGTCCACATAAATCATCTGACTTTGATTGATACTTCTTTAATCTACCATAATTTTCCTATATCCACCCTATTGTTAACTTCGAGCACATCTCTAAGTGTGTGTACTTGGTAATTCCCATCACCAGTAAGGCTACATGTCCATGAGTATCCGTTTGATACCTCATGTTTATTTATAACATTGTTGGGAAGGATGCCCATTTTGACTAGTTCCTTTTCAATACATGCAATATTGTTCCAACCCCTGCCATTAATTTCATGGAATAATAATTATCATGTTTATTTGTGAGGTTATGTATACTTGAGATGACTTTGACCCATAATAAATTGGGATCGTTTTGAAGCCGCCACCACAGTTTAACAATTAAGGATGTGTTGAGAGATTTTATAGATCCCACACCCAAACCTCCAACATCATCGCTAGCTGTCACTTTCTCCCAAGAAACTCAATGAATCTTTTTATTTCCCTCGGATCTACCTTATAAAAACCTCCTTCTAGGTTTTTCAAGTTTCTCTAATACCCCAGCATGTGCGACGAAGAGAGACAGGAATAAATTGGAAGGCTTCCAAGGACATATTTAATTAGTGTCAAGCGCCCACCAAATGAGAGCGTTTTTGCCTTCCATGACAACATTTTTTTGTGAAACCTATCAACAATTGGATTCCAATGTTTTATAAGCCTCATGTTAGCGCCCACGAGACCCGGATATATGTGAATGGAAAAATAGATGGTTCACAACCTAAGGGTGTTGCCCAAGACACCTCTTGCAGACAAGCTCCCACTCCAAACACCTCTAACTTGTTGAAGTTGACATTAAGTCTTGAAGCCACATAAAAGCATCATAGGATTCTGGCAAGGTTTTTTATGTTATGTTTATACTATTCACCTACAAACAACATGTCATCCGCATATAGCAGATGTGAGATCAACGGCTCCCCATGTGGTAGTTAGATACCTTGGAAGATACCTGCTTGGCAAGCTGCTCTCGTTGTGATACTGAGACCTTCCATGGTCATAATAAAGAGGAAAGGGGAGAGAGGGTCTCCCTGTTAGACTCCTTTTGAGATTTTGAACTCATCTATGGGATTTTCGTTAATGAGGACCGATGTAAGAAATGAATGAAGGCACCTTTTAATCCACATTCTCCGCTTGTCACCGAAACCCATCTGCATGAGATTAGCATCCAAAAATCTCTGGTTAATAGAGTCAAATACCTTGTTAAAATCATCTTTAAAGAGAAGTACTTTATTTCCGTTCTATTTTGCCTAAGAGAAAATCTCATTCACAATCAATGACCGGTAAAGATATTTTTGCCCTCAACATAAGTTGATTGCACTTCATCGATACAATGCCCCATTACTTTTTTTATTGTAATCGAAAAGATTTTTGCGATAATCTTATAAATGCACCCAATAAGGCTAATTGGTCTGAAGTCACTTAGCATTTGAGAGTATTTGATCTGTGGGTTAGGGATATGAAGGACGAGTTATAAGATTTATTTAACCGACCATATCTTTCAAAATATTTTACCATTGCTGCAATGTCACCAAAAAGAACTCCCCAACACTTTTCATGAATTTGAAGGAAAACCCTTTGGGCCCTAGAGCCTTCTCATTACCACATTTCCAGACTGATGCCTTAATTTCATCAAGGGAAATTGGGGCCTCTAGATTGTGAAGTTTAGAATCAGGAAGTTTTTTTTATAGGGGGATTATTAGCTTTGGTCTAGAAGGCCAAGTTGATGGGTTTTGAGCACTACAACATTCCTATGGTGTACATGCAACCCTAATGTTTTGGATCTAGGTTTTTCTCAAGTTCTACATACAATTCTAATCATCCAAAGCATGATCCCTATATAGCATACAATTTTTGAGATTTATACCATAAAACAAAGTTAATGAATACCTTTTCCTTGTAGCTTGTAGATCTTGATCTTCAAGAGCTTAGTGCTTCAATTGTTGCACCTCTAGTGAGTCACAAACACCAAGTAGCAATTGGAAGAATATGAGAGAGGTTGAGAGGCTCTAAAAATCGACTTGGGTTCTTTCTTGGAAGCATTGGCCGATTTTAAGGATACATGGGGTTCCTTATATAGCTGAGTTGCTAGGGTTTTTGACTAGAACCCTAATTCTCTTCTTAACCCTTAAGCAATCCAGTAGATCCTTCCAAAAGGCCCCCTTGGATGAAATCTATGTGGGCTACACATAGGATTTCGTCCACCCCTTCCTAGGGATCCATATGCCCAACTTGCAACTATCATATAATTGCAATATCAGTCCCCATAATTTAAACAGTCTCTTTTTATCACCAAATTAATTCCAAATTAATTTTTGATCAATACTAATTAAATAATATGATTTCTCAATTAATATATTATTCTTATAATACATTAATAAATAAAAATTAACCTCTTTATCCATAATTCATCCTATCAAATTGCTATGGTGAAGGCAACCGAAAAGGACCATACTATTATCGAGTCAAGTACATACCAATTATAGTTATGGGTTTAGACATCTAATCCAACACAAGTTTCAGTGAACTTTGTTTTAAAGAAGCTCAAAGTCTCAAACTTAATCCTGCTTGGGTGAGTGCACCATTCACCAATGATCTTGATTCCATTGGTACTATTCTCTCTATTATTGTTATTGTCATAGTATATGACATTCCTATATGTATTCACTTGTAATAGTTAAGCAGTTAAGATACATAAAGAATATCAATTTAGCATGCCAAATTCATTGTAGGTTTGACGCTAAATTGTTAATAACATTGTTAATGTGCCTAAGAATTGATAAATCATAGAATTTGTTCACGTGATGCATAAATTTGTAAAGTCGTATCAATTTGTACGTCTAAAAGTACTAAAGTAGTTAAATATTTTGAATGGTATTTATCATACATCGATATAGAATGTACATATGTTGATAACTGATGAATGACTTGTTAAATCATCCATATAAAATGCACATATGTTGATAAGTGATAAATGACATGTTAAATAGTACCGAAAACTGCAAAAATGGTCTCCAAGGTTTAGCTAACTTTTTTGGATACAATCCAAGCAACTTCCAAAAATTTGCAATTTGTTCATTTTTTTTATGTGGATTTATACATTTCAAACATAATAATAATAATAATAACATCTTACCTTTTAAATAGTATTTTTATAATTTTAATCGTTTAATTATATAAACATTTTGTTACTAAATAAAAATAATATTCAAACCCACCCTTTTCTTTTTTACTTAAGGGTGGGGTGTCACCATTTTTTACTTTAAAATTATTAAATTATTAAGATAAATTTTAAAAAAAAATGTAAAAGCAGACCACACGTAAGGATGGAAATAGGGCGGGGATGGGGCAAGGTTGATCGTCTTTGTCCACATTTCATACTTATCTCCATCCTGATGGATGCGAGGTAGCGAAGCTTTGATTTTGTCCCGGATTGGTCATTAACGTTTTTGTTTTGCGCATTAGACATTTAATGTATTATTTTACATATTAAAAATTAATGTATTACTTTACCTATTAAAAAAACTAATTAGCCAATTTCATTATGGTTTCCGAATTGCATTTAGTCTAGGTGTCATTTTTCTATTTTTTTAAATAAAAAATTAAACTAACAAAAATGTGGCTTTTCCTTTCATTTTTTTAAAATAAAAATCCACTATGTAGGCGATCTCCTTCATATTCCCAGTACTAACCCTAGCCTAGCCAGTAACTCCTTTACCAATAATTGTCGATGCCTTTTTATTCAACCTTCTCCAGCGACTCCTTCACGAACCATCACTAGCGCCTTTCATCGCCACTGTAGCTCTATTGTTTCACTTAAATCCAGTTATCCCTTCTATCAACGCAGATTCATGAGAGGGATTGGGAACCACCGTTGTCGGATTTGGTCCCTGAAAGAAAAGGGAGGTGGTTGGGGTACCGTCGATCTAAAATTAAAGTGTGTGAAGTGCATTCACAAACCAGATTCATCGAGTATTGAAGAAAGTAGTTATAGAAAGTGAAATGTGAGAATTTCGAGGATCCTGGTGTTTGGTATCGCCGATCTTCCTCTCGACTCCATGGATTCCGACGATCCCTCTAGTATTCAATTCATCTTATGTTCTTTAGCTGGATTTTTTGAAGTTCTAAACTTCATCTTTTTCTTCATCTTTTTTTAGATGAAGGGCGCCGGAGATGGTTCATTTGATGTACTTTTTCTTTTGGATTTTTTGAAGCTCTATAAGTCATTTGTATCTTCATCTTCTTTTGAATTTGGTGTGTTCATGATAGGTCTTTGCAAGATTATCCCTTTTAGTGCATCCTATTATAGAAGTTGTTGATTTCTATTGTTTCGGGTTTATGTTGTTGGTTTTTATTGTTTCGAGCCCAAGTTTTGATGATAGAGGCTGGAACTAGAGAAGGAAAAGAGAATTTGTCGAGGGAGATGCCGAGAGATACTTGGTGTCCAGATAACTTTGGATGGGAAGGAGAATGAATAATCCTCTTCCTTGAAAGCAACAACTTTCCCCATTGATCCAGAGCTTGAAGCTAATTATCGTACAGCTGTTGTTTATGGATGATTCTCTACTAATTTGTTTTCGTGTTCGATTCATCAAATGTTTTTTTTTCTAGATTTTATTGAAGCTTTGAACTTCATCTATTTCTTCATTTGTTTCTGGATTAAGTATTTATTTTGGTGTGTTCATGATGAGTTGTAGGAAGATGAATGGTGGTAGTGCTAGTGGTGGATAGTGGGTAGGGTGTAAGAAGGTGGTGAGGTGGATGATGGTGGTGTCGGTGGTGGGAAGTAAGAGGTGGATGGTGAGGGTGGTAGGAATTGGTTTACAGGAAGATGGAAGGTGCTTTGATTGAAATGAAATATGATTTAATAAGAATAATAATTGGAAAAGATTAAAAAAAATCCATGTAGAGACCATGTCAGCACCACATAGGCAAGTGTTGGTGACTTAAATGTAACATGACACTCCTCGTAAGTTTAGTAGTCAGATAATCCCTTCATTTGTTTCATAACGGCGTAATTGATAGGTAATTTGAAAGTTGAGGGAGTAATTGCGTAAAAAAAAGACTTGAGTGATCAATCCAGGATAAAGTCAAAACTTTGTTGTGCTACAATGTCAATATCCCTTTTTGCATCAGGTAAAAAAAAATAGATAAAGGAAAATGCATTGCTACTTAACCAACTTGCTTTGTTTTTGCATCAAATCCCAAAAAACAGGAAAAAAAGTTTGTTGTTATTTATTGCAAAAAAAACTATTTTTTTCCTTTCTGCATAAGGTAAAAAAAGGGATATAATGTGTTGGGTTATGAGCAAAACATCAATCTTATGGTGCACATGCAAACCCTAAAGCTTTGGATCTAGGTTTTTCTAGTTGTACATGTGATAATCATCCAAAGCTTGTAAACCTAGATCTAGCATACCAAAATCGAAAAACACATCTAATAAACAAGTAAGAATGTTACCTTTGATTATAGCTTGATGATCTTGACCTTTTGAAAACCTAGCACCTCAAATGCGATGCCTCTAATGAATCACAAACACTAAAGCAATTGGAGAATCTTAGAGAGAGAGAGAGAGAGAGAGAGGGAAGGCTCAAAATTGGCTAGCTATCCTTCTTAGGGTTCAAGTGGCCGATTTTGGTTACCCCAAGGGTTCCTTATATGGCTGAGCAATTAAGGTTCCAGCCAAAACCCTAATCTAGTTGCTTAGTCCTCAAGCAGCCCAAAGGATCCTTCCAAAAGTCCCTTTGGACGATTTCTATGTGGACTCCCACATAGAATTCGTCCATTGCTTCCTTATGGATCCTAATCCCAACCTTGGAACTATCTTATAATTACAGTATTAGTCTCTTTGATTTAAGAAATCTCTTTTGACCACAAAATTAATTCTAAATTAATTCTTGACCAATATTAATTAAACAATATGATTTCTCCTTTAATATATTATTCATATAATATATTAATAAACCATAATAACATCGTTCTCTATTAGTCATCCAGTCAAGCTACTTTAGTGAAGGCAACCCAAAAGGACCATGTTACAACTGGTTAAGTACATACAAAATATAGTTATAGGCTTAGACACATAATCCAACATAATGTTCTTATTTAGTGCAAAAAAAAGAACTTATTTTCCCTTTTTTGCATCTTTTTGGAACAATTATGCATGTCATGAAAAGAAAATATGAAAAAGAAATTGAAAGTTGATTGCTTTTAGTTCATGTTACAATCAAAGTTTGTTTCTATTATTGCATGTCATGAAAAGAAAAAAGATTGAAATTTAGTCACTCGTTTTCCCCATTTTGTGATCATTTTCTGGTCGTTTTGAAAACTAGCGTTACTATACCCTCGCACTCTCAAATCATCACTCCCACCGAGGATAATAAACCATTCTTGGTCCTTTGTAGGTACTTGAGAATGTTATTTACTGCGGTCCAATGTGCTCTACTAGGGTTCCCTTAATATCTTTTGACCATGCTCAAAGCGAAGGCTACATCAAGACGAGTACACGTCATAGCATACATGATCGAGTCAACAACGAAAGCATAAGGTACTTGGCTCATCTCTGTTATCTCGGATTCGGTACTCGGGCTTTGAGTGTTACTCAACTTGGTATTTCTTCGGATTGGCAACTCCCTTTTCTTCGAATTTTCCATGCTAAAATGTTTTAACACTTTATCCAAGTAAGTACTTTGACAAAGTCCTATTAGCCTTTTACTCCTATTTCTTAATATCCTTATCCCAAGAATATAAGTAGCCTCTCCGAGGTCCTTCATAGCGAAGCACTTCCCAAGCCAGGACTTAACCTCCTGCAGGGTTGGGACGTCGTTTCCTATAAGCAGTATGACATCCACATTCGAAACGAGAAAGCTAACTATACTCCCACTGACTTTGACATATATACAGGACTCATCCTTGTTTCTCGAAAAACCAAACTCTTTAACTTTCTTATCGAAACAAAGATTCAACCTGCGAGACGTCTGTTTCAATCATAGTCAACTCCAGGAATTTGAGTAAAGCCCTTCGCAACCAATCACGCCTTATACGTGTGTACTTTCCCATCCATGTCGGTCTTCTTTTTGAAGATCCACTTGCACCCGACCGGCTTACGACCTAACACATTGTCAACCAAGTTCCAAACTTGATTGTCATATATGGACTGAATCTCGTTGTCCATAGCCTCTTTCCACTTTGCAGACTTTGGGCCTGCCATGGCTTCTTTGTAGTTGTTAGGTTCATCCAAATTTATCAGTGTGCTATCACTAATAAATGTATCACCTTCACTTGTTATATGAAAACCATACAACACATGTGGAACACTAACTCTACTGGAACGTCTAAGAGGTAAGGACTCGTCAATCGGTTCAACATGTGTTTCCTCCTCGGGTTGAGTGCCAGTGTTAGAGATTCCTTCATCGCTTGATTTGTGAGCCTCTTCAAGATCAAATTGCCTCCCACTGTTCTCTTGGTATATGAGTTCTCGCTCTCGAAAAACCCCTATCCTTGCAACGAAGATAATATTGTCACTTGGTCAATAGAAGAGATATCCAAAGGACTTCTATGGATAGCTGATGGAAATACACCGCTCACTACAAGGTTTGAGCTTTTCGTGAGTCTCTCGTGTTACAAAATCCTCGCAACCCCAAACCTTGATATGTGCCAATGAGGGAGATTTCATTGTCCACATCTTGTGAGGTGTTTTGGCAACCTTCTTAGTCGGGACTAGATTAAGGATATGGGTGTCAGTCTCCAAGGCATACCCTCAGAATGAGATAGGTAACGAATCCTGACTCATCATGGAACGAACCATGTCCAACAAGGTTTGATTGCACCTCTCAGCCACACCATTCAACTGTGGTGTACTAGGTGGCGTCAATTGCAAAACAATTATGCATTCCTTGAGGTAGTAATGGAACTCAATATTAAGGTACTCACCACCGCGATCGGATCAGAGCATCTTTATCTTCCTACCTAGCTGATTCTCCACTTCTTTCTTAACTCTTTGAACTTTTCAAAGGTTTTTTACTTGTGCTTGATTAATTAGATATACTTATATCTACTATAATCATCGGTAAAAGTCACATAGAAGCGGTTCGCATCCCTTGTGGCGGATCTAAAGGACTCACATACATCGGTATGTATGAAATCCAATAAACCCTCACCCCTTTCACAAGTGCAAGTGAAAGGTGAAATGGTCATCTTTCCAAGTAAACAAGACCCGCACGTGTCATCATCCCTAAGGTTAAATGACTCTAATGCACTTCTTTTTGACATGTCCAAGACGAAAATGCCACAAGCATGCTTTATCCAAACCATTAGAAGAATCGATATGCAACACATCATTTCCTAAGTTGTCTACAACCATCACAGTTTCATATATACCATTATAAGGCAATGCTTAAAATAGAAAGTACCATTAAAGAAAGCATTAATAGAACTAGTTTCATTATTAAATGAAAATCTAAAACCTTTTTATACAAACCATGAAAAGAAATAATGTTTTGTGTCATTTCTGGTGAATAGAAATAGTTATTCAAATCTAAACCTAACCCACTACTAAGCACTAAAGAGTAAACTCCAATCTTGGTGACAGGCGATGCTCTCCTATTCCCCATGATCAAGTTTATCTTCCCATGCTCCACATCCCTACTTCTTCTTAGACACTGCAAATCAGAACATATGTGAAAACCGCATCCTGTATCGAGGACCCAAGACATAGCATGTGATGAGTTATTAGAATGAATAGTATAAATACCTACGAAGTTGGGCTTTATCTTCCCATCCTTGATGTCCTGCAGGTACTTCTGGCAGCTTCGTTTCCAATGCCCTTTATCGTGGCAGTTGAAGCACTCCGCATCCTTTAGGTTGGAAGAGGGAGCAGCAAGACCAACTTTGGTTCCACTAGAAGAGATACCATCATAGGACTTTCCTTTGTGGCACTTAGAAGGAGCCTTCCATTTCTTTCCTTTTCCTTGCCCAATAGCCAAAATTGGACGTAACAAGGAGGCAGCGATTGTAGAATGATATCTATGGCCATCTCCTCATCGAAGTTGACATTCAACTTCAACAAGCGGTCCACGTGCCTTTGCATTTTCTGCAGGTGGGACGTGATGGACTCTCCATCCTTCATTTTGGTAGTGATAATCGCAACAATGATCTCTTACCTCTCCTTCCTAGCGCTTTGATGGTACATTTCCATCAAATCTTGATGCATCTCAAATGGGTAGTAGTCCTCGTAGGACTTTTGGAGTTCAACAGTCATTGTTGCGAGCATGATGCAATGAACCTTCATAGCATCTCGCTCATGAGTCTCGTAAGCAGCAATTTCCTCGGGAGTAGCAGTGTTGGTGCCAATCTCCTTCAGTTCCCTATCGAGAACATACTCCTTGTCCTCGTGACGGGCGACCATGCGAAATTTGTGGATCCAATTGTTGAAGTTGGACCCGTCAAATATCACCCTCCCACACAAGTTCATGAATGAGAATAAGTCGGAAGGGGTTAAGCCAGAAGTGTTGTTGTTTGGAGTAGACATCTGAAAAAGAAAAGAGACAAAGTTCAGATTAGATAACAATCCCAAATTTAACATCCAAATGAAAAACTAGGGCTAGGACCCAACACAATTATTCACAATTCAGAATAGGGATGTTGTAATCTAATTGCAAATAATTTGAAGGTAGGTAAATGACGATTTACCAATTTCCACCATAAAAAACGAAAAAGACAATTAAGTTTTAAATGAATTGAAATTCCTAGATTCTTTTGAGATTCATTGAACTTTTCAATGACATGTTTAAATCTCGATATGCCCTTCAAGTTTGTGACTGGGATACCTGTAACGCCCGTGTTTCTAGGTTTGCCATTTTTAGCAATGTAATAGTCTAGGTTAACCTTGTAACTCAACTTGAAATAATAATAATGTATTATTTGTGAATTATTTGAATTATGTGATTTATGTGTGTATTTTCTTAATTTTTATAATTTAATAAATTAAGAATAAAATAAGCGTCAAAATTTAAGTGTGAGATAAGCCCGACATCTTTGCATAAAGTTGTAGTTGTCGAAACAAGGATTCCGGAGATATAAGGAATGCCAAAATCCGAGTTATAACAAAGAAGTTATGACCTGTCGAAGTTTCGCGACAGAACCGACACGACGCCGAATGACGTAAAATATGAATTTAAGATAGAGCAATATTTAGCCTTAGCGATCTAAACGAAAGTCGTATATTTCGTTAAACCGAGAGCGTGCATAAAAGGAACGCCCAAATCTGACTTCGTATGAGGAAGTTATGATTTTATGAAGTTTCGACTTAGCAGTATACAGCCCGAATACTCGATTTGAGATCGAGCGGTTTTTAGCCGAAACAATCTAACTGAGAATCGAAGATCTTGTTGTTAGTAGCGAAACGATGAAAAGTTAGGCGAGAACGGACGTCAGACGAAGAAGTTATGAATTTATAATGGAGTTTTTCTGTCCCGGCCTTCTAAAAATAAATAATAAAAATAAAAGTCAAAATTAGCCGACGGAGTCTAAATGAAAGTTGTAGAGTATGGTCTGAACTTCGCGTGGATATAAAGAACGTCGAAAACGGAGCTCGTATGCGAAAGTTACGCAATTTAGAAGTTTGACAAGTCAACTACGTCCCGCGTAATTTGAGTACGCCCCGCGTACTCAGTCGGATGCAACTTGTCTGACCAATACTCGAGTGCCACCAGTCGACGCACGCAGTGACGTCAAAGTACGCCCCGCGTAACCCGAGTACGCCCCGCGTACTGAGTACGCCCCGCGTAATTTGAGTACGCCCCGCGTAATCCCAGACCCAGCAGCCTATAAATAGAACTCGAATTCAGCCATTTTCTCTTGTTCAAACTCTTCCCTCTCTCTAAGTTTTGCCTCGTTTTGCGTGCCGTTTATACCCCGAAGCCCCGGTAATATTCCCGAGCCCCGAAGTAAGATCCGAAGCCCCGAGGATCCCGAAGAGCGTTATTCCCGAGCCGAAATGCTGCCCGCGAGGAGCTCGGTTTTGTGAAGATCTTCCAGATCTACGGAGAAACACCTCTTCTGCAAGCCGTAGTGCTGCCCGATCATCTTTTGATCAAGTGAGTGTGTAGTTATTTTCATTCCAACGCAATATTATGAAGTATTTCCTATAAAATACGTGTTATGTGTATATACTTGGTTGTTATACGTGTGAGTGTATATTCACTCTCTTCTATCTTATAGATCTGATGTATTCTCTATGAAATACGTGTTATGTGTGTATGCCTCATCTGTTATGTGGAATATGTATTGATTAAAACATGTTATACAGGTTTTTAAACTATGTATAAAAATGTATATTTTTATCTACTAATATGTTGGGTAGAACATGGGTAGATAATTGGTGTGTAATAAACAGATGAGAGGTCTCGGTGTTATTGGTGTTATTCTAGTCATTCAGCAGAGTATGGATGACGACCACGGACTATTCTAGACTGTCCTGTGGAACACTAGCAGGCTCATTACCTGTAGGTGTTGTGAACGACGTGTTCACCGGTGTACTCTATCCCCCACATGGTTGCCTTTAGGACACTTATTGTTGAGGAAGCCCCTCTGCAGTGATGTCCGTCCTGATGAAAAATCCTGAAATAGGTTCCTTATAATAGACGTTATTTTTAGGAACGTAAGGTGAGGATAACGGGAATGGGTAAGCGGGTTTATTGTTGATTGTTGAAATTAAATATAATTATTGTGGGTTGAAAACCCTATATGCTCACCAGGCTCCCAAGCCTGACCCACTCAGTTGATTTATTTTACAGGAAGTGGCGCAAGAGCTTAAGATGGGCGAACATCAAGTTGTTTTTGTTTACAAGTCTGTATATCTATATATTTGTTGAACGACTTGTAATGTTATCGTTTATGCTTTATGACCTGTATCGGAACATGACATCCCGACTTTTGATTATGAAATGAAATCATATTTCTTTATGAAATGTTTTGATAAATATCTATTTTATCATGTTTTGTTTTTGGGAACAAATTCCGCATCTCTTTTAAAATTAAAAGGATTTACTCTGAAAATTATTTTAAAAAGCATAAATGAAATCGGTCTTTTCTGGCCGAGATTTTGGGGATGTCACAATACCGCTGATCACAAATAAGGTGTGAATAACCATGCAAATATACTTGGTACTCTCGATGTCATTTACCACTTAATCAATGTGTCGGTTAAGCACACACGCTCCATTGATCTATGATAAACATCGAGCTACCATTTGCCACTTTTTGTTAGTCCTAAATTAGTGTGCCAGTTAACCACACACGCTCCACTAACTGATGTAACGACCCGTTCCCGGTACGTTGATTTATTGGTAATTATAGTGAGTTTTTCAAGAGGGACTCGGCGAGTTCTAGCCTGACTCGCCGAGTAGGGTCGCGTCTGAGGGCACGCGTGAGCCGGGGACTCGACGAGTCCATATCCCCGACTCGGCAAGTCCATCTGTCTGGGTGAAACCCTAAAATCCCCGGGTTGCCTACTATTTATACCACCTTATAGCCCCCATTCTCGCCTCCCTCACCCTGAGAACGCAGTGATAGAGCCCCAAACCTCCATTGAAGAGCTTATATGTGTTTTGGTGCCATTTTGTGAAGGTGTGAAGAAGGAGAAGAAGGAAGAAGCAAGGAGAAGGGTTGTAGTGCAAAGATCCAAGGCCAAATCAGAGTTTATTGAGGTATTTTCGGAGTTCCATCTTATTATATGCTTTAAACTTCCATTAGAGCTCTCCTAAGAGCTAGTTGGTGCTTGTTTCAAGCCTCACACTTGCATGAACGTCTTATTAAGTCGATATATCTATGGATCTGAATGTTGGGATGTTGTAGAGCCCAGATCTACTGTATTTTTGGAGTTATATTGCATGATAACCATAGATCTACCCATTTTATGCATCTTTTAGCCTTATTTCCCTTATTCATGAGGTTGTGCACGTAAAGTTGGAAACTTTACGTGGTAAAACAGCTTATTGGACTCAGATCTATCAATTGTATGCATTGGATTCAAACAAAATCAAGTAAAAATCAGTTGCATGGCGGCGACTCGGCGAGTCGGAAGAACGACTCGACGAGTCGGGTCGCGAGTCCCGAGTCCTTCAGTTTTATCAGTGTCGAGTGGACGAGGTGAGTCAGGAAGTGGACTCAGTGATGGAGGGACTCGACGAGTTTGTTCATACAACTCGGCGAGTCCAAGGCAATCTTCTTGGGATCAAGAACAACTCGTCGAGTCTGTTCATACGACTCGGCGAGTCGGATGAAGATTGTCTGAGTTCTTGGATCAAGAGGGTACTCGTCGAGTCGATGCCAGACTCGACGAGTAGCAGTGAGTAAGAGTGAAAAGTAAGAGTGGGACTCGGCGAGTTGAGTGGCCAACTCGGCGAGTCAGCCCAAAAGATAATTGACTTTGACCGAGGGTAAAAGAGTCATTTTACCCTAAGCGCAGTGTTTAGTATTTGATTGAGTGTGTTATGGACTTGTAGCCGAGGAGATTCAGGAGCAGCCGTCATTAGCTTCCCAAGCCACACACTCAGCAGCCAGCTTACGAGGTGAGTTTCCTTCCAGTAGGAACGGGTCTAAGGCCACAATACCGGCCCGTTCAGTTAGCAGTAGTTTCCGGATTTAGGTCCGATGCAGTAGTTAGTATGTTCGATGCCTTCGTGGTTCGAACAGGATTTGTGTGCTATGTTTTATGTGTTAATTATTATGTGTTCCGGGCCACGGCCCGCTGTAGCATGTCGTATATGTGTTATGCTAGTTGATGTGTTATGCCATGTTCAGTCAGACAGTTCCGGACTTTGGTCCGATGCAGTTAGTTCCGGACTTCGGTCCGATGCAGGGGACAAGGTCCCAGTCAGTTCCGGACTTCGGTCCGATGCAGTTAGTTCCGGACTTCGGTCCGATGCAGGGGACAAGGTCCCAGTCAGTTCCGGACTTCGGTCCGATGCAGTTAGTTCTGGACTTCGATCCGATGCAGGGGACAAGGTCCCAGTCAGTTCCGGACTTCGGTCCGATGCAATTTCCGGGCTTCGGCCCGATGCAGTGGGCAAGGCCCAATATGTGTTTATGTGTTATTGTATGGTATGTGGTAGTTTGGGGGAGCTCACTAAGCTTCGTGCTTACAGTTTCAGTTTTGGTTTCAGGTACTTCCGCAAGCAAAGGGAAGAGCTCGGGGTGACAGCATCGCACACACCACAGCATAGCTTTTGTCCTGGGGATGTCTCTTGATGTTTTGGATTGATGTAGTATGATACAGTTTTCCGCACAATATTTTATTATGTTCTGGGGATACATCGCGTATGTTTTATGTTATGATACTTATATTATGGTTTTGATTATATGGAAAAACGAAAATTTTTGGGTCGTGTTTTTGGGTCGTTTCAAGTTGGTATCAGAGCCCTGGTTTGAGGGACTCGGATACACTTCCGGGTGTATCTGAACTCAAACTAAGGGAAATAAAAGATTTTAGTAAAATAAAAATGTTTACAAAAAGAATTTTGAAAGCACTTGGAAAGAAAGAATTGTTTTTAACAAGATAGAGGTGTGTGCATGCGGTCAGCCGAGCTCAAGTAAGTACTCCCAAATTACCCATACAAGTTATTTGTTCAGTTTCAGTTTCAGTAGAACAGCATGCTAGTATAGGGCTAAGGATCTAGGAGAATGCCTTATGTGCCTGTTTATGTGTTACAGCTTTGTGAGTATTGCATGCTAGAATTGAGTAGACAGCAGTAGGATAGCCTGTTTAGGTTATGCCTGATAGTATAAGCTTAGCATCCTATGCTAGTGCAGTTTCTTGTTATAAGAATAGTTTTGCCTGAGTCTATTTCCCGTGTCCGAATGTTGCTTGCTTCGTGCTTAGTGGGGTTCTGAGTAGTGGGAGTTAGCCATTAGGTGAACACGTCACACCACATGTGACCAGGTTTGAATAATCCCTGAGTGCTGGAACTGGCTCTACTGCGCAGCTCTTGTTTGAGTCCAACCGTTGTAGGGACGGATCTTTTACTTGAAGGATTATCTGATCCTCATCACATGTGATGGTGTTTAGGTGGGGTGGCTAACTGGCATTATGAGGAGACCTACAGCAGCTGAGGACCAGTCGCGTTGAGCTTGAAGTTTCCTTAGGGCCAGCCTAGGATGAGAGTAGCAGAGAATGGCAGTAGTAGAAGTGACTTGGTGGAGTCAAGGCGGTTCTTGAGGAAAGTACGGATAGATGTGGAAGGTAGTAGGGGCCCATACTACTGAAAGCAGAGGATCCGTACTCGAATTAAGGAAGGCCAAGACAAGACCAGGAAGCTAGTAGTAGTATCATGATCCCTTGAGATATTCCAGTGTTCTGATGTTGTTATGATATGTTTCAGAATGGTAGTTTTGCGTCCGAGGCCAGCAGCCGGCAGTTCAGATGCCGGAGGGGGATCAGGATCGGGATCAGGCCCGGAGGCCGGGCAGATGGATGAGCAGACTATGGAGTTCCTTTCTTCTGAGGTTACCCGCATCATACTAGAGCAGACTCCTGTGATCTTCGGCTCGATCAAGGAGGGTATTTTAGAGCTGATGGATGAGAGATTGAGTACTTTCCGTGCCGAGATGGCGGCCGTGATGGGGTCGCGCACTTACGTTCAGGGAGTTCAGGGCATGCGGGGCTCCTGACTATCATGGGGCACGGGACCCCATAGCGAGTACCAGGTGGTTGGCGGATGTGGCCAACGCATTCCGCACTAGCAGATGTCCCGAGGGAGACAAGGTCAGATTGGCGTCCTGTCTTCTGAAGGACAGGGCACGAGACTGGTGGGAGGAGGTCGGACATGCCATCGGGGATGATGCGGCACTGGATGCCATGACCTGGGCTGATTTCTCTACCAGGTTCGGAGCGGAGTTTGCACCAGTCATTGAGGTGCAGCAGTTAGCTAGGGAGTTTCAGGACCTTACCCAGACTACAGAGACAGTGGCGGAGATCACTGCCAAGTTCAGGGAGAGGGCCCTTCTTGTTCCTCAGTATGCAGCCGATGAGGAGATGAAGAAGGCCCGTTATCATGAGATGCTGCGGAGTGACATTTGCATGTTTGTGAGCCGGTCCAGTTGTAAAACGCTGGACGACATGATTGCTAGAGCTAGAGAGAGGGAGATTGATCTCGAGATGGAGAAGAAGAGGAAACCGGAGGCGGTTTCGAGTTTAGGCAGTGTGGGCAAAAAGCCCAAGGTTTCAGATCACAGGTCTAGGAGTCAGCAGAGCCACGGTCGGTGTGGCAAGTGTGGGAGATTGCACGAGGGGGCGTGCAAGGCAGGGAGTTCCGGCTGCTACAAGTGCGGTCGGACTGGGCATTTGAGTAGGGATTGTACGGCCCCTGCTACTACGGTTACAGCATCAGATCTGATTTGCTTTCAGTGCAATCAGAGGGGACACAAAAGGTCCCAGTGTCCCAGTTTAGCTGCAGCAGGGAAGGTAGTTGCACCTGCCCCTGCCACCCTAAGGATTACGGATGGCCGGCAGGGCCGAGCTGATGCGCTGGTGGCGAAGAGCAGGGCATTTCAGATGACAGCAGAGGAGGCGCGAGCGACTCCTGATGTGGTGACGGGTATGAATCTTTCCTTCATCTTTAATTGTTATTATATCGTTTGAATATTACTTGATGATATGTTTTATTTAGGGTCGTTCTCGGTGAACGGCATCCCTGCTTTGGTATTGTTCGATTCGGGGGCTACCCGATCATTTGTATCGCTTGCGCATAGCAAGAGATTTAGCAGAGCTCCAGGGGAGCTGGATTGTCCACTAGAGGTTGAGATAGCAGATGATAGGACCGTGAGGGTCGGCAGAGTACATAGAGGGTGTTCCCTTCAGATATTTGATGAGCAGTTTTCAGTGGACCTGGTTCCTATTCCCCTGCGTGGGAATAAAGTTATTGTGGGCATGGATTGGCTGAGCCCCAATGGGGCGGTGATTGATTGTGAGCTACAGCTAGTGAGGGTTCGCACTCCCAGTGGGGGAGAGATAGTGATTCAGGGCGAGAGGCCCCAGCGAGGACCGATCTTTTGTTCCGCCGCAAGGGCGAGGCGCTATGTTCAGCAGGGTTGCGCCGGTTTTGTAGCTTACGTCTTGGATGCCTGGGAGAAGGGCAAGACGGCGATTGATGATGTTCCTGTTGTTCGTGACTACCCGGATGTGTTTCCCGAGGATTTGTCGGGGATACCTCCAGAGAGGCAGGTTGAGTTCAGAATCGACCTAGTTCCTGGTGCGGCTCCGATAGCCAAAGCACCGTATCGACTTGCTCCCCCTGAGATGCAGGAGTTGTCTACACAGCTTCAGGAGTTGTTAGACAATGGTTTCATTCGGCCGAGCAGTTCGCCTTGGGGAGCGCCGATCTTATTTGTGAGGAAGAAGGATGGGTCGCATCGTATGTGCATTGATTATCGGGAGTTGAACAAAGTAACGGTGAAGAACCGTTACCCACTTCCGAGGATAGATGACTTGTTTGATCAGCTTCAGGGAGCGTCTTGGTTCTCCAAGATCGATCTACGTTCCGGTTATCATCAGATGAGGGTTAGAGATGAGGATGTGCAGAAGACTGCTTTCAGGACCCGGTATGGTCATTATGAGTTCGTGGTGATGCCATTTGGGCTCACCAATGCCCCAGCCGCATTCATGGATCTCATGAACCGCGTGTGCAGACCGATGCTGGATCGGTCGGTGATAGTGTTTATAGATGACATCTTGGTGTATTCCAAGACACAGGGGCAGCACGAGGAGCACCTGCGGGAGGTGTTGGAGACTTTGAGGAGGGAGAGACTTTTCGCAAAGTTCTCCAAGTGTGAGTTCTGGTTGCGCGAGGTGCAGTTTCTTGGTCATCTCGTCAACCAGAAGGGTATTTTGGTAGATCCGGCCAAGATTGAGGCCGTGATGCAGTGGGAGGTCCCGAGGTCTCCATCTGAGATTCGGAGCTTCCTGGGGTTGGCAGGGTATTATCGGAGATTTATTCAGGACTTCTCCAAGATAGCAGTGTCGCTCACCCGACTAACCAAGAAGTCGGTGGTTTTTCATTGGGGGCCTGAGCAGCAGGCGGCGTTCGAGACTCTCAGGCAGAGATTGTGCGAGGCTCCGATCCTTACCTTGCCAGAGGGAGTAGAGGATTTCGTAGTCTATTGTGATGCTTGGATCACAGGTATGGGAGCCGTATTGATGCAGCGAGGCCATGTGGTAGCTTATGCCTCGAGACAGTTGAAGCCTCACGAGGCTAATTATCCTACCCACGATTTGGAGCTGGGGGCAGTTGTGTTTGCCCTCAAGATTTGGAGACATTACCTTTATGGGGTCCGCTGTACTATTTACACGGATCACAAGAGTTTGTGATATCTTATGGATCAGCCGAGTTTGAACATGAGACAGAGGAGATGGTTAGACGTGCTGAAGGACTATGACTGTGAGATCCTTTATCATCCAGGGAAGGCCAATGTGGTGGCCGACGCCCTGAGCCGCAAGGTGTCGACGGCCCCTATCAGAGATCTGTGTATGAGGATGATAGTGATCACTCCGTTGTTGGAGCGGATCAAGGAGGCTCAGATGGAGGGCCTCAAGGAGGAGAGGCAGAAGTGTGAGAGGATAGTGGGCCGAGTAGCTTCATTTGATTACGACAGTCGTGGTTTGTTGACGCTTCATGGTAGGATATGGGTACTGTACTGGGGTGGGGTACGGCAAGTATTGATGGACGAGGCTCATAAGTCTCGGTTTTCTATCCACCCAGGAGCGACGAAGATGTATCGAGATCTTCGATCTGATTATTGGTGGCCCTGCATGAAGCGAGATGTCGCTTGGTATGTGGAGAGATGTTTGACCTGTCGGAAGGTCAAGGCAGAGCACCAGAGACCTCACGGCAAGATGCAGCTGTTAGACATTCCCGTGTGGAAATGGGAGGACATCACCATGGATTTTGTCACCAAACTCCCTAGGACCGCACGCGGGTTGGACTCGATATGGGTAGTAGTGGATCGGTTGACGAAGAGTGCCCATTTTATTCCGATTCAGGAGAGTATATCGGCGGAAAAGTTAGCCGATATCTATGTGCGAGAGATTGTGGCACGTCATGGAGTGCCGGTATCGGTGGTGTCGGACCGAGATGTTCGCTTCACGTCCAGATTCTGGAAGCGATTCCACGACGAGATGGGTACTCGTCTCCATTTCAGCACCGCTTTTCATCCTCAAACTGACGGGCAGAGCGAGAGGACGATTCAGACTCTCGAGGACATGCTTAGGGCATGTGTTCTAGATTTTGGGGGCAGTTGGGATACGTATCTTCCGTTAGCGGAATTCTCGTATAACAACAGTTATCATGCGAGTATTGATCGACCTCCTTTTGAGATGTTATATGGCAGGAAGTGCAGGACCCCGATTTGTTGGGGCGAGGTCGGTCAGCGAGTTATAGGGAGCACCGAAGTGGTGCTCAAGACGACGGAATTGATCTAGCAGGTCCGTAGTAGGCTGCAGACTGCGCAGAGTCGGCAGAAGAGCTACGCCGACAGGAGGCGTTCGGACTTGGAGTTCCAGGTGGGAGATATGGTTCTTCTGAAAGTCTCACCTTGGAAAGGTGTCATCAGGTTCCGAAAGAGGGGCAAATTGGGCCCCAGATTTATTGGTCCCTTCAGGGTTTTGGCCCGGGTGGGTCGGGTTGCTTATCGGTTAGATCTTCCTGAGGAGCTTAGTCTGATACACAACACCTTCCACGTGTCGCAGTTGAGGAAGTGTTTGGTGGATGAGACAGCAGTCGTTCCCTTAAAGGACATTCAGGTTGATAGCGGCCTAAATTATATCGAGAAGCCGGTCGCGATTCTGGAACGGAAGACCAAGACCTTGAGGAACAAGGTAATTCAGCTAGTAAAGGTGCAGTGGCAGCACCGGAAGGGGTCTGAATGGACGTGGGAGGCTGAGGAGGAGATGAGAGCGCACTACCCGGAGTTATTTGCAGATCCAGCCGTAGCCGACTTCGAGGACGAAGTCTGAGACAAGTGGGGGAGAATTGTAACGACTCGTTCCCGGTATGTTGATTTATTGGTAATTATAGTGAGTTTTTCAAGAGGGACTCGGCGAGTTCTAGCCTGACTCGCCGAGTAGGGTCGCGTCTGAGGGCACGCGTGAGCCGGGGACTCGACGAGTCCATATCCCCGACTCGGCGAGTCCATATGTCTGGGTGAAACCCTAAAATCCCCGGGTTGCCCACTATTTATACCACCTTATAGCCCCCATTCTCGCCTCCCTCACCCTGAGAACGCAGTGATAGAGCCCCAAACCTCCATTGAAGAGCTTATATGTGTTTTGGTGCCATTTTGTGAAGGTGTGAAGAAGGAGAAGAAGGAAGAATCAAGGAGAAGGGTTGTAGTGCAAAGATCCAAGGCCAAATCAGAGTTTATTGAGGTATTTTCGGAGTTCCATCTTATTATATGCTTTAAACTTCCATTAGAGCTCTCCTAAGAGCTAGTTGGTGCTTGTTTCAAGCCTCACACTTGCATGAACGTCTTATTAAGTCGATATATCTATGGATCTGAATGTTGGGATGTTGTAGAGCCCAGATCTACTGTATTTTTGGAGTTATATTGCATGATAACCATAGATCTACCCATTTTATGCATCTTTTAGCCTTATTTCCCTTATTCATGAGGTTGTGCACGTAAAGTTGGAAACTTTACGTGGTAAAACAGCTTATTGGACTCAGATCTATCAATTGTATGCATTGGATTCAAACAAAATCAAGTAAAAATCAGTTGCATGGCGGCGACTCGGCGAGTCGGAAGAACGACTCGACGAGTCGGGTCGCGAGTCCCGAGTCCTTCAGTTTTATCAGTGTCGAGTGGACGAGGTGAGTCAGGAAGTGGACTCAGTGATGGAGGGACTCGACGAGTTTGTTCATACAACTCGGCGAGTCCAAGGCAATCTTCTTGGGATCAAGAACAACTCGTCGAGTCTGTTCATACGACTCGGCGAGTCGGATGAAGATTGTCTGAGTTCTTGGATCAAGAGGGTACTCGTCGAGTCGATGCCAGACTCGACGAGTAGCAGTGAGTAAGAGTGAAAAGTAAGAGTGGGACTCGGCGAGTTGGGTGGCCAACTCGGCGAGTCAGCCCAAAAGATAATTGACTTTGACCGAGGGTAAAAGAGTCATTTTACCCTAAGCGCAGTGTTTAGTATTTGATTGAGTGTGTTATGGACTTGTAGCCGAGGAGATTCAGGAGCAGCCGCCGTTAGCTTCCCGAGCCACACACTCAGCAACCAGCTTACGAGGTGAGTTTCCTTCCAGTAGGAACGGGTCTAAGGCCACAATGCCGGCCCGTTCAGTTAGCAGTAGTTTCCGGTTTAGGTCCGATGCAGTAGTTAGTATGTTTGATGCCTTCGTGGTTCGAACAGGATTTGTGTGCTATGTTTTATGTGTTAAGTATTATGTGTTCCGGGCCACGGCCCGATGTAGCATGTCGTATATGTGTTATGCTAGTTGATGTGTTATGCCATGTTCAGTCAGACAGTTCCGAACTTCGGTCCGATGCAGTTAGTTCCGGACTTCGGTCCGATGCAGGAGACAAGGTCCCAGTCAGTTCCGGACTTCGGTCCGATGCAGTTAGTTCCGGACTTCGGTCCGATGCAGGGGACAAGGTCCCAGTCAGTTCCGGACTTCGGTCCGATGCAGTTAGTTCTGGACTTCGATCCGATGCAGGGGACAAGGTCCCAGTCAGTTCCGGACTTCGGTCCGATGCAGTTTCCGGGCTTCAGCCCGATGCAGTGGGCAAGGCCCAATATGTGTTTATGTGTTATTGTATGGTATGTGGTAGTTTGGGGGAGCTCACTAAGCTTCGTGCTTACAGTTTCAGTTTTGGTTTCAGGTACTTCCGCAAGCAAAGGGAAGAGCTCGGGGTGACAGCATCGCACACACCACAGCTAGCTTTTATCCTGGGGATGTCTCTTGATGTTTTGGATTGATGTAGTATGATACAGTTTTCCGCACAATATTTTATTATGTTCTGGGGATACATCGCGTATGTTTTATGTTATGATACTTATATTATGGTTTTGATTATATGGAAAAACGAAAATTTTTGGGTCGTGTTTTTGGGTCGTTTCAAACGACTTGGCAAGGTGCAAAGTTTAATTTCATGGTCGCTTCCTTAAACACCCCTTATAGATCAGCTTTCTGAATGAGGCCTAATAACGGTAAGACTAGCTTATCTTATACATATATATATATATATATATATATATATATATATATATATATATATATATATATATATATATATATATATAACTATTAATCTTATAATAGTATAATAGTATAAGGGTTGAATTTTAAACTTGTAAAATTCTAGGATTTAGAATTTAAATATTTCAAAATTAAAGTTTTAATTAAAATTTTAAATCCCAAAACTTGGAGGGAAAGTTTTGAAACTTTTTAAAACATCTATTAGATCAAATTTGAAAAATAATTAAATAATCATATTATTAATCTTTATCACATAATTTGCCATAATCCATTTTAAGGCAAGATAATTCAAATAAAAAATACAAATAATTAATTGTATTTTATAAACAAATAATTATCTTATTAATTGATAATTATCTTTCAATTGTATAAGGATAATCAATACCATATTGAAAAAAATCGAATTTTATCATTCAAATATGTTTTTGGTAACTATCCCAATTCAATTTAGTCAAAATCCCAAAAAATCAGCCAACTGACGACCCGACTCGCTGAGTTACATCATGCAGATGCACAATTTTTCGACTTTTCGGCTTTGAACAAATTAGCAATGCATCAAATACAATAGAAAAACGAACCAGTCTCTGATACCACTGTTAGGTTATGAGCAAAACATCAATCATATGGTGTACATGAAAACCCTAAAGCTTTAAATCTAGGTTTTTCTAGTTGTACATACAATAATTATCCAAAGCTTGTAAACCCTAGATCTACCATACAAAAATCAAAAAACACATCTAATAAACAAGCAAGAATGTTACCTTTGATTGTAGCTTGATGATCTTGAGCTTTTAAAAACCTAGCACCTCAAATGTGATGCCTCTAATGAACCACAAACACCAAAGCAATTAGAGAGAGAGAGGGGGGGGAGTGGGAAGGTTCAAAATCGACTAGCTATCCTTCTTAGGGTTCAAGTGGCCGATTTTGGTTACCCCAATGGTTCCTTATATAGCTGAGCAATTAGGGTTCCAGTCAAAACCCTCATCCAGTTGCTTAGTCCTCAAGCAGCCCAAAGGATCCTTCCAGAAGGCCATATGGATGATATCTATGTGGACTCCCACATAGAATTCGTCCATTGCTTCCTTATGGATCCTAAACACAACCTTGTAACTATCTTTTAATTACAATATTAGTCCATTTGATTTAATTAATATCTTTTGACCACAAAATTAATTCTAACTTAATTATTGACCAATATTAATTAAACAATATGATTTCTCCTTTAATATATTATTCATATAATATGTTAATAAACCATAATAACCTCTTTCTCTATTATTCATCCAGTTAAACTGCTTTAGTGAAGGCAACCCAAAATGACAATTCTACAATCGGGTCAAGTACATACCAAATATAATTATGGATATAAACATCTAATCCAACATAATGTTCTTATTTGGTGCACAAAAAGAACTTGATTTCCCTTTTTTGCATCATGTTCAGTGGCGGACCGTAGTGGGGCCCGGAGGGTTTCGGTCCATTGCTCCGATTTCGGCACGTAATGTAAAAAAAAGAAATTTTATGTTTTTATATTAGGTGCACCGGCTTAAAATACGATGATCATTACTAATTTAGATTTTTTTGGAAATCTTTTTTTTAGTGTGATCCCTATTAAAACGTTTTGCGTCCGCCACTGATCATGTTGGAACTATTATGCATGTCATGAAAAGAAAATACAAAAAAGAAATTGAAAGTTGATTGCTTTTAGTTCATGTTACAAAAAAAAAAAAAAAAAAAAAAAAGAAGTTTGTTGCTATTATTTCACGCCATGAAAAGAAAAAAGATTGAAAGTTGGTCGCTCGTTTTCCCCATTTTGTGATCATTTTTCTGTTGTTACTTATGTCTTCCAACGGTTTACCATTTGTTCATGTTATGTTGTTAGAATGCATACTTAATTTGTATACTGAAAAATCCGATCAACGGAATATACAACGCTAGTTATCTTGAATCAAAAGACCAAAAGCGTGGATGTAAAAGAAGCTACATACAATTAGACAATAAAGAGTCGCTTAAATATAAGAGAAAATCATTACTTTTGTTTTAACTAATTGGATTAAGAATATATTTTTGTTTAACAATATATGTTGGTTTGATTAGTATATCTCTTTTTTTCATGTTAGCTTGTAACCTTGACTAGCTTCTTGCTAATTTTTTTAATGCATTCGCTGTTGAAAAAACCAATTTTCTATTGTAGACTTGATAAAATTAAAAAAAGGGTTAATTTAAACTTTTTTTTTATCCTATCATATAAAAATGACACGTTCACAAAAAAAGTTATGATTTTTTGTGAAATAAAAGAATCAGTTAGCAATGTAAAACCCAATACATTTTAAAGAAATGAGGGATCCACAAAGACGTTAAGCGCAGACAAGGGAAGAGGAAATCATGTGGAGGGAACAATTCCATAACCTAACCACTTCAACTGTCTCCAACTAATCCACATCGTACTCATATTTCAATTATTTTTCTCATTAGAGTCATAGGCTGCTTTAATATTGTATATTAGTGAAATTAAAACATTTTTAAATAATAAAATTTTATTTATTTAATAAAACAATTTTAAGAGGTTGTATGTATTGAAAATATCTTTATTCAACCCATTTGATATATTATTTTGAGTTGTTTTATTCATTTAATATGCTAAAAATAAATACAAGGTCGAAATCACTCATTAAATAAACTAGCAATCTTAACGTGGTAAATTTGTTTGCTATCAACAAGGATAGGACTTCACAGAAGAGACATGTATAACATGAGCAAAAAATCTATCTATCTTCTTCTTTTTTTTATCAAATATCATCCCTTTAATTTTGACACATGTAATTTTCTTATTAATTTCTAGTAACTAGTAATTGAGCTCGCGTTTCGCCGCAGGTTTTTAAGTGTTTTTGTTATGAATCATGAAAGTAGATGAGAGAAAATCAGATAATATATACTATGGGGATACTAAATAGCCACGAAAGTTTAGAAAACGAATGAGTGAAAGTGAAATTTTCGAAAGTTGAAGACAAATGGGATGAAAGTGATATTTTAAAAAGTAAAAAGATAGAATAT
Organism: Lactuca saligna; assembly: GCF_052625555.1. Lineage (NCBI taxonomy): Eukaryota > Viridiplantae > Streptophyta > Magnoliopsida > Asterales > Asteraceae > Lactuca > Lactuca saligna. The sequence goes on from NC_136423.1 coordinate 31,192,308, forward strand.
ATCATTTTATAAAATAGAAGGGTTCCAAGTGACGGATAATACAAAGGTGAAGAGAAAATATGAAGATGTAAAAATGATATTTTACAAAGTTGGAGTTGGAGGGGGTGAAAATGATACTTTAAAAAGTAAATTGACAGAAATATTATCTTACAAAATAGAGGGGTTACAAGTAACGGATTATACAAAATAGTATCAGTTATAGCATTTTTTCTATTGAGAGAGTAAAGTAAATTTCTAAAAAATAGAGGGGTGGAAAATGCATTTTACAGAGTATAGGAGGAAAAATCATATTTATATATTTAAAAATGAGGGTTTAAAATGATAGCATATACAAAGTTAAAGGATTAAAACTATACTTTAAGCATTAATATGCTTGTATATTGTGCATTACCACTTGTACTATTCACTACAGTTAATTTTAGTGAATTTTACGAAACAGAGATAAACACAAAAACTTAGAAAATGAGAAGTGAAAGTAATATTTTACAAAGTTGAAGGTAGAGGGGGTGAAATTTATATTTTAAAAATAGAGAGGTTACCACTTGTATGAAAAGTTACAATGAACGGGGACGGGGATAAATACAAAATTTTAAAAAATAAAGGGGTAAAAGTGATAATTTATAAAGTTGAAGGTGAAGGGGGTGAAGTGATAATTTACAAAGTAAATAGAAGAAAAATATTATTTTACAAATTAAAGGGGTTACTCCTTGTACTATTAGTTACAATAAATTTTACGAGGACCAAGATAAACAAAAAAGTTTAGAAAATGAAATTGTGAAAGTGATATATTACAAAGTTGAAGGTAGAAGGAGTGTAATGAATATTTTAAAAATAAATAAATAAAAAATATCATTTTACAAAATAAAAGGGTTGCAACGGACATGTTATACAAATTAGAGGTTATAATTGAAGGATTATAGAAAGTTGGGGATTTAATTTGCACTTCCTGCATTAAACACTTATACATCATGCATAAAATCATATACTTTTAACTACACTAATTATTACTCACAAAGAAAGTTTAGTTTTTATATATATTTATAATTTTATTTCCACATATCACTTATTTTTTTTTTCCATTTTTATTTTACTGTCATGTCATTAAAGTAATTAAGTCACATTATTATAGTAATTAATTATAATTATTATAACGGATTGTTTACTATTATTTATTTAAATGTGTTATTAATGTAATTTTGTTATTAAATAATATAAAAACTAATTTGAATTAATTGTATTCAAATAGTTAATTTAGTTATAATTGTTTAATGATGTAAATTACATGAATGGTCCCTATGGTTTGGGGTAATTTATGTGTTTGGTCCCTAACTAATTTTTTTAACTCGGAAAGTATCTATTGTTTGTTTTTATTATGCGTTTGGTCCCTATTATTTGTTTTTGTTACGCGCTTGGTTCCTATCTTACCTAAAAAAACTATTATTTAAATAGGAAAAAATGATGGGATAGATAAGGTAAGGTGAGAGGAATGAAGTTCGGAGTGTGTTTATTTAAATAAATTAAAAAATCAATGGCAAAATAGTCTTTTTAGGTAAGATAATGACCAAACGCGTAACAAAAACAAACTGTAGGGACATTCCGAGTTAAAAAATTAAGTTAGGGACAAAACCTGCAAATTACCCTAAACCATAGGGACCATTCGTGTCATTTACTCAATTTATAAAAAAGATACAACTATGATTTAGCTTTGAATTTTGATGATTCCTCTTTTTGTAGGAAATGTTTGGCATAGTACATACATACTAACGAGTCTGAACTAGAAAGAATGGTTGAAAAGTGTTAGATCTTAGATTCAATGATAATAAAACGTGAACTGGAAAGAATAATTGAAAAATGTTAGATCATAGATTAAATGATAATAAAATGACATATGAGAAAATAAGAACTATAGTGGAGTTGGAATTCAAATATTTATGTATTCAAATGATTAAAGAGATAAAAATAGATAAAATGATATAAACAACGAAGAACAATATGATTTCTCCATCTATAATGAGGAAATAAGATATTCAAGAGATAAAAATAGATAAAATGATATAAACAACGAAGTAGTTTGTCTATCTATAATGATGAAAATTATATTATAAAATTTATGTCATTAGATATCTACCCTAATAAATCTAAAGATCATTTTTGTTAAATGTCAATTTCATAATTATTTTTTCCATTTGCCATTTTTGTGTGTGTGTTTTTTTTAATCAAATGTCACATCATATTAATTAATTTTATTAATATGTTAATTAATGTATATTAATTTAGATAATAACATAAATTCTTATATTTGGAACAAAAAGAAAACAAAATTCTTTAAAATAATATTTGAATTATAATAAAAGAAAATATTGTCGATTTGAAATCAAAACTCTTAAATAAAAAAGTTAAATTCCAAAAGTTGATTTATTATTACTAATATTAAGTTAAATTCCAAAAGTTGATTTATTATTATTCTCCTTTTGATATGTGTCACCTTATTAAGCTTCCTAATTAATGCATATTTTATTCCTCTTTGTCATGTGTCATCCTATTCCTCCTAATTAATGCATGCATCTTGTCAACATATTAATTCTCTATTTCAAATTTCAAAGTTTAAAATTTTCACCCTAATTAAAATTTTAAATTAAATTAATAAAAATAGAATAAAAATTAATACAAATTAAAAAAATGATATATTTCACATATTTATTTAAATCAATGGTTATAATTTTATATAACTAGAAAGTCTCTTATATAATAAAATATTTAAAATAATTGATTAAGAATTTTAAATTTTTACTATAAAAGTTTGATAAATTTTGTAACTGTGGTTTCCACGGGTTATAAACTAGTGTGTGTGTGTGTGTGTGTGTGTATATATATATATATATATATATTCTAAAAAAAGAATAGTTTTAATCTTCTTTTGACATGTATCATCATATTAGACTTTCTAATTAATACACATTTTATTCTTTTTTTTTGTGATGTGTCACCCTATTAAACCAATTAATTAATACATAACACTTGTCAACTTATTAACTCTCTATTTCAAATTTTAAAATTTTCATTTTAATTACAATAAATTAATAACAATGGAATAAAAATTAAAATAAAATTAATACAAATTATAAGATGATATAATTCCACATATTTACTTAAATTAACAATTATAATTGATTAATAATTTTGTGTTCTAACTATTAAAGTTTAATTAGAATAAAATTAATACAAATTATAAGTTTAATTAATTTTGTGTTCTAATTATGTGTGTGTGTTATAGATTTTAACATTAACTCGTTTTTTACGGGCTGCATTGACAAACGCCGACTTGTGTCCATCAATATGTGATTAAAATTTAGTTCACATATATAAATATAAATTTGAATTATGGCTCTATTTTTATTATTTGTTTTTTAATATCTATATTGTTAATTACTATGATTTTTAATTTTTTAGTTATATAATTATTTTAATATCAACAAAATATAGTATGTTACTGTTAACCTTACCTAACGGCCACGTTAAATGTAACAGAGACGTTACTACATTGACTAAGACCCGGTCTTGACCTAAGAGAGCCAAAGCCGGAGCGACAACTTATTTCCCGTCACAAGGGAAGAACATTTCATGTAATCTCCTCATTCACTCAAAACCAATGAGAAAGCAATAAAAAGCCCGGGTGACGCCCAAAACTGACGTCACCTGGCGGTTAGTTAGCGTGAATAGATCTCCCAGTAAGAGGAGGTCACGTTTCACGCTCACGAGGCACGGTTCCCACGATCCATTAGTAACAGGTATAAAAGGATCTCTTTTGTCTCAAGGAAGGGATCCATGTTCTCTCTTATGAAGATTACCCTAAAATTTCTCTCTCTCTCTCTCTCTCTCTCCAAAAAAACTAACTTGATTGTCGGAGCGATTTCCCGGGAGAACACCCGGTCGTCCTTTAATGATCCTTTTGTGATTATGTTCTTAGAGAAGCATCCAAGTCGTATCCATCCTTCAGTATCCAAAACATCTACGAATTTGTCACAACACGAAGCCACCGGAGTTTAACGAGACCCAGGACCCAATTTCTTCCATGAGATGGATCTTTGATATTGAGGGGTGTTTCTATACGTGTTCATGCCCGGAGCACTTGAGAGTTCGGTTTGCACTGAACCAGCTTCGCTTGGGAGTGAAGGACTGGTGGAAGTTTGTGATGACTGATTTTACTCTTGCAGATCATGCGACAGTGACTTAGGAGAGATTTACCCAGCTGTTCAGAGACGAGTATGTTCCCCAGGTGGAGACAGAACGATTGACACAGGAGTTTCTGTCTCTTAAGCTGAAGACAGAAACAGTGACAGAAATTATGAGGATGTTCCATAAGAGGGTGTTGCTCTGCCCTGAGTACGTGTCTACTGAGCAGGCATGTGTGAACCGGTATTTGATCATTTTGAGAAGATATATTCAAGAGTTCGTGGCGAACTCATCATATAGGACATTGGCTGAGTTACAACCCAATGCCAGGAGGAGAGAGATTGAGTTGGAGATCCAAAACAGAAAGGAGGGAGAGTCTCAGGGGAGAGACAGGAGACCGATACTGTCGTAGTCGGTGACGAAGCGGGCTAAGCCCGCTGATTCGAGAGCAGGAAACCAGAAGGGCCACACTTGTGGCAAGTGCGGCAAGAGCCATGAGGGATCTTGTCGAGCTAGGATTTGCTATAAATGTGGCAAGGAGGGGCATATGGTGAAGAATTGCCCCAAAGGGATTTTCGGTTTACTTACATTGCAACCAGAATGGACACCAGAAGGTCGAGCATCCTCAGCTTACTTAGGGATCAACGTAGGCTTCTGCTCCTACTGCTTTGCGTGTTATTGATGGACGACCGGGGAAGGCCAAGGCTCTGAGAGCTCGTGGGAGAGCTTTCTAGCTGACTGCGGAGGAGGTCCGTGCAGCACCTGGCGTTGTGGCTGGTACATATCTCCTTATCCATGTTATCTTGAGATTTTTTTATGCTTATATTGTGTTTCATATAGGGACTTTTCTTGTGAATTTTGTGCCTGCCTTGGTGTTATTTGACTCGGGTGCGAGTCGATCTTTCGTGTCCTTATCCTTTAGTCATCACATTAGTGTTAGACGCGATGCGCTGAGTCGACCGCTGAGGATTTCTATAGCTGATGAGCATGCGGTTTTTGCCACTGATGTGTTCCGGGAATGTGTTTTAGAGATTTTCAATGTTGAGTTTCCAATATATCTAGTGCCAATAGCGATGGATGATGTATGTGTCATAGTGGTCAAGGATTGGTTGAGCTGGTTTGGAGTCGTGAGTGATTATGAGCGTTAGATAGTGACCATACGTGACCCTAGTGGGGGAGTACTTACTGTTTATGGCGAGGGAACTAGATCGAGATCATCTTTCTGTTCTACAGCTAGGGCGAGGCAGAGTTTACAGCAGGGATGTATGGGCTTTTTAACGTATGTGATGGATATGCGGGTTGCCACTGAGAGGCCAAGTTTTGTTTCCGATGTTCCAGTAGTATGTGAGTTCCTGGATTTTTTTCCTCAAGGAATTGCCCGGTGTGCCTCTTGAGAGACTGGTGGAGTTCTGGATCGATCTGATTCCAGGGGCGGCGCCTATTACCAAGGCACCTTATTGCCTTGCACCGCCCGAGATGCAGGAGTTATCCTCGCAGTTTCAGGAGCTGCTGGGGAAGGGTTTCATTAGGCCGAGCAGCTCGCCATGGGGAGCACCAATGCTTTTTGTGAAAAAAAAGGATGGTTGACAGTGGATGTGCATCGACTACCAGGAGTTGAACAAGTTGACGGTCAAGAACCGTTATCCACTACCAAGGATCGAGGATTTTTTTGATCAGTTATAAGGCGCGTCTTCGTTTTGTAATATTGATATGAAATCTAGGTATCATCAAATGAGATTCCGCGAGGAGGATATTCAGAAGACGGCCTTCCAGACTCGTTATGGGCATTACGAGTTTGTTGTGATGCCTTTCGGGCTCACCAATGCACCGGCATTGTTCGAGGACCTCACGAACCGGGTGTGCAGACCCATGTTGGATTGGTTGGTGATCGTGTTCATCGATAACATTTTGGTATACTCAAGGTCTAAGGAATAACACGAGGAGCATCTTCAGGAGATTCTTAGGGTATTGAGGATGGATAGGCTTTATGCCAAATTCTCCAAGTGTGATTTTTGGTTACGAGATGTCCAGTTCTTAGTACACCTTGTTAACCATAATGGAATTTTGTTCGACCTGGCCAAGATTGAGGTAGTTATGCGATGGGAGGTACCGAGATCCCCATCTGAGATCAAGAGTTTTCTGGGTCTGGCGGGTTACTATCGGAGGTTTATCAGAGATTTCTCCAAGATTGTTGTTCCTTTCACTAGATTTACTAGGAAGGGTGTTACCTTTGTTTGGGGCCCCGAGCAATAGGCTTCATTTGAGACTCTTCATTTAGACATTGTACGATGCACCAGTGCTAGCCCTACCGGAGGGTGTAGAGGACTTCGTAATCTACTGTGATGCATCCATATCGGGAATAGGCACCATGTTGATACAGAAAGGGAACGTGATAGCATATGCATTGAGGCGGCTGAAACCTCACGAGACGAGGTATCCCACCCACGATTTGGAGCTGGGGGCGGTGGTATTTTCCCTCAAGATGTGGTGTCACTATCTTTACGGTGTCCGGTGTACCATATACACGGACCATAAGAGTCTGAAATACCTTATGGATCAGCCTAACCTAAATATGAGACAGAGAAAGTGGTTGGATGTAGTGAAAGACTATGACTGTGAGATTTTGTATCACCCTGGCAAGGCTAATGTGGTAGCCGATGCCCTGATTCATAGAGCAGCGAGTGCTCCGATCCAAGACATGTGTATTAGGATGACGGTGATGACTCCAGTCTTAGATGTCATCCGAGAGGCCCAGGTGGTGGCCATGAGACCAGAGAACCGTAAGAAAGAGTGTGTGATTGGGCAGATTTCTAAGTTTGAGACCGATATTTAGGGGCTTATGACCTTCCTTAGTCTGATATAGGTGCCATATACGGGTGGAGCTCGATGTATTTTGATGTAGGAGGCCCATATGTCGAGATTATCGATCTATCCTGGGGCCACCAAGATATATTTGGACCTAAAAAAGGATTATTGGTGGCCCTGTATGAAGAGAGATGTGGCATGGATAGTCAACAGATGCTTGACCTGTCGTCAGGTCAAGGCAGAGCATCAGCGCCCCTATGGCCAGTTGTAGCCTTTGGAGATTCCCCTATGGAAGTGGGATCAGATCTCCATGGATTTTATTACCAAGTTACCGTGGACTGCACGAGGTGTTAATGTGATATGGCTGATTTTAGATCGGTTGACGAAGACTGCTCACTTCCTGGCTATAAGTGAGAGCTCTTCTGCGGAGAAATTGGCTGAGGTTTAAGGTTTAGAGGTGGTGGCATGGCATGGGATGCCAATATCGATAGTGTCAGATCAGGATGTGCGTTTTACTTCCAGGTCTTGGAAGAAATTTCATGGGGAGTTGGGTACTCGGCTGCATTTCAACACTGTATACCACCCACAGACAGATGGGCAGAGCGAGCGGATGATTTAGACACTTAAGTAGATGCTACGCTCATGTGTTATGGATTTCGGTGGGAGTTGGGACACTTACTTTCCCTTGGATGAGTTTTCATACAACAACAACCATCACTCTAGTATTGGTATGCCTCCCTTTGAGCTTTTATACGGGAGGAGGTGTCGGACTCCTATATGTTGGGGAGAGGTAGGGCAGAGGGTGATGGGGAGCACTGAGATAGTGCTCAAGACAACAGAGCAAATACAACATGTCAGACAGAGGTTGCTGATGGCCTAGAGTTGTCAGAAGGGTTATGCAGACTGGAGATGTTCTGAGCTAGAATTTCAGGTCAGTGATTTTGTCCCCATGGAAAGGTGTGATCTGATTCAGGAAGTGGGGCAAGCTGGGCCCTAGGTAAATTGGTCCTTTCAGAGTGATTTCTCGAATGGGTAAGGTAGCTTATTGGTTAGAGCTGCCTACAAAGTTGAGCGAGATTCATAACACCTTCCATGTATCCCAGCTGAGGAAGTGTGTAGTCGACGAGAAGACAGTGGTCCCGTTAAAGGACAATTAGGTTGATGATAGCCTAAACTACATCGAGAATCCAATGTCGATTTTGGATAAGAAGGTGAAGGTCTTGAGGAATAAGGATGTGCCCTTGCTGATGGTTCAGTGGCAGCATCGGAGGGGATCCGAGTGGACTTGAGAGCCGGAGTCAGAGATGCGTGAGCAGTACTCAGAGCTGTTTTCGGAAGATGACTTCGAGGGTGAAGTCTAATTCTAGTGGGTGAGAACTGTAACATCCCAACTCCCATATATAAATTGAAATTAATTTTTTATTCATTTTAATAGGGCAACTTGACGAGTTGAAGGCTCAAACTCATCGATTAGAGATTTAAATAGCCACGTGGATTTTTGTTGAGTGAGAAAACCCTGATTTTAGGGTTTGCACCCTATTTAAAGGACCTTAAGCCCTTCATTCCACATCCCTCGTCACTTTAGCACCTTGATAGAAACCCTAAACGAGATGGTATCATCTGTGTGAGAGAGAGAGAGAGAGAGAGAGGCTAAAAGTGTGTGATTTGGTGCATTCTTTGAATGAGCTTGAGGAGCAAAAGGCCCGGAACAAAAAAGAGTCCTTGGATCCAGTATTCATCTAGTGTTAACAGCCATTTGGAGATAAAAAGGCCCTATCTTGATCACTTGTTTGTTAGATCTTTTCATTAGGGGGTTTATGGCCATTTCTACCTTCTTTGTGAGTCATTTAGCAGTTTGAGCATGCCTTGAAGATGATACTTCAGATCTGGACAGTACTAGGTCCCTTAGGCCAAAAGATTCAAGATTTATCAAGCTTGGGCCAACTTCCATACCATAAGAGCTTTCTTTTGTCAGATTTAGACCTAGATGCCATGCATGGACGTAAAGCTTGCCGCTTTACGTGATACTTCAGCCTTAGAAGGCTAGATCTAGAGTTTGGGACCTTAGTCTTGCTTTAAAACGCCTGAATGAGAGAATGGCTTGAGGGAACTTGACGAGTTGGTTAGGGTTTACCTCGATAGCCTGTACACGTTACAAACTCGACAAGTTGGGTCAACATGGACTATTGACTTGAGCGTTGACTTCCATTGACTTTTAGGGTTTGGTTAAGTTGTTTATTTAGGAGACCATGGAGGGGTAAAATGATCTTTCACCCTTTCCGAGAGTTAGTAAACGATTAGTTTAACATTATTGGAGTTGGTATTATAAATTGTTAATTAGAGATGATTATAATATATGTAGGCAGAGTCTAGACCTACCATTGAGTATGAGACATACTTGCATACTTACAAGGTGAGTATTTTCACTATACTTACCTGAGTGGTAATACTGTATGACCGGAGGGTCTTATCTGAGTTATTGACCGGAGGGTCTTATGTGCTTACACTGAGTTATGTGATATCTATTATGCATTATGTCTTTGTGATTTATGTTATATATTATTTTGTTCCTTATTTAGTTCATACCGGAGGGTCCAAATCGAGTTGTGAGACTTGAGGGTCTTCACTGAGATATTGGACCAAAAGGTCCAACCCGAGTTGTGAGACTGAAGGGTCTTCATTGAGACACATGACTGAAGAGTCCTTATCGAGTATAGCCATGAGAGGCTAATTATTTGTGTGTGGTATTTTAGGGAACTCACTAAGCTTCGTGCTTACAGTGTTATGTGAGATGTGTTTTAGGTACCTCTCAGGATCGCAGGAAGGTGCCAACTTGATTGTACACACCTGTTAGAAATTATGTTTTTGAGGATTCTAGGATATTGTCAAACATTTTTATTGTCTTGTGTTTTGAACAACTTATAAACAATTGGGTTTGAGAAATGTGAAAATGTGTTTTGTGTGGTTTTAAAAATGAAAAAATTATTTGAAAAATTAGAGTGTTACACTCTTATTTTAATCTATTGATGCGATAGGTGTGTTAGGTCCATGATAGAAAGAGAGTTCTACGTTGATTGTATTTGATGTATGCATGTTATGATTTCTTGAAAATACTTGTATATAATGATTATGACAAAGCATACTAGTGATGTAATAAGCCATAATGATGATATGTGCATGATATTATGTGATGAAGTAAAATGCTTTAACTTGTATTGACTTGTTTGCATGTTTGCATAATGAGAAACTTGTGAAGTAATATGCTCTTAAAGATAATAATAATTGCGCATAATTACTTAAGGGTTTTAATGTGTAATCATTGTATGATGAATTGATAACTTATTAATAAACCTAGAGAATACACTTAGAGAGGCAATGATAGCAACCTAGATTTAGGTGTGTATCCTATCGGAATTCTCTAATGGGCTAGTAGGTTGAAAATACCCCTGGGATAATAGCTTAAGCCATCACTGACATCAGGTGGTTTTTCTAGGCAACTACTCAGGGCATGGTCTAGGTTTTCCCCGATTGGAGTGATGTTGATGAGTCTTCGGCACAAACATCACGTCGTATTTGGGTGGTGTGGTTTGATGAAATTGACATCGTTTGTATCGATTCTTAACGACAACGCATGTACTAGTATATACAATATCGGAGTATCGAACACAACAACAATCGGGGGTAATGTTAAGGGTGAGAGTCAAGTCTCACTTAGTGCATTTTGTCAAGCCGGTCATGTTGGTAGCGAATTGGATACTTATATTGGGGTTACTGATGAATATATAAACCCATAATTAAGAAGTATTATGATAATAATTACAAAGGCGATTAGAGTTGAGTAATTATTAATGATGAAAATGATGAATAATATTATATTATAATATTATAATGATAAATGAAGTAATAACTGGTTACAAAGATGAACAATGATGTTTAACTATATGTAAAGTCTCTAAAGAAGATAATATTTAAGCATTATTTTTAGGTTTATATGATGTATTGGATGTCATGCTATTTGAGTGTTTGAATGCATATTTATATGATGTATCTGATATCATGTTATGTGAGTGTTTGATTGCATGTTTGTATGATGTTTCGTTTGACCCATTTGAGATATGTTCGTTCCATAACACCGTACTTATTAGTTACTCACTTAACGTATGAATAACTCACTTCGCTTGTTGTCTTGTCTTGCATTGGTACATATAGCTTAATTTGATGGCATCGTGAGGTTAGAAGCATTTATATTTTGGGTAGTAATTCAATATTGCCTTCATGATGATACCATTAGAATATGTTGTTGAGTTTCTATTATATTTGTTTTTTTAGAACTTGTTTTGGTGTTGGTTTTGAGAATCTTAATATTGATGAAACTAGTTTTTGAGACTAGTTTTTGAGAATCTTAATATTTATGAGATTAGTTTTTGTTAATAAAGTAACATTAGTGATGTTTTCATAAAAACTAAAATAAGACTTCTCTTAACATATTTTAGTTAAAAAAATTGTTTTTTAAACAAAAAAATCAATGTGAAAACTGAAAATTCACGATGTTACAAGTTGGCATCAGAATCATATTGTGAGCGAACTGAATACAGAGTTTGGTGTTCAGACTTATCGTGTAAAATTGTTCAATTAGGTGCTTAGACTAAATGGTGTGGGCAACGTCCACTCCCGTTTTTGTGACATGACACTGAAAAAACGGCATGGTAACGTCAACACACCGCCCCAACCTCTCGTTTTTTTATGTTACGTTACTGGTCGTGGTCACAATAACGAAGGTCAACAGGAGTTTTTGGACGTTGCAGGTCTAAAAATGGTGAGAATTACCTTCCCCTTTGTGGGTACCGGTAACAATGAAGAAGACAATAACTTTTGGGTTTGGGCAGTTTTAGCCCCTCAAGTTCCACATTCTTATAAGTTAAACTTTTAGTCAAATTTGTCTTACAAATCTGATTCTTAAAGAAATACGATTTGGACCCTGAAATTATATAATCTATTTTTTTATCATTATTATTGTTATTATTACTATTATTATTATTATTATTATTATTATTGAATGTTATGTTTTTTGAAATGTTTTTTAGATGTTATGTTTAATTTTAAAAAATAGGTTTTATTTAAATAGCATGTTTTAATTAATTTTGTTTAAAAATTAAAAATTAAATCGAAAAAAAAATGATAACATTGAGTGTTATAACTATTTGTTCATTTCTTCCATTTGGTGTTAACACCGTATTAACATGGCATCTCAGTGGCAACTTTTAGATATGATTACACCTTTTAATTAGTTGCGTACACCTACTAACCTTAGTTTTTTTGGAGGAGGGTGTATGACGAGTGATATAAGATAATTGCTTGTTGACTTTCTAAACTTTCCTTTCCTAAAAATGTATTTCTATTTCGATTAATTTGATCAAATCAGATTGAACAGTTGTTCAAACCAACACCCTTCAAACAACTCTAAAATATTAACATATTTCAAGTTAGGATGTTGGAAAGATAAACAAATATTTTTATATTCTAAAATAATTTTCTTGCCAGCAAATCTAACAACTAAAAACGTTTATATATAAAGGCAAATCTAAACTATAATTTATTATATTTGATCTGATAAGTTGAATTACATTGATTGTCTGTCGTAACTTTTCAAAAAATAAATAAATAAATAAATAGGTATAACTCTTTCAATTAACTTATCTTGGAAAAATATGTATAACTCGTTCAATCAATTCATTTTGGACAAATATTTTAATAATTGAATATTTATGTGAAGATTACATTTACACACACTCTCCTTATATTGAAAATGATTAGTTTCACACTGATATGGATAATTTCACAATGCATTGCGAAACCCACCGGCACAAAATGTTAAATTTTTTTTTTTTTTTTTTTTTACGCAATTGTCTAAAACTTCGTAGAGACCCCACTATAAAACTTAATGGCCAAAAACGACAAATAATTTTTGCAAATATGAACTTCTTAATGGACTCTACAGCTTCGCAGTGGTCCTAAAAAGATATGTCGATATCTTGAGAAAGTTAAAAAAAAAAAAAAAAAAAAACTAGTTTATAGCAAAATTTATGTTAATATGGTAATTTCTTTTTTTGTTTTCACTATTTTTTTAAAGTCTCCTCAGCCATTTATATTCATGCAATGCAAGACCTTTAAATAGGGAAATCTTCAAAAAAAATTCAAAATTTTTGACAAATTTGTAAAATAGTCCAAAATTAATTGTATTACAAAAAAATCCAAAAAACTGGTAAAATGATGCATTCTGACCCTTTTTTTCTGGATCGGCCAATAACAAATTAAATTTCAGCTATTTCATAAACTGACCCAAAATATTATGATTTTTCTGCAAAAATCAAAATGTTTGGATTATTTCGTAAACTGTCACAAAATACATATGAAAACATTTTTACATATTTTTTACACCTTAAGAAATGTTTTCAAAGTTCTTTTTTCATCTAAACATATTTATATGTATTATTAAAGACATGCATAAAAATATTTGAATAAAAAAAGAACTTTCAAAATGTTTTTTATACATATAAAGATAAGTTTTTATACATTTTTAAATGATTTTATACATGTAAATGTAAGTTTTTGATGATATGAAGATTGCGTGGGCTAATGTGAAGATTGTAACGCCATGATTCATATCGTTTCCTTTTCGGGGTGGTGATCAAGGATTGGGTATTAGCAGGCTTAGATCCTTGAAGAATTGAGTTTTTCGGCTCATTTGGAGGTAGGTGATGTATTTTGGATGACCCGAATATTCGGTTTGTGTTTTGGAGTCAAATGGTATTTTGGCAATTTGTCAGCTCGTGTTTCTATGGATAAAGGATTTATGTTCAGGAAATCTTAAAGCAAGTATGAATTGATAGAAGTGTAGAGCATCTCATAACCTTTTCGCTGATATAAGGATCGTTGGAATCAGGTTTATAAAGAAGGATTTATGGCCTTCAGAAGGTTGCAAGGTTTAAGGCAAAACCCTAGTACTCAGGGCGTACATAGGGTGTACGCGGGGGCGTGCTGAGGTCATATGTTTGATAGGTGTTTTGAGAAGAAGAAGAAGAAGAGAATCATATGGAGTTGTGTTTGGAGCTTCTAGATCCAAGAGTACCTCTCCATTTGCAAGTTTCCAACGGTAAAAAGCTTTGACCTTGATGATCTTTGTGTGTGGATCTATTTCATGGTGTTCTTGGGCATTGTTAAGTCATTTGATGAAAAGGTGGGCTTTTGATCTACTCCAGAAGTAGTGGATGTTAGATCTAACCCCTACCAAGTCCCTTGTTCATAAAAATGGAAACTTTTTGAAAGGTTTTGGTCCATGTGTGTGTTAAGCTCTTAATTAGTCCCTCCTTTAGGTGTTGAGTCCCATTAAGTTGTGTTTGGGAGTAAAGTTGGAAACTTTACTGCTTAAGACTTTGGTTAGGGACCAGATTTAGGTGTTGGACATCTTGACTTAACCCATTAAGAGTAAAGAAAGGGTTTTTGGACTCCTGATTAGTACGTTGGGCGTACGAGGAGGTATGCTCAATGTAATGCGAAGATTGTGCATCATGGTGTTGTACATTATGCTTTGTAGTCGCGTACGCGCGGCAGACGTCTTCAATACGCTGGGCATACTCCCCAGAAAGGAGTTTTAGGCTTTTGAGGTTTGGGTCATTGGTGGTTTTCCATAGTTTGGGCCTTGTTGGGCCACTAGATTCTTTTTGGGCTTCTGGTTGATATATGTTGGTCCCTTTTGTTTTTCGATGTTAGGCCCATAAAGAGGTTTTGGGGGGTCCTAATTTAGAAAATTAGGCTATAAGTGGGCTTAGAGTGATTGTTTTGTTGGTAGGCCTTTTGATTGAGAGTTTGGGGCCTTAGTCTTGGACCAAAATAGGTAGGGGGGTAAAATGGTCATGTTACCCCATATATGGATTATTAGTTTTGAAGTTTGGAACCCAATTGTTAATTGGGTGTTAATTGTTTGATAGCACGGATTTTTAGCGAATCTCCAGACCAAGAGTATCAGGGGGTTTCAGGTATGCAAGGTGAGTCTTCTCACTATATCCATGGGTCGAAGGCACCAATATCGGCCCATTACGTGTTATGTGGTATACTAGTTGTTTCTGTGATACTTGCATGGAAGACCCCGGGGGAGCCTATGGCAATTGGATGTCAGACCATTGGGTGGGTGGGGGGAAGCCCATGACATTCTAGAAAAAGACCATCGGGGGAGCCCATGGCATAATTAATAAAGACCATGGGGGGAACCTACGGAAGCTATATATATGTGCATGATAATATGTGGTTGTATGTGGTATGGAATTTTGGGGAACTTACTAAGCTTTGTTCTTATGGTTTTCAGTTTATGTTTTAGGTACTCCAGTTTTCAAATGAAAGAGCTCGGGATGATTGCAGAGCATACACCACATGTTTTCGTATTCTGTGAATTACTCTGATTTAATGATGTTTTGCTAAATATTGGTTACTCTGTTTTTATGGAAACAATATGTATTAACAATTTATTAATCTAAAAACAAAAAAAATTATGCCTTGATTTTCTGTATGTTACAAGTTGGTATCAAAGCCCTGGTTTGAAGGATTCGGCCATACTCTCGGGTGTATATGAACTCAAACTGAGGATTGGTAAACTTTTCAAAAAGAAAAGTATTTTCGAGAAAAGGGTTTTCTAAGATAAGAGAAGGGTGTGGTACATGCAATCTACCGAGCTCAAGTAAGTTTTTCTAAAATACTCATTCATGTTATCTGTTATGATTAGATTTATGAATCTATGAATTGCATGCTAGTTAGGACTAAGGATCTGTTCATTTCTTGTATGATAGAATGCTAGTAGAGATGCCTTTGTAAGTATATTGTATGAGCTGGTAGAGTTGCATGCTAGTACGGATTAGTTAGTGGTAGTTTGGCCTGATGTGTGATACCTTGCTACATTGGGTGAATTGGATGTTATGCTGAGATGGGAATATCTATTGGAATCAGTAATTGTTAAGTGTATGCTTTAGAAATTGTATACGGTTAGGATCTTATAGCCCTAGAATAATTGATTTGGAATTATTTCATGTTCCTAGTCTGGTTGTGGTTCTAGGGTAGAGTTTGTTATTCGACAGTCTATTTGATCATGTTTTGTGTATAATTTGCATGCATAAGGCAACCGGCAGTAAGGATGGAATTTCTAGTATAACTGGTGGTATGTGGGTTGAATGTTCTATGATAGTTCTATGGATTGGAGTGTCATTACACGAATATTGTTTGCTTTGTGCTTTGTGGAACTCGTAGATGATGAGAGTCAGCTACTAAGTGAATGTGATGCTTTCATGAGGTGGATAACTGCCATTATGGGGAATTCTTCGACAGCTGATGGTAGAGTGAGGTCGGGAACCTAGGAGAGCCTAAAAAGTGCTTCAGTGGGTCTTGTGGCGCGGTTTAATGAATTTTTGGTGCATCAGTTTGAGTAGGGAACTTAGAGGTTTCAGAATGATTCTTGAGGAAAGTATAGATAGGTGTGGAAGAAAGTATTGGGTCCGTACTACTGAAAGCACAGGATCGATACTCGAATCAAGAGAGTCTTGGAGAATCTACGAGGTTTGTAGCAGGAGGATTTTTTGGTGTGATTTGATCATTTGCAAGTTGTATTTCAGTTTGGTGATGAGCAACCAAGAAGGAGGTTCTAGTTCAAGTTTTGTCTCTCTCTCTCTCTATGTGTGTGTGTGTGTGTGTGTGTGTGTGTATATATATATATATCTTAATTACCTTATAAAGCATTTTTGGTCAAATGCTAAATTTTAAGTCGTACAAACATACAATGCATTTGTACAATCAATTTATGCATTACTAAAAGAGTAGAGTACATATGGTCAACAGTTGAAAATGTCAAATCTCTTATCCCCTTATTTTTAGGCTATTTTGACCCGATTCATTCCTTATCTCCGTATTTCCCCAAATCTCGCAATTTCTGTTCACAAATCTTAGATATATATCGCTGACGTTTCCATTTATAGGGTTTAATTCATCTTTCAGCATTCAACTACCATTATCACACTCGTCGTTTGGCGCGGGTAACGGCTAGTGTGTATGTATATATATATATATATATATATATATATATATATATATATATATATATATATATATATATAGGATATAGATCCGGTGAGAAATTTTTTTTGATAGGAAGGTAAGAAGTTTTTTTTCTACATATTTTTTTGACGAACAAAATAAATGAATCACTAGATGATTCATTTGTAAGATGATTCACAAGAAAAAATTCCCAAAAAAACATCTTTATGATTCATTTTTAAGTAAATTAAGAAAAAAATTATTTTTATGATAATTTTAGTGAATAACAACAAAATCATTGTATAAATGAATCATCGAGATGTTTTTTTGAGAATTTTTTCTTGTGAATCATCTTACAAATGATTCATTTTGTTTGTTTGCGAAAAAAATATGTAGAAATTTTTTTCTTTACCTTCCTACCAAAAATTTACTTCTTATTTGATCTTGACTCTCTCTCTCTCTCTCTCTCTCTATATATATATATATATATATATATATATATATATATATATATATATATATATATATATATTTGATGTCATGGTTTTAAAATATAAAACTTTACACAAGCTAAACTAGATAGACAAGTTGTTTTATATAAATAATAAGATAAAACTATCCGTTTTATTCTTTAATTTAATGGATGGAATTTGTATAATTATTGAATATTTCAAATTTTTATTAATTAATTAAATTTGTTTACATTATTGGAAGAGGATAGTCATTCCACTCGCAAGAGACGAGAAAGATTTTGCAAGTGTTGCTCATAGAAATTTAATAATTCCAAAACAAATTAAAAAAAATCGAAAGATATATATATATATATATATATATATATATATATATATATATATATATATATATATATATATATATATATATATATATATATATATATAATATTTTAGAGTATATTTACCACTTTAAACTCTGCTTGTGATAGGGACCCATGTATATATGATAGTATAGTAGGATACGTCTTTTTAACCCTTTGCAAGTAATGTGCTCAAAATATATGTTCTAAGCTTATTTCTGATTTATTATTATTCAAAATCAATCTGTAAAATAACTATGCTGAAAACGTATAACAAAATAAAAGAATAGATATCAACAACAAACCAGATTACTTTAATAAAATTATAAGTAGTTTTTTGTTATTTAAATAAGAATGTGCTTAAGCCCAGCCTTGAAGAAACTCTTTGATTCCTCATGTGCATTTAAAATAAAATTAAAAACAAATAGGAAAAAGTAAAAGAAAAGGAGGAAAATTTGGTTTGAAGAAATCTCTTGATTCTTGATGTGCATTTAACTCTCATTATTTGTCTTTCACCAAACACACACATAATTCAAAGGCCAAGTCTTGATCTATGTCTTTCACATTAACACTCCTTCTTGCAACATGTTACCTATGTATGTATCTCTTTCATTCCCTTTTGTTTTATTTGATTTTAACATCAAAATTGATCTTAATATCTTCATATGACTCTTTTAAGATGTCAATAAACACCATCAATGCATGGATTGTTATATGGCTTGATATGTTTTTTTGTGCCATTTTCTATTTGATAGCTTAAAATAAGCATGAAAAACTTGTTTTACACAACCAATGTGGTTTGTCTAATGTTTGTTTTAGTAAATATGTAATCTTAATGATTATCTGACCTTTTCAAATGACTATAGGACCCCTACATTAAGCATGTTTAGACAAGCCATGTTCTATTCTTGTCATACTTGGCATTAAGATCATGTGGTTGTTGATGTATCATAGTCAATTGAAATAATCTATTATAGTTCAAGTTACCATTTGTTTTTATACATACAAACTTTTAAAATGACCCGATCTCATTCTTTCTATATGTTGGCCATTTTAACTGACTATTATTTTCGGTTGAAATAATTTAATATAGTTTACTCCATGATATGTATGAGCAAAGTCTCGTGAAAATTGAAACTACTTACATAACTATAATACTATATTACATATTGTTACTTGTTATAACTCAATATTATTTAAAATAGTGATTGTTGCTACTCATAGAGTAACGAAAAAGAACAACTTATCATAAATAGTATTGTCTTTATCCTAGTCTTCTTTTTGTTCATGTTTTTTTTTTTTTTTTTTTTTTTTTTTTTTTTTTTTTTTTGTGCATATTAATGTCCATTCATTTATTTCATTATTTATAAATATTTATATGATAGAGTTAGATTTTTTTTGTCTTACACTGTGAAAACTGATGCCAATAGATTTGTTACACAAAGGTTCGAACAACATGGTTAAAGAACTCAAGTGGCCAATTTCTTGTGCTTTATTACCATTATTTTCAAAATTATTGTATTTAATATGTAAACAATTAAATCCACGAGATTTAATTAATTGACATACTTGGAAACAGATAAAAAAAATTACTAAAAAAAGTCAGCTTAGTCCAAAATAAACAAATTATCCTTTAAAAATTAATAAGATGAGTCCATAATCGTTTCTGTTGCGTTTTCTTTTGAGAGGTCAATTAGGTCAATATCAAATTCTCCTTTTGAAGAGACTAAAATGACCCCATGCTGTGGTATACTGAGAGGTCAATTTGGTCAGATGAGGAGACACCTTTAAGAAGCCTGAAAATGTGACCACTCAAACATGTCTCTCTTGGTGTCTAATTGCCTATTCTCATCAATTCACTTTATTTTATATATATATATATATATATATATATATATATATATATATATATATATATATATATATATATATATATATATATATATATATAAAAAAGTGTTTCTTTAAATAAAATGTTTTGTATTGTATTAATCTCTGAAAATTACATTATTCTTTGTTTTTTTTTTTTTTTTTTGTAGATGTTGTGATGGTAGGGGCTGAAGATACATTATTGTCACCACCGGAAGGCAACATGACCTTTTTGGGTGGTACGAACTGGTGTGTTGCTTCACCTGGTGCATCGCAATCCGATTTACAAAATGCATTGGATTGGGCTTGCGGGTTAGGTATGGCTGATTGTAGTCAAATTAAACCCGGAGGACCGTGTTTTGAACCTGACACGCTATTTTCACATGCATCTTTCGCTTTCAATAATTACTACCAACAAAACGGGAATTCCGATGTTGCTTGCAATTTTGGAGGGAGTGCAACTTTGACAAAGAATGATCCAAGTAAGTTTATTCCAGATGAAATCATCAAACCAAGCGTAGCCAAATTGTTGAGTTTGATTTATTTTTTAAATAAACCAAAATACAACATTTCTGACAACTTACTATATCTTTGGCTTGTTTTGCACGACAGGCTACGGGAAATGCAGCTACACCGCATCTGGGTAAGACGATACTTAGTTCTTTTACATTTTTGTACAACCGAAAAAAAAAAATGATAATATGATTGTAATCTCTAATCATTTTCAAGGAATTGATAATCAGTTCCAAATGAAACTTCATGTTTTAGATTCAAACAAAAAATTCGAACAATCATCCAGTTTGTCATAAAATAATCTATTCGTATAGTATAGCTGGCATGAATAATGTATTATAATATGTCTATAAGTCAATTGATTGTTGCTAAAAGTTTATAAAGTAAAGGCTTAATGTATATTTTTTTTTCCTTCTTCTAGGCCAACAAAATCAGAAGGGGCCTCTATATGGAAGTTAAATTGGTGGAAAAGTGGTGGGATTGTATTGCTTTTGTACATGGGAAGCTAACATTGAATTAGAAGGTAGGGAGGGTGTCTTTGATGTTGGTTTAGGAATCTTCTTATATGTCATTTTTGTAATTTACTTTACTTAAAACTAGAAATAAAGTTTTCTAATTGGATTTTAGTATTCATTATACTATTATGTCAGTTTTCTTTATCATCTGATGTGATAGCCTTGGTTTTTATTTCTTGACACAGTTGAATTGGAACGAATGTGGACAAGGAAATTAGGCTTTTTTTGTAATTTTGCATATTTAAATACGTACCAGTTTACGCTAACCTTCATTTCATTGATTACTTCGTTTAACTTTCTCAATCTTATTAAGTATATGTTTATCTTGATAGATTAAAGTAATGTAGTTTATATAATTATTAAGACTGTTTTTTTTAGTTATATAATTTTATATAAGTAACGGAGAACTTATAACTTACCATAGGGCATAGGCATTTCATTTTTCGAGACCTGAAGCCATCTTGGGCTTATTTAAACCCAACTTTCATTTAGCCCAACACTTGGATGTTATGCAACATTAGTTCGGATATAAGTAAAATACAAAGACATGTTGTTCACTTTGAGCAAATATTGATTTTACCAATTAGAAGTTAACATTAGATATAAAATAACATGCAAATTAAAAATTCATATCCAATAATGAAGTTGCGAAAAATAAAATTTAGGTTTCAATACGTAACCAGAAAATAACAAATATACAATCTAAATGGTTGTCTGGTAGCCTTTTAAATTTTCAATTAATAATAAAACTCTTAATGAGCGTTTAATAGTCTTAGCACAGCCTCTTAATTTATAAGAGAGAGTTTTATCTGAATAAAAAAATGAATGTGTTATCATAATTTTTCAACGAATGTTTTTCTCTTTTCTCTTTCTATTTAACATGATCATCTCTATTTTCTCCGGATCTAGCACTTAAAAAGAAATATAACTTCAACCAATAAATAATTTAAAATACAAGTAATGGGCTTCAATTTCTACAAATTTATGAAATTTAAATTAACAAATCGCATTAGTTTGTCAACAAAAATCTTTTAATCAATTTAGTTGACAGTTTGACACGTATAAAAAGTTAAAAATCTTTTGCAAATAACTCAAAGTAATAAATAGATGGTTATGTACAATTTGCTAGAAGAAATCCAAGCATTAAGTTTTCATAAATTTACCAAAAATCACAAAAAAATAATAATAATGGTAGACATTTTAAAGAGCCGTAAGGCATAGAAAATTAAACATATAACTTTTGACAATTATAGAAAAACCTCAAATAACCATTTTAGGATTTTTAATATAGAGTATATGCACATAGTCACGCTAATGTAAAGTCTAACACACGATAAATGTATTAATCAGGTTCCATAAGGAAGTCCGAACCACATAAAGTTAAACTATGAATTACTATCGAATAGCCAAATTGAAGATGTGTAAAATCATAGAACGGAATTTCACCTACCATGAAAGAATTGAAAATATAAACAAGGATGATAATAATACGTTCACAAAATATATTAGCACAAAATCTCACCAAAAGAAAATTAAACACATAAAATAAACTCATAATCATTTACAAATATGACTGTCTAATTTTCATAAATATAAAAGATAAACCATCTTTAACCACCGCATTTACACAGTATAACATTTTTTTACAAAAATTCTTAAAAAATAGAAGAAAGTGAATATGACCAATTTACAAATTTAGAGAGTGAAATAAAAAAAGTGAGTGACCACACCCTTTGGTCTAAGCACATGTTATCAATCAATAATACATGTTATCAATCAATATTCAATAATGTAATGAAAATTTTAGTACACATCAACAAGCAAGCGAAACATTTAAAAGAAATTATTTCCTCACAACATTATGCAAATGTACAACTACATTATATGCAACAAATAATACGTATGAATTTAAGACGTCTCACATGACTTCCAAAAAAACAAATAATTACACAAGGCATAAAGCTTACATATTTCATGTAGGTTAAAATACTTGACAAGTGAATCAAAGTAATACGCATTACGCAATTGAATCATGAAATATCCGTAGGCGTAGCAAGTTAAATCCAATAATCAAACAAAAGCAGAAAAATCCAACAAAATACTAGTTTACCATCACATTGTACATATACTACAAAAAAATCAAAAAAAAAACTCGAAGGACAAAGTTTTGAATCTCCAAATACCGAGAATGCATTTATCAAATTTGGTGGATAACAATTAAATATGTTTATTTGCACTTTTGGGCTAGCAACATACTCTAAGGCTATTTGGTATGGGTAGCTTCCTACGAGTGGATACAACCACATAAGGGTGTAATTGTCTTGTGGAGTAGAGTCGGTCACGGATGAAGATGAGTGTATTGATTGGCTAAATCTTAAAATGTTAATTTTCCAAACGAATGAACACCTAATTGCTTCGGCAAGAAACAAAAAAGTTTGTGAATTACAAACGTTCGTGAACCGTGGGGTTGAGTTTGTATAATAGTACTTGCTATAAAAAGGTAACGTACGATATATGTAATTATTTATTTAAAATATAATATAATTTTTAATGTTAAATAGGACCTGAAAAGAGTTGAAATATTTCGCGTTGCTCATACCGATAAAAATAGTGTATTTGTTACTGATATAACGGAGCAGCAATACGTAATTTATCATATAATTAAGAATTTATTTATCCTTAATTGTTAATCATTTTTGGAAAACACAAAAACGGTTAGTGGAAGAGCTCTTAAAACGAACACAATGGTTAAATGGTGAAAGAGATTTAGCACCCGTTGAAGAAAGAGCTTGTTTCGAGAGAGTATTAGGTGAACGACGTGGCCATATCAGAGGCATCGGCCTAAAATCTTCTGCTATATCGCCGATTGCACAATCATCGCAGCTACCACCACGGTCATATCAGAGGCATCGGCCTAAAACCTTTACTGAAATTATTATAAAGGCACACTTTTTGAAATTATTATAAAATCTTCCCTTTCTTTCTTGTAGTTATACTTATAGCATAACTTTTTGAAATTATTATAAAGGCACACATCCAAATATTTCATAAGTATAGATTAATAAAAGCTCCAATGATAAGTTTTAGAACATTTTAACGTTTACAGTTTTGATTTTTTTTTTGGTTGTAAGGGAGGAGGGAGTCGTTTCCACCGAACTTACTTAACCCATTGTCATATCAGTTTTTCTCTTTGATTTTTCTTCATCTTTTCCAACCCACAACATACGAAAATCCGATCTTTCTCAACCCACTCAATTAAAAAATACTAAACAACCAAGGTACAAATCTTAAAACACATGGTACAAGTGAAAATGAGAAAGAGAAAGTAGATAGAGAGGATGAAGTGGGTTCGTGAAACCAATTAAACTACCCGCCGAAGAGGAAGTGGTACCGGCAATAACTCTATTGCTAATTAAGATTTTACCTTGATTATTTTGTATATTTTTTTAATTAAGTGGGTTGAGTATGTTGAGAAATATAGGATTTCCATGTGTTGTGGGTTCAGAAAGATAAAGAAAAATCAAAAAGAAAAATTGATGTGGCAATGGGTTCAGTGGGTTCGATGGGTTCAATGGGAACGATTCCCTCCTCCCTAATAATTAGTTTTTAAAAAACAGATAAAATTTTGTTAAAATAAGTCTTGACTTTTAAAAGATAAACGTAAAAATCCTTAATTATCATGGACCATAGAATTACAATTATCTAAGTATAATGTTTGAAATCCCACTATCCAAAAACTTCGTAAATACATGATTTAGGGATATTTTTGTTAAGAACTTAAGATGTCTAACGAAAGAAAATAAAAAAATAAAGATACAGTTATATTATTAAAAAATATAAAATAATAACCAATACAATCTAGTGGATATAGAGTGACCAACCACAGATAGCCATGTGGACATCAAGGATCATAGTTTATCCTACTTCAAGTTTCCATGGCCATAAACCCTTTCTCTTTCATGTAGCTTCTGCTTTAAGATCATTCACAAATCCATTTTTCAAACTCAAAGAAAATCACAAATGGCAACTGCTCTCATGTCTTCTCTCCCTCAATTCACTGGCCTCAAAGCCACCTCACCATCACCCACCCCAATCCAAAGCATGGTAAGTTTAGTCTACTTCTTGTAATAGTTTTTTTTTTTAATCATTGTGTCGATTTTTTGTTTTTAAATTAACAAATGTCTTGTGTAGAAACATGAAAAAAGTCATCTTATATTGCCAAAAACAATATGTAACTGGTAAAATTGCTTTTATGCGTTGAAATGAATCGGTGCGCGGGTTGACATGATTTGTCCAAGTTCTTTTCGTTGTTAAAAATTGCAAGTATATTAGATATAATGACAAAAATTATATTATTATAATAATATATTAAAATTTGAGTATACACAAAAATCCATTTTTAAGCAACTTTTACCTTGTTACTACAAGCTATAAATATTTTTACCGACCTCTAGTTTGCAGCAAGTCAAAATAAGGTAATTCAACAAGTCAACCATGATCGGCCCTTTTTCGTTGTTGCAAACTAATAGTGATTGTTTCATAAATGAGAAAGTAAATTTGTAAGAACGAATGGTTTGTGTAGATATATAAATATGAAAAAACCATCAAATATGTATGTTTGATTAAATGTAGTGGTTTATTATAATAAAAAGGTCAATATATAATACCCAAAAAGTTCATATGTTTCTTAAATAAAAATGTTGATCAACTTACCATTTGATAATAATAAATAAATAATTAATTAATTAATTAATGTTTTTTGGAGGAATTTCAATTTACTAGTAATCACTCAAGTGCTTTGTTTTTTGTTTGTTCTGATTATGCAACGACATCAAATGTTTATAAATCTTATATCCCTCTTAGTAACTAATTTATATATTATAAAAAACACCGTTTGTATTTTCGATCATCGTTATTTTTCACATGTTATACTTAAAACTGATGTGGCTATAAACATACAACCATGTGACAGGTAGCATTACCAATGAAGGCCAAGGGAAAGGGAAAGGGAGCTTTAGGTGTTCGTTGTGATTTCATTGGGTCATCCACAAATTTGGTAAATTATTTCTATTTATATACAATTATTATATCAAATGCATACATGACAATAAAACGAATAGTTGAGAGTTTCTATATGCTAATTGTCTGGATATATAGATCATGGTGACATCAACAACCTTGATGTTGTTTGCTGGTCGATTTGGATTGGCACCATCAGCAAACAGGAAGGCAACTGCGGGGCTAAAGCTTGAGGTAAGGGATTCAGGACTCCAAACTGGCGACCCTGCTGGCTTCACGCTTGCTGATACTTTAGCTTGTGGGACTGTTGGTCATATTATTGGTGTTGGTGTTGTTTTGGGTCTCAAGAACATTGGTGCTATCTAGACTCGATCGATCCTTGGAAACAAACTTTCATGTTAATAACATTTTCGTGATTGTTTAATTTCTCTTTAGAGTTATGTTTGTTTGTTGTGGAGTTTAAATTGTTTATGTAAAGATATGGAGAACCACTAAAACTAATATGCACATAACTCCAACATACATGCATGTTTATTGAAAAGAATGCATGTAGTAAAAAGTTAATCGACTGGTAAATAAATTTCTGGTGTGTTCATGATTTCAAGGCGACTTAAAAAAGGCTCTTGGAGGAGTTGAATACAAAATAGTAGGAAAATGACATAATTGCCTTCATGATATCATCAAAGAATGAAAGAGAATTATGATAGTTTAATGCAAACTTCATTTGTTTTCTTTCATGTTGGAAAAATGGAATTTACCCATTTTCCAAAAATGGGGTTTTCCCAAATTTTGACATAAATTCAGAATTCTATACATTGATGGATAAATGTTAAATGTTTATGTTCTACTCCATAATACCTTTGTTTTGGTATATTGAACATCCAATGAATGTGAAATTTATCATCAAATTATGGTAGTTGAGAGAGTTGGATAAAAACATAGGTGGGAGAGCTAAAAGAAAATGTGTTTATATGTATGTACAAAGGTTTCTTAGTTGTGTAAACTTTATTACCAAAGCCCTTTTTGCATGCATAGAGGTATGTAAATGCAAAACCTGAAATTGGCTTCGGCTAACTAATCTTTTGTGAAAATGTGTCCTAGGAACATAAATGCACCGCTAATTGATCAAAAAAGTTCATAATCTTTTCGTTACAAGAATTTTAATTCATTTTATTATTAAAAACAGTTATGGCTTAATTTTTGGTCAGTTACGTACATTTATGTTATTACGAAAAAAAGAAAATGACACTATAGCTCACAAACCTTTTAGGGTTGATCATTTTAATCACTTAATTTTTTTCGTGATTATATTACTTATGAAGGAACTAAGTTGTGGGCAACCTATCCTTTTAGTCCCTTTATTTGTTTTAATTGGTTTGGATGACAGACAATAACATTTTCTTCCTTTTCTCTGGTTAGAAAGAGACCACACACATAAATATTTCCTTCTTTCTTCTTATATTTTACTCAAAAACAAACCGATGGCTTATGTTTTTGGTTATGTGAAAAACAATAGAAGGGGTGGTGGTTGTTTGGTGATGCTCGACTTTAAGAAAACGAAGGTAGAGATGGTGGTTCCGGTTTGTGAGAAACACGAATGCAATAGGTGGCTTTATTTGTGGTGGTGGCTTTGGGTTAAACCAGAGGTGGCAGTGGATACCGGTGTTGGTTTGTGGGAGGTAAACTCACAGTGATTTTTGTTTCCGGTCGGTATAAGGTGGTCGTTTCCTGTTTAGAGGTTTGGCTATGGTGTTGGTGATGGTTTTTCACGAAGGGGATGACAAGAGATGCACACAAAATCCGGATCCATGAAATGAAACCGATCCGATCCGAAAACCGGTTTTGACCAAACCGGATCGGATTAAACCGGTGACCGAATTTAAACCGGTTTGACTTTTCTGACTCAAAATCGGATTTATAAACAAATGTATACAAACATGTTTTTATAATATATATATATATATATATATATATATATATATATATATATATATATATATATATATATATATATAGGTAAGGGTTATTTGGAATACAAAAAAAACCCTAAAAATCATATATATATATATATATATATATATATATATATATATATATATATGTGTGTGTGTGTGTGTGTGTGTACATTTTTTTTTATAAAAACGGATTTGTATATATTTATGTATTTAACATATACCTATTTTTATAAATAGGTATTTCGTATACAAAAAGGTTTTTTTAATAATATTTTATATATAAAATATTTGTGAAAACATGTTTTTTTTATATAAATATGATTTTTTTAAAGAAAAAAATATTCAATTTTTTTTTGAGGAAAAATGTTGTAAAAAAACAACAATTATAATTAATTCATAACAAAATTTTGAAATCTATACCAAAATGGTAAAATTTGTATCAAATTTGTAATAAATTTAAAATATATGCCAAAAATATAAATTTTAAACCAAATTTGTAATAAAATTTGAAATTTGTATATAAAATATGTAGTTTTTGAAATTAAATAACCTGTTGAGTAGGTAAAATTGTTAAATTTAATACGATTATTAGTTTTTAGAACTTAATTGAATTAAAAAAAGATATAAAAAATAAATCGATTATAAAACCAATATGTAAATATATTTTTATAGTTTTCTTTTACTTATATTTTTAGGATGGTTATTAATTCGTATAAAAATATATTATTATCAAGTATGAAGAATGTATAAGGTAAACAATAATCAGTTTCCAGTTAAAATACCAGTGTGGTTACTGGTTAGGTCTAGAAGAGTTGGGCCCTTTAGCCATATTTATATCTAGAAGAGCGACTCTTTAGCGGCAGAGTGAACCCCTAACTAGCGATCGAAAACGTCGTCGTACGGACCATCGCATCGGCGAAATAATAGGTAAGCATCGACCTTAGTTTGGCTTGCAGAAATCGAAGAAGAGAGGAGGGAGAGAGAAAGGGTTTTAGGGTTCCATTTTAGCAAGAGATCTCCAGTCCTGTAAAGGGAGATGAGTACGTATAATTACGTCGTCACGGCTCACAAGCCAACGAATGTCACTCATTCATGCGTCGGCAATTTCACTGGCCCTCAAGAACTCAATCTTATTATCGCGTAAGTTTTCCTCTTTGTATTTTGGGTTTCACCTCGTAAATTTCGTTGAAATTCGTAGTGTTTATGAAAATCTGCTAAAAATTGCGTGTTATGGATTGGGCGCTGAAAATTGAGCTATTATGTGTGAAACTTGATGATTCTTTGAGGAAAATTAATCATATTAGAGCTCTCGTTAATATTCTGTTGAAAATTTCCATGAAAAAGATGTAATTACTGCTTAAGAGGCTGAAAAACGACAATCGTGTTTTACTTGCAAAAAGACTATGGTAGAAGATTAATTCAGATTGGGACATGGGGCGTATATTCTTTTAACTAGGTTTGCTCTCGAGTATTTATAGTCCTTTATAGGTGATACTGAGCTTCGGTCAACATCTTTAGTTGCTCTGAAATATATGGAGCTGTATGCTAACAAACAATTACCTAGGAGATAATAGACATGGTGGGAAGAAAGGAGCCCTTCGCTGTTAAATTTGAAAACAAGGTTTAAATGTATACAAAATACATGTATCTGTACATATTTGTGTCTATGTGTATATAAATACATGTGTATTGGTTTTCCATTTGATCAATAATGGGATTGACCTAAGAATTCAAAGTTTATTTTTGGGCAATTAAGAGTGAGAATATAGGCTGGGAATTCATTGTGTGAAATTGATGTCACAACCTTTTTTCCCAATTACTTTTTGGTAAAATTGGACTTCTGAATCGCATAATCTTATGAATAATTTTTTTCACCTTCATTTGTTCCAGGAAATGTACACGTATCGAGATTCATTTACTCACTCCTCAAGGCCTGCAGGTGGGTTTATACATACATTTTTTTCTCTAATCACTGTGCATCCAAAGTTTATGTCTGCAACTATGATATAATTCTGAATTTGATTTTATGCAGCCTATGTTGGATGTGCCAATATACGGAAGAATTGCAACACTAGAACTTTTCAGACCTCACGTGAGTCAACTAATTCATAGCTTTCAAAGAAAGATATTATAACATTTTTGTCTTGCATCATTCATACCATGATTTTATGTATATATTTGCTTTATTGAAGGGTGAAACACAAGACCTTCTGTTTATTGCAACAGAAAGATACAAGTTTTGTGTTCTTCAGTGGGATGCTGATGCAAATGAGGTTCTTACAAGGTTTGGACCTAGAACAAAGTTATATTATTCTCAAAAACACATTCATAGTCTTACAAATTTGTTTATCATCTTTATAGAGCAATGGGTGATGTGTCAGATCGAATAGGAAGACCTACAGACAATGGCCAGGTACATATTGAGTTTGAATCATACGTATATGAGTATATCTTGCAATGGCTTATCTTTCTTCCCACTTTTTTGATATTTGTAGATAGGCATAATCGACCCAGACTGCAGACTCATTGGACTCCATCTGTATGATGGATTATTCAAGGTATTTGCTTGCATATCTTTTTGATTTTTGAGGTTATTTAGCTTTTCAAGTCCAGTTAGAAACTAGTACTATTCTTTTCTTCAGGTCATTCCATTCGATAACAAAGGACAGCTCAAAGAAGCTTTCAACATCAGGCTTGAAGAACTTCAAGTTTTGGATATCAAATTTCTCTATGGTTGTCCAAAGCCTACAATTGTTGTTCTTTATCAGGTTAACTTGCATTCAAATCCCTCATGCTGTTTCATTATTTACTTCCTTCTTATATTCAATCCTTTGGGGAGTTCTCTTTTCTTGCTTAAATGATAGAAATAACAATAAAAAAAGAATTTGGTACAAATGTAACACCATTTCAGGAATCTTATAGCATTACTTGTTGGTTTCAGGATAACAAAGATGCTCGACATGTAAAAACATATGAGGTTTCTTTAAAAGATAAAGACTTTGTTGAAGGTCCATGGTCTCAGAACAATCTTGATAATGGGGCTGATTTGCTGATACCAGTTCCACCACCTTTTTGTGGTGTGTTAATCATTGGGGAAGAGACAATTGTGTACTGCAGTGCCTCTGCTTTTAAAGCAATACCAATTAGACCTGTAAGTCAAACAATCTTTTCTTTTCTTCTCTTTTAATCATTTGATGTTAATATTTGAGGCTAAATATACAAAATGGCAACATATTTTCACTTTTAACTGATGCATTGTGTCATAAACTTGCAGTCTATTACTAGAGCATATGGAAGGGTGGATGCAGATGGTTCCAGGTATTTACTTGGTGACCATAGTGGCCTTCTTCACTTACTTGTCATCGCCCATGAGAAAGAAAAGTGAGTTATAATTCTACTTTTTGTCATATATACCATTAAATAGTGTTCCCAGTTGTTCTAAAAGATACCCTTTCTCTTCATTGTTTTAGAGTTACTGGACTTAAAATTGAGCTTCTAGGGGAAACTTCTATTGCATCAACTATATCATATCTTGATAATGCATTTGTGTATGTTGGATCAAGTTATGGAGATTCCCAGGTTTGTAAAAAATTTCATCACATAAAAATATCAATAATGTCGAATGTTAATTTAATTTAACATTTTCTAATTACTTGTTGCAGCTTATCAAGTTGAATCTCCAACCTGATACAAAAGGCTCTTATGTGGAAGTTCTAGAAAGGTATGTCAACTTAGGTCCAATTGTTGACTTTTGTGTGGTTGACTTAGAGAGACAAGGTCAAGGGCAAGTTGTTACTTGCTCAGGAGCATATAAAGATGGTTCCCTTCGCATTGTTAGAAATGGAATTGGGATAAACGAACAGGTAAAGATTAAACAAAATCTTTTTTTTGGTAATACATGAATACTTTGTAAGTTTGATTATTTAAATTTTTATAAAAATATTCCATTTTTAGGCCTCTGTGGAGCTACAAGGTATCAAAGGAATGTGGTCACTAAGATCAGCAACAGACGACATTTATGACACATTTTTGGTTGTTAGCTTCATCAGTGAGACTCGAATATTGGCAATGAATTTAGAGGATGAATTAGAGGAAACTGAGATTGAAGGTTTTTGTTCTCAAGTACAAACTTTATTCTGTCATGATGCTATCCACAATCAACTTGTTCAGGTATAATTATCTAAATATTTTGCTATTATATATATACCCCATTTAATTAAATTTTCATTCTTTCAGGTTACTTCAAGCTCAGTGAGACTGGTGAGTTCAAGTTCAGGAGAGCTACGAAACGAATGGCATGCACCCAATGACTACTCTATAAATGTCGCCACTGCTAACGCTACTCAGGTATAACCAAGGGTATTTTGGTCTTTTTATAACTAAGTTTTACTAATCTTTTTTAAGTTCCATAACAGGTTCTTTTGGCTACTAGAGGTGGCCATCTGGTTTACCTTGAAATTGGTGATGGTGTTTTAGTAGAAAAAAAACATGCAGAACTGAAATATGATATCTCATGTCTTGACATAAACCCCATTGGTGAAAATCCAAATTATAGTAATCTTGCTGCAGTTGGGATGTGGACTGATATTAGTGTCAAGATATTTTCACTACCCGATTTAAATCTCATCACTGAAGAACATCTAGGTGGAGAAATAATACCGCGTTCTGTTCTTCTTTGTGCCTTTGAAGGGGTATGAATATATGATTCTCATCTCATCTTCATCTTCATCTTCATCTATGAGAGCAAATTAATTTGTATCTAACTTTTTTAATGTTTAATTGCAGATACCTTACTTGTTGTGTGCACTTGGAGATGGACATCTTTTGAACTTTCTACTCAACACAAACACAGGGGAATTAACAGACAGGAAAAAGGTGTCACTTGGGACACAACCAATAACTTTGAGGACATTTTCATCAAAGAGTACAACTCATGTTTTTGCAGCCTCTGATAGACCAACAGTTATATACAGCAGTAATAAAAAATTACTCTACAGCAATGTAAACCTGAAAGAAGTCAGTCACATGTGCCCTTTCAATTCTGCTGCTTTTCCTGACAGGTGATTGATTGATTGATTGATTATCTTTATGGTTATTGTATTATCCTAACACTAACAGGGCTATTTTGTTTGTTTAACAGTCTTGCTATTGCAAAAGAGGGTGAGTTGACAATTGGCACAATCGATGATATTCAGAAGCTTCATATCCGGTCGATTCCTCTTGGAGAACATGCAAGGCGCATCTGTCATCAAGAACAATCTCGGACATTTGCAATATGTAGTTTGAAGTACAATCAATCAAGCACAGAAGATTCCGAGATGCATTTTATCCGGTTGTTGGATGATCAAACATTCGATTTCATATCAACCTACTCACTTGACCAATTTGAGTATGGATGTTCCATCTTGAATTGCTCTTTCTCAGACGATAATAACGCATACTACTGTGTTGGGACAGCTTATGTTATGCCAGAGGAAAACGAGCCAACAAAGGGGCGTATATTGGTTTTCATGGTGGAAGATAGGAAGCTACAGCTAGTAGCTGAGAAAGAAACCAAAGGCGCTGTTTACTCTTTAAATGCTTTCAATGGTAAACTCCTTGCTGCTATAAATCAAAAAATCCAGCTCTACAAATGGATGCTCCGTGACGATGGGACCCGCGAATTACAATCCGAATGTGGACACCATGGCCATATTCTCGCTCTCTATGTACAAACTCGTGGGGATTTCATTGTTGTTGGTGATCTCATGAAATCAATCTCACTCTTAATATACAAGGTAACATTATATTATAAGTTATGATATTTATTTATATCAAGTAAAAAACAAATAGCTTATGAGATTAAGTGTATGATTTTCAGCATGAAGAAGGTGCGATAGAGGAGCGGGCCCGCGACTACAACGCGAATTGGATGTCGGCGGTTGAGATTTTGGACGATGATATTTACCTGGGAGCCGAAAACAATTTTAACCTTTTTACGGTCCGTAAAAACAGTGAAGGAGCTACGGATGAAGAACGGGGGCGTTTGGAAGTGGTAGGTGAATATCATTTGGGTGAATTTGTGAACAGATTCCAACATGGATCACTTGTGATGCGGCTTCCTGATTCGGATGTGGGGAAGATTCCGACTATAATCTTTGGAACTGTGAATGGCGTGATTGGGGTTATTGCTTCGTTGCCTCAAGATCAGTATGTGTTTATGGAGAGGCTTCAGACGAATTTGAGGAAGGTGATAAAAGGGGTTGGGGGGTTGAGTCATGAACAATGGAGGTCGTTTTATAGTGAGAAGAAGACTGTGGATTCGAGGAATTTCTTGGATGGGGATTTGATTGAGTCGTTTCTTGATCTTGGAAGGAGTAGAATGGAGGAGATTTCTAAGGTTATGAGTGTTTCGGTTGAGGAACTTATGAAGAGAGTAGAAGAGTTGACTAGGTTGCATTAATGAAACAAGTTTGTTTCCAAACTTTGATATGGAATGTTGCTACTCCTTTTTTTTTTTTTTTAATGTTGGTTTGTATTTTGTGATCATGTTGCATAATGGAAATGAAAAGAGAGTATGTTGTTGGTGTGAAATTTATCTTTTGCTTTTTTTTTTTTTTTTTATGGTAATATAGGTGTATACTAGTTGGGCCCAGTTCGGAATTGTTGGGATAATGGTTTGGTTTGCTTAGATGGACCTAACTGGATAAAGTTTTTTAGGGAAACTTTTTACCATGAGGATGAAGTAGCCATTTGAATTGCTATTTTAGCTATGTATGTATATCTTTATTGGTTATCCCTCCTTTTTTCCTAACATGAAAATATGATAGATTCAATGTGAAAAAATACCGATTAGAAAGATAGATGACAGCACATGTGAAACAACTAGCATTTTGGCAGAGCATGGTTATACTTATACCAGATTTCCGGCTCCCATCACTGCCACCTTGGTTATTTCAGCCAAAACCTATGCAATAGGTTTGAAAGACTACAGGTCATGGAATCATAATACAAGCGATTCAAATAGAAGATAAGAGGAATACATGACTTTAAGTTGGCGATGTTGTATTTCAAACTTGATAGACAAACCATTTGGTGATTAGTATTGTAAACTAATATTGAATAGCTAGTGACAAATAATAAATTATTTTATTATTATTTAATTATCAAGTTTCGTCTGGAAACCAGTTTGATCATTCTATATGATCGTAAGAAATGTAGAACGAGACTGGCTCATTGTCAGATGAATTAAAAAGATGAGATAAAAGTTAAAACCCAACTTGAAAGTTGCAGACAGTAGCTACAAGAAATAACTCATGTCCTTATAAGTTTTTATGTGTTTTGATGGCTGTAAACTGCTACATAGAACCCTGAGATTTAATGCATTTATCATTCATTCCAATAACAATGTAACAACTGATAAACGCAAAACGACTACTCAGAAAACATGAAGAAATCTACATTGTAGAGGGAGAGAGGAGAGAGCAAAAAAGGCTACGGTTTTGAGGTGTGGAATAAATGAGATGAGACCTAAGAGGTCCTATTCATACTAACACGAAAAATCCAAAATCCCCAAACAAGTGATGCCATGTCGATCAAGATTGGGAGAGTTTGTCATGTTGATGTCGGCGTAAAGAAGCTTACGGGGAGGATATAATAAAAGGAGAGTCGACAATGACGACTAAGGTTGAAGAGAAAGTCAAGTTTTTAAAGAGATTGTATGGAAAAAGGATTATGCTATGATATTATAAAAATTGCTATTTTTCAATGATCAGTCATCTATCATCAAATATAATAAATAGAAGTTTAAATTGCCTAATGGGTTATACATATAACATATATAGTAACGGTGCTATTTGACCTTCTAAGAGATTTTTCAACCACAAACATATGGTGATTGTTTAACACCAAAATGGTGTTTAAATTACAATCAAACTCTAAAAGGGAATATGACTTATTAAGGTAATTAGCTTTTCGCTATGTTTACATCTAGGTAACTATCTATTTTTTGTATATATCTAGGTAACAAAGTTGTTGTAAATGTTCACATATAATCATTATGACCTGCTATGGCAAGTTAAATTCTAGATGTGAACGCTTCCAACAAGTTCGTTACCTAGATGTGTACAAAAAAAATTACTCAAATATGAACAAAACGGAAAGTAAAAATTAAATTACACGAATGGTTCTTGTGGTTTGGGAAGTTTTTGTTTTTGGTCCCTAACTTATTTTTTTTAACTTGGATGGTCTCTACTGTTTATTTTTGTTGCGCGTTTGGTCTTTGTCTTACCTAAAAAGATTATTGTGCTCTTATTATTAATTTTTTTAATTAATTTTCTTATTTATGTATTTATTTTTTACGTATTTAAAAAAATTAATAGACCACACATTTGTATCTCCTCCCTACTGTTTATTTTTTAATTAATTTATTTTTTTAACATGGATGGTCCCTACTGTTTAATTTTGTTACGAGTTTGGTCTTTGTCTTACCTAAAAAGATTATTGTGTCCTTATTAATTTAGTTTTTTAATTAATTTTCTTGTTTATGTACTTATGCTTTAAAATTAGTAGACCCCACATATCTGTATCTCTTCACCATCTCATCTCTCATCCTTCTCAACTTCTATTTATTTTCCATCTTTGGTGATATCGATGTCGTCATCATTACTTCTTTTTTCAGTCCTTCAACTCCGACGAATCAGCATCACAACCCACTAAAGATGAAGAGATAGTAGGTTATGGTGTTGGTTCGACAGAGTTGAAGTACCAAAGAAAGAAGGATGGTGAAGACGTCGATATTACTAAAGATGGAAAAGAAATAGAAGTTGAGGAGGATGAGAGATGAGATGGTGACCGGGTTACCCACCGTCTGGACCGACCTTGATTTATGGGCCTTCATATTTGATGCTAACACAAACATTCTAAATTTAAAGGTCAGTTATTATTGGCCAACAAAACAAAAAGATAATGTAATATACTTTTAAATTTTAAGCGACCCATCCTCTTCAAACTCCTCCTATCCCCACGTAATAAAATCATTAAGAATACAATAATACATTTTAAAACATAGAAACTAATATTTCTAATAAGATACAACCTTGAGTGTTTGTTAAATCCAATGTTCTCAATAATATTAGGTGTGACTTGGTGATAATATCAAATTTCAAGTTTTTACGAGTCGTGCGGAACTATATCGTTTGTAAGGTATGACTAAAGATAACAATTTTATATATAATTAATAAATATATTTATTTTCTACTAATATATATATATATATATATATATATATATATATATATATATATATATAACTTAAAATGTTTTGTTAAAACATGACGTGAAATACAAACATTATAGTTATCACAAAACCATGCCCATTTTTTTAAAACCTTAGGTAACTTTACACCTTATAAAGTAACAAGTTGCATATTATTATGTTTTCATATCATTATGAAAATTTTCCTAATTAACGCCTAATAAAAATATATTCGAACGGCACATGACTTATTTATTAAAATGTGACATTAAACTTTTGCCAAATATTATTTAAAGAAAATTTTACAAACATATTAAAAGGAAATTTGATATTTCCATTTAATTTTTGATTTGACTATTTAAAAATAAAATGATTTGACTTTTATATATTTATTTTAATTGAAATAAAAATAATAATGAGAAATATAAAAATCAAATGAGTTAAGTTGATGTATCAAAAACATTAGTAGAAATATCACCTTTAATGCTCCAAACCCAATCCAAATGGTTTTGGAATCGGAAAACTTGAAAACATGGTTTAGTAGAATTTAAAACTGGATTAGTATATAGGAACCGATTCCAGTTTGGTTCAAGATATGAGACGGGTTAAAATGAGTTTAAAACCAAAAATGTCAAAGTGCGGGGTAGAACCAGGTTTTAGGTTTTAGAAACGGAAAACCATAAGTTTTTGGTACTTTCAACTTATATAGGGATTGTTTTGTATTTTTAAATTGTAATTATTTATAATCATGGTTTGTTTTGTACTTTTAATTTTTTTAATTTGTATAAGGTCTGTTATATATATATATATATATATATATATATATATATATATATATATATATATATATATAAAAGGCCTCAACATATTCCGTTTCTAACTAGTTCCTATCCCAAACTGGGTTTACGGTTTTGAAGCTTATCCCTACCTCGATTAAGCAAAAAAAAAAAACAATAAAAAAAAAATTGGTCAAAGATATCGGGCCATGTTTTTGAATCTTAGAACTTTTTTAATAAAATTAACCTGAATGCACACATTCTCGGTCGTTTTCTTTATAGTTTTCAAAAACGACATTCGTTTATAAAGTATTTAATATACAATTAAAAATTAATGATTTTTCGTCCCAAAATAAAATAAGAATCATTTAAAGTTTGGCCCTATATTCATAAATTTTATTTAGAGTTCTTTGAACAACTTTACAACCCTGTCTTTTCCAATAAAAGAAAAACGTCAGCAACCCTCAGAAAATTTTGGATTTTATATTGATTGCATAAGCAGTGACGCAACTGATTTTTACGGCTTGTAAAATTCATTGACTCAGCAAAATTTGGTGGTGTAGTTAATTGTTCGAGATATTTTAATAATATATAGAAATAGTCAAATAGTGCGTATACTACCATTTTCCGATTTTTTTTCAAGAACTACAATCTTTGTTTCATAAACTTGATAACCTTTTTAAATATAAAAAAATAGAGAAATTGAGTAATCTAATCTATATAAATGAACAATTTCATAACAATAACCTATTTTTTCTATAAATTTTGTAAATTACCACTTACTCCGGAATATAGTATTCATAATAATAACCTATTTTTTTATAAATTTTGTAAAATTACCATTTATTCCGGAATATAGTATTCCGGAGTAAATGAGTTCATTCCGGAATGGGCGGTGGTTAGTAGATTTCGGATCCGAAATCTGACACACGTACGTTCTAGACTGAAAAAATGTATATCGGAATATTGTATTTCGGAATAGATATGTTCATTCCAGAGTTGGTGATAGTTGGTAGGTATCGGGTACGGAATCTGACTTCGTATATTCAGGACTGACAAAGTCTATTCTGGAGTACAATAGTCAATACTATAGAATTGACATTTTCAAGTCACGGACACACATTTTGAACACACAATCCAAACCCCAAAAAGTAGATATTTCATCCCTATATAAAATGTTATTTCATTTAGTTAGTCACATACTTCGGATCATCCATAATTCTTTATTATAATAGTTTGAAGATGAGTTTCCCAGTGAACGCGAAGAAAACTTTATTAACATGTATGTTCGCATGCACAACCTTCGGCGGACGAACCCTCATAGTTACACGAACATCAAAATTAATGTATGGATCGTTTCTAACTATGTTTTGTGGCTATTGGATGTATGGTAAAATTATTTTGTTCAATATTTGATTTATTTATTTAAAAATTATAACATTTTTATAACTAATTGTTTTGTTTTCCTAAAAAATGCAGATCCATGCATTCATATATTGTTTTTACCTATCATCTTCATAGGTAGTGTCTGTCTAAGAGGGACTACCTAAAAACAATGTTCGTAGCGGTTACTATGAACGAGAACAACCAGACCCTCCCTATATCATTTGGTTTGTGCGTGGCAAATAATATCGACTCTTGTAACACCTGTTTTCCATAATGGATCGGCTAAAGACTTAAATGGGGTCAAAGATATGTTTTTGAGGAAAATCATATGCCACAATGTTGTAAGTGGATGACCAAGACGTGGCATAACATGTTTTGGGCATATGTCTAGATGGACACCACGACGTGGCACGAAGGATGTCATGATGTGGTGGTTGTTGCAGCCAAAGCCCGTGATTTTTAGGGGTTCTCCCATATTTAAGCATCTTAATTCTTGGATTACGTCATCTCCATCAGCCTGAATTTCCCCATTTTGAAACCCTAGCCTCCTTTTTATTATTATGAGCTTGATGGCTTGAATTGGAGGTTGTTTTCTTCATTTGGTGAAACTTGTGAAGAAATTAACTTCTTTGTGCAAGGATGCAAAGAGAAAGTCTAGATCCATCGCCTTCTTTAAGTTTATGAGTCTTTAAAGGTATAAAGCTTACACATTGACCTTGTTCTTTTGAGATTCATGTTTATGATCCTTTTTGGTTGATTTTGGTGCCATTCATGGATGCTCTTGGAGTTTGAGGAACTCAAGACCTTATTATAAGATTTTGTAGTCGAGGACTTCTGATTAAGTGAGAAAAAGGTCTTAGTTTGAGTGTTCTTAGTCTCATGCATAAGTTTTGGCCTTGAAAGAGCACATTACGAGCTTAGGGTTGTAGATCTTGCTTTGGGGTGAGGTCCTAATGGATAAAGTTGAAATTTTTATGTGACATCTCCAAAATCACGGCCAGAAAAGACCGGTTTCATTTATGCTTTTTAAACATTTTCAGAGTAAATCCTTTTAATTTTAAAAGAGATGCGGAATTTGTTCCCAAAAACAAAACATGATAAAATAGATATTTATCAAAACATTTCATAAAGAAATATAATTTCATTTCATAATCAAAAGTCGGGATGTCATGTTCCGATACAGATCATAAAGCATAAATGATAGCATTACAAGTCATTCAACAAATATATACATATACAGACTTGTAAACAAAACAACTTGATGATTCGCCCATCTTAAGCTCTTGCGCCACTTCCTGTAATACAAATAAACTGAGTGGGTCAGGCTTGGGAGCCTGGTGAGCATGTAGGGTTTTCAACCCACAATAAATAATTATATTTAATTCAACAATCAACAATAAACCCGATTACCCATTCCCGTTATCCTCACTTTACGTCCCTAAAAATAACATCTATTATAAGGAACCTAATTCAGGATTTTCATCGGGATGGACATTACTGTAGAGGGGCTTCCTCAACAATAAGTGTCCTAAAGGCAACCATGTGGGGGATAGAGTACACCGGTGAACATGTCGTTCACAACACCTACAGGTAATGAGCCTGCTAGTGTTCCACAGGACAGTCTAGAATAGTCCGTGGTCGTCATCCATACTCTGCTGAATGACTAGAATAACACCAATAACACCGAGGCCTCTCATCTGTTTATTACACACCAATTATATACCCATGTTCTACCCACATATTAGTAGATAAAAATATACATTTTTATACATTGTTTAAAAACCTGTATAGCATGCTTTAATCGACACATATTCCACATAACGGATGAGGCATACACACATAACACGTATTTCACAGAGAATAAATCAAATCTATAAGATAGAAGAGAGTGAATATACACTCACATGTATAACAACAAAATATATACACATAACACGTATTTTATATAAAATACTTCATAATATTGCGTTGGAATGAAAATGACTACACACTCACAATGATCAGAAGATGATCAGGGAGCACTACGGATTGCAGAAGTAGTGTTTCTCCGTAGATTTGGAAGATCTTCACAAAACCGGGCTCCTCGCGGGCAGGGCTTCGGCTCGAGAATAACGGTCTTCGGGATCCTCGGGGCTTCGGATCTTACTTCGGGGCTCGGGAATATTACCGGGGCTTCGAGGTATAAACGGCACGCTAAACGAGGCAAAAGATGAGAGAAAATGGAAGGGTTTGTAAAAGAAAATCGGATGTCTTCGCATGCCCTTTTATAGGGTTGAGCCTCGGGGTTACGCTGGGCGTAACTTCGGGGTACGCGGGGCGTACGCCTTGGTTGTCGTCAGCGCTTACGTCATCGGTCCTCTACGTCATTGCATACGACTATGGAGTACTCGAGTGGTACGCTGGGCGTACTTCGGGTGAGTCCGGTGACTCCCCTCCGGATAATATCGAATGTATTAAATAAATTTAAATATTAATTATTTAATAAACTTTGAAAATTCATATATTTTTCATACGAACTCCGTTTTCGATGTTCTTTATATCCACGCGTAGGTGAGACTACGCTCTACAACTTTCGTTTAGACTCCGTCGGCTAATTTTGAATTTATTTTTATTATTTATTTTTAGGAGGCCGGGGCACGAAAACTTCATTATAAATTCATAACTTCTTCGTCCGACGTCCGTTCTCGCCTAGCATTTCATCGTTTCGCTACTAACAACGAGATCTTCAATTCTCGTTTAGATTGTTTCGGCTAAAAACCGCTCGATATCAAGTTTATTTTACACTTAAATTTTGACGCTTATTTTATTCTTAATTAATCACATCACATAATTAAGCAATTAAGCACAAAACACATAATACTCAAATAATACGTTCTTATTATTTCAAATTGGGGTACAAAGGTTATCCTAGACTATTACATTGCTAAAAATGGCAAGCCCAGAAACACGGGCGTTACAATTCTCTCCACCTTAGAATGATTCCGTCCCAGGAATCACACATCAACAAACAAATGCGGATAGCGACCCATCATGTCACTCTCCGTCTCCTAGGTGAGATTCGGCCCATTCGTGTGTTTCCATCGGACAAGCACTAACTCAACCATCTTACGTCGCAACTTCTTAGTCTTTCGGTCAATGATTGCCTCTGGTTCTTCAATCAACCTTTTGTTCTCATCAATCCTCAACTCCGAAAGTGGAATCATGTTGGGAACTTCTCCCGTGAACTTCTTCAAATAACACACATGAAAAGTGTTATGAATTCCATTAAGTTCTCCTGGTAGTTCGAGCTTGTAAGCTTGGTTCTCAATCCTCTGAAGAACTTTAAACGGTCCAATAAACCTTGGACTTAATTTTCCCCTTTTTCCAAATCTTATAAGTCCCTTCCATGGCGAGACTTTAATCAAAACCGAATCTCCAACTTCAAAAGTCATCGGTCTTCGCTTGTTGTCAGCATAGCTCTTTTGACGATCCTGAGCTGCTAACATTCTTTCCCCAATTATTTTCAACTTTTCAGCAGTTTGATGAACCAACTCATGTCCCATAAACTGCTTTTCCCCAACCTCAAGCCAACAAGACGGCGTACGACACTTATGTCCGTACAAAGCTTGATAAGGTGTCATCTTAATGCTCGAGTGGAAACTATTATTGTAGGAAAATTCTACCAATGGTAAATGTTCATCCCAATTACCTAGGAATTCCAAGGTACATGCTCTCAGCATATCTTCAAGTGTTTGTATTGTTCGTTCACTCTGACCATCAGTCTGAGGATGGTAAGTTGTACTTAAACACAACTTGGTACCCAATTCCTCTTCTAGACTTTTCCAAAATCTTGAGGTGAAACGACTATCACGATCTGACACAATTGTTAGCGGAACACCGTGAAGTCTCACAATTTCCTTCGCATAAGAATTCGCAAGCTTTTCCATAGACCATTTCTCCTTGGCTGCTA
Organism: Lactuca saligna; assembly: GCF_052625555.1. Lineage (NCBI taxonomy): Eukaryota > Viridiplantae > Streptophyta > Magnoliopsida > Asterales > Asteraceae > Lactuca > Lactuca saligna. The sequence continues at coordinate 31,235,391 of NC_136423.1, forward strand.
TGAAATGCGCGCTCTTGGTGAATCGATCAACAACCACCCAAATCATGTCGTGACCATTCTTTGTTCTGGGCAGTTTAGTGACAAAATCTATAGGAATGTCTTCCCACTTACCCATAGGCACATGCAATGGTTCTAAACTTCCGTACGGTTTCTGATGTTGTGTCTTGACTCTTGCACAAGTCACACACTCAGCCACATACTTTGCAACGTCAAGCTTCATCGTCGGCCACCAGTAGTAGGGTTTCAGGTCCCTATACATTTTAGTGCTACTGGGATGAATGTAGTACATGGTTTTGTGAGCTTCTTCCATCAAAAGATCTCTTATTCCTCCTGACTTAGGTATCCAAATCCGATCTTGGAACACCTTCAGTCCATGACTGTTTATACCGAACACCAACGTTTTGCCCAAACGTTCCTTCTTTCGGTCATTCTTCTCAGAAGCTTCCTCTTGGGCTTTCTTTATACTTTCCACAATGGTCGAGACAACTTCAATTCTCAATGCTCTTGGCCTTTTTTTCAAGATTGACTTTCCGACTGAGAGCATCAGCAACAACATTAGCCTTACGGGGGTGGTAAAGTATCTTACAGTCGTAGTCTTTAAGTAGTTCTAGCCAGCGTCGTTGCCTCATATTCAATTCTTTCTGACCAAAGAGATATTGGAGACTTTTATGATCAGTGAAAAGTTTGCACTTCGTGCCATAGAGGTAATGCCTCCATATTTTCAGAGCGAAAACTACCGCTGCCAACTCCAAATCATGAGTCGAGTAGTTCTTTTCATGTTCTTTCAGCTGTCGAGATGCATACGCGATCACCTTATCTCTTTGGGTCAAAACACAACCCAATCCAACACCAGACGCATCGCTATAAACATCGAAGTCTTCAACTCCATCGGGTAGAGAAAGTATCGGTGCCTCGCATAGTTTCTTCTTTAGCTTCTCGAACGCTTCTTTATGCTTATCACTCCAAGCATAAATAGCTCCCTTGTGGGTCAAAGCTGTCAATGGACTAGCGATCGAAGAAAAAACTTGGATAAACCTTCGGTAATATCCGGCTAATCCTAAAAAGCTTCGGATCTCTGTGGGACTTTTCGGTTGTTCCCACTTCATCACAGCTTCGATCTTCGCTGGATCAACCATTATCCCTTCTTTGTTGACCACGTGACCCAAGAATCAGACTTCACGAATCCAAAAATCACATTTGGAGAACTTCGCATACAGCTTCTCCTTTTTCAGAACTTCTAACACTTCTCGCAAGTGTCTGCATGCTCCTCTTGGCTTTTCGAATAAATCAGAATGTCATCTATGAACACTATCACAGATTTATCTATGAACGGATTAAAAACCCTGTTCATTAAATCCATGAATGATGCTGGAGCATTGGTCAGTCCAAACGACATAACCAAGAACTCATAGTGTCCATATCGCGTTCTGAATGCAGTCTTCTCGATATCCTGCTCCCTTACTTTCAGCTGATGATATCCTGACCTTAGGTCGATCTTTGAAAAATAACTTGAACCTTGTAATTGATCGAATAGATCATCAATCCTCGACAACGGATATCTATTCTTTATTGTTGCCTTATTCAGCTCTCGGTAATCAATGCACATCCTCATGCTTCCATCTTTCTTCTTTACGAATAACACCGGCGCTCCCCAGGGTGATGAACTAGGTCTAATGAAACCTTTGTCCAATAACTCCTGAAGTTGCATCATCAGCTCCTTCATCTCCGTCGGTGCTAATCGATAAGGTGCTTTTGCTATTGGCGTCGTCCCTGGTAACAAGTCTATTCTAAACTCCACTTGTCTATCAGGCGGTAATCCAGGAAGATCTTCGGGAAATACTTCCGGATAATCACATACAACGGGAATACTTTGCATCACCTTATTTTCCTTCTTAGCATCGATCACGAATGCTAAGTATGATGTGCATCCTTTGGTCAAACATTTTCTGGCTTTCATTAGAGAAATGATTCCAGAATTTACTCTGTGTTTATCTCTGTACACCATAAACAATTCCTTCCTAGGCGGATTCACTTTCACTATTTTCTTTTTGCATAAAATTTCGGCATCATTGGCGCTAATCCAATCCATTCCCAAAACGATGTCGAAACTGTTAAGTTCGATAGACAAAAATTCCTCGTGGAACTTATTCCCATTTAGATCAATTAAGATGTTTTTCATACGATGGCTAACAGGTACAAACTTTCCACTAGCAACTTCGACTAATAAAGCATTATCTAGTCTAACAACAGGCAAAGCTAGTTTTCTACCAAATTCATGCGATATAAAGGAGTAGTTGGCTCCAGAATCAAATAAAATTTGGGCAGACAATTTGTTAACGAGAAAGGTACCCGAAGCGACATCAGCTTCATCTTTAGCAGCTTCCAATGTCATCTGGAATGCTCTCGCCTTTGGCTTTGGCGGAATGTTGGGTCTTGCTGCTTCCTTCTTGTACGGACAATCCCTTGAGATGTGCCCCTCCTTACCGCACCCATAACACACATTCTTGGTGAGGGTGCAGTCGTTGGTATAATGCCCTAGCTTTCCACATTTGAAGCACGTGGTTTCCCCGACACACTTCCCATGATGCTTTTTCTTGCACTTGTCGCACCATTTCGCCTCTACCTTTCCTCCACTTCCTCTCGAACTAGACTTCGAGAATTTACTTTTCTTGCTGGACCCTGAAAAATCCATCGATTTTCCTTTTCTCACCAACCTCTGACCTTTCCAGACCTTTTTCCCTGATCTGGGTCTCAACATTTCTAGCAGCCCAGATGGCAGCTTTCAATGTGGTTGCTTGCTTAACCATTGGACCATAGTCCGCTGGTAGTCCAAGGGAAAACTTGTTGACCTTAGAGAGTTTTGTAGGTACCAAATATGGGATAAACTACATCTTTTTTGTGAAACTTGCAGCGTATTCAGTAACGCTCAATTTCCCTTTCTTCAAATTCTAAAACTAATTACTGATTTCCAGAAGGTCCTGCTCGGAGCAGTATTGCAGTTTTAATTGTTCCACAAAGTCTTCCCAAGACATTTTACTTGCTTCTCCCTTGGGCATAGAGTCGGCCAATAGCTTCCACCAACTCAATACACCAGATTTTAGCATAGGGATCGCAATAGCGGTCTTCTGCCTGTTGCTGCATTCGCAACTTTCAAACATAATCTCCATTTCGGAGATCCAGTCCATAACTTGCACCGGCGTCGGGCTTCCGGATAGACATGGTGGTTTGGATGCCATGAAATCCTTGTCCTTACACCCACGCCCATCATTTCCTCATACTAGTTATTGCGTCTAACCATTGGTGGGTTGTCTTGACCAATGATCCCACTAAAGTTTTCTCCTTCAGACTGCTCTCCAGTCTCCTCGGGCTCTTCTACATGAATTGACGGTTCTTCACGATTCTGCCTAAGCAGGCGTCTTGTTTCTTCCATCTAACGATCCAACATCGTTTGAATCATCATTTGTACACCAGCCATTGTTATCGGCTCAGGTGCAGCAACTACAACAGATACTTTTTGAATTACAGGCGGTTGATTCCTGTTTTCGTCAGCATTTCCAATTCCGCTTCTTGTTCTCACCATTTTTGATCTATACACCGAATAAGGTGAAATTTAGATCTTCATTCACGATAGTTATTCAAATCATCCTTATCACTCTGAAACGATTACATGCTAGTTCTAATATTGTAGACATACGCTTAGAATCCTAAACACATAAACCTTCAGATCCGGTTGGCAACAAACCTTAGATCCGAACAAATAATATCATATATGGCAACACATAACATTTAGCACATAAAAGCATTTTAGGCAACTTTCCTAAAATAAACTAGTGCTTGTGTCTAAAATTTAACAGACACACACCTCGCAATCTCCACTTAGCATTCTAAGTTTAAGTTTAGAAATCCTAAAAATTCCTAGTTCGCTTAAACCAATGCTCTGATACCAACTGTGACATCCCCAAAATCACGGCCAGAAAAAACCGGTTTCATTTATGCTTTTTAAACATTTTCAGAGTAAATCCTTTTAATTTTAAAAGAGATGCGGAATTTGTTCCCAAAAACAAAACATGATAAAATAGATATTTATCAAAACATTTCATAAAGAAATATAATTTCATTTCATAATCAAAAGTCGGGATGTCATGTTCCGATACAGATCATAAAGCATAAATGATAGCATTACAAGTCATTCAACAAATATATACATATACAGACTTGTAAACAAAACAACTTGATGATTCGCCCATCTTAAGCTCTTGCGCCACTTCCTGTAATACAAATAAACTGAGTGGGTCAGGCTTGGGAGCCTGGTGAGCATGTAGGGTTTTCAACCCACAATAAATAATTATATTTAATTCAACAATCAACAATAAACCCGATTACCCATTCCCGTTATCCTCACTTTACGTCCCTAAAAATAACATCTATTATAAGGAACCTAATTCAGGATTTTCATCGGGATGGACATTACTGTAGAGGGGCTTCCTCAACAATAAGTATCCTAAAGGCAACCATGTGGGGGATAGAGTACACCGGTGAACACGTCGTTCACAACACCTACAGGTAATGAGCCTGCTAGTGTTCCACAGGACAGTCTAGAATAGTCCGTGGTCGTCATCCATACTCTGCTGAATGACTAGAATAACACCAATAACACCGAGGCCTCTCATCTGTTTATTACACACCAATTATATACCCATGTTCTACCCAACATATTAGTAGATAAAAATATACATTTTTATACATTGTTTAAAAACCTGTATAGCATGCTTTAATCGACACATATTCCACATAACGGATGAGGCATACACACATAACACGTATTTCACAGAGAATAAATCAAATCTATAAGATAGAAGAGAGTGAATATACACTCACATGTATAACAACAAAATATATACACATAACACGTATTTTATATAAAATACTTCATAATATTGCGTTGGAATGAAAATGACTACACACTCACAATGATCAGAAGATGATCAGGGAGCACTACGGATTGCAGAAGTAGTGTTTCTCCGTAGATTTGGAAGATCTTCACAAAACCGGGATCCTCGCGGGCAGGGCTTTGGCTCGAGAATAACGGTCTTCGGGATCCTCGGGGCTTCGGATCTTACTTCGGGGCTCGGGAATATTACCGGGGCTTCGAGGTATAAACGGCACGCTAAACGAGGCAAAAGATGAGAGAAAATGGAAGGGTTTGTAAAAGAAAATCGGCTGTCTTCGCATGCCCTTTTATAGGGTTGAGCCTCGGGGTTACGCTGGGCGTAACTTCGGGGTACACGGGGCGTACGCCTTGGTTGTCGTCAGCGCTTACGTCATCGGTCCTCTACGTCATTGCATACGACTATGGAGTACTCGAGTGGTATGTTGGGCGTACTTCGGGTGAGTCCGGTGACTCCCCTCCGGATAATATCGAATGTATTAAATAAATTTAAATATTAATTATTTAATAAACTTTGAAAATTCATATATTTTTCATACGAACTCCGTTTTCGATATTCTTTATATCTACGCGTAGGTGAGACTACGCTCTACAACTTTCGTTTAGACTCCGTCGGCTAATTTTGACTTTATTTTTATTATTTATTTTTAGGAGGTCGGGACACGAAAACTTCATTATAAATTCATAACTTCTTCGTCCAACGTCCGTTCTCGCCTAGTTTTTCATCATTTCGCTACTAACAACGAGATCTTCAATTCTCGTTTAGATTGTTTCGGCTAAAAACCTCTCAATCTCAAATCGAGTATTCGGGCTGCATACTGCCACATCGAAACTTCAGAAAATCATAATTTCCTCATACGAAGTCAGATTTGGGCGTTCTATATATATATATATATATATTCGGAAACCTCGTTTCAACTACTACAACATTATCCAAAGATATCAAGTTTATTTTACACTTAAATTTTGATGCTTATTTTATTATTAATTAATCACATCACATAATTAAGCAATTAAGCACAAAACACATAATACTCAAATAATACGTTCTTATTATTTCAAATTGGGGTACAAAGGTTAACCTAGACTATTACATTGCTAAAAATGGCAAGCCCAGAAACACGGGCGTTACATTTTATCTATTAACTCATTAATAAGGACTAGATCTGTAAGGATTAAGTTGTTAATGAAGAAATTGGAGATTTGCCAACAACCACTATGTGGTAGAGTTCAGATTCGTGATAGTATTGTCCTGACATGCCCACGACGTGGCGATCTCTTGTATGACAACTGTTTTGTCTAGACATGCCCACAACATGGTGAAACATCCCTAAAAATACAGTCCAAAAATTTTGTTTTTAATTTATTGAATAAACCATAGATAGCATCATCATGTAAACCTCATAAAACATATATCTCCAAAAACATCACATCAAATGTCAAAATATCAAAATATCATCTCAATTATCAGAGTAAAGTATCCCAGGCTATAAAACTGTAGTGTGTGTCATGCGATACCTGAAGTACCTGAAACTAAAACTAAAAATTATAAGCATGAAGCTTAGTGAGCTCCCCCAAACTAACACATACCATACACATAACATATAATATATAACATAACTTTGGGACTACGCACAACTGCATCGGGAAGAACCCGACATCGGCTTACTCGGCATCGAACTCCTATCCAGAATTAGTGTCACCCTGACATCAGACCACGTCTGGCATCAGGCCCCGTCCGGCATCGGGCCTACCCGGTATACACGTTGCATAACATATATCATAAACACATAACATACATCGGGCTTGCCCCGACATCGGACCAAAGCCCGGGACACATGACACATAACATATAAACTAACATACACCGGGATTGCCCCGACATCGGACCTAGGCCCGAAACACATAACACATAACATGCATGAATCACGAAGATATCAAGCATACATAACTACTTCTTGGGATCGCCCTGGCATCGGACCGAAGTCCAAAACACATAATCTACATCGGGATACCCTAAACATCGGACTGAATTCTAGCATACACTAACATACATAAACGGGCCGACATTAGTGCCTTCGACCCATTCCTAATTAAGGAAGACTCACCTCTCAAACCGGATGCTGAACTCGTGCATGAGGAATCTCTGTTGGCTGCTCCTACGACTCCCCGACTAACTCTATACAATAATACTTAGTCAGAAAACTGAAAATCCATCTAAGGGTAAAATGACCATTTTACCCCTGGTCAAAGTCAATGCTTTGGTCAAAGTCAACATTCCGGGTTGACTAACTCGCCGAGTCAACCTTTCAACTTGCCGACTTCTATAACTCAGAAATTTTGGAATTGCGACTCATCTCGCCAAGTCGTTCCTCCGACTCGTCGAGTCATATCGAGTTGCTCATAGTCACGACTTGGCGAATCAACTCGGCGAGTCCCTCTACAGACTCGTCGACTTCTACCAATAACTGGAACAGGACAACACGACCCGAATCATTGAGCTCCCTCATGGACTCGACGTATCCTTCTGTCTGTTTGGCCATCTTAACAGATTAAGCCCTTGTTCTCTAGATTTATAGCCCATACTTCGCTTATTCACTGGAAATGACCTTTCTAAGGGTAAAGTTTCCAACTTTACCCGTTTGTAACCCCTTTTGAAGGGTTTAAATAAAACCCTAATTCCTTTAGAACATAGATCTTATCCAAAAAGCCTTAGCATCCCATACCAAAGCATAAAAACCAAGATCTAGGGCCTAGATACATGTTAACCACATAAAGTCTCGAGCTTGCTTCCATGCATGGCCCCTTTGGGGTTTAAAAGGCCATGACAACATCCTTAGGGTTTTCACGAGACTCAAATGGCATATAGTTTGCACCTTTATGCCTTTACAACCTTAAATGATTCCAGATATGAAAGTATAAGCAACTTGGGACATCCTGTTGGATAAGGTGTCTAAGTCCATAACTTATTTGGTATATACTTGACCCGACCCGGCATGGTCCATTTGGGTTTCATCTCATCCAAACTATTTATGGATAATTTTATGAGAGTTATACACATACGATTATTAATATATTATAAGTTATAATATATTAATATGAAGTCGTGTTATTTAATTAGTTTTAGTTTTAAATTAATTATGAATTAATTTAGAGATTAAAAGGAACACTAATTAGATTATGGGCTATTGGTTTTATATAGTGTGGGCTAATGCTCTTTTGTTAATGGGCTAGTCTTATGTGGAAGTCCATGGATGATCCATGGAGCTTTTAACCCATGGATCCTTGGAAAGGAAAATTCATGGGTTATTAGGGTTTCACCCTAACCATGCACACTATATAAGCATGCTTATGGAGCATGAAATGGGGCCTAGTGTAACTAGTGAACTAGTATGTGTGTGCTTGTGTGTGGCCAAAAATACAAGTGTGTATTCTCTCTCAAAGTTTTCCAAGAGTTTGTGGTGTTTTGTGATTCCATTTGAGGCATTCATACTATTGGTGCTTGGCCCTCAAACTCCTCAAGAACCAAACTCATCAACAAAGGTATGCAATCTCTTCTAACTCTTTTATGTTGAAATGTTCCCCATGCCATGTTAGATAGGTTATAAACCTTGGAAAATTATTATTTTGCATGTATTTAGACAAATATAGATCCAAGGTTTATTAGGGTTGCATGCACACTTAGGAAGTGTTAGATTGCTCAAAACCCAACAGTGGTATCAGAGCCTAGGCTTGCTTGTTTGATACTTGATGCAAAATAGTGAAAAAAAAGTCGAAATTTTTTGCTGTCTGCATGATGGACTCGCCGAGTCCATGGGGGTACATGTGACAACCCGATATTTCAACTCTTTGTAATGGCCTAATAGGTCAAGTATTGTAAACGTTTTTGAGTTAATAAAATTAACTTTGATAATAAAATATCCAAAAAGTTTCTATTTAAATTCTTCTATGTTTAAATATCCTTAAACCATGACCGTACGTAAAAAGAACGCCCAAATCCGACTTCGTATATTGAAGTTATGATTTTTCCAAGTTCAGCTTAGCAACAGACAGCTAAAAACTCGAATCGGAGATCGAGCGACATTTGGCCGGAATAACCTAAACGAGAATCGAAGGTCTCGGCAATGGTATTTCAACGGTAAAAAGTCTGGCAAAAACCGACGTCGGATAAAGAAGTTATGAATTTTTAAAAGAAATTCCTTAATCACGTCCTTTTTATAAATAAATAATAAAAATAATTTCGGAAATTGCCAACGGAATCTAAACGAAAGTTGTAGAGCGTAGTCTCACCTACGCGTGGATATAAAGACCATCAAAAACGGAGTTCGTATGAAGAAGATATGAATTTTTGAAGTTTATTAAATAAATTATATATTTATTTAATTCAAAATTTAAGCATAATCCGAAGAGGAGTCAGCGTCCTCATCCGAGGTACGCGCTGCGTACCCCTGTACGCCCTACGTACCCGAGGAACTTGGTCTCAAATCGGCCACGTTGCCCTATGCGAGGCTACCGACCCGCCCGTCCGACCCGCTGTCCCATCCGACCCGGCTGACTGATCCGTCCCATCCGAAGCCGAGGCAGTCGAGGCTTCGGTCACACATGACGTACGCGTACGCGCTGCGTACGAGCGTACGCCCCGCGTATGAGGCTTCTCAGGGCCCCCTATAAATAGCATGCGAAGGCTTCCGAGAAAAATGCTCATTTCTCTCCTTTCTTTCACGATATTGCCTCGTTTTCCGTGCCCGTTCAAACCCGAAGCTCTGGTCTTTTTGCTCAAGTCCCGAGGGTCGATTTTACTCCCGAGATTCCCAAGAATCCCGAGACGAAACTCTGCCCGGTTTTCCATCTCGCTATCTCCAAACTTTCAAGTGAGTTCATACCCCTTAATTTACCTTTTAAAGGTTCTATAAATTCTTTTATATGCTTTCAAGGGGGGGGGGGATTACAAGTAAAACACACGAGTATTATCGTGTGTTACATAAAGAACTCTTTTATATGCTTTTATATATTCAAATCACATGCGATTTACAAACTTTTAAGGAACTTTCATATATATATATATATATATATATATATATATATATATATATATATAACATATGTTAAATTAGCATTTATTTTTTTTAAATATAAATTTGTTGTAATGCATGTATAAACTAAACTTTCTTAGATTATACTTATCATTCTTAGACTCTACCCCGAAAATCTATGCTTTCATAACAAATGATTCCTTTTCTTGGTATTTTTAAACAAACGAGACACACTTTTAGAAAATTATAATAGGTATAGTTTTACGAACAAATTTCTAACTCTTATGTACTAGAAACATGAATTTCAAGAAGTCACTTTAGTATACAAGAACAAACGTATCATTTTAACAAGTAGATCTGCTTTTATACCACGGTTTTGTGAGACACTAACTTCATGTACGTTCAAGTACACATTTCAAGTCCTGTATTATATACCAGAATCCCTTGAAGGGGGAGCATGGTGTTTGTGTATAGATCTATACGGGCTTGACAACCCGCGCCCTGACTGTTAGCTGCAGTCCACCGTTTGGGGTGACAAACGTCATAACATTCCAACGCCTGAAGAACGTTGTGTATAGGCATTCCGAGTCAATAGTATGGTTATAAAACTCACATGGGGTATTAAAAATGCATTGATTTACAAGGTTTTCAAACACATTGGTTGTTTTACACTTACATACATTTTTAGAAACAAACATTGGTCTTGAATGAAGGCTACTTTTATACTGGTAGAAAATATAGGATTTTCTAAACACAAACAAACAAAGACAAAACATTTCATATCATACAAACATTGTCACTTAAATACTTATGAAACTCACCAGCTTAAATGCTGATCTACTCTTTCAAAATTACTTGTATGTCCCAGGAAATCAGTAATTTCAGGTATTCATTTCGCTTTTGACGAAGGGATGCTGCGGCGCCAGTTTAATCTCGTATTTTGACATCATATTGTAATTGGTTTTGAACATGTAACTTTTGACAAATGTAAACTTTCAATTATATATATATATGATGGTTGTATTGCTTTCTTTACTATGTATTCATTTGTTACGCTACCACATGAATTCATCCACCCCCTAACGTTTCCGCCGTTCAGGTTTGGGGGTGTGACAGATTGGTATGAGAGCAATGTTTATAGCGAACTAAGTATATCGAATCACATAAGATATACAAACTATAAATGCTTAAGGGACTAATGCTCTCTGACAAAAGGATTTTATTTACGCCTAAGCCGCGTTTCGTGTAAACTTAAAAATGTTAGTTCACGCAAGTATAAACACATGCATACAACACATTATTTTCATAGTTATTAACTATACAACAAGTATCTAGAAAAGTTGGACACTACGATTGAGAATCGATATATGTAATCAGATGTGGGACAAATATAGCGTGATCAACTATATTTTCCCGATATCGGACCAATGTATATCGAGGAACGCTCGTAGTGAGCAACAAGTCAAAACTTACCAAAAACATCACAAAGATCAAACACAAGGATTTAAATACTATAGGAGTATTTGGTACATACGTTAGATAAATTAGTACTACATATCTCAGGTTTTATTCAAATCATATAACCCTATTCTCGTATAGTCAAATGGCTGGATTTCACCCGCATGGAGACCCCTACTACCCACAACAGGGCAACGAAGGATGGATTGAAGAGGATCCGGAAGAAGACGAAGAGCCCATTGAGTTGGATAGCGGGGACGACTCTGGGACAGACTCAGAACCGGAAATAGTCAACCCTCCACCCATTAGGAGGAACTTTCAAGGACCGACTCCCGTCTGGGGAAGTCACCTCGTCCACTGGAGCCAACAACAAAGTATACGCTCTCCCTACGGCATGTGCCGAGATTTCTACGATGTCCGAAATGGAGGTTCAGCCGATCGGGCACTCCCGGTTATGGTGGGCAAACTCGCCAATCAGTCCTACCAATCGGGGGTTCAAGCAAACCGAATCCGAGAGGTTAACGTGGAAGTACAAATCCACACGGCCGATATCAACCGCCTAGAGATGTTGCAGAACGACATCCACGTTCGCACCGAAGCATTCCAAGCACAAGCGAATGCAGCCTTCGCAGAATTGAGGGAACAGCAAGCCGCCCTTGATAGGCGTCTTATGGAGTCAAAGCAATCAGATGCAGAATCAAGCTCCAAGCGCAACACACGTCGCAAGTAGTACTTGTGGAAACCTCAAATTTTGTTATAACTTAGGACTTCGGCTAAAAGTCTTTAAATTTCTCGAACTCTGTAATCGGAGACCCTTATAAGGGTCAAATTTTCATAATCATTGTATCAACTTTTATATTAATATAAGTGACACTATTATTACTACGTTGAGTATTTCGTTCAAACCTTGAAAAGTCATCGAGAAACCAAATACTTGTTTCATACTTTCAGTCTTACAAATAACTTTCATTTTTCTATGCTATCATCTATTGTTGAACCATGGCAATTTGGTTCATGTGACACATTCAGTTGTCACTTATTCTTATCCATATCATCATCTTTTAAACGTATAGTTAAAGATGCCGCCACGCAGGAATACAAGGCGTAACACTATCAATGAAACACTGATACCACCACCTTCACCTTCACCTCCTCAATTTGATGTTGTCATGTTCCAAGCAGCAGTCACCGCAGCGGTAGCAGCTGCCATGTCACAAATGAATAACTCGAGTGCCAATGACTCGAGAACTGGCACACACCTTTCTAACCATGGCGAGAGTCATGGGCAACCCCGAGAATGCACATATAAGGACTTTACTAATGCAAAACCCCGTATGTTTTATGGAACTGGTGGTGTGATGGCTCTAAGACAGTGGATTGAAAGGACAGAAGCAGTCTTTGAAATCTGCTCCTGCCCCGAGCACAGCAAGGTCAAATTTGCAACCTTCACACTCATTGATAGAGCTTTGACTTGGTGGAACGGCCACGTTAAGGTACTTACTCTAATAGTGGCAAACTCCATAAGCTGGGAGAGCCTCAAAGCCATGATGATGAGGGAATACTGCCCACGGGGAGAGATTCAGAGGCTCGAACATGAACTCTGGACTCTCGGAATGGTTGGTACTGACATCGCAACATATACCAACAGATTCTACGAGCTGGCAATCCTTTGCCCAGATATGATTGCTCCTGAGAGCAAGAAAATAGAGAGGTACATATGGGGACTGACAACCCAATTACGGTCAAGCGTGTTAGCCTCCAAACCTGACACCTTTGAAAGTGCTAAGGAATTGGCAAAATCTCTGATTAACTACGGAGGCCATCGGAACTCAACTGTTTCTGCACCAGAACCACAGAGAGGAAACAACAACAACAACAACAACAATAGGAAGAGAGTATGGAATAAAGGGAAGAGTGGGTCTTCCCAAGAACCCGCAAAGAAACAATTGGTTTCGGTAAATGTTGTCACGGTACCTACTACAACTCCTACAATCACCTACCCAACAAAGCCTTATGAAGGTAACCGTCCAAAGTGCACCAAATGCACTTACCACCACCATGGACCTTGTCGGGAAATGCAGTGCGCCAACTGCAACAGAAAGGGACACACAGCCCATTTCTGCAAGGATCCTGCAAGGCCGATCACTCAAGTTCCCAGTGCAGGTATAGGCCAGACTTGCTACGGTTGTGGCGAGGTGGGCCACTACCGGAGGAACTGCCCCAAGACAGCAGGCACCGGCGGCGTAGGACGAGTTTTGACTATAGGCCACGACAAAGCTATAGCAGACCCAACTGTAGTTACTGGTACGTTCCTCCTCGATAATTCATATGCATGCATATTATTCGATAGTGGAGCAGAAAGAAGCTTCGTGAGTCAAAACTTTATTCACTTACTTAAACCTAAACCAAGCAAACTAGAAAAATCATTCACTGTAGAGATGGCCAACGGAATAACCGAAAACACTAACTACATATACAAGGACTGTACGTTAACTTTAGACGATCATTCTTTCCCAATCAATCTTATGCCGGTTCCTATTAAAAGTTTTGACGTCATAGTCGGTATGGATTGGTTAAGTCTTCTTCGCACCGACATTATGTGTTTTGAAAAAGCAGTTCGCCTTAATCTTCCTAACAACGAAACATTAGTGATTTACGGCGACAAATCAAGTACGAACCTTCGTATCATTTCGTGCATCCAGGCTCGAAAATGTTTACGGAAGGATTGTCGAGCATTCCTAGCGCACATCGTCGATATAATCCAGGAACTAAAGGACATCAAGAACATTCCAGAAGTACGCGATTTTCCCGATATCTTTCCAGAAGAACTACCAGGATTACCACCACAACGCCAAGTCGAATTCAGAATCGAGTTAGTTCCAGGGGCTACCCCAGTAGCGAAATCGCCTTATCGTCTAGCACCAGCAGAGATGCAAGAACTTTCCAGTCAACTTAATGAACTCCTGCAAAAAGGATTCATAAGACCAAGTTTCTCACCTTGGGGAGCACCGGTCTTGTTCGTAAAGAAGAAGGACGAATCGTTCCGTATGTGCATCGACTACAGAGAGCTGAACAAACTTACTGTCAAGAACCGTTATCCCCCACCCCGCATTGACGATTTGTTTGATCAACTTCAAGGAGCAAACTACTTCTCGAAGATAGATCTACGATCCGGATATCACCAATTACGGGTACTTGAGGGGGATATTCCCAAGACAACTTTCCGAACTCGATATGGGCACTACGAATTTGTCGTAATGCCATTTGGATTAACAAACGCACCAACAGTAGTTATGGACCTAATGAATAGGGTATGTCGTCCCTACTTAGATCAGTTCGTCATCGTCTTTATCGATGATATACTTATCTACTCCCGAAGTAAGGAAGAGCATAGTCAACACCTACGAAAAGTCCTAGAAACACTACGATCGGAGAGACTCTATGCGAAGTTCTCTAAATGCGAATTTTGGATTCGAAGAGTCGAATTTTTGGGCCACGTGGTTAGCAAGAAAGGGATACACGTGGACCCCTCCAAAATCAAAGCCATCGAGAACTGGTCGGCACCAAAGACACCTACATAAATTCGTCAATTTCTAGGCCTCGCTGGCTACTATCGCAGATTTATAAAGAACTTCTCTAGCATTGCGAAACCTCTTACTACATTAACCCAGAAAGGCATAGCCTTCGACTGGGAATCAAAACAAGAGAAGGCGTTCCAAACACTGAAACAGGCCTTGTGCACCGCACCGATACTATCCCTCCCCGAAGGGATAGAAGACTTTGTAGTGTATTGCGTTGCGTCAAACCAAGGACTTGGTTGTGTTCTTATGCAGAGAGGGAAAGTTATTGCTTATGCCTCCCGACAGCTTAAGACACACGAAGTGAACTATACGACGCACGATCTTGAGTTAGGAGCAGTGGTATTTGCTCTGAAGATCTGGAGACACTACTTATACGGAACAAAGAGCACTATTTTCACCGATCACAAGAGCCTTCAACACATTTTTGATCAGAAGGAACTCAACATGCGGCAACGACGATGGGTTGAGTTACTCAATGACTACGAATGCGAAATTCGTTATCATCCTGGCAAGGCCAACGTAGTAGCTGACGCCCTCAGTCGAAAGGAATACACTGGTCGGAGGGTCAGATCTCTGACTATGACTATCCATTCCCACTTATCCACCCAAATTAAAGAGGCACAAATGGAAGCTTTGCGACCTGAAAACATGGCGGGTGAATCCCTGCGGGGAATGAAAAAGAATCTAGAAGTCAAGGGTGGCGGAGCATATTATCTTATGGACCGAATCTGGACGCCAAAACATGGCGGGTTCAGAGACGTAGTAATGACTGAAGCACACAACACGAGGTATTCCGTTCACCCGGGTTCAGATAAGATGTATCTGGATCTTAAAAACTTGTACTGGTGGCCTAACATGAAAGCAGAAATTGCTACCTTCGTAAGTAAATGCCTTACTTGCGCTAAGGTTAAGGTCGAGTATCAGAAACCTTTAGGATTACTACAACAACCGGAGATACCAGAATGGAAATGGGAATGGATCACTATGGACTTCATAACCAAGTTGCCCAAGACGAAGGGTGGACTCGATACCATATGGGTAATCATCGACAGGTTGACCAAATCCGCGCATTTCCTACCCATCAAGGAAACTGACAAAATGGAAAAGCTTACAAGAACTTACTTAAGGGAAGTAGTGTGACTGCATGGTGTTCCGATATCCATTATCTCCGACCGAGATAGTAGATTCACTTCAAGATTCTGGCAGTCACTACAAGGTTCCCTAGGGACTAAGCTAGACATGAGTACAACCTACCACCCACAAACAGACGGGCAGAGTGAGAGAACGATACAGACTTTAGAAGATATGCTGAGAGCCTGTGTGATTGACTTTGGAAAGGCATGGGATATCCATTTACCCCTTGTCGAATTTTCATACAACAACAGTTATCATACAAGCATAAAGGCTGCTCCGTTCGAAGCCCTCTATGGTCGAAAGTGCAGATCCCCTCTGTGCTGGATTGAAGTTGGCGATACCCAGTTAGCTAAAGGAAGAGTTCCTGAAAGCACTCTCACCGGTCCGGAAGTCATACAAGAAACGACAGAGAAGATCGTTCAGATTCGTGAGCGATTGAAAGCCTCTAGAGACAGACAGAAAAGCTACGCTGACCAAAGGAGGAAACCTTTGGAATTCCAGGTAGGAGACCACGTCTTATTAAAAGTCTCACCGTGGAAGGGTTTAATACGCTTTGGAAAGCGTGGGAAACTAAATCCAAGATACATAGGGCCTTTCAAGATTCTTGCCAGAATCGGCCCTGCGGCTTACAAGCTTAACCTACCGCACGAACTTAGTAACATCCATCCAACCTTCCACGTCTCAAACTTGAAAAAGTGTCTGTCCGACGAGACTCTTGTTATTCCACTCGACGAGATCGAGATCAACGAGAGCCTCAACTTTGTGGAAGAACCCGTAGAAATCATGGACCGAGAGGTCAAACAAACAAAACAAAGTCGCATACCCATCGTGAAGGTTCGCTGGAGCGCCAAGCGGGGACCTGAATTCACATGGGAACGCGAAGATCAGATGAAACAAAAGTACCCTCATCTCTTTCATGTTCACTAGTATCTTTACTACTTTAAATTTCGGGACGAAATTCTCTCTAACGGGGGGATGATGTGACAACCCGATATTTCAACTCTTTGTAATGGCCTAATAGGTCAAGTATTGTAAACGTTTTTGAGTTAATAAAATTAACTTTGATAATAAAATATCCAAAAAGTTTCTATTTAAATTCTTCTATGTTTAAATATCCTTAAACCATGACCGTACGTAAAAAGAACGCCCAAATCCGACTTCGTATATTGAAGTTATGATTTTTCCAAATTCAGCTTAGCAACAGACAGCTAAAAACTCGAATCGGAGATCGAGCGACATTTGGCCGGAATAACCTAAACGAGAATCGAAGGTCTCAGCAATGGTATTTCAACGGTAAAAAGTCTGGCAAAAACCGACGTCGGATAAAGAAGTTATGAATTTTTAAAAGAAATTCCTTAATCACGTCCTTTTTATAAATACATAATAAAAATAATTTCGGAAATTGCCAACGGAATCTAAACGAAAGTTGTAGAGCGTAGTCTCACCTACGCGTGGATATAAAGACCATCAAAAACGGAGTTCGTATGAAGAAGATATGAATTTTTGAAGTTTATTAAATAAATTATATATTTATTTAATTCAAAATTTAAGCATAATCCGAAGAGGAGTCAACGTCCTCATCCGAGGTACGCGCTGCGTACCCCTGTACGCCCTACGTACCCGAGGAACTTGGTCTCAAATCGGCCACGTCGCCCTATGCGAGGCTACCGACCCGCCCGTCCGACCCGCCGTCCCATCCGACCCGGCTGACTGATCCGTCCCATCCGAAGCCGAGGCAGTCGAGGCTTCGGTCACGCATGACGTACGCGTACGCGCTGCGTACGAGCGTACGCCCTGCGTACGAGGCTTCTTAGGCCCCCCTATAAATAGCATGCGAAGGCTTCCGAGAAAATGCTCATTTCTCTCCTTTCTTTCACGATATTGCCTCGTTTTCCGTGCCCGTTCAAACCCGAAGCTCTGGTCTTTTTGCTCAAGTCCCGAGGGTCGATTTTACTCCCGAGATTCCCTAGAATCCCGAGAAAAATCCGTTTCCCGAGACGAAACTTTGTCCGGTTTTCCATCTCGCTATCTCCAAACTTTCAAGTGAGTTCATACCCCTTAATTTACCTTTTAAAGGTTCTATAAATTCTTTTATATGCTTTCAAGGGGGGGGGGGATTACAAGTAAAACACACGAGTATTATCGTGTGTTACATAAAGAACTCTTTTATATGCTTTTTTATATTCAAATCACATGCGATTTACAAACTTTTAAGGAACTTTCATATATATATATATATATATATATATATATATATATATATATATATATATATATATATATATATATATATAACATATGTTAAATTAGCATTCTATTTTTTTCAAATATAAATTTGTTGTAATGCATGTATAAACTAAACTTTCTTAGATTATACTTATCATTCTTAGACTCTACCCCGAAAATCTATGCTTTCATAACAAATGATTCCTTTTCTTGGTATTTTTAAACAAACGAGACACACTTTTAGAAAATTATAATAGGTATAGTTTTACGAACAAATTTCTAACTCTTATGTACTAGAAACATGAATTTCAAGAAGTCACTTTAGTATACAAGAACAAACGTATCATTTTAACAAGTAGATCTGCTTTTATACCACGGTTTTGTGAGACACTAACTTCATGTACGTTCAAGTACACATTTCAAGTCCTGTATTATATACCAGAATCCCTTGAAGGGGGAGCATGGTGTTTGTGTATAGATCTATACGGGCTTGACAACCCGCGCCCAGACTGTTAGCTGCAGTCCACCGTTTGGGGTGACAAACGTCATAACATTCCAACGCCTGAAGAACGTTGTGTATAGGCATTCCGAGTCAATAGTATGGTTATAAAACTCACATGGGGTATTAAAAATTCATTGATTTACAAGGTTTTCAAACACATTGGTTGTTTTACACTTACATACATTTTTAGAAACAAACATTGGTCTTGAATGAAGGCTACTTTTATACTAGTAGAAAATATAGGATTTTCTAAACACAAACAAACAAAGACAAAACATTTCATATCATACAAACATTGTCACTTAAATACTTATGAAACTCACCAGCTTAAATGCTGATCTACTCTTTCAAAATTACTTGTATGTCCCAGGAAATCAGTAATTTCAGGTATTCATTTCGCTTTTGACGAAGGGATGCTGCGGCGCCAGTTTAATCTCGTATTTTGACATCATATTGTAATTGGTTTTGAACATGTAACTTTTGACAAATGTAAAATTTCAATTATATATATATATGATGGTTGTATTGCTTTCTTTACTATGTATTCATTTGTTACGCTACCACATGAAGTCATCCACCCCCTAACGTTTCCGCCGTTCAGGTTTGGGGGTGTGACAGGACACGCCGAGTCCAAGGCAAAATTCATCCTACTCGCCGAGTAGGTTCGTGCACTCGGCGAGTAGAAGGTTCAGAATGCAGATTTTCGACTTTTGCTGCTGGAAATGGACTAGAAACTTTACCCCAAACTGTTTTGATGTTTTAAAACTTATTTTAGTGGGTGTAATGGTCGTTCTAATCCATTTACAATAGCATATATCAAAATTTCATGCTTTGTATGTGTTCATATAATTTTGAAATTTTGATGATCATGTTCATGTTCTTATGAATTTAGAAGATGATAGGAATTATTTGCTGAATTGTTTAGGATTAATTCTTGATCATTTATGTGTTTTAATGGAGTCCATAATTTGTCCTCAAGTTATGGATATCCAAATGTCACTTTTATTTAACACACACTTAAAAACACATAAGTTACATGAAAATGAAGAGTCTTCATTTTATGAACCTTTAATTCATAAGTTATGAAATGAAAAGTTTTGAAGAGTTACAAAACTTGCCCTCAAGTTTTGGAATTTGGAAAAGTTTCACACACTTTAATAAACTTTAATTCCAACACTTAGAATTTTAAAAGTTAAAATTCAACACTTATACTATTTATAACACTAATGGTTAATTATATATATGTATAAGAACAAGTCGTTTTACCGTTAGTAGGCCTAATTTAGGAAGCCGGTCTATAAGGTGGGTATAAGGTTGTTGCCTATAAAATGGCGACTTAATGGGTGTCCACTCTCACCCACCGCTTGCTTGATCGGTGGAGGGTCGTTAGCCGAACGGGTAGGACAATGACTTTAAATTCTCATTAAAAGTATAATGATTATTATAAAGTAACTAAATATTTTTTTATTTAATTCCCAATCTTAGTTACTTTAGGAAAAATGTGAATTTGGTGCTAGCCCATGGAATTCACACTTTGTACCTTACCAAGTCGTTGGTGGAGCGTGTGTGGGTAACCGGCACACTAACTTGGACTAGTAAGGATCACGAAGGGTGACTTAATGTTTGTCATAGATCAATGGAGTGCGTGTGGTTAACTGGCACATTGATTAGGTGATAATATTAAGGGTACCAAGTGAATTGGTATGGTTATTCACACCTTGTTTTGTGATCCTCGGCATCCCAGTCACAAAATTTGAGAGGGCACACTCGAGATTGAAACATGCCATTGAAAAGTTCAATGAATCTCAAAAGATCTAGGAATTTCAAATCCAATTAAAACCTAATAAATTATTTCGTTTTTCATGGTGGAAATTGGTGAATCGTCATTCGCCTACCTTCAAATATTTTATAGCTTGGATTACGGCATCCCTCTTCCAAATTATAAAATATTGTGTTGGGTCCTAGCCTTAATATTTCATATTGGGTGTTATATTAAGGATTTTGAATCAACTAACTTGATTTTCTCCCATTATAAATGTCTGGTTCAGACAACTATGATCTTCCCAAATCTCTTGAAGATGGTGTCCCTCAACATCATGCTTCACTTCCTCCACCTCCTCCAATTGTTCTCCCTCACCCACAAGTTCTTGAAAAGTTTAAAGTCACTCAATCCCTATTGGAAAGCATAGTCTATGTGTGCTCACATCTTTGAGATAAACTCACATATTGATAAGCCGGGAGAGTTAGGTGTCAAAGTCTCGTGAAAGTTGGATGTTTAATCACTTTCTTAGTAACATAGTGAGTCTCTTTGGGACTACTATGAGACAGACTATGACATGACCCTTAAATGATGTTATCTATTTGCTTGGTGTTGTGGAATCAGCAATGATTTGGAACACCAGTAAAGCAAATTTGATTAGAAGATCAACTTCCCAAACCTTGAATGGACATTGACAATGGTAGCATTGGATATCTAGAAAAGCATTTCTCTTCCCAATGGAAAGGGATCGGCCATAGTCAACTCGGTTGACCAAATGGTAAAGAGAAAGGCTAAGTCTGAGATAGTCTCATGTGCCATTACCAAATGGTCCATGTGTTTTGTTGCCAAAGGAAGGGGCATTGGTTGCGAAGCTGTCCTATTCACCTGAAAGGTCATAAGGTTGATCAAGTCAAAAAGTTTGACTCTACTTCAGTTAAAGTCCACTAACTAACTCTATTAAGTTCCTATTTGGAGATTCTTATTACATAATGTGAATGGGTCACATGTTGATGTTTTGAGAATCAAAGAAAAGATAGGAAGCTTAAAGTAAGTATATGTTGATTCTGATTGCGAAGATGGGTCTCGATCGCATGGTTCGGTAATCAGAATTTTGAGCTGTTGCTTAAGAGTTATAATATATTGCTTATGAATAGATAACAACTAGGTTTTCATGTGGATTGTAAGGATAAGTTTTTCCGCAAAGTTTTAGAATAAAAGAAAAAAAAGGGTTTTAATTTTATTTATTTTAAAAATATCCACAATGGCATCTGTGGAAAATTTTTGCTTATATGTTTCCAGTAATAGCAATATTGGAAAGTGGATTTGATTCTTTCATTTGTGGTAGTGTCTGAATTTACCAAATGAAGAAAGTTTTTCATCACCCAAGTTTCAATTGGACAGAAACTTGAAATCATACAAGCTGTATTGTATGATGAATGAGAATTTTCATCTTTGAAAATTAAGACTAATTCTTTGATCACATGTATATGTGAGTCAATTGAAGGACTAAGGAATTAGGTAGGGGTGTCAATTTATGACACGACACGACAAAAATACACGAAACGAAACGAAATCGGGACGAAATCAAAATTTGAATTCGTGTTCGTGTCGTTTTCGTGTCAAGATTAAAAGACACAATGTCGTGTCGTGTCGTGTTCGTGTTCATAAATCGACACGGAATTGACACGATTAAGCATGTGGTTGTCGTGTTTTTCGTGTTTGTCGTTTTTGTCGTGTTATATATCTGTAAGTATGAACGAAATACACTAATAGTTATCTAATATTATCTTTGTCGTGTCGTGTCGTGTTGCCGTGTTTTAATTGGTTCGTTTTCGTGTTAATGAAAAAAAACACGACATCGTGTCGTGTCGTGTTCGTGTTATACAAAAACTTGTCGTGTCGTGTCGTGTCAGACAAAAACACGACACGACTGCCCGATTTGACAGCCCTAGAATTAGGTACATTGGGTGTGCGCTGGTCAAGGTCCACCACAAAGATTGATTTGTCATGATTTACTAAAGATTAGTAAATATGATTATACTTATGAGGTTAAGTATAATTCTGTAACATTGGAAAGGATACAATGTATGACAAAACAAATGAGAAGAATCAACTTAGGCAGAAAGATAAAAGTTTCTAAAATCTAAAAGGATGGGAGAGTACTTTAGTATCATATTTCATGATCATCTTAATGATTATGAAACCATATCACAAATTCATACTCTAAGGACGTCTTAGTGCATTGTTATGGCTAAGAAGAGAGGTCATGAATTGTTGGATTGGTTAAAATCAAGAAGATGAGTCATACTTCGTTCCAAAACAATTCTTAGAGTCATAATCCAAGATTGTAACCTTGAGTGACATAAAGGAAGATTTATTAACACTAGTCAAATGTAAGAGTAAAATGTTTTCTACTCTTGTACATTTGAGATTGGTAAGTTGTGATGTCTTGGATGAGACAAAGAACAACTAAGACCAATTGTGTGAAGTGTTAGTCTTGATAAGAATCTGCACTATCCCTTGAATATTTGTTTTGTCAAGGAATGGTTCTTGACTGGGGAAACTTATATGTCAAGGGGACAGTGGGAGCCTTAAAGATCCTGAAAGAGTTTCAAGTTTTAATCAAGAGTAAAACCTGTAATTTATCACTAGCACACGACTTAAGGTTTGCAACCTATCGTGTTGACATAATTCTTATTTCTGTACCTACTTCAAATAAGTTGAATTTGCATGTGAGTTATCAGAGTTCAACTTGGAAGCATTGGTGGGCCTTGTGCTACCAAGGTGACAAGAAACTAAGATTGAACAAGTTTAATCCGTGTACGGCTGAATTTGTCACTAACCTTATCTTGTGATTATGGTTTTGACAAATTCACATGGATAGGAACTCATACACTATAAAATCTAAGTGTCATAAGGTTTCTCTCCGATTCATGAAAATGA
Organism: Lactuca saligna; assembly: GCF_052625555.1. NCBI lineage: Eukaryota > Viridiplantae > Streptophyta > Magnoliopsida > Asterales > Asteraceae > Lactuca > Lactuca saligna. Next base: position 31,258,975 of record NC_136423.1, read on the forward strand.
TGGTGAGGAAAATCTTTCACTAAGTAGATTTTAAGTAGATAACAATTGTGTTATTTGCATTTTCAAAAGTCGTTAGTTGAGCGCGTGTGGTTAACTGGCACACTAACATGGACTTGTGAGAAATGGCAAAGGTCTAAGGAATTGAGAATATGATTACGGCATCCCTTTTCATAGTTCTGAAAATTGTTTAGACACACATGGCAACTATCTAAGAAAGGGTGTATGAATCTAAATTTCAGAAGTCCAGCAGATTTCTGGAAATATGTCAGAGCTAGTGGGAGCATAAGTGTTATGCTGATAATCATCATGTTAGTGGGAGCATGATTATTATGTTTAGTGTTGCAAGTTAGCAATGTTAATTATAGAAAACAAAAGTTTCAATTCGTGAAGTTGCAGGGATTGCAAAGTTGTTTTGCTATAATTAAGGGAGAGGAAATTATACTTCATTTCAATTCTAAAGCTTAGATTGAGATTTTAATCATCTTTAGTCAAGAATATATATATGAATTTTGTGTTGGAATGGTTCAACTTGAAGAAATTCTATATATATTGCGTTTTCAAAATTCGATTATGATTACGGCATCCCTCTTCATAGTTAAATCTTGAAAACATGGCAAATAAAAAATATTGTAGCAAAAGACTGGTCTAGTATCATGTCTTTATGTGAGACATCATGAATCGTGTCCCATATGCTTCGGATATAGGATCGATTTCATGTGCTATAATATTCATCCTTTCTAAGTTTTCCAAATGCTTTAGGCATTGAGAAGGGAAAAGTCTAGAACTGGATATGACTAAAGTGATTAAGCAATTGTCGAGGACAATCTGAGGTTCGCCAAAGATTGGTTGCTCAGGGAAAGTTGGAAGTATAACGTAAGTTGTCGGAAAGGACCGTATTGACATGTTCTGAGAAGAAGTAACTCTTGTTCGGAAGTGATAGTCAAAATGGGACTATGGAAATGTCTCCATAGGTGGAAGTTATTCAATCTATGTAAGATTAGAAAACCTTAATGCAAGAAGGATGTTCAAAGCAATGTACTTTGAATATGAGACTTCTGTTTCATAGAAGTTGACCTTCTTTGGAATACTCTGTAATGACTGGTGACAAGGTTTTGGTGACTTTGTGAATAATCATTACAAGAGGAACATTGCATAAAAGTTTAAAATCTAACAGTTTTTTTTGGTAAATGATAGGAATCGGGGATTCTCACATTTACAATTAGGATTTGGGATTGTGAAATGAGTATCATTGGAATCATGTTCAATTGATCTACATCACAATGTAAGGATCATAGACAAACATAGTGTGCATACTTGGAGTATGGCATAACTATTGTTTAAAAAAACAAAGTGTACATGCTAGGAGCATGGGACGATTGTTGTTTTTATTCAAGTCTTAAGTTGATTGTTTGAAACATTATACAATGAATAATGTGTAATCAATATGGTGATAAATAAAAGGTGGTTCTATTTATATTCAAAAGGGTTCTGAGATCATATTGGATTTGATTATTATTGTGTTTCACTTTGCATGTTTTGACTTCCAAAATAGCTAGGTTATTCTTTCCGAATGACTAAGTTATTTAAACACTCCACAGTCGTTCATATGTTGGAAGTAGGTATGAATCAAGACTGTCATGAATTGGGTTTGTAGATGGCTAAATGGGTTTAGTCATAGCAATGGTTGCTACAACATTCATGAGTGCTCATAAGTTACGAGTATTGGAATAAACCCACGCTCACTTGTATCACTTCATGGAATTTATTTCGAGTGATCGTGAGACGGTAATATCACATAAATCTTCAAACCTAGAGATATGAGTTGTTACCTATGAGTTGGTTGTGCATTGATTGCACGTAAACGCATCAGTAACTTGATGTTATAAAACGTGCCTTTGTGTACAATTCAACAAGTAGTAGAACAAGTATATGAGTTGAAGTTTATCTGTTCCTTCTAGAAATAGAAGCGATATCTGGGCCCCTCGATGATTTTGTTGTGACCTATGTACCGGCCGGTCAGAACTAAATTGATGTGTTCGATTAAGTTCTTTGTCAAGCAAATCGGAAATCGGGAAACAAATTGCTGGACAATAAGTACGACGTTGTTCCATGTATTTGTCCGGCTGATATCATGAGGACAGAGGATTATATGATCACTTATCTAAAATGGCGCTTCATAGTTCAACGGAGTTTTCGAGAGCTACGATTGTTGGTTGGTTCCTGAAGTAACATACGCAAATATAGTTATTAGACTTATCCAAGTGGGAGTATGTTGGATAAGGTGTCTAAGTCCATAAATTATTTGGTATATACTTGACCCGACCCGGCATGGTCCATTTGGGTTGCATCTCATCCAAACTATTTATGGATAATTTTATGAGAGTTATACACATATGATTACTAATATACTATAAGTTATAATATATTAATATGAAGTCATGTTATTTAATTAGTTTTAGTCTTAAATTAATTATGAATTAATTTAGAGATTAAAAGGAAGACTAATTAGATTATGGGCTATTGGTTTTATATAGTGTGGGCTAATGCTCTTTTGTTAATGGGCTAGGCTTATATGGAAGTCCATGGATGATCCATGGAGCTTTTAACCCATGGATCCTTGGAAAGGAAAAGTCATGGGTTATTAGGGTTTCACCCTAACCATGCACACTATATAAGCATGCTTATGGAGTTTGAAATGGGGCCTAGTGTAACTAGTGAACTAGTGTGTGTGTGCTTGTGTGTGGCCGAAAATACAGGTGTGTATTCTCTCTCAAAGTTTTCCAAGAGTTTGTGGTGTTTTGTGATTCCATTTGAGGCATTCACACTATTGGTGCTTGGCCCTCAAACTCCTCAAGAACCAAACTCATCAACAAAGGTATGTAATCTCTTCTAACTCTTTTATGTTGAAATGTTCCCCATGCCATGTTAGATAGGTTATAAACCTTGGAAAATTATTATTTTGCATGTATTTAGACAAACATAGATCCAAGGTTTATTAGGGTTGCATGCATACTTAGGAAGTGTTAGATTGCTCAAAACCCAACACATCCATGACTCATAAGTCATGCTACTTGGACAAAACCCCCATAAAAGTGACCACAAAGAGATCTAATGAACTATAAGGCAAGTTAAGAGCTTTATTACTAGAAAGTGATGAGAATGGAACGAAATCCTTGGATCTATAACCTTCTCCTTGAACATTCAAGCTGCTTCTTCTTCTTCTAAGCTTCAAGAACACACAAACCACTCAAAAATGGCTCACAAACTCCCAAAATGCTCTAGGGTTTCATGGATTAAAGTTGAAGATAAGGAGGATGTAAATAAGGCCAAGGGGTGGGGATTAGGATGCTTAAATAGGGTGCAAAACCCTGAAATTAGGGTTTCACCCTGGCCGAGCTACTCTCCAAGTCAGGGACATCAACTCGCCGAGTAGGTAGCTTAAACTTTGCGCATACTCCGCCCTCTACTCGACGAGTTAGAGCCACCAACTCGTCGAGTCCTTCTTTCAAAATGAATAAATAATTAAATTAAATACATACCAGGAAACCAAGCGTTACAATTCTCCCCCACTTTATTAGACTTCATCCTCGAAGTCTGCTGCATCTGAAAACAACTCTGGTTAGTGCTCCCTTATCTCCTCCTCGGGCTCCCATGTCTACTTCGAACCCTTACGGTGCTCCCACTGCACCTTCACTAACCCAACCATCTTGTTCCTCTGCACCTTTGACTTGCGATCCAGAATCGCCACCGGTTTCTCAATGTAATTCAGGTTGTCATCAAACTGAATATCCTCTAAGGGCACAACTGTCGTGTCGTCTACTAAAAACTTTTGTAGCTAGGAAACTTGGAAAGTGTTGTGGATCTGGTTGAGCTCTGCATGAAGATTCAATCGATACGCTACCTTGCCCACCCAGGCAATGACTCTGAAGGGGACAATATACCTGGGGCCCAGCTTGCCCCGCTTCTGTAACCGAATGACACCCTTCTAGGGTGACACTTTCAAGAGAATCATGTCACCCTCCCAAAAATCCAAATCCGAACGCCGCTTGTCGGCGTAGCTCTTTTGTCGACTCTGAGCAGTCTAGAGCCTGCTCCGGACCTGCTGGATCCGCTCTATGGTATTGAGTACCACCTCAGTACTCCCCATGACCCTCTGACCGACCTCAACCCAACATATAGGGGTCCTACACTTTCTCCCATAAAAGCATCTTGAAGGGAGTTTAGTCTATGTAGGCATCGCAACTGTTGTTATACGAAAATTCCACTAACGGAATATACGTATCCCAACTGCCATGGAAATCCAAAACACATACACGAAGCATGTCCTCGAGAGTCTGAGTCATTCTCTCGCTCTATCCATCGGTCAGGGGGTTGAAAGTGGTGCTGAAGTGGAGATGAGTACCCATCTTGTCGTGAAACTGCTTCCAAAATATGGAAGTAAAACGGACATCTCGATCTGACACCACTGAGACAGGCACTCTATGATGAGCCACTACATCTTGCACATAAATCTCGGCCAACTTCTCATTCGATATGATCTCCTAGATCAGGATAAAGTGAGCGCTCTTGGTCAACCGATCCATGATGACCCATATCGAATCGACCCCATGTGCGGTCCTGGGAAGCTTAGTGATAAAACTCATAGTAATGCCCTCCCACTTCCACACGGGGATGTCTAATAGCTGCATCTTGCTGTGATGCTTCTGGTGCTCTCCATTGACCTTCCTACAGGTCATACATCTCCACGTACCAGACTACATCCCACTTCATGCAGGGGCCACCAGTAGTCGGGTTAAAGATCTCTATATATCTTTGTCGCCCCGGGATGGATGGAGAACCTAGACGTGTGGGCCTCATCCATTAATATCTGTCGTACTGCACCCCAGTACGGTACCCAGACCCTTCCATTCATGGCCAACAATCCACGACTATCATAATCAATGGAGGCCACCTGACTTATGATCCGCTCGCACTTCCAACGCTCTTCCTTCAGGCCCTCGATTTGCACCTCCCAGATCTGCTACAAAAATAAAGTAATCATTGTCATCCTCAGACAGATGTCTCGGATCGGGGCCGATATTGCCTTGCAGCTTAGGGCGTCGACCACGACATTGGCCTTGCCTGTGTGATAAAGGATCTCACAATCGTAATCATTCACCACATCTAACCACTGACGCTGCATCATGTTCAGATTTGGATGATCCATGAGGTACCTCAAACTCTTGTAGTCCGTGTAAATGGTACAACGGACCCCATAAAGGTAATGCAGCCAAATATTAAGTGCGAACACCACATCCCCCAGCTCTAAATCATGCTTCGGGTAAATAGTCGCGTGAGGCTTCAGTTCGTCGAAGCATAAGCTATCACATGACCTCGCTGCATCAATACTCCTCCCATGCCTGTGATCGAAGCATCACAGTAAACTACGAAATCATCTATACCTTATGGCAGAGTGAGAATCAGTGTCTTGCACAACCGCTGCCTGAGCATCTCGAAGGTTGCCTGTTGCTAAGGTCCCCAATGAAAAACCACCGACTTCTTGGTCATTCGGGTCAAAGGAACTGCAATCTTGGAGAAGTCCTAAATAAATCTCCTGTAATACCCTGCCAGGCCCAGGAAACTTCAAATCTCAGTTGGAGACCTCGGAATCTCCCACTGCATCACGACCTCTATCTTGGCCGGATCGACCAGAATACCCTTCTGGTTGACAGGATGCCCAAAGAATTGCACATCGTGCAACCAGAACTCACACTTGGAGAACTTCGCAAAAAGTCTCTCCCTCCTCAGTGTCTCCAGCACCTCCCTCAGGAACTCCTCATGTTGATCCTGAGTCTTGGAATAAACCAAGATGTCGTCAATGAAGACAATTAAAGACCAATCCATTATTGGTTTGCACACGCGGTTCATCAGGTCCATGAATGCGGCTGGAGCATTGGTGATCCCAAACGGCATCACAACAAACTCATAATAACCATAATCAAACACTTCCATTTTAAACCAAAAATTGTTTTCCCTATAAACTCTTTCTATAAGTTTTATAACGAACACATTTGTGATATGAATTCAATACATATCGATTGAAGGCAAACGGTCAACAAGCTGCGCCACTAGCCCTTTTTGGATGGCAAAACCTATTCTTTTGAAAACAACATTTGTGGATCTAGGAGATATGACATTAGAAAGAATGACCCGTTGGACTCTGTTGAGGAGCTCCACCGCCTCTGGTGCGAGAAAACCAAATGTATCGAATGCAAAAGGAACAAACACATGTTGATTTTCTCTACATGCATTGTCGTGCTTTACCACTTTGCACGCAGCGGCTTTCAAAGCGGTATGCCCAGCTGCGAAACCTCCGCTCCCCAAACCAACGAGAGGATATACACCAGTAAGATCCATGCACGCATGCTTCCCTCCTATCCATCCAAAGACCAAAATGTCAGACGGTCTAAGTGTGGACCTGCCATCCTGCGGGTCCGTCAAAAAGTTCACTGGTGCTTCTTTCTTCACAGATATACCAGCACGCCGACAAGCATCAAAGAGAACATCCCGAACCACATCATGTCTATACTTGAAACCAGGGAGCTCTCTACAGTGAACCGCAGGTTCCCCAAAGGTATCTAAACATGCCTTGCGACAAACTGGGCATATCTCGTCAATTGGGAATATGGGAATCATCAGGCGGTAATGAAGGATAGTTCGGTACTCCACATGAGACATATGCTGGCCAAGACCATCAATAGGGATAGTTAGCAGAAAATCTTGAGCATGAGGCGCCCGCAAACACTCAAAGACTGCTTTCTGTCTGACAGTCATCTCGAAGTTGACTTCCATATCTTGGACGATTTTGCTAAAAAGGGCACACGCCAAAACTTTTTGGGATTTAGGGGGGCGGTGTCCTTATTAGTGAAACCGCTACTGTCAAATCCCGAAATCGTATCACGGAGACGAGTCATAGCACATAGATAATCCGAGTCCATACCACATATGCCACTGTCACGTAAGATGTGGTCTTGTAATGCCCAAGATTGGGCCCTCGAGGCTACAAATGCGTAGGAGGAAACCTCGTAGGCCGAGTACAAACCCAAACCACCAAAATGAATAGGTAAGGAAGCCAAGTTCCACTGAATTTCTCCAAAGAAGGGGCTTCGACATACCACCATATCCTCGATATACCTGCGCAATCCCTTGTCAAAGAATAATGCTGCCTCTTCTATGTGTACCGGCTGACATGTTCTTAAACCAAAGAAAAGTTTTGCAATGCCCATACATGATCGAAGCAAAAGGAGCTCACTCTGTGGGTCACATAGTTGTGGAAGAAGGCCCATGTTCTTAAAAGTTGTCTTATGCACATCATCATCCCTGACACGCATCTGGTGATACCCTGACCGTAGATCAATCTTGGAGAATCAATTTGCTCCCTGAAGCTGGTCAATAAGTCATCTATCCTCGGAAGTAGCTAACGATTCTTCACTTTTACCTTGTTCAACACCTGGTAGTCTATGCACATGCGATGCGACCCATCCTTCTTCCTCACAAACAAGATCGGGGCTCCCTATGGTGAACTGCTTGGCCTGATAAAACCCTTGTCTAACAGCTCTTGCAGTTGCGTAGACAACTCATGCATCTCGGGAGGAACCAAACGATATGGTGCCTTGGCTATCGGACCCGCACTAGGGACCAGGTCAATCCTAAACTCCACCTGTCTCTCTGGAGGTACTCCAGGTAAATCCTATGGGAATACGTCCGGGTACTCTCGCACTACTGGTACATCATCAACTGTCACCTTACCCTTATCCTGGGTATCCATGACATAGGCGATGTATTCTGCGTAACCCTGCTGAAGGTAGCGCCTCGCCTTCGTTGCTGAACAGAACACCAATCCATGTTGTGGCCTCTCGCCCTGGATCGCTACCCCCCCTCCAATAGAAGTGCGAACCCTCACTAGATGCTGCTCACAATCAATTATTGCTCCATTGGGGCTCAACCAATCCATACCCACTATAACCTTATTCCCACGCAAGGGAAATAGGAACCAGGTCTACTGAAAACTGCTGATCGAATAACTGTAGCATACATCCTCTGTGAACACTCATAACCCTGACAGTCCTGTCATCTGCTATCTCCATATCCAATAGGTAATCCAGCTCCCCTGGAGCTCCTACAAATCTCTTGCTGAGCGCGAGCGACATAAAAGATCTGGTGGCACCCGAATCAAACAGTACCAAAGTTGATATACCGTTCACTAAGAACGATCCTATAACAAAACATATAAACATAAGTAACAAACAATATCAATAAAGAGATAAGATAAAGATACATACCTGTTACCACGTCAGGAGCTGCTCGTGCCTCCTCTGCAGTAAGCTGAAAAGCGCTACTCCGCACCGCGGGCGCCTCAGCCTGGCCCTGATGGCCATCTGTAATCCTTAATATGGCAGGAGAAGGTGCTGTCACCTTCCCTGTTGCTACAATACTCGGGCACTGGGACCACTTGTGTCCCCTCTGATTGCACTGAAAGCAAATCAGATTTGATGTTGTCGTCGTGGTGGTAGTGGTTATGCAATATCGGCTCATATGATCAGTTCGACCGCACTTGTAGCAACCCGAACTTCCCGCCTTGCATGTTCCCTCGTGCATCATGCCGCATTTTCCACAACGGCTGTGGCTCTGCTAGCTCCGAGATTTGTGATCTGATACCTTGGGCTTCTTACCCGAACTCCCTGACTGACCCCCTTTGGTTTCCTCTTCCTCTCAATCTCTAAATCTAACTCTCTCTCTATCTATCTCTCTCTTTCTCTCTCTCTCTCTCCCCCCCCTCACACACACACACACACACTCTCTCTCTCTCACCCTAGCAATCATTTCCTCCAACGTCTTGCAGCTGGAGCAGCTCACAAACTAGCGGATATCACTCTACAACATCTCATGATACCTGGCCTTTTTTCATCTCCTCGTCCGCCACATACTGCAGAACGAGAAGGTCCATCTCCTTAAATTTGGTGGTGATCTCCGCCACTGTCTCTGTCGTCTGCTCAATATCCTGAAACTCTCTGGCAAGCTGTTGCACCTCTATCACGGTTGCAAACTCAGCCCTGAACCGGGTCGTAAAATCACTCCAATTCATCGCATCAAGAGTTGCATCATCACCAATGGCATGTCCGACTTCCTCTCACCAGTCACGTGCCTTGTCCTTCAGAAGACATGACGCAAGTCGGACCTTGTCCCCCTTGGGACATCTGCTGGTGCGGAATGCATTAGCGACATCCGCCAACCATCTAGTACACGCAATGGGGTCCCGAGCCCATGGTAGTCGGGAGCTCCACAAGCTCTGAACCCCCTGAAAGACAGTGTGCGCGACCCCATCATGGCCGCCACCTCAGTACGGAAAGCACTCAATCTCTCATCCAAAAGTTCTAGAATGCCCTCCTTGATCGTGCCAAATATCACAGGAGTCTGATCCAGGATACTGCGCATGATCTCGGAGGAGATGAACTCCCTGGTTTGGTCATCTAGCTGCACAACTCCTAAGTCTGAGCCTGATCCTTCACCGGCGCCTGAACTGCCTACTGGTTTACAACATAAAACCACCATTCTGAAAAAGACACCATAACAAATGTCAGAATACTAAACAACTCTCGAGGGATCATATATATATATATATATATATATATATATATATATATATATATATATATATATACTACAAGTTCCTTGGATTCATCTCAGACTTCCTTGACTCAAGTATGGATCCTCTGCTTTCACTAGTACGAGCCCATACTATCTTCCAGATCTATCCGTACTTTCCGCAAGATCTGCCTTGACTTCGCTAAGTCCCTTCTACTACTATTGCTTCATGCGTTACTCTCATCCTAGGCTTTCCCTAGGGTAATCACCATCCCACTCTCCACCATCAGCTGCATAAGAAGTCCCTGCTATCGTCCCTTAGCTAGCTCGCTAATACTATAACATATCACTAAGACTAGATAATTCTTCGAATGAGAGGTTCTACCCTACAATGGTTAGACTCAAACGAGAGCTGTGAAATAAGGCTAAACCTAACCTTCTTAAATTATTTAGTCCTCGCAATATGTAACTTAACATATTCGTTTACTAGTTAGTAAAAGATAACTAAACTCCTAAAGGTACAAAGCAAGCAACATTCGAGCATTGAGTACACATAACCAAGCATATTCTAATCAGGCCATCATACTGTCTAATTTGTACTAGCATGTAGTTCGTAAAGCTGATACACATATAAAAGGTACATAAGGCATCCTCCTAGATCCTTAGTCCTAATCTAGCATGCAGTTCTCATAAAACAAATAAGCATATCATAATATAAACTTGTATAGGTAATTTGGGAGTACTTACTTGAGTTCAAATACCCAATAATGAGCTAAAAGAGGAGATCTAGGTTTGGAATGGGAATTTAGCTCAATAAAGGTGGAAACCTTGAGCTTAAGGAGTTCTGAAATGCTTAGATCTTGAAGCCCATTCATCTTAACTACGCTTAAATCGACATCAATGTCTAGAAAGGGATCAAAGACAACACTAGCAAGATTTTAAGGAGATTTACATGATAATAAGCAAAGATTCGAGCTTTATACCTCAATGGGAACTGGAATGACACAAGAAACTCGGATCTTCTTTGCTCGTCTTGAAAACCCCTATCCTCTCTTCTTCTTTTAACTCCAAAATGCACCAAAATCCTTCACAAGGTGGGAGATTCTCCAAGAATGCTTAAAGGAAAGCTAGGGTTTAGTAAGGGACGTTCTGTGGGTGATGGAGGCTGGTTTTGGGTGCATAGATTTGTTTAAATAGGGTGCAAACCCTTGAAATTAGCGTTTCATCCAGACTGGTAGACTCACCGAGTCTAAGAATATGGACTCGTCGAGTCGCCAACTTAAACAGCGTGCAAATCTCGTCTCTAATTGACGAGTCGGGCTACTGACTCATCAAGTACCCCTTAAGAAATGAAAATTACTTTATTTAAATCACATACCAGAAATGAGGCGTTACAATATAACCCTAACGTATACACTAAGTCATCATAAAGTAAACAATAATAGTCCTTTCAAAAATGTAAGTTGCAATGTACTTGGAAAATAGTATACTGTAGTTGTACTAGTATGTTTCTTGAAATGTAATTCGTGTTGTACTGAGAAATCATGCAATGTATTTTTTTATTATATAAAACTATTTAAATGTATGTTTGCCTCGTAATCCAAATGTAAAGTTAATGTTCAAATGAAACTATATCAAAATAGATTACTCCGTAAACGTGTCGATGTTTTCTCCATGTGAGTTCTTATTGCCATATAGTGACCTAAGATGGCTTAAGCATGACATTCTTCAGGCGTCGAAAATGTTAACAACATTTGTCACCCCATGCAGCTAACAGTTGAGGTGCGATATTGTCAGTCCCGTATAGAACTATACATAAATATTTAGCTCTCCCTACAAGAGACTCTGGTTATAAGTCAAGACTTTCAATGACACTTAGATAAGTACGTGAAGACGTCTCACAAATTGCTTTAACGAGTTTACGGGTAATAAATTGAAAACCCTTTTAGTAAATGAAATATAATGCCCTTTAGTAAATGAAATGTAACACCCTTTAGGAAATGAGTTGAAAACCATTTTTGTAAAGAATAACTATATGTATATCTCATAAACTATACCTATTATAGTTTATATGTTTGTTTTCCCGTATTGTGTTCTAATCTTGGTAAAATAGTGCATATGTTCCATAAACTATACCTATTATAGTTTATATGTTTCTTTCTGTATTGTATCTCAAACTTGGTAAAGTGATATGCAAGTTCCATAAACTATACCTATTATAATTTATAATCATAAATCTGTGATTAAGATATTCCATGAAATTTAACGTTTTTGTACTAACGGTAATAAAATGAGTTGTAAAATTTTCTTTTTGTTTAACATGTTGAATAAATTTATTATACTTATATACTTATATATATATATATATATATGTATGTATGTATGTATATATATAGTAACTACAACGATTGAAATTATTTGAAATAATTTATTAACACAAGGTTTCTTACTTGTATCCCTCCCCCCTCCCCCCCCCCCCCCCCCCTCAAAAAAAAAAAAAAAAAAACAATGAAAAATTGTGAAAACGTAGGGGTATGAACTCACCTCGGGTGTGTGTTCTTGGTTAAGTACGATGTGGTTGCGATGATCATTGGGTTAGAACACATATAGATTAACCGTATCCTAATTTATATTAACACATAATATCGAGTATAAATTAGATAATCTAATAATTTAAAGTGTTAACTAACACTAGTTTGTATTAAATACTTACAAAGTGCAAAAGAGTTCCTGGAAAATCTAGATGTAGATGTGAAGTGTTCTTGGGTGAAATATGGAGATTTGAAGGTTACTAGGAAAGACTTATGAATATATGAAGAAATGTTTATGAGTTTTGAGAGGATTTGTAATTGATTTTAAACATGAAATGGAATAAATGGGTGTGATTTCGGCCTATAATATATATATATATATATATATATATATATATATATATATATATATATATATATGGAATGGGATAAGAGGATGTGATAAGAAGTGCGAGTGAAGTGATATTTACATTGGTAAGTGTAATAGTGCATTGTGAATGCATCTTATCCTAATCTAAAAGGGGGTTTTCAGCCTAAATGGGAAGGATTTCGGTCTAGCATGACCGAAATCACTTTGCTTCCACTCAAAGATAGAGATTTCGGTCCTAGATTCTCCTAGGAAGAGATTCCGGTCACACATGTGGTATTGATCCCCATAAAACCGAAAACTAATTGTGATTTGATTCCAAATACCGAAATCACAGTGGTAAGGTGTAATTCATGCTTTTTAATTCACTTATTTGACGTGTGTTGACTTGTATTAATTCATATAAGCATGGTTTTCAATATATATATATATATATATATATATATATATATATATATATATATATATATATATATATATATATATAGGGGAGGGTTCGTGCGAAAATGCAAATAATTTGCGAAAACGCGAAAACAAGAAAACCATATGATATTATGTCACCTCAACATTATATTTTGGAAAATAATTCATCCAAACTTTGAAATACATGATGATAATCGATGATAGATGATAAACTATTTCATATTAGCAAAGTATGATTTTTAACATTTTTATTATGAAAACATGAATTTAAAAATGATTAAGGACGTGAAAAAAATATAATTATAAAAACCGTCTTTAAATCTATATTATCATAACACCATCTAATGTAAACTTACTATCTTTAATTTATTGCTAATAAAATTATTTTTTTATAGTACATGTATCTAATTTTCATAAGATAAAAGCTGTTTTCGCGTTTTCGCAGGATATTTATATTTTCGCATGAACTTACTTCTATATATATATATATATATATATATATATATAAGTATGGTTTTCAAAGTAAAGATTGTTAACTTATATAAACATGGTTTTTAATTTATATATATCTATAAACATATATATATATATATATATATATATATATATATATATATATATATATATATATATAAATCATGCCCTCATTACTAGAGGTGATTTAAACGTAACAAGGTTACAATGTGGTCTCACTTATGCATGATTAATAGTTAGACTTTTATTGGCTTATATTGACCCGAAATTTCCGATTGTTACATTGTATGTGTGTTTTTAAGGTTCTGTTTCTTACACATAAAAGAGATCTAGAGATATTTTATGTTCTTGTATGTTTTTAAATTATCTTGTGCTTTCGAGTTGGTTTACTAATTTTCACCCTTTAATCATAAGTTCATAACGATATAAAGATGTGAAGGGAGGAAGGTTGATCTAATTTTATGTCATATTGTAGGAATTTGTATACTTCCCAACTGAATTAAAGACTTTGATGATGCAATTAAATTAGGGCTCCAATATATGTCGTTATTATAGAAAAAGTCAAAACATAAATACAATTCCTATATTATTAACCTTTAACATTCTTTTATGAATTTATTTCAGGATTTGGAAAAACTACTTTAATATCATTACAATGTTGAGTGTTTTTCAATGGTTTTAGGGAACCCAAAACTAGAATGTTTAAAAATTAGCAAATATTCTAAAGGTTGAACTACGGTTGCAAACTCAGCCCTGAACCGGGTCGTAAAATCACTCCAATTCATCGCATCAAGAGTTGCATCATCACCAATGGCATGTCCGACTTCCTCTCACCAGTCACGTGCCTTGTCCTTCAGAAGACATGACGCAAGTCGGACCTTGTCCCCCTTGGGACATCTGCTGGTGCGGAATGCATTAGCGACATCCGCCAACCATCTAGTACACGCAATGGGGTCCCGAGCCCATGGTAGTCGGGAGCTCCACAAGCTCTGAACCCCCTGAAAGACAGTGTGCGCGACCCCATCATGGCCGCCACCTCAGTACGGAAAGCACTCAATCTCTCATCCAAAAGTTCTAGAATGCCCTCCTTGATCGTGCCAAATATCACAGGAGTCTGATCCAGGATACTGCGCATGATCTCGGAGGAGATGAACTCCCTGGTTTGGTCATCTAGCTGCACAACTCCTAAGTCTGAGCCTGATCCTTCACCGGCGCCTGAACTGCCTACTGGTTTACAACATAAAACCACCATTCTGAAAAAGACACCATAACAAATGTCAGAATACTAAACAACTCTCGAGGGATCATATATATATATATATATATATATATATATATATATATATATATATATATATATATACTACAAGTTCCTTGGATTCATCTCAGACTTCCTTGACTCAAGTATGGATCCTCTGCTTTCACTAGTACGAGCCCATACTATCTTCCAGATCTATCCGTACTTTCCGCAAGATCTGCCTTGACTTCGCTAAGTCCCTTCTACTACTATTGCTTCATGCGTTACTCTCATCCTAGGCTTTCCCTAGGGTAATCACCATCCCACTCTCCACCATCAGCTGCATAAGAAGTCCCTGCTATCGTCCCTTAGCTAGCTCGCTAATACTATAACATATCACTAAGACTAGATAATTCTTCGAATGAGAGGTTCTACCCTACAATGGTTAGACTCAAACGAGAGCTGTGAAATAAGGCTAAACCTAACCTTCTTAAATTATTTAGTCCTCGCAATATGTAACTTAACATATTCGTTTACTAGTTAGTAAAAGATAACTAAACTCCTAAAGGTACAAAGCAAGCAACATTCGAGCATTGAGTACACATAACCAAGCATATTCTAATCAGGCCATCATACTGTCTAATTTGTACTAGCATGTAGTTCGTAAAGCTGATACACATATAAAAGGTACATAAGGCATCCTCCTAGATCCTTAGTCCTAATCTAGCATGCAGTTCTCATAAAACAAATAAGCATATCATAATATAAACTTGTATAGGTAATTTGGGAGTACTTACTTGAGTTCAAATACCCAATAATGAGCTAAAAGAGGAGATCTAGGTTTGGAATGGGAATTTAGCTCAATAAAGGTGGAAACCTTGAGCTTAAGGAGTTCTGAAATGCTTAGATCTTGAAGCCCATTCATCTTAACTACGCTTAAATCGACATCAATGTCTAGAAAGGGATCAAAGACAACACTAGCAAGATTTTAAGGAGATTTACATGATAATAAGCAAAGATTCGAGCTTTATACCTCAATGGGAACTGGAATGACACAAGAAACTCGGATCTTCTTTGCTCGTCTTGAAAACCCCTATCCTCTCTTCTTCTTTTAACTCCAAAATGCACCAAAATCCTTCACAAGGTGGGAGATTCTCCAAGAATGCTTAAAGGAAAGCTAGGGTTTAGTAAGGGACGTTCTGTGGGTGATGGAGGCTGGTTTTGGGTGCATAGATTTGTTTAAATAGGGTGCAAACCCTTGAAATTAGCGTTTCATCCAGACTGGTAGACTCACCGAGTCTAAGAATATGGACTCGTCGAGTCGCCAACTTAAACAGCGTGCAAATCTCGTCTCTAATTGACGAGTCGGGCTACTGACTCATCAAGTACCCCTTAAGAAATGAAAATTACTTTATTTAAATCACATACCAGAAATGAGGCGTTACAATATAACCCTAACGTATACACTAAGTCATCATAAAGTAAACAATAATAGTCCTTTCAAAAATGTAAGTTGCAATGTACTTGGAAAATAGTATACTGTAGTTGTACTAGTATGTTTCTTGAAATGTAATTCGTGTTGTACTGAGAAATCATGCAATGTATTTTTTTATTATATAAAACTATTTAAATGTATGTTTGCCTCGTAATCCAAATGTAAAGTTAATGTTCAAATGAAACTATATCAAAATAGATTACTCCGTAAACGTGTCGATGTTTTCTCCATGTGAGTTCTTATTGCCATATAGTGACCTAAGATGGCTTAAGCATGACATTCTTCAGGCGTCGAAAATGTTAACAACATTTGTCACCCCATGCAGCTAACAGTTGAGGTGCGATATTGTCAGTCCCGTATAGAACTATACATAAATATTTAGCTCTCCCTACAAGAGACTCTGGTTATAAGTCAAGACTTTCAATGACACTTAGATAAGTACGTGAAGACGTCTCACAAATTGCTTTAACGAGTTTACGGGTAATAAATTGAAAACCCTTTTAGTAAATGAAATATAATGCCCTTTAGTAAATGAAATGTAACACCCTTTAGGAAATGAGTTGAAAACCATTTTTGTAAAGAATAACTATATGTATATCTCATAAACTATACCTATTATAGTTTATATGTTTGTTTTCCCGTATTGTGTTCTAATCTTGGTAAAATAGTGCATATGTTCCATAAACTATACCTATTATAGTTTATATGTTTCTTTCTGTATTGTATCTCAAACTTGGTAAAGTGATATGCAAGTTCCATAAACTATACCTATTATAATTTATAATCATAAATCTGTGATTAAGATATTCCATGAAATTTAACGTTTTTGTACTAACGGTAATAAAATGAGTTGTAAAATTTTCTTTTTGTTTAACATGTTGAATAAATTTATTATACTTATATACTTATATATATATATATATATATGTATGTATGTATGTATATATATAGTAACTACAACGATTGAAATTATTTGAAATAATTTATTAACACAAGGTTTCTTACTTGTATCCCTCCCCCCTCCCCCCCCCCCCCCCCCCTCAAAAAAAAAAAAAAAAAAACAATGAAAAATTGTGAAAACGTAGGGGTATGAACTCACCTCGGGTGTGTGTTCTTGGTTAAGTACGATGTGGTTGCGATGATCATTGGGTTAGAACACATATAGATTAACCGTATCCTAATTTATATTAACACATAATATCGAGTATAAATTAGATAATCTAATAATTTAAAGTGTTAACTAACACTAGTTTGTATTAAATACTTACAAAGTGCAAAAGAGTTCCTGGAAAATCTAGATGTAGATGTGAAGTGTTCTTGGGTGAAATATGGAGATTTGAAGGTTACTAGGAAAGACTTATGAATATATGAAGAAATGTTTATGAGTTTTGAGAGGATTTGTAATTGATTTTAAACATGAAATGGAATAAATGGGTGTGATTTCGGCCTATAATATATATATATATATATATATATATATATATATATATATATATATATATATATGGAATGGGATAAGAGGATGTGATAAGAAGTGCGAGTGAAGTGATATTTACATTGGTAAGTGTAATAGTGCATTGTGAATGCATCTTATCCTAATCTAAAAGGGGGTTTTCAGCCTAAATGGGAAGGATTTCGGTCTAGCATGACCGAAATCACTTTGCTTCCACTCAAAGATAGAGATTTCGGTCCTAGATTCTCCTAGGAAGAGATTCCGGTCACACATGTGGTATTGATCCCCATAAAACCGAAAACTAATTGTGATTTGATTCCAAATACCGAAATCACAGTGGTAAGGTGTAATTCATGCTTTTTAATTCACTTATTTGACGTGTGTTGACTTGTATTAATTCATATAAGCATGGTTTTCAATATATATATATATATATATATATATATATATATATATATATATATATATATATATATATATATATATAGGGGAGGGTTCGTGCGAAAATGCAAATAATTTGCGAAAACGCGAAAACAAGAAAACCATATGATATTATGTCACCTCAACATTATATTTTGGAAAATAATTCATCCAAACTTTGAAATACATGATGATAATCGATGATAGATGATAAACTATTTCATATTAGCAAAGTATGATTTTTAACATTTTTATTATGAAAACATGAATTTAAAAATGATTAAGGACGTGAAAAAAATATAATTATAAAAACCGTCTTTAAATCTATATTATCATAACACCATCTAATGTAAACTTACTATCTTTAATTTATTGCTAATAAAATTATTTTTTTATAGTACATGTATCTAATTTTCATAAGATAAAAGCTGTTTTCGCGTTTTCGCAGGATATTTATATTTTCGCATGAACTTACTTCTATATATATATATATATATATATATATATATATATATATATATATAAGTATGGTTTTCAAAGTAAAAATTGTTAACTTATATAAACATGGTTTTTAATTTATATATATCTATAAACATATATATATATATATATATATATATATATATATATATATATATATATATATAAATCATGCCCTCATTACTAGAGGTGATTTAAACGTAACAAGGTTACAATGTGGTCTCACTTATGCATGATTAATAGTTAGACTTTTATTGGCTTATATTGACCCGAAATTTCCGATTGTTACATTGTATGTGTGTTTTTAAGGTTCTGTTTCTTACACATAAAAGAGATCTAGAGATATTTTATGTTCTTGTATGTTTTTAAATTATCTTGTGCTTTCGAGTTGGTTTACTAATTTTCACCCTTTAATCATAAGTTCATAACGATATAAAGATGTGAAGGGAGGAAGGTTGATCTAATTTTATGTCATATTGTAGGAATTTGTATACTTCCCAACTGAATTAAAGACTTTGATGATGCAATTAAATTAGGGCTCCAATATATGTCGTTATTATAGAAAAAGTCTAAACATAAATACAATTCCTATATTATTAACCTTTAACATTCTTTTATGAATTTATTTCAGGATTTGGAAAAACTACTTTAATATCATTACAATGTTGAGTGTTTTTCAATGGTTTTAGGGAACCCAAAACTAGAATGTTTAAAAATTAGCAAATATTCTAAAGGTTGAACTACCTTTTACGTTTTTATATATATATTTATATTATTTTTAATCTTTTTAATATTCATTTTTTTTATCTTTTCCTATGTGGTAGGTTTGGCTTTTATATATATATATATATATATATATATATATATATATATATATATATATATATATATATATATATATATATATATATATATAATGTGGTTATGTAAGATTATATCTTAATCGTTACATTACTAAATTGCCCTTATGAAATAGCACAATTATTTGGAGTTTTAGTTACAATATTGATTGAAGTTATGTAAGATCCTATCCTTATGTGCCGGACAAAATGCATATAAAAAAAATTGTTTGCAATTTCTAGACAAGTAGTTTGAAGTATAAAGGGTTTTCATACCTTATTATTTGGATTTTTTTCCGCAGTACAACATAAATCATATAATATTAAGTGTAAAAGGTTTTTGTTAATTACAATACTATACTTTCAATTATTTTTTAATAGGTGTGAAACTTATGTATTACATGAGTTTATCTAAAAAAAATTAAATATAAAATTCAGAATATTTGAGAAGTTTGAATTTATAAGAAAAAAAATATTGAATTATAAAAATTAAAATGTTTTTTTTTCTTTTAAATTTAAACAAATGATTTAGATAAATAAATAAAAGAAATTAATGAAATTTTAGTTTAGTAATTTTGAAATTAGAAGGAAAATCCATTAATGAAATTGATATGTATTTATAATATATAACATTTAATAAAATAGAACAACCATAAAATGATATGTGAAATAAAAATTAATTTAAAATAACCATAAAATTACATGTGACAAAAAAATAAATAAATAAAATAACATAGAACAAAAAATCTTTATTTATTAGAGTTCATTTTAAAAGTATTTTTTTTAAAATATGAAGGGTTGATATGAAGAAATAAAAGTAAGATGCTCTATCAAAAGCTTAGACTTGTTGCGAAACAAATGTTTAATAGTTATTATTATTATTATTATGAAATCTTTATAAAAGTTAATCGTAATACTAGCAAGCCAAATCAAAATTGGATTTGTATAAATTTCGTTTCCGCTTTGTATATATGATTTTTCAATATGACACGATATATATCATAATTCTTTATTAAAGTTGTTGGAATATAAATGAAATATCTTTTGAGCACTTTACAATTAATTAACTATTAAGTTTTTGATAAAAAGTATATAACTCAAAATAAAAATGTGAAACTCACATTCGAATCCGTTGATAACGAGACATAAATTGCAGTATCAGTGGTGTGTAGACCACAGAAGGAAAAAGACGCCCACTTTCGATCGTTTACTGGGTTAAAAGTCCCTTTGTCCTTTATCTCCCAGTTCTTAGGTCCATAAATCATTCAACCTTCAATCATATTCTCTTCTCTCCGCCGAATTCATCACCTTTATAACCTAATCATCATCAATCGCTCCGTTTCTGTGGCTGGGATCTTTCTTTCTACCAAAGATCTCAATCTCATAGGTATTGACAATCATATCATCACTTGTAAGTCCCTGCAACTAATGGGTTCTCAGGTTTTTCATGTTCGCTTCTTACTTAATATCATCTGAGATTCAGTACGATCACTGTTCTCGTTCTTCAATCATTAGTTTATTAGTTTTCACGGAATCGGTGAAGTGTCAGTCGTTTGAAGCCTAAATCTGGTATAATCTGTTGTGTGAAGGAATTCAATAAGATTGAAATTGGCACCCGTTGACTTTTTCTATATGAACTGATTACTGCACCAGTTATGCATGTTTCAAGTTCCCATACATATCCTAAATACTATCTCTCAGGATTCGGAGTGATCTGGAATGCTTGTTTTTTGCAGGAAAGCAAAAAAAAAAACTCGAATGAAGTATACAATTTAGAAGCAGTTGATTCATTTTCAATCGGAGAAGATGGGGTTTAATCCCTTGGACTCATACTGTCGTCCGGTGGAAAATGGTGTATGGGCGACGGCGGTGGACAACGAATTTGGGCCTTACACACCTTGTGCAACCGATTCACTGGTTACTGGCATTTCCCATTTGGTACTTCTGGGAATCTGCATATACAGGATATGGGTGACGAAGAAGAATTTCAAAGTGCAAAGGTTCAAATTGAGGTCGAATCTCTACAATTACTTTTTGGGATTATTGGCTCTTTACTGTACTGCTGAGCCTTTGGTCAGATTGATAATGGGGATTTCGGCTTTCAATGTTGATGCAGAGACTGGTCTTGCCCCATACGAGGTTTGTTTCTTTCTGATTGACTTAATGACCTAATGGCATGTTTGTATAAGTTATCTTCAATCTTCAATTGTTCATTCGTTATAACCACTATATGGTGATTTTACGAAAAAGATCATTTTTTTTTCTTTCAGTTACATGTAAGTAAATATGAATGTATATTTATGGCTATCTTAGCTGATTATTGAATATTTGAGAAACTGATTATAGAAGTGCATTATTGTCTTCTTTTTTCCCTTTTTGGTAAATTTATTTCTATAAAGCAATACTTAAACTCTTTGTATTCTCTATTTACCAAAATTCTGTCACCTGCCAACTTGAATTGACTCATAAGATGTTTGACACTTCTTTCATATTCATATAGGCTTGAATATTGAAGTGCATATGCTAGGGTAGAATATTAATTAAGTAAATATATTATTTCCATAATAACATAACTCTATAAATATGGACTATAGGAGATTGATTATTGTGCTTGATTTGATTGATAATATTCTAGAATTAGATTAGCCAGGGAACCTACCTCACATGATCTTTATACTAATTAAGTTACATCAACAATACTAATAATAACTAATTAACTATTAGGGTAGTTAGAAATCTATAAAGGAAGGGTGAAATTTACCAATCCATTATAAATGCTATAAGTTGTTGCAAACTTCACGATTTTCATTTTTTTTTTTTTTTTTGCAGATTGTTACCTTAGTTATCAAGACTCTTGCATGGGGCTTTGTGTTGATTGTGCTCGGGGTCGAAACCGTAATTTATGTTTGTGAAGTTCGTTGGTTTATGAGATTTGGTGTCATTTATGCTTTGCTTGGAGATGCTGTCTTGTTCAACCTTGTGCTTTCAGTGAGCCAATATTACACAAAGTCAGTTTTTTAATACTATATTTTTGCATATTTACACCATATGAAAGCTTTATAATAAAAATTCAATCTTTTTTTTTTTTTTTTTGCAGAGATGTACTGTATCTGTATTTCAGTGAGGTTGCGATCCAGGTTAGTTTTTTTTTTTTCTTTCTTTCTTTTTGTAATTTATGAATCCTGTAGACATTTGTTTTATCTGATGTAGGTTTTGTTTGGGGTATGCTTGATTGTGTATCTTCCAACTTTGGATCCTTATCCGGGTTACACCCCAATACGGGTCGACCCGTTGGATGATGGTGAATATGAAGAACTTGGTGGAAGTGAAGAAATTTGTCCAGAAAGACGCACCAACATTATTTCTAGTAAGTCCTTTTATTGGTTTAATTTGAAATTTAGTTTTACAAATTATAACAACTTGAATCTTTTTATAATATCTTTTCTTGTTTCTTTTTAGGTATCTTCTTCTCTTGGATGAATCCACTCATGCTTTTAGGTTACAAAAGACCTCTCACAGAGAAAGATATATGGAAACTTGACACTTGGGATCAAACAGAAACACTTAACAGCAAGTATGTTGTTGTTTCCAGTTTCTAGTTTTTACTTATATATATTTTTCTACAAATGCTAATTCCATTTTTGCCCTTCAGATTCCAAATATATTGGGAAGAAGAGCTCCGCAAACCTAAACCATGGCTTTTAAGGGCTTTACATCGTAGTCTTGGAGGAAGGTTTGTATAATAACATTCTCATACAAAGTTTTGTTAAATATTAATTCATGTTTCTGTTAAAAGATTATAACTTTTATTTAATTACAGGTTTTGGTGGGGAGGCTTTTGGAAGGTATTTAATGAATATTTCAGTTTTGACTTTTGAGTTCAATTGTTTCTGCATAGTTTTGAATCTCAATTAATTTTGTTCCTTTTTTTTTTGTCCATTTGTAGATTGGCAATGATCTTTCTCAGTTTGTTGGACCACTGATTTTGAACCAACTGTTATTGGTGAGTTTACTATTAATTTCCAAACATTTCCATTGATTTATAATTTTATTCCCCTTTTTACTATTTTTTAATATTGGATAATCTGTAGTCTATGCAAGAACGTGGTCCAGCTCAGATTGGTTACATCTATGCTTTCACAATCTTTGTTGGAGTGGTATAAATTCTTGTTACTTTTCCTTTTTCCCAATAACCAAGGGTAAATTTGTAAAATGTTTTAAGAAAGTTATTTTGGTTCATTTAGGTACTTGGTGTGCTGTGTGAGGCTCAATATTTTCAGAATGTTATGCGTGTTGGTTATCGCCTTCGTTCGACTCTGGTAATTACTTTTTTAGCATATTTTAAGGATGTTTGGAGCTTGTTTTTGTACACACCTAATTGAACCTATTTTTCCTCAAAGATTGCTGCAGTCTTCCGGAAGACTTTGAGGCTAACTAATGAAAGTCGCAGAAAGATTGCATCTGGGAAGATAGTTAATTTGATGACAACTGATTCTGAATCACTTGGGGCATGTTTCATTATCATTTTTCTCCATTTTAGTCATATATATCATATAATATTGTTTTTTCTTTTTCTCTTTCTAATTTATATTTTCTTTTTCAACAGCAAGTAACACAATCACTTCACACTTTATGGTCTGCACCTTTTCGTATCATTCTTGCTTTGGTTCTTCTCTACCAACAACTTGGTGTTGCTTCAGTCCTTGGTGCATTATTGCTAGTTCTCATGTTCCCCATACAGGTACTATCACTCATACATACATACATACATACAATCATGCATGCATACATATAACTTGTAATTTGTCATTTTGAAACAGACTTTGGTTATCAGTAGAATGCAAAAAATGTCAAAGGAAGGACTGCAGAGAACCGATAAGAGAATTGGTCTCATGAATGAAATCTTAGCAGCCATGGACACTGTCAAGTACTCTCCTCTCCCTCTCTCTTTCTTTCCAATATGTATTTTTTAATTATTTAAAATACCATCTTTGACTTTATTTGACTTTTGTATCAGATGCTATGCTTGGGAGAATAGTTTCCAAGAAAAGGTTCAAGTTGTTAGAACAGATGAATTGTCATGGTTTCGAAGAGTACAAATGCTAGGATCGGTATGTTATCAAGTAATAATCAAAGAATTATACTTTTTTGTGATTTTGACATTATTTCTTTTTCTTTTTGCAGTTGAATACTTTTTTCTTGAATAGTATTCCAGTGGTTGTGATTGTGGTTTCATTTGGGTTGTTTACATTATTTGGAGGAGACCTGACACCTGCTCGAGCCTTCACATCACTTTCTTTATTCGCTGTATTACGTTTTCCACTCTTCATGCTTCCAAATATGGTCACTCAGGTTCGTGACTTCATTCCACATGCTATATCTTTACACAAGTTTCTTGTAGAACAAACCATCTCTTTCTCCTTCTCTTTTATCTTTTATCTTCTAACTGTTATTGTTTTTATTTGCAGGTTGTAAATGCTAATGTGTCTTTGAAACGTTTGGAAGATCTTCTATTAGCTGAAGAGAGACTTCTTCTTCCAAATCCGCCTCTTGAACCAGGGCTTCCAGCTATCTCAATTAGAAATGGCTTCTTTTCATGGGATTCAAAGGTGTCTTTTTTGAATCCATGTTTTTCTATAACACTTATATGATTTAGGTGACTAATTGCAACTTCTGTTATGGTTGTTGCAGCCTGATAAACCAACACTGTCAAATATAAACTTGGATATACCAATTGGTAGTCTGGTGGCAATTGTGGGAAGTACAGGAGAGGGTAAAACATCACTTGTATCTGCCATGCTTGGGGAGCTGCCACCTGTCAGTGATTCACATGTTGTTATGAGAGGAACAGTTGCTTATGTCCCACAAGTCTCATGGATCTTCAATGCAACTGTAAGTCATACTCATAAGTCATATACTCATATCATTCCTTTTTCTTAATTCCAACATAGTAATTTATATATGTTTATTTTTCAGGTACGTGACAACATTTTGTTTGGATCAACCTTTGAATCTAGTAGATATGAGAAGACAATAGATGTAACTGCACTTCACCATGACTTAGACTTGCTTCCTGTGAGTATATATATCATTATGTTTCATCAATTTTCAATCTCCAATTTCTTTTATGCATAAGTCACTCATGAGTTATATATGATCTTTTATGGTATAGGGTGGTGATCTTACTGAGATTGGGGAAAGAGGGGTGAATATTAGTGGAGGGCAAAAACAAAGAGTTTCCATGGCTAGAGCTGTATACTCCAACTCAGATGTATTCGTGTTTGATGATCCTTTGAGTGCTCTAGATGCTCATGTAGGTCGACAGGTGTTTGAGAAATGTATTAAAGAAGAATTAAAAGGAAAAACACGAGTTCTAGTTACAAATCAGCTACATTTTCTTTCACAAGTGGATAGGATCCTTTTGGTCCATGAAGGCATGGTGAAAGAGGAGGGAACCTTTGAGGAACTTTCAGAGCATGGTGCACTCTTTCAAAAGTTAATGGAAAATGCAGGAAAGATGGAGGAATATGTGGAAGAACAGGAAGCCATTGAAGAAACTGATACAAAGGTATCAAAACCCGTTGCTAATGGTGTCAATGGTGAGTCAGCAAAGGATGATAAAAAGAAAGGACCAAAATCTGTTCTTATTAAACAAGAAGAACGTGAAACAGGTGTAATCAGCTTCAATGTTTTGAAGAGGTAAACCACTTACATATACATACATACATATGTACATATATTTACTTTTTATTTATTTGTTTCAGGTATAAAGATGCATTAGGAGGCTGGTTTGTTGTGGTTATACTGTTCGGGTGTTATGCTGCAACAGAAACTTTAAGAATACTGAGTAGCTCATGGTTGAGTATTTGGACAGATGAAAGCACCCCAAAGAACTACAGTCCACTATTCTATAATCTCATCTATGCACTTCTATCACTTGGTCAAGTATGTTACTAATCAATCACACAAAAATTTCAAAAATTTCTTTTCTTTCAAAACTTACAATTTGGGATTTTCAGGTTATGGTGACATTGGTGAACTCTTTTTGGTTGATTGTGACAAGTCTTCATGCTGCTAGGAAGTTGCATAATGCTATGCTTGGGTCCATATTGAGGGCTCCTATGGTCTTTTTCCACACGAATCCCCTTGGGCGTATCATTAACAGATTTTCAAAAGATCTTGGTGACATAGATCGAAACGTTGCCCCATTTGTGAACATGTTTTTGGGACAGGTGTCACAGCTTTTGTCAACCTTTGTTCTAATCGGATTATTAAGCACCATGTCTCTATGGGCCATATTACCACTTCTCTTAGTCTTCTATGGAGCTTATCTCTATTATCAGGTTTGCAAATCCCACATTTCTACATTTATACTCAAATATGAAATTTCATTGTCATTAACTCATTAATCACTATTCATTCTCTCAGAGCACAGCACGTGAAGTAAAAAGATTAGATTCCATCACAAGATCACCTGTATATGCTCAATTTGGTGAAGCCCTAAATGGTCTTTCCACAATTCGTGCATACAAAGCATACGATCGAATGGCAAAAATCAATGGAAACTCAATGGACAACAACATCCGGTTCACATTAGTCAACATGAGTGCAAACCGTTGGTTAGCAATTCGGTTAGAAACCGTAGGTGGGCTCATGATCTGGCTAACTGCAACTTTTGCAGTTATGCAAAATGGAAAAGCAAGAAACCAAGAAGCATTCGCATCCACCATGGGATTGCTTCTAAGTTATGCATTAAACATCACAACATTGTTAACAACTGTTCTTAGACTTGCAAGTTTAGCTGAAAACAGTTTGAATGCTGTTGAACGTGTTGGGACTTATATTGAATTGCCTTCTGAGGCTCCGGGAGTTATTGAGGATAACAGGCCGCCACCTGGCTGGCCTTCTGAGGGTTCTATAAAGTTTGAGGATGTTGTTTTGAGGTATAGGCCTGAGCTGCCACCTGTCCTCCATGGGTTGACTTTCTTGATTCCTGCAAGTGATAAAATTGGAATCGTTGGAAGAACAGGAGCGGGGAAATCGAGTATGTTGAATGCGTTGTTTCGGATTGTGGAATTGGAGAAGGGTAGAATTGTAATTGATAATTGTGATATTGGGAAGTTTGGGTTGACTGATTTGAGGAAAGTTCTTGGGATTATACCACAAGCACCTGTTCTTTTTTCAGGTATGTTTAATTTCCTGAATCCTGATTTGATTAAGTAACGATAAAATCTAGTTTTTTGTTGATTGATATTTTGTGAGTGAAGGAACTGTGAGATTCAATCTTGACCCTTTCAATGAGCATAATGATCCTGATCTTTGGGAATCCTTGGAGAGGGCCCACTTGAAGGATGTGATTAGGAGGAATCCTTTGGGGTTAGATGCTGAGGTGTCAGAGGCTGGAGAGAATTTCAGTGTAGGACAGAGACAATTACTAAGTCTTTCACGTGCATTGCTTCGAAGATCAAAGATTCTTGTTCTTGATGAAGCAACTGCAGCTGTTGATGTTAGAACAGATGCACTTATCCAAAAAACAATCCGTGAAGAATTCAAATCATGCACGATGATCATCATTGCTCATCGTTTAAACACCATTATTGATTGTGATCGCATCCTTCTTCTTGATGCTGGTCAGGTATATATACATATATATATTATATATAAAATATCTCCCTTTATTTATTATTATTATTATTTTTTAATGTAAATGATTTCCTATTTGATTTTATTCCAGGTTGTTGAGTATGATGCTCCAGGAAAGCTATTGCAAAATGAACAAACTGCATTTTCAAAAATGGTACAAAGTACAGGGGCTGCAAATGCACAGTATTTGCGTACCTTAGCATTTGAAGCGGAAGGTGACAAGGCGGAGAAAGCGGCGGTGGCCGGACAGAGGAGGTGGCTGGCCTCCACGCGGTGGGCAGCTGCCGCCCAGTTTGCACTTTCTGCTACCCTGAATTCATCTCAAAACGACCTTGTTCATATGGAGTTTGAAAATGATAATAATAATATACTTAAAAGAACAAAGGATGCGGTTGTAACTCTTCAGGGTGTTTTGAAAGGGGAACATGATAAAGAGATTGAAGAGTCACTTGAACGTTCACAGGTCCCTAGGGAGAGATGGTGGTCTGCTCTCTATAAAGTAGTGGAAGGTATATGATTCTTAATACCCAATTATAGCATTCTACTTTTGTAAAAAAAATATATGTATTTTTTTTTATAAAAGTAGGTTGCGATTTCTCGCATTTGACTTTGTGTGGGGTCCACTTCCAGGTCTTTCGGTGATGGGGAAGTTGGGGCGTAACAAGCTCCAGCTGTCGGAATATGGGGGATTTAAAGATG
Source organism: Lactuca saligna (assembly GCF_052625555.1). Lineage (NCBI taxonomy): Eukaryota > Viridiplantae > Streptophyta > Magnoliopsida > Asterales > Asteraceae > Lactuca > Lactuca saligna. Next base: position 31,287,660 of record NC_136423.1, read on the forward strand.
AAGCGATTGATTGGGACCATGTTCAGATATAGTAATGGAATAAATGGCTTCAATTCAATGCTCAAGTCAAGATCAATTATGGTTGATTGGTTTTGGTCTAATTTGAAATATATATATAATTAGAATGTAATTTTCATGGAACTGTAATTTTGACCAGATAGCCTATAGACACACGGGGATTGGCCCCTTATCTACATTTTTGTTCATTGTGTTTAAGAAAGATTTTTACTTAGATTTTGAAATAAATTTTGCACCAAAGGTGGATTTTGTCTATTTACTTTGAAGCAAAGGACATAATTTTTCATTGATTTGAGTTTTCTACTTAAAAGTTGAAGGCTAAAAGCTCGTTACCCAACGTACTCTATGTATTTTTGAGTTGCTTACACCTGATTCAAAAATCCTCCACTTTTTGTGATGAGAATATTTTTAGTCGAGTTTATCACCTTACCCTCCTACCCTCTACCTTCATGTTCTAGTCAAATTTACAATCATACCCTACTACCGTTTTCCTCATCTTATGCTCAGGCACTCAGCATGAGGTACTATGAGATTATTAGGGTCAATTTGATCTTTTAAGGCTTAAATTTTCAAACGCCATTGACCTCCAATGGTCATTTTAAGTCTTAATATTTCACGCACAATTGACATAAAGGGAAGCTTCAATAACACAAGAAAAGGGAGCCTTCACAAACCAAAAATCACTCTCTTTTGTATAGATGCTTTAAAACCTTTTTTTTCTCTCTCATCAATTTCACCGTCGATGGATAATGTAGGGTCCTGTTACTCATACGGGCAAATATCCTATTTATAGGCTTAAGAGAGTCGGTTACATAATTGAGTTGCAATCCTATGATTGCAATACGACAAATTATTTTACAATTTAGTCCTTTAGACTATGGAGGGACTAACACTTTATGTTACATCACATTCTAATACTAGTGACATCTAATAAATTATTCTACCGACACTTTTAAATAATTACATTCATAAAATTTACAATCCCTTCCACATTGAAATGACACGTTTATTCAATAATGTCTTCAATAATAATGGCTTTATACATCATTGTTTGTGTCATCTGAAACCTATATCACACGCTTTCTTTTCCCTTTTCATCAATTCGGCGGTTCTTTTTTGCTTTTGCATACAAACTCTCTATTTTACACTCATGATCCCTTTATTTTTTGAGTTTTTCAACTTATTTATAATTATTAACAATATTTATATTATTCTTTTATAACACATTTAAGTATTTTAATTTTTGGTACCAAACAATAACTTATATTTTATATAGCACTATTAATTTATTGTATTTATTTGAACATTTTTTTAAATTGGTTTTTATACATTTATTTTTGTATAATAATTTATTATTTTTTACAACTTGAAAGTTTTAAAACTACAAACCTACATATTTTTTTCATATAACTTTCACATTTTGAAAAAATAATTCATTATTTTTTTATAACTTGCAAATTAAAAGAATAACATATCACTTCATATATAACTATTACAAAATTCAAAAAATAATTCATCATTTTTTTACAACTTGTAATTTCAAAGAATAAAACATCACTTCGTTTATAACTTTTACAAATTTAAAAAATAATTCATTATTTTTTTTACAACTTGCAATTTCAAAGAATAAAACATCACTTCGTTTATAAATTTTACAAATTTCAAAAAATAATTCATCATTTTTTTTTACAACTTGTAATTTGAAAGAATAACATATCATTTCATCTATAGCTTTAACAAATTTAAAAAAATAACTCCTCTCTATATAAATGTCAAGTACTACACAAATATATTTATCATTACCCATCTTTTTATAATTCTCAATTACTACTCCTATAAAACTTCTATACCAGTTTTCATCAATATAATGATGAGTTTTCAGCCAAACGAAGGAAATGAAGTTGTCAACAACTCGTCAGAATTTTCTACAAAAAATGTATTAGCATATATTTTATCTTCATAAATTGTCAAATGACATTATAATTTTTTAACCAAACAAGTCATTTTCAAGTGTTCAAATCATGTGACGATTTAATAGAATGGGTGCAAAAGATGGGACGTGTGCTTGGGTACATTATTAACATAAGAAGAAAAAAGATAAGAGGAAGTGGACTCTTAACTAAAGTTAATCTTATATGCGATCGTGGTGGTATTTATAAAAGTAAAAAAATCTCCAGTAGAAATACTCGCACAAAAAAAATTAATTATCCTTTTGAATTGAAGGGTAAATATTCAAAATTACTTGATTCTTGGACGTTAAGTGTGGTATGTGAAATACATAACCATGAACCCTCAGAAGATATGGAGGGTCATGCATTTGCAATGCGATTGACTGATAATGAATTTCGTTTGGTGGCCGATTTATCAGCAAAAAATGTAAAGCCGCATGATATTTTATCAACGTTGAAAGAGAAATATCCGAAAAATGTGTCTACATTCCAAACAATATACAATGCTAAAACGAAAATACGGAAGAATGAGCACGAAGGTATGACCCAAATGCAAGGTCTTTTGTCATCTTTGAAGAAAGGAGGTTATATTTATTATTATCGTGCAAATAATTTGTCTAACGAGTTAGAAGATTTATTCTTTATTCATCCGACATCATTGGAGATCTGGCAAGCATTCCACAAGTAATGTTGATGGATGCAACTTACAAAACAAATAAGTATAAGATGTCTATTCTCGAAGTTGTCGGCGTAACTTCAACTCGGCTAACATTTTGCATTGCATTCGTATTTATGCATGAAGAAAAAGAATTTCCAAATGTACTACATCCTTACATTAAGCAGGTACACAATGTAGAAGGTGATGGACATTACGGATTCCGTGCAATCGCTTATTGTCTCAGTCTTCATCAAGATGAATGGTACCAAATTCGAGTTAATTTAATGGAAGAGTTAGAAACACCTACTACTGAATATGGTGATATGTTTGTAAGTGAATATCGGTTTCAACTATATAACTCTTTGAATTTCTTTGGCAAAGAAGCGTCGCTTCAGAACCGAATGATTATGCCTGATACAGGTGTCCTAATTGCTTCAAGATATAACGTGGTATTACATTGTTTTAACCGACACGCCAACACAATGTACATACCACTTCGGTCTACTCCACCACTAGCTCATGAACACATGGTTATTACAATTGGCATCGGCTATGGTAATCATTATGTCAAGCTAAAGCTAGAAGGAGAGTACCCGATGCCTCATATTATGCCACAATGGATTCATTGCAAACATCCTTGTGTAACTGAATGTGTCACCCCGTAAATTGGACGGCTAAATATGTATAATCATTATTATCGTTCTAGTTTTAATGGCTAAATATGTATAATCATTATTATCGTTCTAGTTTTAACGGCTAAATATGTATAATCATTATTATCGTTCTAGTTTTAATGGTTAAATATGTATAATCATTATTATCGTTCTAGTTTTAACGGCTAAATATGTATAATAACTATTATCTTAATGGTTAAATACGTATAATAATTATTATTGTTTTAGTTTTATTGTTTGACAATTTAATTGCAACTTTGATTAATTATTTATGACTGTTTTTTATTTATAATAATATTTATTAAAAAATATACTTGTATAATTATATATTTAAAAATGTTATATATATGTTCAAATGTGGTTAACAAATATTGTCTGGATGTATGTATTAATATGGGCCAAGTATTATTTAATTTTAATAAATAATTGATTAAATCATCTACCATTTAATTTAGACAGATTATTTTATTTAAAATCATATTGCCTCTTTCATCCACATCCACAATATACATCCAAACTCGTTCAATCCGTCGTGATGAAGGATTATGCGAGATTAGACAATCCAACTCACCAGATTCCAAAACGAAAATGGATCTCCATTCACAATCAACATCTAGATTAACTCCAAATTTCCAGTGGAATACGCGTTCTTCGACAGAAACACAGCTCCGGTGAACGACGACGACACCACTTACACAAATATGTTCGATGCCAACTACGATATCCTAGTCTGGGTCGTACAAAAGAACGGATTCACAAATATGGGAATCATAGTGTATGAAATTGAGTGGCCGAGTGACGGAGATCGAAATGCGAATAATTAATTAGCTCAAAGGTTTATGCAAGCGTTCATGAGTCATATTGCTGGAAATAAAGTGACGCCATTGACAACAGGTCCGATTAATGCTTATTTGTTTAGTTTAATCGATGAAGATGAGAAAAGTATTCAACCGGGAAACTTCGAAAGACATTGGGGGGGGGGGGGGGGGGGGGGGTTCTTACGTCGGAGCTCTGATTCCGGCGACTGGGGTGAAGTGTTTACAGAAGATATGGTGTGTGATGAAGGATTCTGGGAGATTAGATGATCCATCGATTGCATAATCGGTGAGTTACGCTTATGCTCTTGGGGATTGTACGAGTCTTGGATATGGAACTTCTTGTGGAGATTTGGATGCAAAAGGATAAAATTGTCCTAAAATCTCACATATTTAATTGATAATGCTAGCAAAGATTGTAGTGTGCTTCCTTTTGCTTGGACATATTTGGTTTTAAGCACATCATATACAATAGTCATGTTATTTGTATAATCTTATTCTCATGTTTATTTCTATTTTCTAATACAAGTCTTCGTTTACTCGTTAGTTGAAGATTTAAAGACAAAGGAAATAAATTCCCTTCTAGGAAGAATGAGAATGAAAATTCTTTCAACATTGTATTCTTATAAAGCGAATATTTTTTCAAGAATGACTTACTATAAAACTTGTATTCTTATAGAAAGTGGCAAAAATTCAAAAAATGACATTATATTTTTATAGAATGTGACATTAAAAATTATTTTTTTGTTTGTTTTTGGACCTTAGATTATTTAATAATATTAATAATAGATGATTATCCTTTAAAATGATTAATTTTCAACTCATTCAAAATTTTGTTATTCTTCAAAATATTCATTCAATCAGAATATGTATTTTAAACTCCTGATCGACATTCATTACTACATCCACATAATAGTTACCATCCACACTATAACCTAGCCTTATATATATATATATATATATATATATATATATATATATATAATGGGTTATGTCAAATGTCAAATCTTTTTTTTTTTTTTTTTTTGGGGGGGGGGCGGGGGGGGGGGGGGGGGGGACTAACTACATGTACCCATAATTGTATAATGATTTTTGATCTAATCGTTAAGCACATTTCAAGAGAATTATGGTTTTTCTGCAAACAATTTCCATCCCGAGATTCTGTTTTATTTTTATTTGTTCTCGTTGATTTTTTTAGTAGTATAATATTTTAATTGACATTACATTTCAATTAATAGATAACTTCAGTAGTATAATATTTTAATTGACTACTCTACTACCATCATGCCAAATTTATTCAATAAGAAGGAAAATGAATAACTTATTCATAATCTTAGAGGCCTTGCACCGTTGCATTCAATTGCCTTGTCATAAAGAAAGGGAAGGAAATATTTTTTTAATCAATCGCCTGAACCTGCCTTTCTTTCTTTGCCAGGAGGGGTGGGCCAATCACTAATGGATCTCTCAATGAGAGCCTCATTCTGTCTAGAGCAAATTTATTAGGTTTAGGTGGATTCGGTTGATTATGCAATTCGGTAGATGATTCGGAAGTTGGTTCGGTGATAGATGTAGTTGATGGGCTAAATCGTCAAACTCCTCATTGCCCTAATATTCCCTGTAGGCTCCCTACTCCGCCAGCGCGACAACTATCTGAATCATTTGATGCTTCTTCTCACTGAGCAACCCCTCGACTTCCACTTTAGGTTCGGGGAGCTCCGGAAGGGGAGCTTGAGACTCAGTAGAACCTTCCCTTTTTTTTATCTCTCCTTTTCCAGCAAATTTGATCCATTTTGCTCAGTTGGGGAGCGGAGGTACCCTCGAGCGATGGTTGGGCAGTGATCTTTGTGGTAGCGGGGGGAAAACAACCCCGACCAACCGGCATGTACAACTAAAGAAAAAGGGATATGGAGATGAATTCCAATCTTTATTTGACTAGGTTAGAGAAGATGATGGTCAGACTAATCCAATCAGCGGAAACCATATCTAAAGGCATGTCTGCAATGCGTCCGACATTCCTCCAATCCCAAGTAGCTCCTTTGTTACTCTATAATCCTCCTAACTTCAGTTATCTAATATTCACCTTCATAAATCAACATCATTCCCTTTCCAACAATTCTAAAAATCCATATGCCAGTCACAATACCCATATCAGGTGGATCATGATGCAGAAATTGAGGCCCAAAATGCATATAATCTTACTATGGCTTCTCAACCCCCCCACCCCCACCCCCCACCCCCCGTCTTCCTCTTTCGAAATACGCCACTCCATGAGCCTCGTAAGGGAAGGAGTACATGGTCATTCCTCGATTCTCGATGGGTTGGCCTATTCCCGTCATCTCAGCTCTCGCCATTTCAACCCATATCTAATGTAGCCCACAACTCGCCCCAAACCCTACCAGCTTTCCAGGCCATTCAATCTCCATCATTCCATTTTAGCTCACCTCCAACCGGAAAGCTTTCGCGATGATGTTTTCCGATAATACATCCTTCAAAAATGGGATTTGGTTGGATGGAGTCTCGTAGAATAATATCATTTTTATAAAGGGGCGTTACAACTAGCATCCATTTTCTTATTAGTAAGTTAGGTTGCTTGATAGTGTGTAGTAGATTGGCCCGAGTGCGTAATACGCCAGTCGAGAAGAAATCCCATCAATGGATACAGTAGAGGAACGAAAGTGGCTGGCGGCGGTGTATAGCTATAGCTATAAGGAGCAAAGCTCATACACACCGGCTGATGTAGGGTGGGATAAAGTTGCCAGAGCGAGTCACGCGCGAAGTTAGACACTTTTTTTTGAAGCGTGATGCTGATAAGACCACTCGATAAGATACAACTTATGGGGCCTTATGGGGGATGGTCGACCTTGGTTTTAACTACTGATGACGGGGGTGCATCAGGGACCGGAACAGGGGCACGAAGTTGCTCCGTGATATTCCAGATGAGTTGAAAGACTATGATCCCCTCCATTGGTATCCACTCGCCCTAATGAATAAGCATGAGAAAACCCATAAGCTTTTATCCGCTCCATGGCCTACCAAAAGTAGAATCGGGGGAGGCAGTTGGGAAGAACACCGACCTCTTTCTTTTTTCAATCGTTAGAAAACGAAGTTTGATTAGCCTTGTTCCCTACGTACCCTATCGTTATTCCCATGATTCCCCATTGCACTTATTCTCCGCAATCGTCGGTTCATATCTATCTCGGGTATGGTCACTGCACTCCAATCATTGTATCTCCAATCTCTGCCTCGGTTGGTGGCACCTATGGTTCTGAAGGTTTTTGGAATGTCTTGGAAATAGAGGGTGTGCCATAACAGGAGGGGCTATGGGGTTTGGAGTTTAAGCAGGAACTGGCCCAACCAAGCTTTGCACCTTTTGTTGGGGACAATTAATCCCTCTGCTTTGTAGTTCTAGTTACGGATTCCCGGATAGCTATAGTTTCACTTGCAAGTTTCGTAAGCCAGAAGAAGGCCAGTGGGTAGGAGGAAGGTCGGTCTGTCTGACCTGATGATGCATCACTCTTTATACTACGATATTATCTGCATCGAACTAACGAAAGAACCCATGACGGAACTGAATCGGACTAAAGTGTGGAACAACCATGCGGAAGCATTTCATCTCATTCCTCTTCACCATAAATAACTCCATCCAAGCCTACGCCAACTTATTTCCGATCTCTCCCAACCTCGAAGTCAGACCAGTCTGAGCCGAACCAAGACAATGAACATTGAATCTCAACCTTTTTTGTTTCATCCTCTCTCGGCATCTAGACGAAGAAAGAAAGGACGAGTGTATCCGGGCCCATCACCACTACAAAAACTCAATTTCCTTAGTCTTTTTCTGTTAAACAAAGTCAAGCCTTTTTCGCCTTCCATCCTGCATTTCCCTGCTTGAGACTCTTTTTCTTAGCCCAGTCATCAACCACCTGGTTGGAGCCATGGTCTACCCAACTATGCTTCATATCCTCCTTGCTCTTTGTCTAAGATTAGACTAAAGGTACCAAAGAAGGCAAACTTTTTTCTTGTTTTTCTTCTGTCTAAGAATCTCATAGGTTGTACGCCAGCCATACGTAGCTGGAACTGTGATGAATAGAATAGGCCCGGGAGCTATGAAAGGAGAGAGTTTCTTATTCCATATTTCGGTTGACCAATTCACGTAGTATCCAATCCAGAATATAGGCTTGATTTTGCTCTCTCCCGATGGTACATTTTATGCTCCTAAATCATTGAATTCAAACTCTCTATCGGATGAAAGGGAGCGAGCGATTAAACTCCTATAATATTGGGTCTTAGAGCTAGTAGAGCGCAATACAAGCGAATGGAGTGGAATCTACCATTGAAGAAAGATATTTGCTTAACCAGATCAGCTTTAAAGAGCAAGCAATGACCATTGAAAGAGGTCGCTATAAGAGCCAGCAAAGTTACTCATGCACCTTGAGCGAGCCACCTGGCGATTGAGGGGTAATCATATGTTTCTGTTAAAAAATTATCCTCTCATCGATGTTATACCGAATTGAACTAATAAAAGTTTCTCATTTAGAAAAAATGGCGAAAGAGGCATCCTTGCATTGCCCAACTAGAGCGAAAAGCCTTATTGCGTTGCAGCCGTAAGTAGCTATGGGGTGTTGATGTACTTGGAACCTAGACCGGTTACCTGAGTATGCGGTTCGGTAGCCATTCAATGATAACATGAGATCCTCGCTTCGGTAAGCTATAAGGATGAATGCAAATAGCAAGGCGTTGTGTCGTGTGAAGTGAGACCGGCTGCCCTAAGTTAAGTGCTTCCTTATTAATATTAATTAATGATCTTGCTCAGTAGGAGGGCTTTCCCCCTTCTATGCAGTCTGATTCTCTCTATGGAAATGAGGATACCCTAAACAAGTTTAATATTTCCCAACTACAACTCTATCCCTAATCAAGAATTTAAATAAAAAGAAATAAAAACAAAAATTAATTTTATCAATATAGAAATATAAAAAAATAAAGAAAAAATTATATTTCCAAAAAAAATAAAAATTAAATTAAAAAAAGGACTTTTTCAGATAGAATATCAAATGTTTTTAAATAAAAAATAAGTGAAAATGGATATTTAGAATATGATAATATAGGAAACATTGTTTTAAAATAAAATAATACTGCATAATTAATATTTTCTGATAATAGATCATATATTTCAGAAATAAGTTATAAAAGAGAATTAGAAAATATAGATACAAAAGAGCCCAATACTAGTTATTTTCCATCAGGACACACTCCTTTTAATAAATATGAAATAAAAGAAAATTTTAATTATTTTGACTTTCCATCAAGAACACCTTATACTAACAGGTATGTAAACCCTAACTTATATGTAATTTTCGAAAATAACCTAGGGTTCTTAGGGTTTCTTTTGATGTTCTTAGTTATAGGTTCGATAGAGAAAACATAGATCATTATTGGGGTTGCATGCACATTTAAGAGTTTAAGTTTATTTGTTTTGCATAAAACCCATCAGTGGTATTAAATCGTTAGGTTTGTTTTCTATTTAATGGTTATAATTGATGAATTTATCAAATTATGGTTTATGACAATTAAACCCTTTAGGCTAATGATTTCGAAAGTATGGTTTCTTGGACCCTAAGTTTCGAAATTTTGGTAGGGGATGAAACCCTTACCTTACCTCCCAAGTATTCGATTTTTTTTAGGGTTTCTTGCCCTTCAAGCTTTTGAAATTTATGGTAAGGATTGAAATCCTTACCTTCCTCCCAAAGCTACTATTTTTCAAATTTTGGTTAGTGTTAATAAGGTTTTCTTATTTTTTATAATTATCATTTTATTTGTTTAAATAGGGTAATTTTAAAATTGGATAAATCACCCATATTTTCGAATTAGGGGTATGGATTAGGATTAAATTATTTGATTAATTTAATTAGATAATCCTTATATCATTTAATATATTTGATTAAATGTTTAATTAATAGAGAATTATTAAATCATTTGGTTTAATTTTAAATTTAAAGTTTATTTTAATTTTCGATATTTAAGATTTAAACCTAGTATTTTAAAATGTTTTAAAATACACCTTATACTATGTATATATAATTAAAAGTTTAATATATATTATACGTATAAAAATAGTTAGTCAAATCCTTAGTACACCTCATTTACGAAGTCATGCTATAAAAAGGGTACGAGGAAGCGACATATAAGATGGCCGTTGAATGAGTGTTCACTCTCACTCACCGCTCTCCTGTGTGTTGGAGGGTCGTTAGCCGAACGGATTTGATAGGACATAACTTTATTAAAAGTGTAATGATATAAAATCACTAAGCTATTTTCTAAAATCCTATTCTTAGTTACTTTAGGAAAAATGTGAATTTGTATGCTAATCCATGAAATTGCACATTACACTTTATACAGTCAGTGGAGCGCATGTGGTTAACCAGCATACTAATATGGTGATGTACAACTATAATAAAATTATCATATGAGAAAATGGCTATAGAATATTAAATGATAAACAATATTATAAAGTAATGTTAAAATCATACCTCGGTATCCTTTGAGGGCCTATCATAATGGGATACGCTAATGTACAATTATAATAACATTATCATACAATAAGAAAATGGTCATATTAAAATTAATGATCAAGTACATTGTAAACATGTAATATTAAAAGTGTACCACAATATTCTGTGAGGGCCCTTTAATCTACAGGATACGACAAACGATTTTTCCATGAACATTCACCCGAGGAAATGCCAAACATGTATATGGTTTACCCTTTATAATTTAGAGATTTAGGGTATGGGTCGTATGATAGTATCCAAAACACGACTTCAATATGTGACAACCGTATATGATATGTTTTATTAAATTAAATAACACCACAAATGTTAATCTAGAGTCCACAATGTATAATTTTGCCATATGCTATCAACATTTTTATCGAATTGATTTTCACATTCTTGAATGCGATGTTGTTTCTCAATTTTACTTGAGGAATATTTGAGGCTTAAGTATATGACCGATCGTGAGGATTCGAATGGATGAGCTGCCACAAAAAAGGCCCTTAAGTCTTAATGTGTAATAAATTAAATTGAATAAATTATTTTTAACAAAATGAAGATAAACTTTATAGCAATAAACATAACAAAATCATAATATTTTAATGAGTAACTATATATCGTAACAACTAACCGACGACTCACGAAGCTCTCCTGATATTCTTGATGACAATTTGGTTGATCAACTCCTCTTAGTAATTACATAGTATTTTTAATAAGTAATTACACAATCAATTTGGTTTATATTGTGCTTAGAACTTACGTTTTTTTTTTCCATCATCTCTTAATAAACGTGCATCCACTTGACTTTTAAGGGTCAAATGAACTATTTTACAAAATCAAATTTCACAATATTGATTCTATTAGAGTTGAATTGATGCAATGGAAACAATTTGGATATTAAAAACACTCATGAACATATGTAGATTTTGACAATGAATAAGGCTAGATTTGAAGTCTTTAAGAGTCAAAAGTTGACTTTTTGGGAAGGAAGGAGTAAAGTACCAAAAGGGTGTTTGGATTTATGGCTTCATTTGAAACAAGATAGTTGGCTTTGATTGTTTGGTAAAAGGGTAATATGATTATGATTTTTAAAGCAAGTAAATAGATAAACATAAAACTAACTGAGTAACTGATTATCTTATTATTGGATTTTGATTCTTTAGTTACAATAAACACATATTCAATAATCCAAATACCCTTACTCCTTGATACGTATGAACTCTAACATGAAATATACAATATTTACATGCTTGGAATTAAGTATAGACTCAAACATCATTTGTTACCATAGATAATCATATTCAGATTACTCAAGAAGAGAACTTAAATTAACTCATTCACTGAAAATTATGGATACAATGAAAACCCCATGACCACGAATAAAATCATATAAGAGTTTATCAAATAAAGAATGTAAGATCAATAAATTGATTTAATTCAAAATTTAAAACTTCAATTAAAACCTTCAAAATGCAATTGACCCAGATTGAGTATTCGATTAAATACTCATAATTGATTAATTGGATTGGGAAAACAAAAAATGAGGGAAATGTACCTCCAATTGCAGAAACATTGAATAAAATTGAATGCTTACTTGATTAGTAATCGAATAACAGAGTCTAAGAGAGTAATTCTAATTTTCAATTGACCCTGACTGCACTTTCAATGATCGGCAATTGGCAAACGACCATGACAATCGTTTATGGTTTCTGTGTTGCATTCTCAATTCTCACGTATCTCCAACTTGTCGACTGGACTTGGATTATCATTCATTCATTTGTTGGGTCTGAATATAGTATTAAAAAATGGGTTCCTTACAAAAATAGGCCCTGTTCGTATTCCCATTTTGCCCATGTTCTTCATCGACATGCTTAAATAGATAAATATACGTAAGCCAAGATGGTGTATATCTATTAAACTATCGAACAAACCAAAACGCTCAACCACAATCATCCCTCAACAATAATAATTATTACGAATCCTTCAACAATAATAATTATTACAAATGATGTCACCCTTCCATGGTTATCCTTGCTTTTCCTCGCAAATAATTTATTTAAATTGAACATTTTTCATTACTCCAGCCGGTCATATGAAATCAGCAAATTACTTGAACAATTTCTTATTTCTTTTGTGATAAGCGGAATATTTCTAGGCGAATTTACCACCATGTCCTCCTACCTCTTTCTCTCATCTCATGGTATGTTTGTACTCTGTACTACGAGATCAATAGGGTTGATTTGGTCATTTGAAGCTCAAAATTTCACACGATTTACCCGAGTAAAGGTTATGGGTATATGATAAAAAATTCAAAAATGAGAAAACCCACACAAAACGTTAAAAATTCACTTGCTGCATGCTCCTCCTGGCTATAACACAAGAAAGCGGAGCCCTCACAAATCAGACACCACTCTCTTTCTACAGACGCTTGTAAAACCCTCTTCTCTCTCTTCTCTCCTCAATTTCGCCATCGATCGATAAAGGTATCTTTTGATGGTTTCTGAACTAATCGTTACGCACATTTCACATTAGCATTTCAGTAGAATTAGGGTTTTTCTGTCGAAATTTTTTCTCGGGAAAACAATTCCGTTCTGAGGTTCTGTTTTGTTTTTATTTCTCATTTCGTAGTTCTCCTTGATTTTGCAGAACATGAATGCATGTGGTTAGTCTTCTGATTTTTTTCGTAAACGTGTCGTTTGACTGTTCAGTGCTGTTTTAACACATGTTTTTGCTTGTTTGGTTGTTGAAAATGTAGGGTTTAATTTTATGTTCTTTTTATATCGCTTTACTAGTCGGAAATGTTAATCTGAGCGATCTTCTTCTACATAATGCTTTGATCGCTGTTCTCTTGTTCTTACCATCATCAAGTGATTATTCCTCTTTTCTAGGTCATAAAACTTACCACATTTGTGGATTTTGCACATATGCATAAACATTGTTTCGTTTTTGCTTTGACGAGTCGTGTTGTTGGTGTCTTAGCGTGCTAGTTATGCGATGCTACTTTACTAATGTTTACAGTATGTGAAATGGAGAGTTATTGTACCTTATGGTTTACTTTGTTTCTATTAACCCTGTACTTGCATCATAGTACTCCAAATGCTTCTATTCCTAGAAATATCCTTGTTTCAAACGTCCAGTTTTAGGCTAAGTTTAATGTACTTGAACTCTTGAAGATCCTTTTATGTTTTTGAAAGCTAAGCATCTCTGTCTCTCTATTAAGGTAGCTGCTAAAAGTGTGAAAAGTTTTATGGACATCTGTGCTGTAATTGGGAAATGAAGGTGTCATTATTAGGTTGAAAATGATTGTTTTTTATTTCGCTTTTTCCTGACTGATAAAGCTATATGTTGCAGGGATTAAAGGCATGCTATTACATTACAGTACATTATTTATCATGTGTTTAGTAAAACAATTCATTTGGTTTTCTGGTTTGTTCTTTCCAAGGTGGTGTGATGCTTTTTTCTTGGTGAAACAGATTTGATGATGGAAGAAAATCCTTCACCAGCTGTTTTGGAAGGGAAGATTACCGGAATAAGTTTCTCATTGGCCACTGAAGACGAGATTGTTAGTTTTTTTCACTTTCCTTTATAAATATCACCATATCAGTTATCTTGGTAATTTTCTTGTCTAACTACCTTTTTGTGTGTGATGCATGAACATACAAATCCGAGTAGCGTAAAGCTTCCATTAGTGATTGCCCCATTAGCCATACGAGCCAGCTGTCCAATCCGTTTCTTGGACTTCCCCTCGAAGTGGGAAGATGTGAATCTTGTGGCACAGCTGAACCTGGCAAATGTGAAGGTGTGTAATTTGCTTATCTTTTCCCCTTATTGTAAATATCTCACATTAGTTTTAATGTGCTTGATACATTCTTTGTTAGGCACATTTAACCAATTAGTTTTTTTGAATCCATTTTCTAAAATCTGCTTCTCTTGCCTGTTTCAGGTCATTTTGGGTACATCGAGTTGCCGATTCCGATATATCATCCATCTCATCTTAATGAGCTCAAGCGTATCTTGAGTTTAATATGTCTCAAGTGTTTAAAGTTCAAGAATCGAAGGGTATATATTTTTTGGTTTCTTTAAGTTATGTTTATATCTCTTATTTTATTTCTTGAATCTTTTATAAATTTCTGGGGTATTGAAGGGGACAAAAATAACAACATTTTAATAAGGAAGTGCTTTAATTCTTCTCTTGTTTTACACAATGTTTTTGCCACTTAATGAATTCGTTCATTCATTCGCTTGCACACATTATTATCCTCACTGTTTTGTTATAGTTATTATTTATGTTTATGGCAAGAAGGTTCATTTTGAAAAATATTGTTAAAAACATTCTAAAGACGGTTATTTGCAGTGATAAATAATAAATATATGAATATTTCGCAAGTATACATGCTATTCTATAAATTATTCTGAAAGAATATTAGAGGATATGAGTTACAAATATTGAAACACGCCTAGTTGACTTTTTATTTTTTATTTTTCATTTTCATTTATTTATTTGCTGCATAATTCATTTGGCATAAAGCAATCACACATCCATTTCTTACACTTTCTCTTGCTTTCAGTTGCCAAACAAGACTGCTGGTATGTTTGAAAAGGTTTTGACTGGATGTTGCGAGGTAAGCATCCTATATCTAACTTTCTCAAACCTAAATTTTCGTTAATACATTTTATTTTATTTATTTACTGTATTGATTTAGACTCTTGTTGCTAAATGTTGTATAGGAAACTGCAAATGTAACTGTGGATGTGGTACAAAAACAAGATGGAGCATCTTACTTACAGCTTAAAGTTCCATCTAAAACAAGTAGAGATGGGTTATGGGAATTTCTTGAACGTTATGGTTACAGATATGGTGATGGAAACAAGAGACCTTTACTTCCATCTGAGGTAATACATGAAACTATTCGATGATATGATAAGATAAGACAATCAGTTGATTAAATCTATAGTTAGATTGATAACTTTACTTTTTGTGCAATGATTTCAGGTGTTAGTGATGTTAAAGAAAATTGACAAGGATAAGGCAACTAAAAAGAAGTTAGCTGGGAGGGGATGTTTTTTCCAGGAAGGGTATATCATGCAACATCTTCCCATCCCTCCAAATTGTCTTTCAACACCAGATGTCTCTGATGGCATCAATGTTATGTCTTCGGTTAGTTGACTTTTCCATTAAAGATTTCTGAACTTAGTGTAGATTTTTTTTTAAATGAAACTAAGCTTCATTTATTGTTTTTGAAAATATGCATGATTATCTTTGTAATGGTATTCCAGGATATTTCAATGACGATGCTTAAAAAAGTTTTGAGACAAGTGGAAATTATTAAGAGTTCCAGATCTGGGATTCCAAACTTTGAGTCTCTTGAAGTCGAGGTTAATGATCTGCAGAATGCTGTATCGCAATATCTTCAATCAAGGGGTGCTAAGGTATTTCTATTGGCTGTTATTGTATCTCTTTTTATGTTAAATGAAAGACATAGCAATATACTTTAATTTATTTGTTATTATATCATTCTACTTCCATTTCTTCCTTTTACAACCTTGTAGTTTTGATGAGTCTACCCAATTAGACAAATGTTATTCAAATACAAAACATATTTGAATGCTATAATTGGGTAGATTTTTTAAAATACAACGCTTTAATAAGAAAAAAAAGTAAAAGTACAACGTTGTAATAAACAGAAATGTAAGTAGGATGGTATAATACACAAAAAACATGCTATTTCTTGATTTTGTGTAACTAATGTTTTCTTTTGATACTTTTAATCATTATAGGCCTCCCCCAACAAAAATATACGCTACGGAATTGCAAAAGAACTGAACGACTCTTCTTCAACCAAAGCATGGCTTGAGAAAATGAAAACTCTTTTCATAAGTAAAGGATCAGGGTTTTCTTCCAGAAGTGTCATAACAGGTGACCCATACAAAGGTGTGGGCGAAATAGGAATACCATTTGAGATAGCTCAGAGAATAACATTTGAAGAAAGGGTAACTGAATACAACATGAAGTTCCTTCAGAAGTTGGTAGATGACAAGTTGTGTTTAACATATAGAGATGGCAATAACACATATTCTTTAAGAGAAGGGTCAAAGGGGCACACGTTTTTGAAACCAGGACAGGTTGTTCACAGAAAGATTATGGAGGGAGATGTGATCTTTATCAATAGGCCACCCACTACCCATAAGCATTCGTTACAAGCTTTATCGGTTTATATCCATGATGATCACACCTTCAAGATTAATCCTTTAATCTGTGGGCCATTGAGTGCTGATTTTGATGGAGATTGTATTCACATCTTTTACCCTCAATCCCCAGAAGCAAAAGCTGAAGTTTTGGAGCTTTTTGCAGTTGAAAAGCAGCTTTTGAGCTCACACAGTGGAAATGTAAACCTGCAGTTTGGGTCTGACTCTTTGTTATCTCTTAAAACTCTGTTCAAGAAATTCTTTTTCAAGAAATCAGAAGTCCAACAGCTGGCATTGTTCACATCAAGTACTTTGCCCAAACCCTCAATGTTAAAAGTCCGGGGTGCTGGCCCATTTTGGACTGTTTTGGAGCTTCTGGAAACATCTTTACCTCCGGGATTCGATTGCTCTGGGGAACGCTTCTTGATCAAAGACAGCAAAATATTGAAGCTGGATTACAGTCGGGAGGTGATACAGTCCATCATCAATGATGTGATCAGTTCGATTTTTTTCACTAAAGGCCCAAAAGAGGTGTTGAAGCTGTTTAACTCGTTGCAACCGATGCTAATGGAAAATCTTTCCGGTGAGGGATTTAATCTAAGTTTGGAGGATTTTATTGTCCCGAAAAGTATATTGAGAGATATCGAAATCGAGCTTCAAGATTTATCTTCTTTGCTATATCATTTGAGATCAACCTACAACGAGGTGATTGCGTTACAGCTTGACAAACATCTGAGGGCAGTAAAATCGCCAATTTCTGAATTTATCTTGAAGTATTCATCGATGGGTAGTTTGATCGATTCAAAGAGCGATTCTGCTGTTACAAGAATCATCCAACAAATTGGGTTTTTGGGACTACAGATTCTGGAAAAGGGGAGGTTGTATTCAAGAACTTTGGCAGAGGATTTATCGAAACATTTTCGCGGGAACTATCCGTTTCCAGAGAAATACCCATCTGAGGAGTTTGGGTTAATCCGGGGCTGCTTATTCCATGGGCTTGACCCGTATCAGGAATTGGTGCATTCTATTTCAAACCGTGAAGTTATGGTGAGGTCTTCTAGAGGGTTGACTGAACCCGGAACTTTGTTCAAAAACTTGATGGCTATTCTTCGTGATGTTGTAATCTGTTATGATGGGACTGTGAGAAATGTGTGTAGCAATTCAATCATACAGTTTGAATACGGGGTCCATACACAGAATTTGTTTGCTGCTGGTGAACCGGTCGGAGTATTGGCGGCAACGGCCATGTCAAACCCTGCATACAAGGCGGTTCTTGATTCTTCCCCAAATAGCAACTCCTCTTGGGATATGATGAAGGTATTCTATTCTGCTCATTCTAATTCATTTAAATGTTATATATTTGTTTATTATAGCCTTTTTCCTATTACAGCATTGTATCCAAATAAAAAGAAATTTTCACTCAGGATATTAAAAGTACAATGCTATTATAACTGGGTAGATTTTTTTTTCAAGTACTAGGCCTTAATACGAAAAAAAGTTAAGAGCACAATGCTGTAATGGAAAGAACTGGAAGTAGGATGTTATAATACACAAACAAATGAAAGTTTGTTCTCTTGATATTCTTAAAACTGTTTCTCTGGTTTCCAAATTTTAGGAGATTCTGCTTTGTGGAGTGAATTTCAAGAACGTGCATAATGATCGTCGGGTGGTACTGTATTTGAATGACTGTGATTGTGGCAATAAGTATTGTCTTGAGAAGTCTGCATATTTTGTGAAAAATCATTTGCGAAAAGTCAGCCTTAAAGATACTGCTGTTGAATTCCTTATAGAGTATGTTTATCGTTACCTATTCACCTTTGTGGCGTTTTGACCCCGAATCTGTATTGATTACTTTTACTCCTATTGTTTGCTGAATGCTGATTTCTTCCTACAGATTCACAAGACAGCAAACAAGTGAAAATGCTGAAATTGGTGCAGGACTTGTTGGTCATATTCATCTGAATCAGGTTTTTGTTTTTTGTTATATAAAATTGATGTGAGCATAATATAATGCTTTCCTCAATTTCAATTTGTTTAGTTTGACAACAAGTTATAAACGTTATCTGAGCAGGCAATGTTGAAAGAATCCAATATTAGCATGGAAGAGATTCTTGTGAAATGTGAAGACACCCTGAATATCTACCGGAAGAAGAAGAAAGAAGTTGGATTATTGTTCAGGAGTATAGCTTTATCTTGCGGGTCTGTAGTATGCTTGTTTCTTTTTTACTTTATTATTGGGGAGAGGACGTAATCTATAAGCTATACATGAGTGTCACTTTCTGAATTAATGGACCATTTTACCCTCGTTTGCTTTTTCCTCCAACTTCCCCAAACTTGGTGTTATTTTCTAGTTGGGAAAAAGAAACATGGCCTTTTAAATATAATATGACTTTTTTTATTTTTTATTTTTTTGCAGTGAATGTTCGTTCCACCAATCATCAGAAAACAAATGGATGCCATGCTTGAAATTCTTTAGGCAGGACACTGGTGGTCTTCAATTGGAGAAGGCCGCTCGCATACTTGCTGACTTTGTTTGTCCTGTTCTTTTAGATACAATTATAAAAGGTATTTTTATCAATTCTTGTTTATTTCTTAGTCCTAAATAATTAATATATAAGGGCATTTACCTCTTTTATGCAAGCAAGCTGTCGAGTAGCTATCCCACTTTTTTGGTTATGACTTTTGGAATTGTTTTATCATTGAATAGGCGATCCGCGGGTGAAAGAAGCCAATATCATTTGGATCGGTCCGGAATCAACTGTTTGGATTAGAAATCCAAATAAGGATCAAATGGGTGAATTCTCTAATCCAAATAGGGACAAAAAGGGTGAATTCTCTAATCCAAATAAGGATCAAAAGGGTGAATTGGCGATTGATGTGGTTCTTGAGAAGGCAGCTGTTAAGAAAAGCGGGGATGCATGGAGAACAGTGATGGACACCTGCCTTCCTATAATGCATCTGATCGACACTACACGATCCATTCCTTATGCAATTAAACAAGTTGAGGATCTTCTTGGTACATCTTGTGCATTTGAGCAAGCTGTCCAGGTAACACTATCTATCTATCTACACAATTTCTAATTTGGTTACTAGACTTCAAATTTGCTTTTAAAAATCATCCAACTTCGATAACTGTTATAAACAACTATTGGAAAGTGTTGATATAAATCATCATTAAACTACATATCACATGTAAGGATTTTTAAAGTCGTGTGACCAAAATCCAAATTATAAATGAAATGAAAATTAATTGCTATTTGTTGCAATTTGCCCTCAGATCTAAGCCAAAAGTTTTAATTTCTTTTTATAGTTGGGCTAATGCCAAGAAATAGCTGTTACTTCTATTTATGTGTTTTATAGCATCCTACTTTCAGTTCTTGCTACTTTCATTTTTTTTCTTATTAGAATATTATACTTTGAAAAATCCACCCAATTATAATATTTAAAGTTGTTCTGACATTGCTATAACTGGGTGGATTTTTCATAGTACAATGCCATAATATAGTAGGAGGAAATGAATTTACATTGCTATTTTTGGTTAACCTTTTATAATTTCATTTCAGAAGCTTATATTGATTTTCAATAAAACATGACATGCGGCATATGATAAGATTAATTGTTTTTTTATTTTTATTATCTGAAAACTGATCCGATTTTGCTTTTGTTGTGTAGCGCCTCTCAACCTCTGTTTCAATGGTTTCCAAAGGCATGCTGAAAGAGCACCTACTTCTATTGGCGAATAGCATGACGTGTGCAGGAACTCTTGTTGGTTTCAATCAAGCTGGCATAAAGGCCTTGTCCAAAACCCTTAATTTCCAAGTACCATTTTCCGAAGCGACATTATATGTAAGTCATTGACTTTGTACCTTATAGATATTAATTGTGTCTGACTTAACATTGACATTTTTACCCTTTGAATTTCTCCAGACACCAAAACGCTGTTTTGAGAAGGCGGCTGAGAAGTGCCATTCTGATTCTTTATCCAGCATTGTGGCTGCATGTTCTTGGGGCAAACCAGTTGCTGTGGGTACAGGATCTCGGTTTGATATACTGTGGGACACAAGAGAGGTTTGTACTTTATTATGAATGCGTAGAGGAGTAAAGTTACTTCTATACCCTTCTTGTAGCCTCATTTTATCTTAGGGTTAAATGCGACAAATAGCAACATGTTTGGATTAATTTGTTTATTGTAGCATCCTAGACTGTATTTCTTTATAATATAATGTTGTACGTTGAAGAATCTTAGCAAATAATACGTAGATTTTTTATAGTATAATTGTCCTATCCTAACAAGTACAATGCTAAAATTGTGGATTTTAACAAGCACAATGCTTTACTAGGAAAAAATTGAATGTACAATGCTGTAATATAAAGAAATGAAGGTAGGATGCTATAATACACAACAGTAATTTATGTTTTGATCAAAATTTGACCACCATGTTTAGTATAACTGATTATTTGATTAATGATATCATATGATCTCTTTGAAAATGCACATTATTAAATATTAATATGAATTATGTTTTCAGGTTGAACTTAACCAAAAGGATGGCATTGATGTATACAACTTCCTTCATTTAGTACACGGTGGATCAGAAGAAGAAGCTGATAATGGATGTCTTGGTGGTGAGGTTGATAGTTTTGACATGGAGGATAATTTCATGGAAGCAGGGTCTCCCGAGCATGATTCGGGTGCACCTAAAGCAGTTTTTGAGGACACTTTGGAACTAAATCTTGGTCAAATGGAGACTGCAGCTCCTGAAGATGGGAACTCCGGTGGCGGCTGGGGGGCAGCTGTGAAGAGTACACCACCTGAAAGTGGCAGCGGCTGGGGGGCGGCTGTGAAGAGTACACCAGCTGAAAGCGGCAGTGGCTGGGGGGCGGCTGTGAAGAGTACACCACCTGAAAGCGGCAGCGGCTGGGGGGCAGCTGTGAAGAGTACACCACCTGAAAGCGGCAGCGGCTGGGGGGCGGCCGTGAAGAGTACACCACCTGAAAGCGGCAGCGGCTGGGGGGCAGCTGTGAAAACTACACCTACGACTGAAGGTAGCAGTGGTGGATGGGGGGCGGCTGTGAAGAGTACACCTACGACTGAAGGTAGCGGTGGCTGGGGGGCAGCCGTGAAGAGTACACCTACGACTGAAGGTAGCGGCAGCTGGGGGGCAGCTGTGAAGACTACACCTACGACTGAAGGTAGCGGTGGCTGGGGGGCGGCTGTGAAGAGTACACCTACGACTGAAGGTAGCGGCGGCTGGGGGACAGCCGTGAAGACTACACTAATAAGTGAAGGCGGCAGTGGTGGTGACTGGGGGAGTGAGAAGGAGAAGGGATCAGGGTGGGGTAAAAAAGCGGAAGAACCTGCATGGGGCGGGAAGAAACCGGATTCGGACGCTGGGGCAGGATCAGAATCAGCTCCATGGGGTAAAAGAGAGGAAACTGCTTGGGGTAAGAAAGTTGACAGTGGGGGTTCAGCTGCCGCCTGGGGTAAAAAAGATGGCACCGGGGACTCAGCTCCATGGAGCAAAAAAGCTGACACTGGCGGTTCAACTCCAGCTCCAGCTCCATGGGGTAAAAAAGCCGACACTGGGGGTTCAACTCCAGCTCCATGGGGTAAAAAAGATGACACTGCTTCATGGGGTAAAAAAGCTGACCCTGGGGGTATTGGTTCAGCTCCATGGGGCAAAAAAGATGACAACGGATCAGCTCCATGGGGCAAAAAAGATGACACTGGGGGCTCAGGCTCAGCTTCATGGGGTAAAAAAGCTGACACTGGGGGTATGGGTTCAGCTCCATGGGGCAAAAAAGATGACACCGGATCAGCTCCATGGGGTAAAAAAGATGACACTCCAGCCCCATGGGGAAGAAAGGATGTTAAAGCTGACGAGCCTGGTCAAGTGGAAGAGTCTCAGTGGGGTAAAATAGAGTCCTCTGGTTCCTGGGGCAAATCAGTACAAAAGCCTGATTCCGCTCCGAAATGGGGTGGGAATAATAAAAGCGAGGAGGGGTTGGATTGGAGTAAAAAGGTGGAGGAAAAAACAGAATCCAAGGATGGATGGGGTTCTCAAAGTCAATGGGGTGCAAAGAATCCTGAAGGGGGGTCATCAGAAGACACCACCGCCGAAGGCGAGAAACCAGCAGGAGCTTGGGGATGGAATCGGAAACCCGAGCAGAAACCGGATCAGGGACAGGGTGGCTGGAAAAAGAAGGAAGGGTGGGGGCCAAGGAGAGACCGGCCTGCTCGGCCAGCTGGCGGGCCAAATGACGGGCCAAGGCCCGGTGGGGGACCGTTCACTGCATCTCGTCAAAGGCTGGATCTGTTTACTTCAGACGAACAGGAGATTCTCGCTGATATTGAGCCCATCATGCTTTCTATTAGGAGAATCATGAGCCAAGAGGGGTGAGTAAACTCTGTTGACTTTTTAAATTATAGCATAACCTTTCCCAATATAATTTTCTACTTTGATAAGGGTATTTACGTCTTTTTAAGTCCCTCCCCGTGTATTTTGTAACAAACGCATGGGGATTTGTAGTTTTATTTAAAAGCACATTAAGTTGCTAATAATAGCATTTGTTGTTGTTGTTGTGAAGATATAATGATGGCGATCCTTTGTCTGCTGAAGATCAAACATATATCCTTGAAAATGTATTCAACCATCATCCAGAAAAAGCTCAGAAAATGGGAGCTGGGATCGATTACGTCATGGTATTAATTTAATTTTTCACCACCCAATCTACTTGCTATTATATATTTTTTTGGATTTGGAAGTTGTAATTATTATTATTGTTGTAGGTGACGAAGCATACGCTTTTCCAAGACAGCAGGTGTCTTTTCATAGTGTCAACAGATGGGCGGAAAGAGGACTTCTCTTACAGGAAGTGTTTGGAGAACTTTGTTCGTGGAAAATATCCGGACAAAGTGGATGAATTCATGTCAAAATACTTCAAGAAGCCTCAACCTCGGCCACCAAGGGAACCACGCCCCCCTGGCCCAGGTCAAGATGAAGCCATCGGGACCCCTAATTCCCAATCTCAGTCTGGATGGAAACGGGGGGATTCCAATGATGAAGGTGGCACCCAGACCCCTCGCTCCCAGCCAGGATGGAACCGGGATTCCGGTAGTGATGCCGGAACACCCCGTTCTCAATCACAATCTCAATGGGGAGGGAGTGAGGCAGGAACACCTGTTTCTGGTTCTGGATGGAAGAAGGAGGCAGAAGGCGGAGGAGGATGGAACAAAGGAGGTGGAGGAGGGGGTTGGGGGTCCTGAGAGTGAGAGTGAGAGTTGATTTGAATTTGGGGTTGGAATATTTGTAACCCTGTAGGTTAGGTAATGTAGGAGGGTAGGGTGCTGGCTTTTGCTTTTTTAATCTCTGGTGCACAGCAGACAGTAGTAGTAAGGAAAGGAAAGGTTTTGGTGGAATGAATGACATGATGGGATGTGATGTGATGTGATAAATATTTTGGATGATTAGTTTGTTTCATCTGCGATTTGTGATGTGTGTGTATGGTACTTAATGCAGATGCAGATGTATGGGTAATGGGTGTGTTATTGATCATTGTTATTATAGATTCTATCAATGGGCATCTGTTTGTTTCTTCACATTCCAAAAATCCATTTCTTCTTCACGTGTGCTAGCTAATAAGATAGATTCATCAATATTGATTGAAATAAGGATCACATACATTCACTTGTGTTCAACTCTATTGTAGCATAATCATATAGAATAAAATTACAACACATCTTGTAAAAATGAGAGAATATTCTACAACACTCCCATAGTCCCATGTAAAAAGAACAAGATCAACCAACTACCTTCAAACTACAATAAGGTAAGCAATGAACTAATAATAGCCATAACCATACGTTGAATTTATATATCGAAATGAGTCGAGTCTGGATTTGTACTAAGTGCCGTGCTTCTAATATGCTGTTCAATGCTTTCTTCTTTCTCCTAAAACTAAAACTAAAACTTCTCCTTTTGGAGCCACAAACCACAAACGTCTTTTGCAACTCTTCTTGTGGTGAGTGTAGTGCCCCAACATAAACACTCGAGGAAGCCAACTTTGTGTCACATCTATACTCTAGTAGCTTAAGCTCATTGACCGATGCTCGTATCTTATGACTTATGTTGTCGTGGGTAGGGGCTTGTTAATAAGGGCCGCTTTTAAGTTTTAATATAAAGACGAAGTAAGGTACCCGATTGGAACCGATAATTCTCCGAATCTTTCAAACCTTGGCACAATGGTACGACAAGATTCCACCACAATCATCGACTAAAAAGATTCTGTCGCCATGAATACTCGTGTCCTCGTCTCAGCTTCACTCGTTCTTCTTCTTTCCCTCCTACTCTCACTTCATCTCCACAATAATCACAGTTAACCAAACATCCTTCCTTCCAATCTTCAATTTAATCACTTATATCCACCTCAACTCATTTCATCAACAATTCAAATTCTTGCAGATGAATCCAGCTGGAGCAACCGATTATGGTGGTTATCATCGAAATCATCCTTCTATTCAGGAATTGCCGATGCTGACCTGTTGGTGGCCAATGGGACGATATACACCAGCGATTCCTCTCTCCCTTTTGCTAATTCCATGGCTATCCGTGACGGCAGAATAATCCGTATCGGCAACTACTCGTTTGTTCGGGTAAGATATAGCCAAATTACCAAATACTTTGTTTTCAGCATCAACTGTGTTGCTTCTAAAATATGAAACGTTGTGAATTAATTACACAAGTACTCCAAATATGGAAAAAGATTAGCAAGAAAAACACTGTTTAGCATTGAAGACAACTATCTGAGCATTCTGTTTTTCAAGGCTTTGTGTAAACTGTAAACTATATGCAAATGCAGGAAATGTCTGGATATGGAACAAAAGAGTTAAATCTTGAGGGAAAAGTTGTTGTTCCTGGATTTATTGATTCTCATGTCCATTTGCTTTTTGGAGGACTCCAGGTTCTAAAATCCCCCACCTTCTTCTATCAATACATATAACATTTTTGTTTTGTTCTTTTCAGTTTAGGGCTAAATGCAAATCATAGCAACATACTTTAATTTATTTGTGCATTTCTTTCACCATTACAACATCATACTTTAAATATATTTATCTTACAAGCCATTAATTGTATTTTGAAAATTCTATTTTTTTTCTCATCAAGACTTATTTTTTTAATGTTACTTCTTTCCAACTATGATATGCTGATTGAGTTAGAACTGAAAACAGATGGCACGGGTAGAAGTTCGAGGTGTGAAGACAAAAAAAGACTTCATTGAAAAGGTTAAAGAAGCAGTGAAAAGTAAGTGTTTTCTGTATTTTCAATTTTGTTTCACTCTGGATATTTTATGGGACCCACATGATATACATCTCTTCTTCATCTTTATAGACATGAAAGAAGGTTCTTGGTTGTTGGGTGGTGGATGGAATAATGATCTTTGGGGAGGAGAATTGCCATCAGCCTCTTGGATTGATGATATTACACCTCATCATCCTGTAAGAAAAAACTAAATACAAATTATATAAACTGTAATTAAACCCCACTTAATCACAATTAGTCTTTTCAATCTTGACAGGTATGGCTTTCAAGAATGGATGGCCACATGGGATTGGCTAACTCTTTAGCTCTAAAATTAGCTGGAGTTACAAGTAACATGCAAGATCCAGTTGGTGGAACTATTAGCAGAAATGCAAATGGAGGTATCATAATATTATATATGATTATTATCTTCTTGGTTTCATTTTGTAAACTCATGTCTTTTGAATCATTATATGCAGAACCTTCAGGCCTTATGATTGATTCTGCAATGAAAGTTGTTCTTTCATGCATTCCAGAAGTTTCTGTTGAAGAAAGAAGGCAAGCATTGGATAGAGCTACTAGGTATGCATTGATGAGGGGTGTCACAACAGTTGTAGATTTTGGAAGATATTTTCCTGGAGCATCACTAGAACATTCATGGGAGGATTTTGAAGGTTTAGTGTCTGAAATGCCCATTTTACCCTTACATTCCAACAAACAGTTTACTCAATGTACATCAATTTTAACATAAGAGGATTTTGGAGGCAAGGGAAAAGAAAATAGTTTAATGGTTAATTTAATAAAATAAAGTGTTGACTTTCTTGTTGATTTCAGATGTTTACAAATGGGCTGATTTATCAGGAAGAATGATGATTAGGGTTTGCCTTTTCTTTCCAATGCCAACATGGTCACGTTTGCTTGTATGACTTTACCTGACTACTAACTACTTCATGATAATTTTTCTATGTTTACGTTTTCTAATAAATTAAATGTTAACATTAAATTTGATGTTCTTGTTTTCTTTTTAGGATATAATACAAAAAACAGGATGTAGGCTGAGCCAGTGGATATTCTTAGGTGGTGTTAAAGCCTTTTCTGATGGATCCTTAGGATCTAACAGTGCACTTTTTCACGAGGTGTAAATAAATTTTATTTTTTTCTTTGTTTTCTAACTTATTGTTTTATGAGATAACATTTCATTCATGTTTCTTGTAGCCATATGCTGATGAGCCTTGGAATATTGGCCTTCAAGTTACAGATATGGAAAGCTTATCTAATATGACTCTCCAATCCGACAAATATGGCCTCCAGGTATTTTATTTTATTTTTCATTTATCTTTAAAAATGTGGTTGTAAATATGTAAAATAACTTACTAGTTGAGCAATTTTTTCATCAGGTTGCTATTCATGCTATTGGAGATAAGGCCAATGACTTGATCTTGGATATGTATAAATCAGTTGTTTCAACAAATGGGAACAGGGATCGGAGATTTCGGGTATATGTTATTTAAAACTAAAACTATTATAAATCATTTCACATCAGTCTTAATCACAGTCCAATTCATGTCAGACACAGTACAAGACTGTCTTGAACCTATGGGAGTATGGGTATTTATATGATTCCCTTATTTGTTTTTAATTGAGGGTATTTAGGTAATTAATAAACGGTAGTGTAATTTACAGATGTTTCCATGAATCGGTAATCCCTTTTTTGCAGATTGAACATGCTCAACATTTGAGTGATGGAAGTGCAGCCAAGTTTGGTGAACAAGGGATTGTTGCTTCAGTGCAGGTAATTTAAGTACATGATTTATTTCTAGGGTAATAAAGAAGTTTGTCTACACTCTACATTGCTATTATGGTAACAAAAAGTAAAATAAAGTACATTGCTTGACAGCCAGATCATTTGCTGGATGATGCTGACTCAGCAATTAGAAAAATCGGGGTAGAGAGGGCGCAGAAAGGATCTTATTTATTTCAGACACTCCTCACTAGCAATGCACTTGTTGCATTTGGTTCTGATTGGCCAGTGAGAACTCTTTTTCTTTTCTACACTCACCTTGTCTGTATAAAAGACGTAAATGCCCTCCTCATTATTGATAGAAAAATTTTAGGTAGCAGAAATCAATCCTTTGAATAGCATAAGGACTGCAGTTGAAAGGAGGCCTCCTGGTTGGGATAAACCTTGGAATTTAGCTGAGTGCATGAAACTTACGGATGCATTAAATGCGTAAGTAAACATGAAATAGCAATGTACTTTCATTTTTATTTGTGCGTTAGATCATGATGCTTCCTGTTTATTTGTTTATGCTTTTCAGGCATACTATTTCAGCTGCTGAAGCATGCTTTCTTGATGAGGAAATCGGGTCATTATCTTCTGGAAAAATGGCTGATTTTGTGGTGCTGAATGCACATAATTTGGATGACTTAATAACACAAGAAGAAACCTCTTCGGTTGCAGCTACATATGTTGGTGGTGTGCAAGCTTATCCTTGATATTTATGATCTGTGTACACAGTTGTATAACCAAAACTAAGAACTAAATGTAATGGAACAAGACTACTGATGTCAATGAGACAAAAATTCCAATTTTGTGTTCCACATGAAATGGTGGAACATTGGCTCGCTCTCGATCTCTTGTATGTGTAAAAGACACAAATGCCCTCCCCATCATGAGAATAGCCTTAGAAAGCTTGTCCTCTCCCATGTAACGAAACGAGAGTTACGAGGCAAAATTACTTGTTTTCTTTATCTTATCTATTTGATCTATGATATGAATCTTATATATATGAATTTGTTAGTTTACAAATTTAAACTATATTGATGATATGTTGTTGAGTTGTTATGTCAGGCTAGTCCAAAGATATTTTGGGTTCAGGGCGAGAGGAAATAAAAAGGTCCTTAAAAGACACGGAGTATACACAAACGATTTATAAAAATGTAGTATTTTAAAGAAAATATATATTCTAGCTTTTTTAGATATAAATCATTAGTTATAGTAAAAAACATTGGTTCCTTTGTTGTGTCGTATGCTTTCTATCAAGTTGGTTAGGAGTTTGAATCAAGGAAAACTGATTTTCTTTTCCATTTTAACACAATAGTATCAAGATCAACATGTCTAGCATATCTTTATCCATACATAAAATAATCAACATATTTAATGTTTCTTGTCATGTGGATGACCTTAAGTAATCTTTAATAATTTCAACTTTAAAAAACTTTTCTCTATGTGTGCTGTAGGGACAAAAATGGTTAAAAAGATATTATATGCAATGAAATTCTAATGTTAAGATATAGGAAATGATTAATAATATTCTATATGCAATGAGATCCTAATTGTAAGGAATTGAGATGACATAGCTGACAAATCCATTCTATCATTGCTTCATAGGCCGTTAGTTTACAATTCCTCGAGTTTCTCCATTTTGGTTGCACTTACTTTATGAACAACAATAAATAATTATGTGTATGCTATTGCTTCTTGATGCTTTCATTAATGTATCAATCCGGACCTTTAAATTTGGCCATTCTTAATATCAATCTGGGCCTTTAAATTCTTACCCATCATATGGGCCGGGCCTAAGAAAAAGGCATCGGGAGACATGTGATGTTTTGAGGAAAATTTAAGTATAGTTAATGTCTTAATGAAAACAATTTAGAGTACATATGATATTCATGTGCAAGAGGTATTCCTCAATTATATAATCATGTTTACGGAATGATACATGCAATGTACTCCTTTAGAATGAGTATATAGTGTTTTGTATGTGTTTACAGGAAAAAACCAGAAATATTATACAATGAAAAAAGCTTTATAACTGAATAGGTTATAAGTGTCTTTGTGTATTTTATTTTATTTTTTCAAAAGAATTGGGGTTACTTTTGTATTTAGGATGTTACATTTAAGACTATAAATAATTTATTTCAGATATGTACATTTTCCAGACAGTTTGAATGTTTAAAAAAAATACATAGGGATTCTTCATGAGGTTGGAACTTGGAACCAAAAGTAAAAAAGTAATGGAACCACAAACTACAAAAAAAAAAAAAAAACATATTCGAGTTTATTTTAAACTTTACATTAAAATAAACCTAAAAAGTACATAGTTTACAACTTAAAAAAGAAATTGATAAGAAAATTAATTGGGTTATTTATTGTGTTTTATAAATTGGGACGGACATGAGAATTGAAAATTGTTTGTGGTGTTTGGACTATACGACGGGAACATAGGCCGTGTCTACCGCTCACGCCAACTTCAATTTTTCAGAAACACATTCAATTACTTTAGCATCAGGGTGTGTACGTGTTTCAACCGGATTGGATGATTCCAGAATACAAAATATACAAAATAATGGAATCATAGACAGATTGGTATGTAATATGTATGTTCATGGTTTAGACATAGACACACGTTCGGGTTCAAACTGGAATGTGAAACAAATATTAAATTGGGGTTTTTTAATTTAAAAGAAACATAAATAGTATAAAACAAAGATAAACCTGATATGGAGGATATTTTTATAAATAGATCAGTTTGATTCTAATTACAGATCACATACATTTTGTTTAAATTTACCTAATTAACTTTCACATTATAAAATATAATAATATATATTTTAAATATGAACAATCATTAACGATAAGCACACAATTGCAAAACATAAGTATAATAAATTGAATTTAAATATTTATTATTGTTTGGTACTAACTATTTTAATAATTATTTATTAATCAAATTATAAACAAAACTATATTGTTTGCTAATACTTTATTAAATCTATATTATATTATTTATTTATATGTAATAATGATATTTATTAAAAACATTAAACCGTTGCTTGTTTGTTAATAAAACCATCCGTACAGGTACAAACTATTGCTGATTTGTTAGTAAAACCATTTACGGACTAATTGTTAGATTATATTGATGTAAAGATAGTTGCAAAATCAAATGTCACCCAATTAAATAGCTAATGACAATGATAAAATAATGTTTATTTGTAGTCAATTTTTAAATAGAACATTTATAGAATGTCATTTCTTTTTCATTGTTTGAGAAATAGTGTTTTTTTTAGTAAAAATACTTTTAGAAAATACAAAATAGAAATTAATGGAAATTTTCAAATTTTCAAATTGTTTTTTATTCTAACTTTTTATATATATATATATATATATATATATATATATATATATATATAATTTTATTAATAATTTCTTGAATGATATATAATTCCTTTTGAGGATTTTAATCACAAATATGTATTTTAATAAAAATAAAATATGTTCATTTGCAATTTATATAATGATATGTTTTATTTGAGTAAAGATTATTTAAAAACTAATATATATATATATATATATATATATATATATATATATATATATATATATATATATATTCTCTATTTATCAATTTAATATTTAGTTGATTAAATATGACAATTTATTTTATTATTATTTTTGTTAAAATTAGTATAATGTTTTAATTTTAATTGAAATCTAGTATTTTAATTAATTTATATATTTTTGAAAATGATGATGTGTTGCAATGGGTATACCGTGTTTAATATGGTGTGATAGTGGTCATAAATTGGTGTTTAAGTATCGTTCGTGTGGTCAAATGGTGAATATACTCCAGAGCCCGAGTAAAGATTATTTAAAAACTAATATATATATATATATATATATATATATATATATATATATATATATATTCTCTATTTATCAATTTAATATTTAGTTGATTAAATATGACGATTGATTTTATTATTATTTTTGTTAAAATTAGTATAATGTTTTAATTTTAATTGAAATCTAGTATTTTAATTAATTTATATATTTTTAAAATTATGATGTGTTGCAATGGGCGCGTTTAATATGGTGTGATAGTGGTGATGAATTGGTGTTTAAGTATCGTTCGTGTGGTCAAACGGTGAATATACTCCATAGCCTAAGGTTAAAAGCTAAAGACTAAAGAGTATGATTACTTCATCGGTTGGCACTTAGGTAACTATAGGGACAGACTTATGTGGTTTCCCGGGGTCCCAGGCCACCACTCCGATTCCGACCGTTAGTGTAATTTTTTTTTTTGTTTTTTATTAGAGGTAACGTCTTGAAATATAAGTGTCATTACCATTTTAGATTTGTTTGATTTTTTTTAGTGTCACTACTACTTAAGCGTTCTGTGTCTGCCACTGGGTAACCACATGTCTACTAGAAAATGTTAAATCAACGTCATATCATCTTCACAACATCTCTATTACAACACCATAAGCCCTTGAAAATGGTTACCACTACACCTCATATATACTTTTTTATTTTTATATTACATTAAATAAAAAAAACATAATTTTTAAAACCATGTAAACATTTTACTAATAAAAATAAGATAAATATATATATATATATATATATATATATATATATATATATATATATATATATATATATATATATATATATTATCAACATGACAAACAAAATTTAAATAAAAAGCAATCCTCTTATATCAATCAAAAGCTCCAATCATAATCGTATTTCGGATCACCAAAAAATTCTAGATCTAAATATGACTATTTTTAATTTACCAAAAAAATAAGTCGATTAACTAAAAAAACATTCAGATTTATTATGCATTAAATTTGTCAATCTTTAAATTGAATGATATTAACTATTTATTAATTAAAAAAAACAAAACATTCATGAGCATCCGTGAGTCGAAACAATCCACAAGAGCTTGATTCACACGTGAAAGGGGCATGCCATGTTGGCTTCTACGCGTATAAAACTCCCATACTGTATATCAGCCTGATAGTATAGGAGTAGATGTTAAGTTGTGACAATGTAACAATTTAGATTGCCACATCAATTCATTTAGATTTTCTTGTGTTACAAGCATAATCAACGTTGTAGCATAATTTAAAATTTTAACAAAAATTCGCAACATCCAAGAATACTAAAATGTACCCCCAAATTTTGTAAATACCAATTGCACATCAAAATTTTATGGGTTAAATTACATGATCTTTTTTACACACAGAACACACGATCAGGTATTTAATTTTACTAAGGTTTTTTAAGACATAATAACATAATTTCTTTCTATACAAACAAACATAGTGTAGGTAACTTTAAACAAGAACCTACAATTATAAAAATGAGTAAGTGATACTTATAAGCAAGCAGTTAAAAGCTTTTATTATAATTATAAATATCCAATAAGTCTCAATTCATGGGCAAGATGGATTGACCAATACGGCAATACCTATAGGAACCGGTGGGGGTCATGTTGGGAAAAATCGATTGACCAACAACTATAGAAACCGGTTGGGCCCCAAAGGTTGCAAAGCTAAAACATGTCCATTAAATACTACAACTATAGGAATAGATTGCCAATATAATAAAGTTTTACAATAGATTGTCCACAAAATACAATATTTGTTCGAGATACAATATTATTACCATGATACTCGAGGAGACAAAACATAAGGCTAAAGTCACTACATACGGAAATTACATGCTCCCTAATATTTTTTTTGAACGGCGAATTATATAAAATAAAAAATTACTAGTAAGGAGCAAGAAAAAGATAAACAATTACATTAATAAGTTCAAAATCATATTTAGAAGCCAGTTATTCCAAACAATATAGAATTTATGCTTCCTATGCATCATCTAAGTATAAGTCATAATAGTTAACATATATGGGTATTATGGATGAAACTTACTTGAACTCACTGATTGTATGTACCACATCCTTTCTTGTCTTAGAAAACTTTTTCCTTAAAAATATTTTTTTCTTATTGAAAACTTTGCAGATCCTCAGTTTGAGGTCAGACACACCCGAAAGTACGTCCGAATCCCTCAAACCAAGGTTCTGATACCAACTTGTAATGATCCAAAAATCAAAGGTAAAAATTACATTTTTAATATAGCCAAAACATAGATATCATTTATTCCAAACATTCCAAAAATCACTAATTAAAACATTTATCAGAGTTCATCACAAAATCATTCATCGTGGAAAACATGGATGTGTGCGCTGCGATCAAGCCGGATCCTTTCTTTCCAAACCAATGATACCTGAAACAATAAACAAAAATGTAAGCACAAAGCTTAGTGAGTTCCCCACAACATACCCACACAAACCACATAATCACATAATCCATATAAGCCATGTATATAAACATATAGGGATGCCGTTGAAACCTTCCAAGGTCTTACACCAAATGCCACGAGAAACCCCCACATGATCTTTACTAGCTGCCACTAGAACCACCATGTGGTCTTGGTTAATTCCCGTAGGAACCTCCATGCGGTCTACATTAATCATGGAAATATCATACAAGCTAAACAAGTAAACATACTAGGAAGCCCTGGAAACCCTCCAAGGACTTGTACCGATTGCCATAGGAACCTCCTAATGGTCTTACTATACTGCCACGGGAACCCCCCGAAGACTTCCATACAAGTGTCATAGTGACATGTCATATATTCAATTATCAGTCCAAATAGCATAAAATAGGCCACGGGAACCCCCACATGGTCTTCGCATAAATACATAACATATTGACAACACATTCGCAAATATTCACTACATGCAAGAGTCATGAAGACAACTGGAAACTACATATAACTTAATTGCCATGGGAACCCCCGTATGGCCTTCACATAAATACATAATGTATCGATAACATATCCGTAATGATCATTACAACTAGGCAAATGGGTCGGCCTTGGTGCCTTTGACCCATTGGTATGATGAGAAGACTCACCTCACACTGCTGAAGTCTCACAGATAAAGTTGTACCTGCTGGTTGACAAGTTCCCGAATTGTCAACATTAAAACGACACCCAAGTAGTAATTGAGTTCCAATGCATAACCACAACTCCATATGTAAGGAGACTCCCTTATCCTTAACCTAGTTTGGTTCAAAACAAAATCCCGAACTCAAACTTTGAAACCCAAAGCCAAATAATCAATCAAGGCCCAACATATGGCCCAATTTTCCAAATTGGGCCCAAACCGCTATATGGGCTTATCTTGAGGCCATTCATTTAGTCCAATCCAACCACTTGGTATTCCAATGGTCAAACCTCTTATAATCCTCAAGGTCCAGTTATGACCCATCTATGACTCAATTTTCCAAATTAGGTCCAAACCCTTACATGGGCCTTACCCTAGGGCCCATCTATATATTCTTAGTCCATATGATTATTCTTGGATGACCCATCAATAGCCTAATCACCAAAACCCAATAGAAAGACCCAACTTAAGGCCCAAGCAAGATTAGGGTTTTCACATAAAATGACGATTAGGGTTAAGTGTTTCTTACTTAACCCATTAAGGACTTAATCCGTTAAGTCCATCAATCTATTGGGTCAATCATATAATATGGTCGAGCTTAATAAAAAATTCCCATTCGATGTCCAAAATGCGGGTCCCGATAGTTCCAAAACTAACATATCCAAAATTAGGGTTTTCTAAACCCTAATTAGGGTTTCCAACCCAAATACTAGCCCATTAGTCACATGGTTAGGCTTTTAGGTCAATTAGGGCTTCATTGGGCCCATTAGGGTTAACAAGTCGGACACTACCCACTCCTACCTTGGGTAGTGGTGGTCAACAGCGGCTCACGGCGATGGCCACCACCTTACGGTGGTGGTTATGGTTCTAGTCCATTTTTGTCCAAG
This sequence comes from Lactuca saligna, assembly GCF_052625555.1. NCBI lineage: Eukaryota > Viridiplantae > Streptophyta > Magnoliopsida > Asterales > Asteraceae > Lactuca > Lactuca saligna. The sequence goes on from NC_136423.1 coordinate 31,323,498, forward strand.
CATCCCAAACACAATTATACACAAGAAAAATCACACCGCCACCCAACACGGTGGCTGGTGGCGGCAGCCACCACCTCATGATGGTGGTTAAGAGTTTTCTTTTGATTATACTAGCACTGATTACAATTTACAACACAAATCCCAATAACACACACACACACACTAATATAAACACGCACAACCACCCTTGTGGTGGCCGGTGGTGGTACATGGTGGCAGCCACCACCTCACGGTGGTGGTAGTAGCTTTTCTCGATTTTCAGGCCAAACAACACCACACACACACACACACACCTGAAACACAGCAACATCGGGATATGCACTCACTCAGCAACCTTATGGCGGAAAACGGTGGTCCGAGATGACAGCCACCACCTTACGGTGGTGTGATGGTTCTTCTTGATTTTCTGCCAAATAGATGTACATACAACACCATTAATTCCAAAACAACCGTTATTTACGAAAATGTACGCACTCCGCCACCTACAAGGCGGCAACACATCGCCGGAATGCGACAGAAATGGCGACCAACGGGCGGAGGTGGACAAAACAACGATTATGACCCTCATACTACCAAAAAGGAGCAAAAGAGATGAGAGAATGGATGCGGTTAACCTTACTGAGAGATTTCCGATAGCACACGACCATGTTCCGCCGTTCACAGCTTCCTCCTTCGTCTCGGTGGTCTCTCCGACTGTTTAAGACATCTCCAGCGATAGGGGTTGTTGTGGTGGCGTTCGACGGCTAGGTTGTAGATGGTGGGGGTGGCGTTCGGACTCGATGATGCAAGCGGCGGTTGGGTAGGTTCCTCTTGGTGGCGGCTGAAGAAGTATACCCTAGGGTTAGGGTTTGCATTTAGAAACGAGGGAGGGAAGGGTACCGGGTTTAAACCCACCTCCATACAAACTTCCTCTTATTTTTACAATAATGGTCCCTGACTCTTCAAACCCATTTAATTTAACTCCAAATTTTACCAAACACCCCCTGCCTACTTAATTTCTTTGCAAAACCACCCCGACAATTTATACTTTAACCCCCAATATCCAAAATTATGACATTTGACTCCCCAAAACCAACACCTCGCTAAATATTATTGATTTAGTTATATAATAATAATAATAATAATATATCTTAGGGATTTAGAGTTTATTATTTGTTTACTCATTTTATTTAATTTCAAACAGAGTCTTACACCACTGATGAGTTTTGAGCATAACAAACGAAAACCTATATGTGCATGCAATCCTAATTTCTTGATCTATGGTTTCTCTAATTGAACATACAACATTTGAACATCAATTGGAAAGCCCTAGGAATCATATACCATTTTCTAAATGAGCATATATGGTTAGAAAACATACATTTGATTGTTATTAAAGAATAACAAGAATTCCTTGTGTTGTTGAAGCCTTGAGGACAAGCACCACAAATGTCGTGCCTCTAGTGGTTCATACCCAACACTAGCAAGAAGATGAAAGAGGAGAGGGGAGAGGGGATATGATATTTTTAGCTATCTCTTGAAGGGTATAGAATGGCCGAAAATCCTAGGGTGGAGAGGCCTTTATATAGTGCACCAAGGATGCTGTGGATAACCCTAATCTGAATATAATAATATTATTTCAAATTTGGTAATTATCCGCTTCCTTAATTATCCGTATGAGATATTCTAGAAACTCTAGAATTATCTCATAAACCCCTCCACCTCCTTCCCTAGGAAGGTTCTGGAACCTCTTGCTCAACCATTAAACAATTGCGCTTTAGTTCATACACTTTTAAATAATTTCTTTAATCCCAAAATTAATTACAATTAATTTCTGATTAAATATTAATTAAATATTGCTAATTCTAATTAATATATTATTCTCATAATATATTAAAAAAATTATTTAATCAAATAATAAATTCAACCTCTCTCTTCAGAAGTTATCATGTCTAGTTGCTAGTTTTGATGGCAACCCAAAAGGACCGTGCTACAATAAATTCAAGTATATACCAATTATAGTTATAGGCTTAGACATCTAATCCAACATCACGCGTATATTATGTTCTGCAACCTTGCGATCTCATATGACCATGTCGGGACTTGCAACATTAGCCAACGCCTCTTAAGTACACCAAATGTTCGTTTCATGTGCCTCCTATCTACTTATTGGGATGTCTTAAACTTTATTCTTTTTTCATCATTTAGACTTGTGAACGATTTCACAAATATACATAAGATAGGATATATCCCATCAGTAAGATAGTACCCACACTTATATGCTAATCCATTCGCTTGAAACGGGACATCATGCGCCTTCTCAAGATAAATGTCGTTGAATATCGATGATTGGTTAGTGGTCAAGAATATTGATGTCGTTGTTTGCTATTGGGGGGGGGGGGGGGGGGGAGCAAAAATGCATGCTATATCTAAAGATCAGGACACAATTGCTTCTAGAAATTAGCTCTTATGATCACCTCTCTAGTATTGACCGCACCATGCATTAGAGCACAATGCCCACACATAATGCATGCAATCGATGCTACCTAGCATATCAGAGAACTCATGCTTGTTTTCATGCACTGTGTACAATTGGTGGACATCGTTGATCGTAGGTTTGCGTAAATACCAGTCCTCATTAACAAAAATAACAACTTTAGAAAACTTGTGGATCTTTCCCATGTGGTCCGCTTGGACATTCTCAAACACTCATTCTATTTGTTTGCTCGTATGTCGTATGCTAACTTACAAATTATGGTTGCGCATTTTTATATCAGAGAAAAACTTTTTCTATATCTTGCATCCCATTTCAACTGAAAATATGAAAATCAACCTTGCAAATTGATCAACAATACATAGAAATAACTATTTCCTCATTCAAAACTGTCGTTTAAACTTTTTAGGGTACACAATATCATTAGCAAAGTAGTCTTCTATGAGACAATTATGCACAACTTAACCATTTCTCTTGAAATGACTTCTTCTTGCTTTAAAACGCTAGCTTTGAGCTTCTTGGTTTTTATAATACACACTTGTTTTTCCCATAACTTTCCCGATAGACGTTGTTTCTCGTAATGCCAATGTATCCAACGAAGTAGATGATTGCCATGACATTGTAGTTGAATGCATTTGTGAGAGAAAATATAGAAAATGGTGTGAGATTAAAGGTTAAAATTTGTTGGTAGTTATAGAGTGGTAAATAGGTAAAAAAAAATAATCGTTAGTTTCAAAATAGAAAAAATAAATTAAATTATAAGTTTGTAGCCGTTGGAGGAGAAAATAGACGAGAAAGAAGGGAGAGTGAGTGTTGTGTACTTGTGTATCTTCATTGTGGCTACAATATACTGACGCTGTGGTATTTCGTTGTTCCGTGAAAATATCAGCTCACCCCATCACATCATACAGTTGGGGTATACCCTCCGACCTCATTAACAAAATATGTGAATTCTCTTTTCCAAAATTTTACAATAATATTTAACAAAAAAGCCAAAATTTTAGGTGCATGTTATAAAACCTAAACGGTATTGTATAATACAACATGATTTTAATCAAATTGGTTATTTATTTGATTAATTATTTAAGATCTTTTTGATTTTTGTTGCAATTAGTTGTGTTGTTACTTGGTGGATTCAACTCTCAAAATATTCTTTTTCCTATTATATGTTTTAAAAGTGAAGAAGTCAAGCATGTCACTGCTTCCAACCCAATTGTCATCTCACATATTAGTTTTTTTTTTTTTTTTTTTTTTTTTTTTTTTTTTTTTTTTTTTTTCCTACTCTTAGTTACACCATCCATTCACACAACACATGAATATCCATCCCAACCTAAACACATTTTGGTACAAATTTTTATGTATGCAATACAATTAACCAAAACTTGAGCTAAAATATGGTGGAACGAGTTAATTTACCATTGAATTATGAAAATATGTGGTACTACGAGGGAGGAAATGGTGTTCCTTGTGGTAGTGTCGGTATCTCCCAAAAATCTTCAAACCTGTTATCCAACCCTAATGTTTTCATAAATCTTCACTTCAATAAGTCCACGTATTGATTTGATAGTTTTATTGCTTTATGCAACAAAAAACTAAACTAGAAAAAACCAAACAAAATCGATTTTTCTGGGACTATATATATAAACGACATTTTTAACAATTTCATTTCACTTGAAAAAAATAATTACTCACTCAAAAAACTCTTTTACAAATAACATAAAACAAACATTTGTCCCTTTATTAAAATATGGGTTACAATGCTTGGCGTTCAACACAACATTGGGCACACGTCTTTAACCATAAATGTGAAATGGTCATATGACAGATTCCTCAATCCCCCCATGTTGTCTTGTCTCCTTACCAACCATTTCACACTTCATAAATGCCCACGTTTCAGCTTTTAAATAACACTGTATATCCATTAACTTCCATTCAAATAATATATAACTTCTTTCATATACATAGTAATATACTTTTAATATTGACATTTTTATCACTTTACAAAACTTAGTAACATATTTTAAATGTTATCAGCTCAAAAAAGTTAAGACATGTTCTTTGAAATACCCATATTGATTTAAATAATACAAGACTTCATTTAACTAATTGCATTGAATTTGTGAATAATTTATCAATATGATTGTTATTATTATTATTCTATGTGATATACTATTACATACAATGTCAACAACGTTCTATTTTTCTCTCTAATGCACTTTCATCATTTTACAATTTACACAAAATAGCAACATAATATATTTTTTGTCCATTGATAAATATAATAATTATGTATACATTTACCATATCACTACAAAATTCCACACATCTACAACTTCAATAACCTCTAACCTCTATACTAACCTACAACTAAAACCGAACCAATTTTTTCCCTGAAACCACGTATGTATACATTATATCACCAGTTAAATATGTGGAGTCGTTGATTTTCTCTGTCTCCAAAAGAATTCCTTCTGATATCCATCTTATAATTCCCTCCCTATAACTATACATTCGAGGCTCACAAAAAAGAATAAAAAAATCCCGAGCCCTTTTAATCGTCTTCTTTAAAAACACTAAATATAAAATCCCGAAAACGTTTCGCGTATTGTATCGGGTCAACAGCGGAGATAGAAGTCGGGTCAAACTGGAATGATTTATACGCGTGTTCAAGCTTCTTATTGATGTCATAATTTTGTAGTATATCTATTATACCAAAAAACAATATGACATCATAAAATTCCCCCGTTGCTTCTCCAACTAATTGATTTTGATGACTTCTAACCGTTTTTTCAACCCGTGCTGGCATGTTCATTCCAAGCCTCACGGATGCCCACCTGTATTAACAACGACTTAATCCAAAAAGCCAAAAAATAATAACAATGTTTTTTTTTTTTTGTATTTTATTAAACATCATTAATTTATCCAGACAACACTTAATGTGAAAAAAGGGGTTTTACCTTGTGGGATTGAGAGAAGTGATAGAAGTGTCGGTATCGGCTGAAGAAACCCTAGGAGAAGTCCCAGTGCTATTCGGTTCGGAATTTGAATTTTCTAATTCTTGATTGGATTCACGAAAGCTTACACCAACTAAAAGACTATAATCCATAATTCTTTCGTGTTCAAGAAACTCGAGGTCCTTCTCCACTTGCCTGCATCAACCACAATCTACTCAGACAACAACAGACAACAGACAGATTGATTTAAATAAAGAAACGGGGAAAAGGTAATAAGTTCACCTACAGAAGTCTTGAAACCAATCATTCTGTAAGCGGAAGATGAAATTAAGATCAAGATCTTTGAGAGTAGCATTCGCATCGATTTGAGACTCGGGTTTATCTGTTATTCGCCCATGTGATGATCCTTTCAAGTCAAACCGCCTGTTAATTCGTACATTTGTATGGAATAAATTTCCCATAATAACAAATCGCACCTGCATCATTTAAAACTATGATTATTGTAATTTTTGTAAATTTGTATTATTATTTTTTTTCAATCATACCTTTTTTTGAGAAGTTCCACTCAACTTCACACAATGTAATCCGAAAAACTTGGTCACAAGAGTGTTTTCATACGTTTTCACATGCTCAAAATACGATGGAAGCATCCTCTTTAATACCTACAATATTTATTTGTCACTTCTCATGAAAATTTCGATACATATGAAGTAAAAAAGTGTAATAGAATAAAATTGACTCACTTTGACTTCGGCTTTTTTCATTGTCTTGATCATGTACTTGTCATCATGTGTCATGTAAAAAAAGCTTCCACTTTTTCCAGGTGAAGACAACTCCCGAAGAGCCTCATCCCCACAAATCGATAACATGTATTCAGCTGGATCCACATTGAACAGTTTCCTTAAAGTCCTGAAAACGAATGGACAATAATCTTTCCATCTAAAATCACATGATTGATGAGGTGGCGTATGTTTGGAACCTTCCGGAGGAAATTTTGTCCATAACTTTTCTTCGGTATCAAAACCCGTAGCCTTCAAATCAACAGATTTACTCGGTGCAGGCCTCCCTACAGAATGTCTGCAATTACACCATTGATTAATTAATAAGAAACATGAATTTTTACAACTATAAAAACTATGTTGTTTTACCTTATTCCAAGCTGTAGATTGAGCATGAGTTCATAATTCTTGTGACCTTTGCATATTGTGACACCTTGTCTCTCTACTGATTGTAGATTAATTCCTAAACCACGAATACATTCTTCATGATTTGTGAATCTTTCATCAACAGAAACAGATTGTCTCCTACCTTTGTTTTCATTTTTGGAATTTATCCGAATTTGTTGTTTGTGATGCTTGTGATTTTTGCTTTCACCTTTTGACCAAATAAACATCTTCTCAGAAGGGAATACCGAAGGGGATTCAGCCTCATGAATCACACATTCACTCATTTCAATTGAAAATAACAAAAGAGGATCCAAATCTTTATGAGAACTCGGTAATCCACCTTCCCAATTCCCATCAAACCGATTTCCATTACTCCAAATCATGATTCCATTCCCATTCATCTTTCCCTTCTTCCATTGCCCTATATACTGATGACCACTATTCCATTGATATGTCCCTTGTCCATCATGTAATCCCTTTCTCCAATTCCCTTCATAGTGATCACCATTACCATAACTCTCTTTCCCTTTTCCATGTTTCTTGTTCATCACCCAAAAGCCTTTGTAAGTATCATTTAAAGAGCCTGTAAAAGTACCCTCACCATCTATATAACTGTTCTTGAATTGACCTTCATAAGTAGCACCTGAAGGCCAACTAAATTTGCCTTTACCATTACTCTTACCTTTACACCACTCGCCAACATACATACACCCATCTGACCATAAGTACTTTCCATCTCCATGAGGGTAGTTTTCTGCAACCCATTGACCAATATAGATGTCGCCATTGGAGAAGATCTTTTCGACATGGGAAACTTTGATGTCGCTAGCTTCTTCATCTACATGGGCTACAGACATTGTGGTGAACATAGTCGCTGCTCTTTTCTTAGCAGACGCCTGTGATTTCTTAACCTTCACTTCCCAGGCCTTCAGAACGTTGTTCATCGTTTCTTTCTGTACAAATTGATATGTTATGTGGATTTGTTGCTTGTTAACTTACATACAATACGGTAGCGCTGTTAACCGAGATCAAATTCTCCTTGCTTCATCAAAGTAACTCTCAGGCGCATTACAACAAACATCTGTAACGCAACCCAAAAAGACACAAATCTAGGATAACGCGAGACAAACCCAAATCCCAAAACAGAAACGAGAGTGTGATAATGATGAAACTCGTAAAAGAAACAAAAAGGAGATGACGAAGAAAAGAATGTCAGAAGCAATTCTTGAGATTGCAAGAGGGGTGTGTTTCAGATTTGGCAGATACTGACTGGGGTACCTTTGTTTTCTAATTTACAAATGAATGTGCCGAGCTGTTCCATTCCATTGATTCCAAAAGGCAAAAAGCTGTAAATGGAATCAAAGCATGACTTTTTCCGTCGATATTTTTTTATTTAGAAGTAAATTTTTGCAGGGTGGTGGTGGTGGTGATGGTGGGGCTAAAGATTGGAGAACACAATGTTTCTTGATACACCCCTTAAGAAACAAAGAAAAGGATGCGTATTTGATATGTCGTTTTTTTTTTTTTTTTTTTTTTTTTTTTTTTTTTTTACTCTACTCGGATACACATTACATTCTATTTTATATATATAAAAATACAAAACGGAGAATATTTAAAAATTATTTTCAAGGAGATCGAGGATAACCAGTCGTGTATGACTTGCAATTACGATAATTTATTTAAAACATGTTTTCATGGAAAGATAATAAATATTAATTGTGTATCTTAGATTAGATTAGTATATTAATTTATTTGTTATGATTAATCGTGGTCAATATAATACCAATTTGGAATACTTACCAAATATTTAATCTTACTTTATACACGAAATATAATTGATTTAATTGGATTCAATTTCCCTATATATTTCCTGTAATACGCGGTGATGTTTACAGTATCTTCTTGAATGTTCATTTGAAATAATTTATTTGCCTTTATTATATCACATTATCATATGCGAGTTTATAATGTTGATTTGGATCCATAAAATCTGCTTTTGGATAGTTACGAATTATTTTATAATAGAACAAAATTAAATTATATTAATTAGAACTTTTAAAATTTTATGATACGGATCTCATCATTTGGTTTATGAATTGGCGAAGAAGGAAAGATATATAAGATATATTTTTTTTTAATTGTCGTGTTGAAGACATGTTAACAAAGTCGTGGGATAATAATTATTTAACAAACATTTTTCATGTATATATAGAAAAAAAATTGGTCACGATAAAAAAAAAATATGGTGAAAAACTGACAACATCATAATAATCAGATTGTGGTGAGATATGCGTCATCACATAAAAAACATCGGCATTAATTACTTAAGTGTTATATAAGAAGATTAAAGACATTGTCTAATCTTCCAAAAAATAGTTGTAACTAGTAAGAGCATGATGATCATTTCATATTTTCATTTGAACCATAAACCAACACTCCCTCCCAGGTCCTCAACTTTCTTTTAACATATGTTAGGGAATTTTTTTTATACGTCATCCTATTCCATTCCTACTACACACCACTCTATATTTACCTATGACTTTCTCTTTGTTTACCAATTTCCGTTTCAAAAGTTGTTAAGTTTAATTTTTCTTAAATAGGAAATTAAATCAAAAGAAAAGAAATAGTTGGAGTGAATAAAGATAAAATTGGTCGTTAAGGCCGGACGGAGCGAGCGTGGAGAACGGCAGTTGGAAGCTTCCAGCCCGGTCTCCCGCTCTCTCTCTCTCTTGCTGCGCCTTTTTTTTTTTTTTGAAAAAGAACCGTTAATCAACGGTAAAAATGTATTTTTTTTGCTGTAACGACTAATTGTGGTTATTTTTTAAATCATTTTCCACTCCTATAAATACATGCACATAACATCAAAATCACACTACCCTCTATTCTCTCTACATTATATCAAAAAAAAAAAAAAAATCCCAACAATCAAACCCCAACTTCCGATCGAAGGAAAAAAGTCATGGTTCGAGTATAAACATCTCTCTTCGAAACATTTTTGATATCGATTTATCCCTGCAAGGAGTTTACCGCCCCAACTCGATGCTCCCATTCAATCCCCACAACAATTCCAATACCAAAATGTTGACCAATATTACCCGATGCAAGTTTTAAATGTTTCGTCGCAAGTGTTTTCAAACTTTGTTGTGGTTCCGGATCAACAATCGTCAAATCAACCTCAACCCCAAACTCAAACTGAAACTCAAACCCAAACCCAACAACAACACCAACTTGTCGATGAATCGGATGATGCAGAAGAAGAAAGCATGGTTCCCGAAACTCAACCAACACCACCACCACAAAGACAGACGTAAAGTAAAAAAACAAGCATGCGAGGGTGTCGTACAATCGGGAAGACAAAAACCAACAACATGGGTTCCACACGAAGAGCTAGTTTTGGTCAAAGCTTGTGTTGATATTTCTGAAGATTCGATTCAGGGAAACGCACAACCAGGAGACCATTTTTGGTTTCGCATTTTAGAACGATTTTGAGAGGAGCTAGGAAAATGTGACGACTACCGTACGAAACATCAACTTAATTCGAAATTTCAAGAAATAGCAAAGGGAGTTTCAAAAATAAACGGGTTGTACAACAACCTAAAACCCCAACGAAAAAGCGGTCAAGACGACGAAAAAAAATACTTCAAGAAGCGTTGTAGTTTTACCTTGAGGAAGTCGGAAAACCATTCAAGCGGCACGATTGTTGGAAATTATTGGTCCGAAGTCCTAGGTGGAAAAAATACGAGCAAGATTTTATTTTTTGAGTCCAACAATCAAAGCGAACGAAAACGGGCTTTAGTAGTTACACAACCTCCTCCGATCCTCGGGTCGGTCTAGATTTAAATCAGGACAACGAACTCGAGCTAGAATAAATTGTCCGCCCAATGGGTAGGGACAAAGCGAAGAGAAAGGGAAAAGGGACTTCTTCGAGTGCATCTGATTTCAGCGTGGACATTGACGAAATGCGGAAGATAGCATCGTCGTTTGATCGATATAATCTAAATTTCTCCGAACGTTTGACTTTCGACAAAGAAAAAGAAGAAACAAGGAATAAGGAGCAGGCGAAGAGACAAGAAATGGAGGGCATGAAGTTTATGATGGAAAACGTCGATCATCTCTCGGGACCAGCTCTGGAGCTCGTGATGAAGAAGAGGGAAAAAATTCTGAAAAAAAATATTTTCCGTAGGTCGTTGTTGATTTGTTTGATTTTTAGTTTGTGTGTTTGTGTGTGTGTGTTTTTTTTTTTTTATTATTTTCTACTTTTTTAAAATTTAGGTTTAATGTAAGTTTTATTTTAATTAATGAAATGCTTTTTATTTTTAATTAAATTTTATGTTTAGTATTAATTTAAAAATTATAATTCATAACAAAAAAAATTAATTTTATTTAATAATAATAAAAAAAAGTGAGGGAAGGGTTTCCCACCTATTCCTTGGATTTTAGGTGAAGAAAAGAAAAGTGAGGAAAAAAAGGGTATGACCCACAAAAAGTGAAGGAAGTTTTCCTCCCACTCTTTCCGGTCTAATGGGAAGAGGAGGAGTCAGATTTATCCAACTCAATGGAGTTTAAATTTCCAAAAAAATATTTTCTTTATAATTTTTTTAGATTATATCCAAATCTCTTTTATTTAAAAAAAATACCCTACACACCATATTTTGGCCGCTACAAAAACCTTAATACATTTTTTTTTTAATTTATAAAAAGTACCAACACACATCATAAGTTCATTAATTTTTTTTTAAAATGTTTACTACTAATGGATATATATGTTTACATAAAGTAAAATACTACATTTAATCTTATTTTTAGTTCTTTATATTTTATCTTCTGCTTTGATTGGTATAAAAACATAAAGTAAAATACAAAATTATGTTTTAATTTTTAGTTGTTTAATATATTATTTAACAAATACATTTTCATGTATAAAAAACTAATTGTAAAAAAAAAGTTATCAAAATAATATTGTTTTTATTTATCAAAAAAATATACACCTAAGAAAAAATGATGTAATTTTTTAAATTTAAAAGTAAAAAAACCATCCCAAGTATAAAGTTTTAGATGTTGTAAAAAATGTAGGTAACTTTTTTAAAACTCATAAACAATTTTTAATAAAGTTTTTTTTCCGTGAAAAAGTGTAAAAAGGATATGTTCAATGTGAAAAGAATAAATAGAGTTTAAAGAAAACTTGAAAAATGTAAAAAAAATATATATATTAAAAAAAAATATGAAAAGCGTTAAGCAAAAGCTTGTACGAAAGTTTTAGAAGATTAAAATATCATAAAACATTTAAAGTAAACTTGAAATATGTGTAAGTAAAAAAAAGTTTAAAAAACATGAAAAATATCATGGTTGCAGAAATCGGCGATTAATCGTGGATTAATCGTTTGACGTTCTCCAACCGTCGATGATTAAGACATTAAACGGCGAGGATTTAATATTTTATTAATAATCTATGATCCCCGATTAATCATCGATTAATCTCTGCCAAGACTGATTAATCCCTTAACACCAATCGACCGTCGAGTTACCGTCAAACGAATTTTACAATCTTGAAAAATATTAATGAAAAAGTTGTAAATCAATTTAAAAACTATGATGTTTTGTCTAAAAAAGGACTTATAATAAATAGTAAATTATATATATATATATATATATATATATATATATATATATATAAAATATTATTTTACATCGATCGCTAGAGTTTCCCTTGGGTTTGGTTTTCAAACAGTCGTGTTCGATTGCAAATCTGAGTTTGGTTTCTCAGGCGGAGTGTATGAAGGGGGAGGAAGAGTCTGAGTCATGATCTTCTTGGCCATCGGAAATTGGGGTTCTATTTGTGTTGATGGGTTTATTTTATTGAAGATGGAGGTGTTAATGCATTTCTTGATGGTGGTGGTGGAGGTGCTTATGATGTCAGAAATTCTTGCACTAGACGTAAAACAAGGGGAGAGTACTCAACGGAGGGAGTCGATTTTGTTCAGGGCGACGGTGAAAGAGAGAATGAGAATGAATGGATACATTTTCTTTTTGTTGAATTTTGGGGATGGATGCACCCAAGGCGCAAACAACATCACTAGAATCACCAAACAGAGAACATATCAAACCCTAAACGATTAGGGTTTCTGTCGTAGCTACACGGCTCATGCAAGGAGCTACACGACACGTACATCGAGAAAACTATGGTATTTGAGAATCAAGATCACCACCAAATTTTAGAGGGGTTTTAGTATTTCATGAGCTTTTGAATCTGATTCTATGTATCTCTATTTATAGGGGAAGGATTAAAATCCTAATGGATAATTACTTGGTCATTAAGTAATTATCTTTTATCTTTGGTAATTATCTAAGTATCAGCCTCTTACACTTAGTGTTGGATTAGTGTCTAAGTCCATAACTATAATCGGTATGTACTTGACCCGATTTGGCATGGTCTATTTGGGTTGCACTTCACAGGAACAATTTATATGGACAATCTTTTGAGAATAGTATGTTTATGATTTATATTAATATATTATAAGTTCTAATATATTAATATGGAATCATATTATTTAATTAGTATTGATCAAGAATTAATTTAGTGATCAAAAGGAACTAATTAAGTATGGACTCTTATATATAGTATTCGCCAAGTTCATTTAGGTTGGGTTAAGCTTGCATGGATAGTCCATGGAGTTATTAACCCATGGATCCTATGGAAATGAAAGGTCATGGGTATTAGGGTTTACATGGATCAAACCTTAATCCTCCATACTATATAAAGGGGTCTTTGGCACATGAAATGACACTAGTGTGTGAGGATACAAGGGTGGGCCGATTTCTAGTGTGCATTCTATTCTCTTAAGTTTTCCAAGGTGTTTTTGGTGATTTGTGATTCCACTTGAGGTTTCCACACTATTGGGGTTAAGCTCTTAAAGTTAAAGACTTCAAGCTTCATCAAAAGGTATGTTATCTAACTAGACTTTTGTAGTATAGTTGTTTCATATTATGCTAGTTAGGATGAAACCATGGAATATTGAATATTTGCATGTATAATAGAGAAAACATAGATCCAAGGTTTATAGGGTTGCATGTACACCATAAGAGTGTTAGAATGCTCAAAATTCATCAGTGGTATCAGAGCCTAGGCTTGTTTTCAATTATACTTGATACAAATTGCTAAAAAAGGCTGAAAAAATCGATTTTCTGTTGTTCTGGACAGTGGACTCGCCAATTCCATTGATGGACTCTCCGAGTCCATGCACAAATTCATCCAATTCGTTGAGTTGGTTCATGCACTTGACGAGTTGGACCCCCAGACAACATATCTTCGAGTTTTAAGGTTGGAATTGGTCTAGAATCGTTACCTTAAACTGTTTTGGACTTATAAAACCTGTTTTTGATGTGGTAATGATTATGGTAAACCAATTTCAAGGTTGTTATCAAAATTTCAAGTTTTATGTGTGTTTATGTAATTCTTGAAATTATTGATATGATTGTTCATACACTTATGAGTTTTTGTAGATCATAGGAATTATTTGCAAATTGTTTGTTAGTTAATTCTTGATCTAAATGTTTTTAATGGAGTCCATAATTTTTCCTCAAGTTATGGATTACCAAAAGTCATTTCCTTTAAAGATCTATTAAAATGCATAGGTTACACAATTGAAGAGTCTTTTTGTTTTATGAACTCCATAACTTGTCCTCAAGTTATGGATGTTCAAGAGTCTCTTCATTAAAGTTTTTAAAACCTTAATTAAACTCATAAGTTATGAAAATCCAAAAGTTTTTGAATAGTTCAAAATTTTCCCTCAAGTTTTGTAATTTGTAAACTTTCCCCTCACGAATACTTTAATTCCAAGTTAAACCCTTAGAATTTTGAAAGTTAAAAATCAACCCTTATACTTTATAGTATTATAAGTTAATAATATATATATGTATAAGAACAAAGCCAGTCTTACCGTTAGTAGGCCTTATTCACGAAGTCGATCTATAAGGGGGGGGGGGGGTATAAGGTTATTGCCTATAAAATGGCAGTTTAATGGGTGTCCACTCTCACCCACCGCTTCCTTGACTGGTGGAGGGTCGTTAGCTGAACAGGTAGGATAGGACTATAATTCTCCCTTCATTATAAGTATAATGATAAATATAAAGGAACTAAACCTTTTATAAATTCCCAATCTTAGTTACTCTAGGAAAATATGAATTTGGTGCTAACCCATGAAATTACACTTTGCACTTTGCTTAAGTCGGTAATGGAGCGTGTGTGGTTAACCGACACACTAGCTTGGATTTAACAAGGTAGGAAAAAGGGTAACTTACTGTTTATCATAGGATCGGTGTAGCGCATGGTTAACCAACACATCGATTAAGTGATAAATATTAAGGGTACCAAGTATATTTGCGTGGTTATTCACACCTTGTTTGTGATCCTCGACATCCCAATCACAAACTTGAGAGGGCACAATCGAGATTGCAACATGCCCTTGAAAAGTTCAATGAATCTCAAAAGATCTAGGAGTTTCAAATCCAATTAAAACCTAATAAATTATTTCATTTTTCATGGTGGAAATTGGTGAATCGTCATTCGACTACCTTCAAATATTTTATAGTTTGGATTACGGCATCCCTCTTCCAAGTTATAAAATATTGTGTTGGGTCCTAGCCTTAATATTTCATATTGGGTGTTTTATTAAGGACTTAAATCAACTAACTTGAATTTCTCCCATTGTAGATGTCTGGTTCAGACAACTATGATCTTCCCAAATCTCGTGGAAATTATACTTCTCTTCCTCCTCCTCCTACAATTATTCTCCCTAACCCACAAGTTCCTGAATAATTCAAGGTCACTCAAGCCCTATTGGCAAGCAAAGTCTATGTGTGCTCACATCTTGAAGATGAAGTCACATATTGACAAGTTGGGAGAGTTGGGTGTCAAAGTCTTTAGAAAGTTGGTTATTAACTAGGTTCTTCAATCACTTTCTAAGTCACATAGTGAGTTTCCTTTGGGACTAATATGTAACAGACAATGACATGACCCTTAATGATTTTATCTATTTGCTTGGTGCTGCTAAATCAACAATGATTTGGATCACTGTTAAAACAAATTTGATTAGAATATCAACTTCCCAAACTACCATGGACACTGACAATGGTAACATAGGATATCCAGAAAAGCTTTCTCTTCCCAATGGAAAGGGATCGACCATAGTCAACTTGGTTGACCAAATGGTAAAGAGAAAGGTTAAGTCTGAGATAGTCTCATGTACTATTCCCAAAGAGTCCATATGTTTCTATTGTCAAAGTAAGGAGCATTGGTTGCGAAGCTGCCCTGGCTACCTGAAAGATCTAAGAGAATGAAGAATCAAAAAGTTTGACTCTACTTCAGGTAAGTCAACTATCTAACTTTGTTAAGTTCCTAACTGATGATTCTTAACACAAAATGTGACTCAGTTACTTTTTGATGTTTGGCAGGATCAAGCAAAGGGAAGGAAACTTAAAGGAAGAGTATGTTGAATCTGATCGCGAAGATAAATTTCAATCGCATGGTTCGAAGATCGGATTCTTGAGCTACTACTTAGGAGTTATGATAGATTGTTAGAAAATATATAATAACATAGTTTTTATGTAAAGTTGCATTGTAAGGAAAAAGTTTTTTCCGCATTTATAAATAAATAAAATTTTGTTTTACTTTATTTTATATCTCCTTGCAATGACATTTATGGAAAATTGATGTTTGTATGTTTCTAGCAATAATGGAAATATGAATTTGATTCTTTCATTTGTGGTAGTGTCTAAATTTACCAAATAAGAAAAGATTCTCATCACCCAAGTTTCAATTGGACAGAAACTTGCAATCATGCAAGTCGTATGATGAATGAGAATTTTGATCTTTGGAAAAGTAAGTCTAGTTACTTGTTCACATGTATATGTGAGTCAAGTGAAGGACTAAGGGATCGAGTACACATTCTTGTGCACTGGTCAAGTCTACCACAAAAGATCGATAAGACAATTCATCATGATTTATTAAAGTTTAGTAAATTTGGTTATACTTATAAGTTTAAGTATAATTCTGAAACATTGGAAAAGTTTCGATGTATGGAAGAACGAATGGGAATAATCAAATTAAGCAAAAAGATAAAAGTTTCTCAAATCTGAAAAGATGTGAGAGTACTTTATTATCATGTTTTGTGATCATCTTAATGATTAAGAAACCATATCACAATTGGTCATCTTAGTGCATTCCTATGGCTAAGAAGATGAATCATGAATTTTTGAAATGGTTAAATCAAGAAGATGAGTCATACTTCGTTCCAAAACAATTCTTAGAGTCATACTCCAAGATTGTAACTTGAGTGACATATCTTAAAGATGGTTTATAACACTTGTAAAATGTAAGAGTAAAATGTGTTCTACTCTTGTACATTTGAAATTGGTGAGTTGTGATGTTTTGGATAAAACAAAGATCAACTAAGGCCAATTGTGTGAAGTGCTTGTCTTAATAAAGTATTTGCACTATCTCTTTAATATTTGTCTGTCAAGGAGTGACTCTTGGCAAGAGATTCTTATATGTCATGAGGACAGTGGGAGTCTTAAAGATCCTGAAAGAGTTTCAAGATCTAATCAAGAATAAAACTAGTAGTTTATCACTAGCACACGACTTGAGGTTTATAACCTATCGTGTTGACATATTCCTATTTCTGTGCCCATTCTAGATAAATTTGGCTTTGCATATGAGTTATGAGAGTTCTAAATTGGTTGCATAACAACTTGGAAGCAATGACAGACCCTTGCGCTACCAGATGGCAAGAAGTTAAGACTGCACAAGTTCAGTCCATACGAGTTTGGATTTATCACTAACCTTGTCTTGTGATTATGGTTGTGACAAATTCACATGGATTGGAACACATACACCATAAAATCTAAGTGTAATAAGGTTTCTCTCATATTCATGAAAATGATGGTAAGGAAACGTTTTTTGACTAAGTGATTTTAAGTAGATAGCAATTGTAATATTTGCATTCACAAAGTCATTAGTGGAGTGTGTGTGGTTAATCGACACGCTAACATGGACTTGTGAGAAATAACAAAGGTCTAAACAATTGAGACTATGATTACGACATCCTTTTTTATAGTTCTAAAATTGTTTAAACACACATGTCACATGTGTGCTATATAAGGAAAGGTGTATGATTTTGATAAAGTTTTATCAAAGCATCTCGTATCAGAAATTTGAACTTTGGTAAGAAAGTCAATAAAATATTGATTTCTAGAAGTCCAGCTGATTTCTGAGTACGTGTCAAAACTAGTGGGAGCATAAGTGTTATGCTAATAATCTTCATGTTAGTGGCAACATGATAATTATGATAAGTATTGCAAGGTAGCAATGTTAATTATAGAAAACAAAAGTTTCAGTTGGGAAAAACTTGTTTTGCTTTAATTAAGGGAGAGGAAATTATACTTCATTTCAAATCTAAAAACTTAGATCGTGAGATTTTATTCAAATTTAGTCAAGTATATATATGAATGTTATGTTGGAATGGTTCAACATAAAGAAATTCTATATATAGGAACATTATTTGTGTTCTAAAAATTCAATTGTGATTACAACATCCCTTTTCATAATCTGAATTATGAGAACATGAAAAATAGAAATAGAAATATTATAGCAAAAGATTGGTCTAGTATCATGTCTTTATGTGAGACATCATGAATCGTGTCCCATATGTTTCGGATATGGGATCGATTTCATGTGCTATAATATTCATCTGTTCTAAATTTTTCCAAATGCCTAGGGCATTAAGAGGGAAAATGTACTAGAACTGGATATGACTGATTTGCTTAAGCAATTGTCAAGGACAATCTAAGGTTTACCAAAGATTGGTTGCTCAGGGATAGTTGGAAGTATGGTGTAGATTTTTGGAGAGGACCATATTGACATATTCTGAAAATAGGCAACTCTTGTTCAGAAGTGATAGTCAAAATGGGAATATGGAAATGTCCCATAGGTGGAAGTTATTCATTAAATCTGTGTAAGATTAGGAAACTTAATGAAAGAAGGATGTTCAAAGCAATGTACTTTGAATTTGAGACTTTGTTTCCATGGAATGATCTCCATTGGAATACTCTGTAATGTTTGTTGACAAGTCTTTGTGACTTTGTGCATAGTCATTACAAGAGGATCAATGCATATAAGTTTAGAATCTGACAGATTTCGGTAAATGGCAGGAATTTAGAATTCTTACATTTATGGTAAGGATTTGGGATTGTGAAATGAGAATCATTGGAATTATGTTCAATTGATCTGTTCCACAAAGTAAGGATCATAGACAAACATAGTGTGCATACTTGGTATGTGGCATAACTATAGTTTGGATAAACATAGTGTGTATGCTTAGAGCATGGCATGAATATTGTTTGGATTCAGGTATAAAGTTGATGATTTTAAACATTATGCAATGAGTAATGTGTAATCAATATGGTGATAAATAAAAGGTCTTCTACTTATATTCATAAGTTCTTAGACCATATTGGATTCGATTATTCTTGTGTTTCACTTTGGATGTTTTGACTTCCAGAATAACTAGGTCATTCTTCTCGAATAACTAAGTTATTCAAACCATCCACAGTCGATAATACGTTGGAAGTAGGTATTAAGGCCAGACTGTCATGAAGATGGCTTGTAGATGTCTAAGGTGTTGGACATAGCTAGAGTTGCTACAACATTCATGAGTGATCATAAGTTCTAAGTATTGGATTAAACCCACACTTATTTGACTCACTTCATGGATTTTATCACGAGTGATCATGAGACGATAATATCTTATATTCTTCAAACCTAAAGATATGAGTTGCTGCCTATGAGTTGGTTATACATTGATTGTACGAAAACGCATTTGTAACTCGATAATATAAAACATGCCTTTGAGTATGATTCAACAAGTAGTAGAACAAGCATATAAGTTGAAGTTTATCCATTCCTTTTACCCTTAAAGGGATAAAAGCGATATTTGTGGGCCCCTCGATGATTTAGTGATGACACCCTGAAGTGCTTGGCCAAGCCTGAACTGATTTGATTTGTTCAATTAGTCGGTCATCATAAATCGGAAATCGGGAAACAACAAATGGACAGAGAGAATGATTATAGTCCATGTCTCAGTCCATATGATATCTAGAATGGAGGAATATATGATCCCTTATCTAATGGACAAGTCATTGACTAAGGTCAGAGTTCGACAACGACTTTAAGAGCTACGATTGCAAGTTGGGGTTTGGAGTCATACGCAATAATAGTTTTAGACTTATCCAAGTGGGAGATTGTTGGACTAGTGTCTACGTCCATAACTATAATTGGTATGTACTTGACCCGATTTGGCATGGTCCATTTGGGTTGAACTTCACCGGAACAATTTATATGGATAGTTTTTTTGAGAATTGTATGTTTATGATTTATATTAATATATTAAAAGTTCTAATATATTAATATGGAATCATATTATTTAATTAGTATTAATCAAGAATTAATTTAGTGATCAAAAGGAACTAATTAAGTATAGGCTCTTATATATAGTATGGGTCAAGTTCATTTAGGTTGGGCTAAGCTTGCATGGATAGTCCATGGTGTTTTTAACCCATGGATCCTATGGAAATGAAAGGTCATGGGTATTAGGGTTTACATGGATGAAACCCTAATCCTCCATACTATATAAAGAGGTCTTTGGCACATGAAATGACACTAGTGTGTGAGGATACAAGGGTGGGCCGATTTCTAGTGTGCATTATATTCTCTTAAGTTTTCCAAGGTGTTTTTGGTGGTTTGTGATTCCACTTGAGGCTTCCACACTATTGGGGATAAGCTCTTAAAGTTCAAGACTTCAAGCTTCATCAAAAGGTATGTTATCTAACTAGACTTTTATAGTATAGTTGCTTCATATTATGCTAGTTAGGATGAAACCATGGAATATTGAATATTTGCATGTATACTAGAGAAAACGTAGATTCAAGGTTTATAGGGTTGCATGTACACCATAGGAGTGTTAGAATGCTCAAAATGCATCACTTAGACCCTTCTAGATCTAAAAGTTTCATTTAATTAATTAAAGACATAATTAATTAAAAACCCAGATCCCTATAATCTTTGACCGATGTTACTTTTATTTGCTTTGTGTGTAACCCAAAAGGACTGTCATTAATAGTAATATTACCAATTAGTTGTGACTGTGGGCACTATCTTCTAAAATTAATGAATAAAAATACATTAGATTCATATTAAAAGTCTATAAGCCATCATTGAAGCCGAATATCAAGCTTCATAATCAAATTAGGAATCCATAAGTGAATCTCATGGTGTTTTATGAATTCCTTACTTGAATATATTTTTAAAATAGTACATTATAACAAGCTTAACTTCATCGTGATTTCCATATACTCAAATCACACATGATTTACACCATTAATGGAGCTTCAAAGCTTCAAATCAACACCAAACTCCATATCAAGCAAACTAAGGAAAATCTGATGGAGTTTAGGAGTCCATATGTTAGAAACATTACTGAAATATATTAATAACTTCTAATTAAAACACAAACTCGGATTTGGAGCTCAATCCAAACCATAGACCGGTTTCTAGATTAAAAATGGTAAAACTATTACCTTCCAAGCTCAATGACGAATTCCTAACTTCATTCTCCACTTGTTATTCAATGAAGCAACCCTAGATCTCCATCAAAACCTTTAAATAGTCATTTGAGAGTCTCTCACTTCCTAAGTCTTGACCTCTCTCGCTAATTGGGG
The DNA here is from genome assembly GCF_052625555.1 of Lactuca saligna. Lineage (NCBI taxonomy): Eukaryota > Viridiplantae > Streptophyta > Magnoliopsida > Asterales > Asteraceae > Lactuca > Lactuca saligna. The sequence goes on from NC_136423.1 coordinate 31,344,860, forward strand.
AGAACTACATAAGTGTTTGGCTGATTATTCCGCAATAGTTTCTTTGGATGACATTCAAGTTAATGTGCGCCTGAACTATTGTGCAACAAAGTGGTGGGTTTGGTGAAGGTGCAATGGCAACACAGGAAGGGCTTCGAATGGACATGGGAACCCGAGGAGGAAATGAGAGAGCGTTACCTTGAGTTATTTGTAGCATCAGATTTCGAGGAAGAATTTTGATTCAAGTAGGGGAGAGTTGTAACACCCATATTTTAGGCATGATTTTATATTTCAAATTATGAAGATTTTGATGGCCACGACGTGGTGAAGGGATTACCATGATGTGGCATTCTTCCAGAGTTGTGTATCTCATTAAAGTGGATGTCATGGCGTGGTCATTCAATTGCCACGACATGATGACTGTTTTCGGAAAACCCAAATTTTCGGGCCTTGAGCCATATTTAAAGGAAGTGATGGCTAGGGTTTCCCCCACCCTTAGCCTCCATCACCTCCAAAGCACATTTGATAAACCTTAGCCTCCTTTTTGAATTCCATGGCTTATTTTGGTTGTTTTTGCAATCTTGGAAGGAATAAGAGGGAGCTCTTGTGCATAGATCATCAAGCAACTTGTCTTTACTCCTTGTGTGCATCTTTTGGACCCTTTGTAAGTCTTCAAGACTCCACCTTTTTGGTTCTCTCTTCATAGATCTAGATTTTTCATCATGTTTTGGCTCATCTTTGAGTTTGGTTTGGTTAGATGAGATAAAGTTTGCAACTTTATGGCTCACCTTGGTCCTCTGGTCACTATATATTTATAAATATATAATTTGAATGGGTTTTAAGAGCCATTCATGAATTTTAGGTCATTTTATCATATTTTGACCTAGTTGAGTGAACGACATGCGTGTCCATAAAGTTAAGATTTTTGAGGACCATTAGGGTCCCAAGAAGCTTACTGGAAAGTATGATGAAAGGGATTAACGGTTTAAGGACTAAAACCCTTACGTTGTCCTAATGAAATAGCCACGGAGTGACGAGATAAATGCCACGACGTAACGATGGGGAATGTTACGACTGTTTTGTCTGGACTCTTCCACGACGTGGTGGCTTGCTTCCTATGATGTGGTAGTAGTTTTGATCATGATCAAGTCGAATGGTCACGTCACGGAGGCCAACTGGAGTTGACTTTGACCGTTGACTTTTGACCTGGTTTGATTTTTGCTAATCTAGAAGGTAGACTAATGGTTGCCTTGTATGATTATATATGAGGTGTGTAACACCCTCTTTGTGATTGTGTGAGATTGTTAGCAGTCATTGTTGGGTTTTAGCCATAAGAACTTTCCTATGTGCGCATGCAAAACCCTATTGCTTGGATCTAGGCTTTCTAATAAACATGCTTTGAATCCAAGACTTCTAATAGCTAATTAGGTTAAATAACAATGATGAAACAGATCTAGAATCATACCTTTGAGTTCCTTGTTGATCTTGTTGTCTTGGAGCTTCTAGAGTCACAATTGTCACTCCTCTAATGGCTTACAAACACCAATAGCGAGCAAGATGATTTAGGAGAGTGGAGAGGGAATGGAATTCGACTAGAGGTTCCTTTCTTCAGGTTCTACAAGGTTGTACACGAATTCCCCATCCCAAGGGCCTATTTATACCTTTAGACTCCTTAAGGGTTTCACCCTAAACCCTAATTGGATAATCTTCTCTTAAGGCTATCCAAATCCATTCCATAGATATCCCTATGGACGATTTTGAGCTATCCTAAAGCGCTTAGAATCCGTCCAAGGTGTATCCTAATGGATTTATAGTCTAAAGTCTAACTATCAAACAATTGACAGTTTATACCCTCTTATTTAATTAATCTCTTTAAGTCACCAAATTAATACCAATTAATTTATGACTTATATTAATCAAATAGCCAAATATTATTCCTTATAATATTTACTCTCTCTTATACAAATCATCCTTCAAGTTGTTATGGTGAAGGCAACCCAAAAGGACCATGCACCACCGAATATAGTTATAGCCTTAGACACTATTCCAACAGTCTCCCACTTGGATAAGTCTAGTAACTATACAAGTACAATACGGTTTGCAATCGTAGCTCTCAAAGACACTGTCAACTCTGATCTAATCAATATTGTCCTTTAGATAAGGGATCGTACAGTCCTCTGTTAGATATCATGCTAACAATCCTATGGAATGGTTAGTCTAGCATTTAGATTTCTCGATCTTCGATTTATTTGACATAGAACTTAATCAAACACATCAATTCAGTTCTGACCGGGCTCGGCACATAAGTCAAATCAAATCATCGAGTGGCCAAGATATCTCTTCTATCCTCTTAGGATAAAATTTACAGATAAACTTCGACTTATATGCATTTACTTATTCATTAACCAACTATACACAACAATGCATTTTATAACATCAAGTTACTGATGCGTTTTCGCATTATCAATGCACAATCAATTAACAAATAATAAACCATATATCTAGGTTTTAAGACCATATGATATTATCGTCTTGCGATCACCTTTTATATCGTATTCCATAAGGTGATTCCAGCAAGCGCGGGTTTATTCCAATGCTCAAAACCAGTTCATAAGCACTCATGAACGTTGCAGCAACCCTTGCTATGTCTAACACCATTTAGACATTCTACACACCAATTCATGACAATCTTCATTCATATCTACTCCCAACATATGAACGATTGTGGACCATTTGAATAATTCGATTATTCCTAATAAACTCAATTATTCTGGAAGTCAAAACATGCAAAGTGAAACAATAGTTAAACAACTAACATGTGATAGTAACTTTACTCATAAATAAAACTCCTTTATTTAATCATCAAATGTTAATTACATTTATCTATTATACGTTTCTAATACTATCTAATCTATACTAATATCATCCTTCAGCCCAATACTCCTAGCATGCTGCAAGTGCTTAACCCTACTCAGTCCCTTCGTAAGCGGATCTGCTGGGTTATCTTCTGATGATATCCTCTTCACTACGAGTTGTCCTTCTTCTACACGATGTCTAATGAAGTGATATTTTCTGTCGATATGTCGAGATCTACCATGATCCCTCGGTTCCTTGGTCAAGGCAACCGCACCTTCGTTATCACAGAAAATCTCCATGGGCTCCTTTATGGCCGGCACAACTCCAAGATCACCGATGAAGTTCTTCAGCCATATTGCCTCCTTCGACGCTTCGCTCGCTGCGATGTACTCTGATTCGCACGTTGAATCAGCTACGGTTTCCTGCTTGGAACTTTTCCATGTCACTGCTCCTCCATTTAGGGTAAAGACCCAGCCCGACTGCGAACGGTAGTTGTCCCTGTCAGTCTGAAAGCTGGCGTCACTATACCCTCGCACCTTTAAGTCATCACTCCCTCCAAGGACTAAGAACCATTCTTTCGTCCTCCGAAGGTACTTAAGGATGTTCTTCACCGCAATCCAATGTGCTTTGCTAGGGTTCCCTTGATATCTGCTAACCATGCTCAAAGCGAAGGCTACATCAGGGCGAGTACAAGTCATAGCGTACATGATTGAGCCAACTGCGGAAGCGTATGGTACTCGGCTCATTTCTGCTATCTCAGCTTCGGTACTCGGACTTTGAGTCTTACTCAACTTGGCATTTCCTTGTATCGGTAGTTCTCCCTTCTTTGAGTTTTCCATACTAAAACGTTTTAGTACCTTCTCCAAGTAAGTATTTTGACTAAGTCCAATTAGTCTCTTACTTCTTTCTCTTACTATCCTTATTCCCAAAATGTAAGAAGCCTCTCCGAGGTCCTTCATAGCAAAGCACTTCCCGAGCCAGGACTTAACCTCCTGCAGGGTCGGGATGTCGTTTCCTATGAGTAATATGTCATCGACATATAGAACGAGGAAGCTTACTATACTCCCACTGGCTTTGACATATACACAAGATTCGTCTTCGCTTCGTACAAATCCAAACTCTTTGACTTTCTCATCGAAGCAAAGATTCCATCTGCGAGACGCTTGCTTAAGTCCATAAATGGACTTCTCACACTCTATTCGGATGCTTCGGATCCACAAACCCCTCTGGCTGAGCCATGTAAACATTCTCAGCCAACTTTCTGTTAAGGAAAGCGGTCTTGACATCCATTTGCCAAATCTCATAATCATGAAATGCGGCAATCGCTAGCATCACTCTAATAGATTTAATCTTCGCAACTGGTGAGAAGGTCTCATCATAGTCAACTCCGGGAGTTTGAGTAAAGCCCTTCGCAAGCAATCGCGCCTTATATGTGTGTACGTTCCCATCCACGTCGGTCTTCTTCTTGAAGATCCACTTGCACCCTACGGTCTTACGTTCGGGCACGTAATCAACCAAATTCCAAACTTGGTTATCGTACATGGATTGGATCTCGCTATCCATCGCCTCTTTCCATTTCGCAGACTCCGGGACTGCCATGGCTTCCTTATAGCTATTAGGTTCATCAAGATTTACTAGTGTACCATCACTAATATACGTGTCCCCTTCGGTAGTAATATGAAAACCATAAAACTGGGGATGAACTCTAACTCTATCGGAACGTCTAAGAGGTAAGGATTCGTCAATCGGTTCAACCGGAGTTTCCTCCTCGGGTTGAATGCCAGCGGTAGAGGTTCCTTCATCTATCGATTCTTGAATCTCTTCAAGTTCGATTTGCCTCCCACTGTCTCCTTGGCTTATGAGTTCTCGCTCTCGGAAAACTCCTCTCCTCGCAACAAAGATAACATTATCTTTCGGTCTATAGAAGAGATATCTAAAGGAAGTTTGCGGGTAGCCGATGAAAATACATCGCTCACTTCGAGGTTCAAGCTTGTCGTGAGTATCTCGTCTTACGAAAGCCTCGCAACCCCAAACCTTGATATGTGCCAACGAGGGAGCTTTCCCCGTCCACATCTCGTGAGGTGTTTTGGCAACCTTCTTAGTAGGGACTCGGTTAAGGATATGGGCGGCAGTCTCTAAGGCATACCCCCAAAAGAAGATAGGTAGTGACGCACGACTCATCATAGAGCGAACCATGTCCAATAAGGTTCGATTACGCCTTTCTGCCACACCATTCAACTGCGGTGTCCTAGGAGGCGTCAATTGCGAAACTATTCCACACTCCTTGAGATAATCGTGGAATTCAAGACTTAGGTACTCTCCTCCTCGATCGGATCGAAGCATCTTGATTTTCCTGCCCAATTGATTCTCCACTTCATTCTTGAACTCTTTGAACTTTTCAAAGGTTTCTGACTTTTGCTTGATTAAATAGATATACCCATATCTACTATAATTATCGGTAAAAGTCACATAGAAGCGGTTCCCATCCTTCGTGGTTGATCTAAAAGGTCCACATACATCGGTATGTACTAGGTCTAATAGTCCCTCACCCCTTTCACAAGTACTCGTGAAGGGTGACTTAGTCATCTTTCCAAGTAAACAAGACTCGCATGTGTCATCTTCCCTAAGGTCGAATGACTCCAACACTCCATCCTTTTGGAGTTGGGCTATGCGTTTCTTGTTGACATGTCCAAGACGACAATGCCACAAGGATGCTTTATCCATACTAGTGGAAGAATCAATATTCAAAACATCATTTCCTAAGTTATCAACAATCATAACAGTTTCATATATTCCATTACATGGTATAGCTTCAAAGTAAAAGACACCATTTAGATAAGCCAAAATAGAACCATTCTCATTATTAAAAGAAAATCTAAATCCTTGTCTATATAAACCATGAAATGAAATGATGTTTCTAGCCATTTCTGGCGAATAGCAACAATTGTTCAAATCTAAAACTAAACTATTCTTAAGCACTAAAGAATACACTCCAATCTTGGTCACAGGCGACGATCTTCTGTTCCCCATGATTAGATTGATCCTTCCTTGCTCCACATCCCTACTTCTTCTTAGTCCTTGCACATTAGAACAAATGTGATAACCATAACCGGTGTCAAGAACCCAAGAAATAGCATGATTAGAATCGTTAGATTTGATTGCATATATACCTGCGAAAGATGGCTTGATCTTTCCTTCCTTGATGGCTTGCAGGTAATCTGGGCAGCTTCTCTTCCAATGTCCTATCTTGTGGCAGTGGTGGCACTCTGCCTCCTTCGGGTTAGAGCAGGGCTTAGAGGGATCAACTTTGGTCCCACTAGAAGAGGAACCATCTTGGGCTTTCACCTTTCGATAGTTATTTGAAGAAGCTTTCCTCTTCTTTCCCTTCCCTTGACCAATAGCCAAGACAGGAGCAGCGGATGGATTGGGAGTTGGTGCAACAGACTTGTCCTTGAAATTGCTCTCAGCAACCCTCAAGAGACCTTGGAGTTTACTTAGAGTGACCTCCTCTTTGTTCATGTGGTAGGTCATCCTAAATTGATTGTACATCGGAGGCAAAGAGTGAAGCACCATGTCGATCGCCAAGTCTTCGCCGAAGTCAACATTTAACTTGCGAAGGCGGTCGACATACCTTTGCATCTTTTGCAAGTGCACGGTAAGAGATTCTCCATGACCCATCTTGGCGGAAATCATGTTAGTGAAGATCTCGTAACGCTCTTGGTCTCTCGTTTTGGTGGTACCTCTCCAACAAGTCTTGATGCATTTCGTATGGATACATGTCCTCGTAGGACTTTTGGAATTCGGAGTTCATGGTGGCGATCATGATGCAATGTACCTTCGTTGCATCTCGCTCATGAGTTTCAAAGGCGGTGATTTCGGTGGGAGTAGCAACTTCGGGGTTGATTTTCTCGAGCTTCTCGTCGAGGACATACTCTTTATCCTCATAGCGAGCAATGGTGCGAATGTATCTTATCCATTCGCTAAAGTTCGTTCCATCGAAGGTGACCTTTTGGCAAAGGCTCATCAACGTGAAAGAACTAGCAGCAACGTTGTTTGCGTTTGACATCTATAGAAAGGACAAAGATAGATTAGAACAAGAATCCCTAATTTTCACCCAATAAGAAAAATTAGGGCTAGGATCCAACAATGACATTTACATACTAGAAAAGGGATGCCGTAATCTAACATGCAAATAAATTGAAGGTAAGTGAATGACGATTCACTAATTCTCCATCACCAAACTTAAACTTTTGGTCCTAAGTGTTTTTGAGAATTCCTAGATTCGGATGAGATTCATTGAACTATTCAATGGCATGTTTAAATCTCGATATGCCCCTCTTGTTTGTGACTGGGATGCCGAGGATCACAAAGCGGGTGTGAATTACCATGCAAATTCACATGGTGCCTTCATTGTAACGATCACCTATTCGATGTGCCGGTAAACCACACACGCTCCATCGAACTATGATGAACAATGAATCACCCTTTGCCACCTTCGCTTAGAACCAATTAGTGTGCTGGTAAACCACACACGCTCCACTAACATCTTAGCAAGGTGCAAAGTGTAATTTCATGGGATTGCATCAATTCACTTTTCTTAAAGTAACTAAGATTGGGAAAAAAAAATTTATTTTTTAAAATTTAGTTACTTCGTATTTCTTATTATACTTTTAATGCGAGGATGAGGTTGCCCTATCCTACCCGTTCGGCTAACGACCCTCCACCAATCAAGCAAGCGGTGGGTGTGAGTGTACACCCATTAAGCGCCATTTTATAGGCCGCAACCTTATACCCACCTTGTAGATCGGCTTCGTGAATGAGGCCTACTAGCGGTAAGACTAGCATTTAGTTATACATATATATATTATACTATTAATATCATATTAGTATAGGGTTGTATTTTAAACTTTTTAAAATCTAGAGATTGAAATTTAAGTTGTCTAAATTAAAACTTTTAATCACAAATATAAATTTCAAAACCTTAGGGTAGGTTTTAAACATTTAAAACATGGAGGATCAAATAACAAATAATTTCAATTAACAATTAATATCTTAATTATCTTTATTTGATTTATCTTTGATTTCTTTGAAGATAATTACCAAAATAATCAAAATAATTAATTAATTATCATATAAGGAAATTAAATATTTAATTAGTTGATAATTACCTTTAACTAGATCAATATAACACTTATATTTATCAAAAAATCGGATTTATATTGATCTAATTAGTTTATGGAAAGTTTGGATAAGATAAACACAAAGAAATCCCGAATCTAGCCATTCCTGACGCCTAGACTCGCCGAGTACACAAGGGGACTCGCCGAGTCAGGCCTACTCGACGAGTCCACCTTGGAACTCGACGAGTCAGTGACTCAAAACCCAAAAAATCGAATTTTGCAGGTTTGTTTCAGTTAATTAAGCAACAATTTAAAGAAAACCAATCTAAGCTCTGATACCACTGTTGGGTTTTAGCCATAAGAACTTTCCTATGTGCGCACGCAAAACCCTATTGCTTGGATCTAGGCTTTCTAATAAACATGCTTTGAATCCAAGACTTCTAATAGCTAATTAGGTTAAATAACAATGATGAAACAGATCTAGAATCATACCTTTGAGTTCCTTGTTGATCTTGTTGTCTTGGAGCTTCTAGAGTCACAATTGTCACTCCTCTAATGGCTTACAAACACCAATAGCAAGCAAGATGATTTAGGAGAGTGGAGAGGGAATGGAATTCGACCAGAGGTTCCTTTCTTCAGGTTCTACAAGGTTATACACGAATTCCCCATCCCAAGGGCCTATTTATACCTTTAGACTCCTTAAGGGTTTCACCCTAAACCCTAATTGGATAATCTTCTCTTAAGGCTATCCAAATCCATTCCATAGATATCCCTATGGACGATTTTGAGCTATCCTAAAGCTCTTAGAATCCGTCCAAGGTGTATCCTAATGGATTTATAGTCTAAAGTCTAACTATCAAACAATTGACAGTTTATACCCTCTTATTTAATTAATCTCTTTAAGTCACCAAATTAATACCAATTAATTTATGACTTATATTAATCAAATAGCCAAATATTATTCCTTATAATATTTACTCTCTCTTATACAAATCATCCTTCAAGTTGCTATGGTGAAGGCAACCCAAAAGGACCATGCACCACCGAATATAGTTATAGCCTTAGACACTATTCCAATAGTCATTTCGTCTGTGAGAGATGTAGGATGTTAGATTGTCTTTATGACTCTTGCATGCATGTTAGGTGGGGCCCGTTATGTCTGTGGGCCTGATATGTTGGCGGAGACCGTTATGTGGGCGAGGCCCATTAGATGTGTGGGTGGGCCCGATATTATGTATGGTATGTGATATTTTAGGAAATTCACTAAGCTTTGTGCTTACGATTTTATTTTTAAAATGTTTCTTTGGTTTGAAAGAAAAGGGTCCGACTTAATCGCACTGCATCCCACGGAGATTTATTTTTCAATATCAATTTATTTGCTCTGATGTTGAAACTACTTTATATATTGATTGGTTTTGAACAAATGATTGTATGATTTTGGGTGGCCTAAAAATGAAAAAATTTTACTTATATTTTTGGGACGTTACGGTTACGTTCACCCTGATACAAGTAATACTGTGAATATATGTATTTGAAATTTTTATAAATTTAACTTTCATATGTAGTGTCATTCAAAAAAAAATTTCCATTTTTCATTTCAAAATCATAAAAATGTCGAGCACATTACTAAACAACTTTTTAAATAATAAATTCCCGATAAAAAAGTAGTAGTTTTTTGTTAAAAAACTTTGAGCAATTTTGTTAATTGTTTGATAACTACCCAACTAGACTTCGAATATGGAACAATCCTATGACCCAAACATATTCCATATAGAATTCCATCGACGAGCTACATCCGTATTCGGCCTTAACCAAATGATATTAACATTGTTACAAAACTTCTTATCTAAGATATCGCTCGCTACTAGAAATATAAATATCAGGTAACATTTGTTTAATATATTTTTTTTACTTCTCTAATTTGTTTTAGTTCGTCTTACACAACCAAGTTAATAGTATGTGCAAAACATTGACTATGAAAAAATCACAAACCGGTTAATAGTTTATTTTTAATTTTCTATTTGTGATGGTATTGTTCAATGCACTATCAAAAGTTATATAAAAGCTTTGTTTTGCATTTTATATCCAAACAATTCAAACGCAATTGTTCTTTTGATCATTTCCCAAGTATTAGGATTTACCTGATAGGCGGTAATTCAAAGGAACGAACTGGGTGAAACATGTGGAGTCTTCCAAACATCCTATGTTAAATTTATTCCGGATTCTATTTATTAGAACCTCAAATCATTTAAATTTTAACAATTCACCACATATGAATGTGTTCATGTCTAAGGGTCGAGCAACTTACATGAAAATAATGCGACTGAAGAGTTTCTTGGATGAGCATTGTCAATTACGGGTTGTCGAAGTGGTCAAAATGAAAACTTTCTTTGTCATTACTTTCCTAACCACATTTTATTGGTAAATCAAAATGGTTCCTTGATTCTTCATTGTTGCTTGATCATGGTCCAAACCAGATTTCTTTGCTTTGCAATACCAAGTTGCTTGGTTTTTCAATGTTGTATTCTTATATTCCTTAATAAAATACCAAATTTCTTGCATAGATCTTACATTTTACCTTTCCACATTTTACATAAATAAAAATTTTGAATTTCTTTTTGTAGGTTTGATCATAAAAACCATTACATTGTAGACCATTATCGTTTACCGACACTCGGGGTGTAACGTACCGTGTCAATATGTGTTTCCATAATTTTTATTATCATGTTTCTCTCGTTGATAATATTCAATGGCTTAACTTCTATCCATTTAGTGAAATATTCCATGACCACAATAAGTACCTTTTTGGACATGTGTTTGAATGATGTGGAGGCTAATTTTCTCAATGTGTCGGCTTTTCTGTTGTTGTTTTGTCAGATTGAGAATTTTTTTTTGACGTTGGTTGTGAGTCTCTTTACTGCATTCACATATTGTTGCATTCTACTCTTTTTTCCTTTGTATTCTCTCATGACTTGATTAGCTACTAGGAGTGAGTCACTCATTGCTGTCAGACGTTCTACCCCCATCTTATTGGAAAGTTGGATCCCTGCTAATATAACTTCGTATTTTGTTTCGTTATTTGAAGTGTGGAAATTAAATCTTAGTGTGTAAGTGATTTCCTCTCCTTCGTGGCTTTTCAAGACAAGTGTTGCTCAGAATCCTTATTTATTTGTGTAACGACCTGTTCTGAATTGTCACCAATTTGGGTGTGGGTAATGGTATGAGGATGATTCGAGCATTCGAAGTTAGTTTGGGAGTCGAGGGTATTTTGGTAAATTGTTAGCTCGGGCTTTTATGGAAATTAGATGTTTGTTCGGGATGTTGCAAGGCAGGTATGAGTTGTTTAAAGCATAGAGCTTCTTGTTACCTTACATGAATATAAGGATGGTCAGAATCGGAGTTGTATCGAAGATGTTATGGCCTTCGGAATGAATTAGGGTTTAAAGGAAGCCTTTATTATATGGGGCGTACAAAGAGAGTACGCGGGGGGTATCGAAGCGAAGGGCTCTACACTGTGCGTAACAAGGAGTACGCTTAGCGTACTGTGAGGTGTGGAGTGGGGTGCAAGGTCTCGTACATTGGACGTATGAGGGTCAGTGTGAAACCTTAATTTCTAGTGTTGTACCCTATAAAATCCTTATTTAGTCCCTTTGGTTCATTTCAAAGCTAGCCTCTATACCCTAAAAACCCAAAATCAACCTTAATTTCTAGTGTTGTACCCTATAAAATCTTGGCTTGTGTATGATTAGATCTCTTCTTGGATACTTTATTATGATTTTGGTCTTTGTTTTGGGTCTATGGATGAGATGAATTGTTTGAGGGTTGGTTCTTTCAGAATTGAGTTTGTTTTGGTATCTTTGAGCATAAAGGTGCAAAATTTATGTGAGAAATGGTGTCGTGCATGCTTTAAGTCCTCTATTAAGTCCCTTTTAAGCTTAAGAGCTTCATTTAGTCATGTATAGACATAAAGTTGACAACTTTACGTGGTAATCCAGCTTAAGGAGGTCGGATTTATGTTTTGGAAGCTTTCACTTAATGGATTAAGTGAAAATCAAGTTTGGGCTGGAAAGGGTGAGTACGTTGGGCGTACAAGCAGGTACGTGCAGTGTACAAGCCTTCAAGCGAGTAGGATGCGCGTACGTGCTTGTACGCCCCATGTACTCGGTCTAATGAGCTTGTATGTTTGGGATATCTTTTGGGCTTGGATTGCTTAGGGTTGTGTTGGGCCATCTGTAAACAAGTGTCTGGATTGGGGAAATGTTAATGGGCTTTCGGGTAAGGCCCATGTAAGGGTTTGGGCCCAATTTGGAAAATTGGGCCATGAGTGGGCTTTGGATGTTTATTGGTTTTATGGTCCTTTGTAATTGGGGAATTGGCCCTTAGTCTTGGACTAAACTAGGCGAGGGGTAAAATGGTCTTTTTACCCCTTATATGGATTATTGGACTAGGTCTAGAACCCAATTGTTAAATTGGGTGTTACTTGTTTGATAGCGCGGGGATTTTAGCGGATCTGAAGTCAGAGAGTATCTGTGGGTTTCAGTTGTCCGAGGTGAGTCTTCTCACTATATCCATGGGTCGAAGGCGCCTATGTTGACCCATTACTTTTTATGTGTAATGTTACTTGTCTATGTGATACTTGCATGAAAGACCATGGGCGTAGCTCATGGCACTTGAATATCAAACCATGGGGAGAGCCCATGACATTCCAGGTAAAGACCATGGGGAGCCCATGACACTTGGATACCAGACCATGAGGGGAGCCCATGGCATTCCAGGTAAAGACCATGGGGGAGCCCATGGCAACTATATGTATGTCGCATGATATTTTGTGGTTGTATGTTATGTGGTATTTTGGGGAACTCACTAAGCTTTGTGCTTACAGTTTTCAGTATATGTTTCAAGTACTCTAGATTTCAAATAGGAGAGCTCGAGATGATTGCAGAGCACACACCACATGTTTCCGCATTCTATGAATTACTCTTATTTGATGATGTTTTTCTAAATATTGGTTACCTTGGTTTTATGGAAATAATCTATACTAACGATTTATTAAACTAAAAACAAAAAATTTTAATGTCATGATCTTCAGGACTTTACAATTTAACACTTCATTGGTGTTTAGTGTTCATGTGTTTTACCATGGAGCTATCAAACAACCTCTTTGACTTATATGATTTCTCATGGAGTACAAAGTAATTAAATTACGAACAACTATCATATGAATAATGTTTTCTACACTAGCAACGCAAACACACTTTAATATATCCTAAAACTACTCTTGATTTACAATTTGTTGTGCATTTTATGAACCTTTTTAGCATGTTTAGTTCATATCTTTGCATTGCATTTTAGTGATTAACCATGCATTTTTCTTGTTTTCAGGACAACTTTTGGTGCATTTCATTTCCATGCATTTTGTGTCATTTCAGGTTTTTCTGAAGGTTGAAGCTTGTCAAGAATGGTGAAAAAGGGCTAGGAACAAGGTTGTAGAATTTTTTGACCATAAACAAAGATTTTAAGGTTTCATCAAAGCACTCCAGTTTTCAAATAGGAGAGCTCGAGATGATTGCATAGCACACACCACATGTTTCTGCATTCTATGAATTACTCTTATTTGATGATGTTTTGCTAAATATTGGTTACCTTGGTTTTATGGAAATAATATATACTAACGATTTATTAAACTAAAAACAAAAAATTTTAATATCATGATCTTCGGGACGTTACAATTTGACACTTCATTGGTGTTTAGTGTTCATGTGTTTTACCATGGAGCTATCAAACAACCTCTTTGACTTATATGATTTCTCATGGAGTACAAAGTAATTAAATTACGAACAACTATCATATGAGTAATGTTTTCTACACTAGCAACACAAACACACTTTAATATATCCTAAAACTACTCTTGATTTACACTTTGTTATGCATTTTATGAACCTTTTTAGCATGTTTAGTTCATAACTTTGCATTGCATTTTAGTGATTAACCATGCATTTTTCTTGTTTTCAGGACAACTTTTGGTGCATTTCATTTCCATGCATTTTGTGTCATTTCAGGTTTTTCTGAAGGTTGAAGCTTGTCAAGAATGGTGAAAAAGGGCTAGGAACAAGGTTGTAGAATTTTTTGACCATAAACAAAGATTTTAAGGTTTCATCAAAGAATACCTGACATGGATCATGTTGTTTTACTCTTCAAGACTAGCACAAGCGTTCTCCCATGAAGAATAGGGCTCTTTTCAGTAATGTACTTTAGGGAGGTTTCAAAATGACATCATACTTTCACATGACATGATTCATGTGGCATGGGCCATGTCAGTCGTATAATTGCTCTTTGGCAGTTTCTATGGATTTATTATTTTGGGACTTTGGGGCGATATTGTTTGGGATTTTTCACTAGAAATCATTTGGAAACACTATTATTGGTTTATTGTAAGTTGCTTTAGTAAATTAATTTCCTTTCCAAACTTTCATTTTAGGGCTTTAGTCATGTTCGGCTAAAGTCTTTCCATTACGGTTATATAGTACAATCGTGTTTATGCTTTTAATCTATAAAAAAATATAAACTCTTCTTTTATTAAAACGCCATAATTTACATAAAAAAATATCTCTACAAATTCAGTATGCACTCATAAAAACATAGGAACCCTAAATATAATGAGGATGACAACTAGGAAAAAGAAAAGACCAAATAGTGACAAAATTAGTTCAACTCACTGAAGTTATAATCATATGTCCTATATATAATGTATGCATAGAAGGAATCTTATACCCATTGTTGTGACAACAACTCAGGCCACCAGTTCTTGGTGTCGGATCTGGACTGGAGATCTGGAGGTGGTGCTGCTAGCGAGTTCCCAGCTTGATACCTAGCTGCCATCGTTGCGAAGTCGTTAGAACCGTCCCAGGTGTTTCGGGAGCAGGCTTCAACGATCAAGTTAGATCGGTGTGTGAGATGAGATGGTTTCTCCAGGCTGGATAGAACGACCATGGTGTAGGGAGAGTATGGGCATGGCGGTTGCTATCCCAAGGTGGGACAAGTCTAAGAGAGAGAGCTTGGATGAGATCTCTTTAGAAGTTGAAGATGCCTCCTTATAGAGGTGGAAGAATTCTATTTGTAGGGGACCATTAGGTCAATAGGAATTAGATCAGGCCATGGGCCAACCTAATTCAGGCCAGCTAACCAAAGGTCGGGCTGAGCTGTCAAGGAATGCTGCCAGGCGGAGCTGCCAGGTAGTGGTCGCTCTTTGTCTCGTCATCTCGCCGGGAGTCGGGTCTAGCAACTAAACCTAATGTCATCACCCATATACCAATGTAGGATACAAATACATATACCGATTTAATTAGCCTTAAGTACATTTGATATACACTACTCCAATGCACACTTGTACAAGACTTCAATATTACATCAACTCAGCTACATCAACACTGCTCCCTTGAACTTTCATTTGATGTACATATCTACCCTTCTACACTTTATTCCTTTGCATATCAACCTCATACTATCCACCAACTTCTACAATCTACCTCAATTCACATTTATCTTGCAAGGAAATAGTTCAAGTTACAATTTTACAACAAATTCATAAACGATCCTCCCATTAACAAGATTGCACATACAAAGCACCTTTCAACATAATCATATGACTTGACATTTTGCTGATATTCCTATCTAGAAATTTTAGTTTCATTTTAACCTAATGTTTGATTCGATTGTGATTCAACTTGGCCACTTGAATGAGGGTTGGGTCATGCTTGTTATTCATTTTATGAAATCCATAATTGTTTTATGAATTAATACAAAATAATACATATTGAACTGGTTTTATGATTGGATTAACTTCAGTGTTAAACTAGAATTTAACGTTCATACACTTCCGAACTTGTAAGAAGTATTGAACGTTGATTGGGAACATTCTCATAAACATAATGTGGTTTTTAATCTAGTCATAAGAGCTTGTTTAAATTAGGTTAGTAAAGCTAGATTTAATTCAAAGAACCTATTTTGATTAAACAATTTGGTGACCGGAAAATATCAGACCTTCTTAGTGTTTTTAAGTACCAACATAGGTAGAATGTTACTTAAACTCATATTATGATTAAATTGCATAACACACAGTCAAATGCAAAATCAAAACTCTTTAATTATTGAATTACATTCATTTTTATTGCATGTATTTATTTAACGTTTCTGAAACAAACCATCAACCTCAAGGAGAGAGGGATCTCATCATACTGCTAAGCCAAATGCATGTTGCGAACTATCATATGAATATACATCAACAATCACCATTTGGTTATATTATTACTGATTTTGATTGTCAATATTTTACTTTTGTTGTAATTAGTTTTATCTAAAACTAATCCTTAACTCTAATCAATACATGATCATCAATTGTTAGAGTCCTAACCATAAAAACTAAGATTGACCCATTAAGGTGATCATATAGACCAAACGTTCTTTCATGGTAAAATGATACTCATTACTCAACATCTAATTTAAAGAGAGATTGAAATAGAAAGTACTAATTACCATAATACCCATAATCAACCCAAAAATACATCCAAATAAGATCAAAATAGACCATAAAGACACTATGCTTTGACAAAATATTATATTTTGACTAACACATTTAGTCAAACGGCATGCGTTCAATAATGAAGTTTGCTGTTGGTGATGCACGTGGAAATGGCAGTCTCACCAAATCAAAACAAGTGGAGTGGGGAGCTTATGTGGCATACAACTACCATCTGCATCAAAGTCCTTTAACCAATACCAAAACAAGAATTAAAACACAAATTTTTTGCATGAGATAAGATAAAACAATCAACATCAAATATTATTACCTCGATACAAAATCTAGATAATTTCAGAACGTGAACTGAAGATAAACACTTAAACAACTCTACAAATGTGCACTGTTGTAGCTCTATATAGTGTGTTACATCATATAAAACCTGCATCAAAATACACTTTACTTGTAAGAAAGTAATTAATTGAAGGAGGAGAGCTTCATAGGTAGTTATATGGAGATTAAATTACCAAGGTAAATTCCTCAAGTAGTGGGCAATTTGTAAGGAGTTGTAGAAGCACCTCGACAGTGATTATACAACTGCTAAAGCACAGGCTCCTTAGCATACAAAATCCATTAAATATTAATGGAGGGTTAACTACACAACCCATGAGATCTATGTGTTCTAATCCTTGCAAAGAAAAGAAGGAAAGGGGTAGCTTGTAGCAGTCATTTGAGATTTTCAGAAACTTGAACTTCTTTATATTTTTGGTCCTTGAAAGATGAAGTATTATCGGGTCAATTTCATTAGCAATTTCTGTATTATTAATGTAGATACAGAATTCTAAAAGCGGACCCGTGTGTAGAATGAAAACATGGAAGATGTCTTTGAGAAGCTTATCTAAGTGATTGCATGATAATACAATTAGCAGTTGTGTTCAGTAATAATCGGAGAATAGCCAATAATGACTTTGAGCTTATGTACGTTAAAAATTATATACCATTCTATAAATTGTATATACATTCCATTGATGGTATCACCACTTCAAAATAATAAAACTATCCACCAACATTGTACTACCGAGAAAATTAACTACTTAATTACAAAATTATACGAACCTAATAAATCCTGCAAATCAATTTTGTAATCAAATTTAGATCATTGAAACCATATGGCAACAGTAGTACAGACACTATAAGGAAGGAGCAATCATGGAGTTTGAATCATAACTTCACCGCATAAATTACGAGCTTAATTAGGCCTTTCAGTTCAAGGTGAAACTAATTTACTCGACAGAGGAGAGTATGCTGTAAGCGTGGTTTAAGAAGTAATGTAATGGTGGCACTCGATTACTCGAATCTCTCCAACCGACTGCTACTGCGAAAATATCATGAACGAAAAACGATCAACGATTTCGCTCCCAATTTCAAATTGTTAACCCTCACTCTTGTATCCGGTTTTTCTAATTTTTCTTAAAAAGGCTAAATTGTGTAGAAAAGTTTTTCGGGCCTTCCAGCTCGATAGCCCTGGTCCCTTGGACTCTGGAGTCTGTTCGTGTTCGGCCCATGGTTGTAGTGTACTATTTTTTGAGGTCAATTGGTCAACATAGTCAAAACCATCGGATAATAGGATGAAAACCAGTTTGAAATGAAAAACTTCATTTTTTTTTTTTTTGAATTTAAAACATATACTAAAAGCAAATTGCAATATATTTAGAACTTTAAAACAAAAAAGAAAACCATTATCAGGTTTTCTTCTTGTTGTTTTGGTAGTGCTAGTGGTAGTGTCATAGTGATTCATGACTCGTTAGGACATCCACAATGCATTGTACTCCTTAAAGTTCAATGAATTATCACATCAGTTTACAATCCATAGAACTCTATTATTTTTTTCTCTACAATGCAATGAACTTTAAAAAATTCAATAAAATGTTACAAAATGTAATTTATAGTAAGTATTTAAGAATTAAAACTTTCCCTTTTCTCATTGAAGAGTTCAATGACCATTAAACTCTAAATCCATTCAATGTCAATGTGACATTTCACAATGGTAGAGTTTCATCCACTGAATGACAAATGGACTTGCCACCTTATTCAACTCTCCCATTAAACTCACCATTACGGATGCTCTTAATCGTTTATAGTTTATTCGTCAAGGTTTAGTAGTACTTCAAAAGCGAGTTCTTCTGAAGCAAGTGATCTCCTCAAATTCATCGCTATTTCTAGGAGTCTCAAGTTTGTCTTCAAGCGGTGAAAATTTTGCCACATAGCATTTTCTACAATTTTTTATTTTTCTATTTTCTACTTGTTATTTTATTGTAATTCTCATTTTATTAAATTAAAATTTCATGTTTAATATGTAAGATAATATATTGTAGGTATTTATTAGAAATGGTTTATATATGTAATGTATTTAATACATTAAAGTCTCATTAATTTTAATAATTCAAAAAAAATTATTATTCTTATAAATTCAAACTTTTCAAATTGTTAAAATTTTATATTTAATTTTTTAAAATAAACTCGTGTAATACATGAGTGTCACACCTAGTATGTTATACATGTCATGTCATTCAAATAGTTTTCAAGCAAATGCATACTTCCAACAGTGCCGGTCCAAACATATATAGGGCCCGGGGCGAAAAGAAAAAAATGGCCCTTAAAGACAAATATCATAAAGATTAAAAAAAATATCATTCATTCTTCACTATGAACGCGTACAATTAGCAATAACAAGAAAACCAAACTGTTTATCTTTTTTGTTAGTTTGAGTTTGAACTAACTTTAGACCATAAAAATCATATATATATATATATATATATATATATATATATATATATATATATATATATATATATACACACACACACACACACACACACACACACAACATAGCCTAGAAATTTTGGGCCCCTGAAAACGTGGGCCCTGGACAGTCGCCCGGGTTGCCCACCGTCTGGACCGGCCCTGACTTCCAATGATATAGAGGTGAGTTTTGTTATTCTTGAAGATATTACCCATTCATTAACATAAAAAGTAGGGGTGTTAACGGGACGGTTCGGTTCGGATAGTAATAAAATTGTGAACCGTCATCACGGGGCGGGTACTTCATGTGCACTAACCGAAATCGAACCGAATTAGCAAAAAAACCGAACCGAACCGAACCGTATACAGGCGGGTAACCACGATTCGGTTCACGGGTACTCGCTAAATATAAAAATTCAAATACAATTAAAATTACAAACTTCATTCCAACGATTTCTTTCAAAAATTACCAAGTCCAAATAAAAACATAATGAAGGTCAAATAATATACATTATTATTGGTATAATAAATATAAAAATAAAAATAAAAGAAAACATAATGTAGAAGTGTAAAATTAGAATAGCCGATCATGATTGTTGTTTGGGATATGGCTAAAAGTTCAATGAAAATGAATAATATATATATATATATATATATATATATATATATATATATATATATATATATATATATATATATATATATATATATATATATATCAAGCGGTTCGGTTATCCGCAAATACCTAAGTATCCAAACCAAAACCGAACCGTTGATATCCGGTTTTTTCGGTTTCAGTTTTTTTATGTATCGGTTTTTTTTGGTTTCTGTTTTTTTTCGGTTTCGGATCGACCGGTTCGGCTCGATTTTTCGGTTTTACGGTTTTTTTGCACACCCCTAATAAAAAGTTGATTATGAAGCTACCAGCATGGATGATTAACACATAGCGAATAGAATTGGAAATTGTCTTTTTTTCTTCTACCAAACCAAAATATACATTTTTTCAAAATCTTGAATACTCGTGTGCTAAAAAATTGGTTCCAGTATATCGCTAATAAGGATTCTAGTGTGGGCCCGTATAATAGCTTCATTTCTTATGTGTTATATAGTCTAATTGTTCCATTATTACCCGATCTAGATGATTTTGCTACATTTCTGATTGAGTCATGTGTATTTGTTAAATCATATTTTGTTAAGCTGTCGTTTGTTTTTTCGAAACGAAAATGTCTGAAGTCTGTGGACAACCTTTGCAACCTCTATAGCAGAAAAGTGGGACCAAACGGTTGCAGTATGTAATAAAAAGTTTATTTGTTTTTTAACCTCTACAAACTGCTGCAATAAGTTAAAGTAAAGTGTGAAGAGGTTTGAAACAGATGGTCAAGTGTTGTGTCACGCAGCACATGCACATCAGTTTTTAAGTCAGAAATCTTCTGAAAAATAAATAGTTGCGAAGGGTCAAGTGTCGCGACACAGCAATAAATGATTAGAATAGGTTTTTTAAAAAAAATAAACAGCACAGCGTCAAATAATTTTGAAAAAACAATGTTAAATTTAGCTTTGACCTCGGTTTCATAATTTGTGTTTCCATCGAATAAACCCAAGTCATTATATACATTTTCAAGTAAAGCTTTAGCTTTCCAACATTTATCGTCGGGTTCAATGTGGAGGCACAAGTTGTTGTGAATGTCAATACATGTAACTTTTTTTTTAATTTAACGTTCATCGGTAGTGCCATTAAAAGGAAATTTTAGTTTTTCTTTTCAAAATCGTTGACGATTGCCGAGCACATTAAAAAATTTTAGTTAAGGATGAAACAACTTATTAAATGATAAACTCTCGATAAAAAAATAGTAGTTTTTTTTAGCTTCGAACAATTTTGTTAATTGTTTGATAACTATCCAACTATACTTCGAATATGGTCAGTCCTATGGTCATGGCAAGACCACAAGGTTGTTATGAAACATTTTTAACTTTGACCAATTTTGTTAATTGTTTGATAACTATCGATAAAAAAAAGTAGTAGATTTTTTTAACTTCAAGCAATTTTGCTAATTGTTTGATGACTATCCAACTAGACTTCTAATATGGCCAGCCCTAAGACCATGGCAAGATTGTTATGAAACATTTTTAAAGTATATTTTTGTTGTAAAGCACATTCAAACATATTCCGTATAAAATTCCATCAACGAGCTACATCCATATTCATCCCTAACCGAATGACATTCACATTGTTACAAAACTTCATATATTTAGGATATTGATCATTGCTAGAGCTATAAATATTTGTTTAAATGTATCTTTTACTTCTCCAATTTGTTTTAGTTCGTTTTGCACAACCAAGTTAGTAATATGTGCAAAACATCGACTATAGGGAAAAAAACGCCGTCGTTATGTGCAAAACAATGACTATGGAACAAAAAAAAAAAAAAACCGTTGTCACAAACCGGTAAATATTTTAATTTTATGTTTCCATTTCCGAAGGTATTGTTCGACACAATATCAAAAGATATAGAAAAACTTTGGTTTGCATTTTATAAGTTTTTATCGTGTAATCTACAATTTTATATAAATTGTCTTTGGTGTATTAATATTCAAACAATTCAAATGTAAATGTTAACTTGATTAGTTTTCAAGTATTCAAATTTACCCAATGAGCGCTAATGCAAAGGAACGAATCTTGTGAACCGTGTGGAGCTATCCAAACAACATAAGTTAAATTTTTTCAGCATTCTAATTTATCAAAATCTCAAATCATCTAAATTTTAACAATTTGCCGCATATTAATACATTCATATCTAAGGATCGAGCAGCTTCCATGACAATGCACGACTGAATAGTTTCTTGAATTAGTCTTGTCAATTACGAGTTATTGAAATGGTCAAAATGCAAACTTTCTTGAATCATGAACTTTGTCATTGCTTTCCTAACCACACTTTACTTGTAAATCCAAATGGTGCCTTGATTTGCTTGATCGTGGTCAAAACCAAATTTCATTGCTTTACAATGCAAACCTAGTTTTTCAATGTTGTATTCTTATATCCTTTAAAGAAAATACCAAATTTATTGCATCAAAGAGAATTTGCAATGGAAAGTATAAATTGCCATAATACCCATAATCAACCCAAAACGACATCGAAATAAGTTCAAAATAGAGCATAAAGACAATGTCCTTTGACAAAATATTATATTTTGATTTTTGAACAACACATTTAGTTAAATGGCATGCGTTCGATAATGAAATTTGTTGTTGGTGATGCACGTGGAAATGACACTCTCACCAAATCTTGAAGCATCTTCATCTCTTCATCAACATAAACATTTGGATTAAGCTTTATTCGTACTAACTTTAGCACAGGTGACTTAGCAATGATGAGCTTCACAAACTCCATCTCATATCCCACATTATAGAAACTTGTTATCTCCAGTTCTTTAAGATGATCCAATTTAAGATCCGAGTGATCTTCAGGATCAAACCAGTTATCAAAAGTTTGTTCACCCCGCTCCTCATGGTCCCTACACCTCTAATCAGAAGACACAACAAAATTGCAAATACAAATAACTATGCAGATCTATTAATTATTACCATATCTGATAGCATGTACCTCCAGTTTAATTTTCTCCAAATTTGGGGAGTTGTTGATCAAATAGAGAAGACAAGAAATCTCATCTTCATGCAGAAAAGATACATCATGAACAAGTACCCTCAAGTGGACTAGTGAAGTGGGGAGCTTCTGTGGCATAACATCATCATCTACACCAAATTCCTTTAACCAAATATACCAAACCATAGATTATAACACAATACTCTTGCATGAGATAAATACAACAATCAAGTTAAGAACTATTACCTCGATCCAAAACCTAGATATTTTCAGAACCTGAACCAAAGATAAACACTTAAATAACTCTACAAATTCACATTTTTTTAGTTGTATATAGTTTGTTAAATTAAATAAAACCTGCATCAAAATACATTTTCCTTGTAAGAAAGTATTTAACTGAATTGAAGCTTCATAAGTAGTCTGTAGTTATATGGACA
The DNA here is from genome assembly GCF_052625555.1 of Lactuca saligna. Classification (NCBI taxonomy): domain Eukaryota; kingdom Viridiplantae; phylum Streptophyta; class Magnoliopsida; order Asterales; family Asteraceae; genus Lactuca; species Lactuca saligna. Next base: position 31,368,171 of record NC_136423.1, read on the forward strand.
TTATATTACCAAGGTAAATTCCTCAAGTAGTGGACAATTTGTAAGGAATTGTAGAAGCACCTCGATAGTGATTATACAACTGTTAAAGGATTGGCTCCTTAGCATACAAAATCCATTAAATATTAATGGAGGCTTGATTACACAACCCATGAGATCTAGGTGTTCTAATCCTTGCAATGAAAAGAAGAAAAAAGGTATCTTGTAGCAGTCATTTGGCCCTTTCACAAACTTGAACTTCTTTATATTTTTGGTCCTTGAAAGATGAATTATTATCGGGTCAATCTTATTAGCAATTTTTGTATCATTAATGCAAATACTGAATTCTAAAAGCGGACCCATGTGTCAAATCAAAACATGGAGGATATCTTTCACAAGCTTATGTTTATTGAATTCTTCACTATTAGATGATATAGTAAGCATGATAAATGCAAGTTTTGGCATGCTTGTCTAGCAATTCCTCCATTTCCTTGACAAAATGCTTGTCCTGACTGCATCTTGAAGTGACATTAAATTCAGAATTTTTTTCAATTGTGTCTTGAGGAAGATTGTTGATTCTATCTATCACTTGATAAGTTCCTTTAAGTTTGATGCTCTATAAAACTACAAAAAGGTGGAATTCAGAATCAAATTGATTTAATTGCATAACATCATTTCCCGGTATTAGCCTATAGCCATGTCGTTGTAGTATATCTAAGTGATTGCATGATTATATAACTAGAGGTTGTGTTCGATAATAAATTAATAATTTGACAATAGCCAATAATGACTTTGAACTTATGTGGGGATGTCATCTATAGCCCTTTAAAACTCTACACCATTTTGTAAAATTTATATACATTCATCACCACTTCAAAGTAATGATACAAAATACTCCTATAGAGCTAAAACTCTCCACCAAAATCAAGCCAAATAAATTAACTACCAAAAGAAAAGTAAACAAATTTAGATCACTAAAACCATAGGGTAACTGTAGTAGAAAATATTCCTAGTAACCTCACGGACATAATAAGGAAGGAGCGATCATGGAGTTTAAAATCATCACAAACTTAATTAGCTCTTTCAGTTTACGAGTAACTTTAACTAATTTGAAAAAACTTGCTAATTTTAATTGTCATCGTACAATGAGTGAGATGGCAAACGGGTAACAAGCTACGCCACTAAGCCTTTTTGAATGGTAAAGCTAATTCTTTTAAAGACTACATCCGAAGATCTAGGGGATATAACATTACTATGCATGATTCGTTGTACTCATTTAAGAAGCTCTATCGCATCCGGTGCGAGGAAACCAAACGTATCAAATGCAAATGGTAGGAACACGTGTTGATTTTCTAGGCATGATCTCTCATGTTTGGTGACTTTGTCTGTGGCTGCTTTTAAAGCAGCATGTCCCGCTGTGAAACCCCCAGCCCTCAGGCCCACGAGAAGGGATACCCCTGTAAGATCCACACATGCGTGTTTCCCTCCGATCCATCCAAAAATCAAAATGTCAGCCGTTCTGAGGGTTGACCTTCCTTCTGTCGGGTCAGTCAAGAAATTAACAGGTGCCTCTTTCTTAGCGGAAACCCCGTTACGCTTAAATATATCAAACAAGACATCCTTAACCATATTGTGCCTGTTTTGAACCCCGGGAGTTCTTTACAGTGAACTGCATGCTCCCCAAAAGAGTCCAAACATGCCTTGCGACACATAGGACATATCTCCTCAGCTGGGAAAATGGGAATCATGAGTCGATATTTGAGAATAGTACGATACTCCACGGGAGACATGTGTTGGCCAAGCCCATCTATAGGGATAGTCAGAAGAAAATCTTGAGCATCTGGTGCACGTAAGCACTGGAAAACCGCTTTCTGCTGAGCCATCATGTCGAAATGCACTTCCATATCTTGGACAATTTTATGAAAAAAGGCACTCGCCGGTGTATTCTAGGATTTAGGGGGGGGGGGGGGCGGTGTCTTTAGTAGTAAAATTGTTAAGGTCAAAATCTAGAAGCTTGTTGCGAAGGGATGCCAAGGCACAATCATAATCAAAAACCATACCATGTATACTGCTATCCCGTAAGATGTGGTCTTGCAATACCCAAGATTGGGCCCTTGAGGCAACAAAAGCATAGGAGGTAGCCTCTACTGCCGAGTATAAACCTAAACCCCCAAACCTAATGGGTAAAGAAGCAATTCGCCATTGTATGTCACCAAAGAAAGGGCCCCCACAAACCACAATGTCCTCAATCGCCCGCGCAATCCAGTGTCAAAGAATATTGTCGCCTCCTCCATGTAAACGGGTTGGCATGTCCTCAACCCAAAGAAAATCTTAGCAATACCCATACAAGTTCGAAGAAGAAGGAGCTCACTCTGGGGGTCAGGCAATTGTGGAAGAAGGCGCATCAAATTCACAGCGTTTTTGGCTCTCTTTATGGCTAGGTTGCGAATGAAACTAGCATCTCTACTAACAGCTCCCCCAAGAAATTTCACCCCCAAAGGCGGCCTCCCAATGTGTGATAGAAATAGCCCCTATCGTAACTTCCTACCATCACACGAGGGCCAAAAGAGCTTGGTTTTCTTGATATTCAGCTGAAGGCCCAATTTTGGGCCAGTCACCGTAATGATGTCCAATGCTTTGGCCACCTCCTCCGAATCTATGATAAGTGTGTCATCATCCAAGTACCATGCATGGAGCAGAAGCTTGTAATTGTCTCTAATCTTTTGCAAGAGCAGGTGCAACACAATGGCAAAGAGAAGTGGTCCCAAGGGGTCTCCTTGTTGAACCCCAGCAGAAGACCTGATATGTGTGTTGCCTAGATATAACCTTGCGTCTTGACCATATAGGAATTCTACCCACAAGGAAATAGAGGGACACCTCAGTCTGACCTCATGAAGTAATGCGGATCTGTCAACAAGGTTAAAGGCATTATAGAAGTCCACGGTAAGCATGGAGAGAGATTTTTCATCATGGCGCTCACTCAACAACCTATTGGCGCTATGTAAAATGGCCCCAGCGCCACCCGACACCCCGAATCCGAACTGAAAATCGTTGAGATATTTGGCCATTTCTTTACCAACCCCTTTCATGGCTAAATTGGAAACCAAACGTCTCCATATAGTACCTACTGCAATAGGTCGTATTCCCTTGTCAGGTTATAAGAGCGGCGTGAGAGGAGCAGAGGCAACAAATTATGCCATGCTCGAAGGGCATCTTCCCCCTAGCCATAGATTAACCACATAATTAATAGCATGCAGGAGGTCTTTGGCTATAGCCGAACCTTCTCCAAAAAGGGCATCTAAAATGTGTTGAGCTCTCAACCCGTCCCTCCCACACGAGCTACCTTTAGGGAAGGATTTAATTCCCCCAAGGACATTGTCAACATCCACAACTAGGGGAGGTTCTGAAAATATGGTGTTGGGCATGGAATGTGGTGGCTTGTATGGATGCTTATCCTCCAATGCCTCCGTGGTATCACCCCCAAATGGAGCAACCCACGAAGAACATAAAACTTTCACCGCTGCTGTAAAATGTCCATCGACAACCTTACGAAGACATTGTCTGACATTGGTGCTGCTCGGTGTTCTTTTCTCCTGAATGTACTCTTCTTTTTTATCTTGTTTCTCTAAACTTGCATTGTCAACTAAGTTTTTAACTAGCTTGACGATATCGTCTCCAGTCCTCCAAGTAGCTAAAGCGCTCAAGATATTACGATGTTGCAAAGACTTCCTGTTGCCAGTCCTACTTTCTTGCCTTTTCTTGGGCCTGAACACCTGAAGATTACACCTAGGAAGAATTAATAGAGCAACCCACGCTTCAACGGATCCAGGATGAGCAACCACTTTGGAAATGGTTGCTTTCAAAGCCTGAGAGAAAGCCATACGACAACTATGAGGGATGCTTTTGATAGTGGTGATAGGCAGCTTAAAAACACGATCAAGTAGTTGAGCATCCATCACCAACCCATCATTGAGGTCGATTTCCGGTTCAATGGGTAGCAGCTTTTGAATGCCAACAATATGCATGCTCATGTCATCAGCCCCGTCAATAAACTTAATGAAGCTACCCGGATGGTGACATCAACGACTCAGGGCATGAAGCTTCATGCAATCCCCACATATCTATTGACCAAACTCCTTCAAAGTTGCTGCCACAGACATAAACAATCCAATGTCATAAGTAATAGCCTTCCGTAACACAGCTCTGCGTTCATCTGTATGGAGGTGTAAGCTCTTGAGATGAGATATCATACGGGAAATCCCTTTACTTCCTACAATACCATTTAGGCAACAGTGAAACCCCCGAAAAGGACACAGCCAAGCCCCGATCTCAAAGGAATGAGAGGATGCCATAAACCAACAAATAAAGTTTATTTAAGCCTTAAGGCGAGACCCGGGATTAGAAGCACTAACCCAAAAGAAAAAGTGACACTCCAACAAAAGGCTGGGGTATGCACAATGTACCAGAATTAATAGCATGCAGGAGGTCTTGATGCAAGGCACATTGAAACATGTTGCAAGTGGAGTTTCATCGGGTAAGTGTTTCCTAATTCGGACCTAACCAAAGGGCATCCGCATAAGCACAAAACCATCGTTTATAAGTTCAATGTTTGTTAGTCCATATTGCACAAGCAAATTAATGATATGTGCAACACATCGACTATGAAAAAAAATATCGTCGCAAATTGGTTTATATTTTGGTTTTAGTTGTCTACCCGCGATGGTGTTTAATGCATTATCAAAAGATATAGAAAAAAAATTTTCCTTCAAGTTTATAAGTTTTGATGACACAATCTAACATTTTAAATAAATTTCTATAGGTGTGCGGCACCTCAAACAATTCAAACGCGATCGTACGCTTCATCATGAACCAATTATATGGATTTATCCAATGAGCGGTAACATAAAGGTATGAATCCGGTGAACCGTGAGGAACTGTCCAAATATCATCAATTAAATTTACACCGATTTCTAAAGCTTCAAATCCTAAAATCATTTCATTTTTTGCAAGTTTCCACATTTCAATACAATCGCGTCTAAGGGAAGTACGACTCAGATGGTAATATCGTGGTTGGAGAGTATCTTAGATGAGTGAAATCAATCGTTTGTTGTCGAAGTGGACAAAAGGCGAGCATTCTTGAATCACGAACTTCATCATCCTATCTCGAACTTTAGCCGCTTCGTAATTCCACAATGTAGTATCTTTCACTATTGTTGTTTGATTATGCACCAACCTAAATTTCACCACAAGGCATCTCTTCATCATATAAGTTTTCAATATTGGAATCCCTTCTTCATTGAAAAAAGCACCACATTTCTTGCATCACGCTTTTCTTGGACCGCTCGACATTATACAGAAATCAAAATTGCCCCAAATAGTCGGATTTCTACTTGTTTCTTTGATGCTAACAACGGTAACATTGTTTGATGAATCTCCAACACTAATGGAAGCTGAATCCATTGCTTAACTTGAGAGCGTTTTTTTTATCAAAGAGAGTTTTTTTTAGGTTTGGTTAAGACTCAACATCTAATACCTATTTCTACCATCAAGGAATGGTAAATATGCACAAAAGTGACCAAAAAAATGAGCATGTAACAGCCATAAACGACTATATAGACCTTAAAATAGGACAAAAAAACAAGCATTTTCGAGTTCCTGTAAAAACCAGTTCCAAACCGGTCCTAACAGTATTAATCGCGAATTGGTTTAGGCCGCTAGTTCGGTTCGTGCGTCGGTTTGGTTCTTCTTGGACCGATTCAGGGGTGAATCGGTTTTCGGTTTAGGGGTGAATCGGTTTTCAGATCAGACACGGGTTCAGATCGTGAACCATTTTTTTTGTGCACGTTTGACTCAAAGGATGTTTGGTTAAGCTTAAAAAATGAGTTTTTAACTTATTATCGGTTTCATATAATGTAAGTTAAAATAAGTGTTTGAATAAGCTGTTTTTTAAAAAACAACTTATAACGGTGTGGAACCAGAAATAAGTCATTTTTGATAAGTTATTAAGCCCTAACTTATCAAAACTTTTTATAACTTATAGTTGTCCAACATATTTAGGAAGTCTTTTTTTATCATGTTGCCAAACATTAAAAAGGGCTTATTAACTTATAGCGTTTGACACCTAATAAGCTAATTTAAACACTTTTTTAAAAACTTTGTTTTGACACCGCTATAAGCTAATAAACTATAAGTTGAAAAGTGTTTATCATTTTAAATAAGCTTAGTCAAAGACCCTCTTAGAGTTGCACATACTCGTTTCTCTGATCCGACCCATTTTCAAAACTAGATAGGTTTAAGGTCAACAAAGTCAAAACTGGTTTAGACAAAACCCGTATCGGATCCTAACAGTGGAATATACTCGAACCTATATAAACCGATTTGAAAAAAATGCATTTATTTAATATTTTTGGAATTTAAAACTTAAAAAAAAGGAATTGCAATACATCTAAAAATTTAAAAACAAAAAACAAAGCATTTCTAATGCAATACATCACCACCGACGTCCTCATTAAAGATGTAAACCGGTCTGATATCGGAACCGAAAGAATCGAAATCAAGTTTAGGAGTAGACGTGGAACTAAGAACCAGATCGAATACCACTATCCGGTTCCAATTAGATTCCATCAGGAAATATGCTATCTAAACAGGTGTTTGGTACTAGAACCGACCCAAAGTGGACCGGAACCAAAAGAACTGAAAACCAAAATTGATGGGTTGGGGGAACCCAACCAAATACCACTAATCGGTTACAACTGGTTTCGATTCAGGTTTTTGGTTAAAAAACCCATCCTTGGTCATCAACGTTATTTTATTGGTAGTAGTAGTGATCATTGCCTTATTAGTTCTTTATTAATCATTTGTCATTTATGGTTTACTTCTCAAAGTGGTTTCTTAGTAGTATTTTAAAAGCCAGTTCTTCTATGACCTCAGTTGCAAAAATCATGTTTCTTCAGGTAAACCCAAACCACATGATATACTTTCAAGTTTCAAGTGAAGCTTCAACCCTTCCAACATTTATCGTTAGGTTCAATGCGCTGGCACAAGTATTAATATGAGGCAAGTCTTTAAAACATTTTATAAATTTAGCTTTCATCGGTAGTTCCTACACCCACTTATGTGTATTCAGTTGCCTTTTCTATCAACACTTACCTTCTCGTCATAAACTAGCTCCACACTTTACTTCATGCATCTTCATAGGATACCCCGCGGGTTTTGTTACCTCGACCTCAAGACTAAAAAGATTTTACATTCCCACCATGTCACATTTGATGAAAACATTTCCCCGTATGCTTCCATGACCCACCAATCCTTCTTCCTACTACATCTTATACTCAAACAAAAATCCTAATTTTGTCGTTATCTACTATCAAAACCCCATATTTTACACATTATCACACTTTGATGGGTTTTAAAATGAATCAATGATGGTTTTGATAGATTTAAATGAAAAAAATTTACATGTTATTTTTAGGATATTACACAGCTAGTCTAGCATGCTTACCACTATATCGTATGTAATATAATGAAAAGACTTTCCTTTCAAATAGTAGACTAACACAATAGCTCTCTAATATTGAATAATGGTACTATGAATCACATAATCATCAATATAGAAGTACCCTCTTAGTTGAGACCTTAAAACCCTCAAGTTGACCAAAAGTTGGTCAAAAAAATCAACGGTCAAAGTCAACAGTCAAAGTCAACCATAACTGACCTCCATGTCGTGGCTTCACAAGCACACAAGCACCAAAATGGAATCATTTTTCCTTCAAACTTCACAAAAGTGTCTTTACACACTAAAAACATATATATGGAGGCTAGGGTTTGGATGGGGTATTGATCTCAAAGGGTGGAGGCTACAAAATAGGGAAACTCTAGAAGTTAGTACCTTTAATCGTGGCATAAACTCGAAGATCTAGGGTTTTGCACCAAAAATATCCACCATGTTGTGGCAAGCAGACTACCAAATCGTGGTGCTTTGCGGCTCCACATTCCTCGATCTGACGATGCCACGTCGTGTGTCACACCCCCGAACCAGACGGCGGAAACGTCCGAGGGCTCTTGTGACTTAAATTGAATACTATCACAATGAATATACATGAATCATAACATAATTCATCACCATGCATTGAAATATTACAACTGATATTGTTTACATCCAGTACATTGTTTTAGACATTACAATTTCATAACATAAACTGTCTGATAGATAATCTAAGCAAAACACTATGACATTACTTGGTACTTATTCTTCGGTTTACCTGTTACCTGAGAATACAAGTTATTTTGAAAAAACGTTAATATATGAAATGTTGGTGAGTTCATAAGTAATGTTGTGGTAAAATGATTTGGTGTAGTTTGTAAAACCCAGAAAATCCGATATTTTCTGAAAAGATCATTGTTTATAAAAAGTGTGAAGATCCGTGAATATATGCTTGTTGATTTCAAAACATATATAATTGTTGAACTTTTGTATAAATCACGCAAGTGAAAATGTTGAACTTCCCAGGAAAACCCGATGTTTTCCCAATACATAAAATACAATGATTTCTCTATTGTTATACCGTTACGACAAATGATTTTGATTTCTCGGGTAGCGTTGGATTAATTAGGGTTTATGAGTCGTTATAATCACGCATAAAGATGACTAGTTTATAACTACAGGTTACGAACGATCCTTAAAGGCGTCGCCCGTTACTACTCACTTAATCCAACCACCATGATTACTCTTGCTTAACGCTCTGAATCTGTTTACTGGATTTCTCATAAGCCCAACAACCAAGGAGAAAAGGGAGTATGAAGTCCCGTTATTTACGTGAGTTATTTAAGGCTATTGGGAATGCGAAAGACACTTGGCCCAACTCGCATTTGACTTCTTGACCTCACTAGTAGTACTAATGGGCCACTAGGGCCCAATAGCACATTAGAACTATTGAAAGTCCTTTTACATGGAATTGGGTCATAGGAGGCCTAATAACACGTAAGCATATTCCCTTTGGGCCCAAAGATCATGTTAATGGGCTAGCAAGGCCCAACAAGCATGATTTGAAACTTCCAAGCCCAAAGTTTGTATGTTAGCTCATCATAGTTATCGCGTGTTTATTGAAATTCTTTGGTTTAACGATTTTGTTTTGTTATTGATTCGTGACCGAATCAATTCGTTTTGTAACGATATTTGTTATTGAGAGTGTATTTGTTTTTCGTTTCGTCGGTAGTCGTGGATCTTGTATTTTGTATTAATGAATTAATTTGTTTGAAAGTGGAATTTGACCCTTTTCACTACCCTTCTTTTATAAAAATAACACTTTTGGTCATTTTTATATAAAAGAATTTCATTTTTAGTCCTTAAAACCCTTTTCTTGACACTTTTGTATTATTTATTTGATGAAAACACGATTTTAACCCAAAATTTACTTTGTTGACAGCTTCAGCCCCTCCAGAATAGTAATTCTCGGTTAGGAAACCCATTTTTCATAACTTTTACAGTTTTGGCCCAAAATCTAAAAAGTTTACATTTTTGGTCCTTTTTGTTTGTGAAAAGCATTTTTGACCCTTATAAACATTTTTTTATGGTAATTACCCCCTATTTTACAGAAAGTTACATTTCCATCCCCTCAACTTATCATTTTCGCATTTTGAGGCTTATTGGGCCGAGAAGCTCATAAATAGCCCATTAGGCCAAAAATTTACATTTTAAGTCCCTAGAAATTCATAATGTTCAGAAAAATATTTATAGAAACTGTTTTGACCCTTTTAACCTTTAGGAAACCATGACTTGTTGATTTGTACCCCTAGTTTTGTATTTTTGACAATTTAAGCCCAAAAATGGGTTTTATGTTAGAACATGTTCATCATGACCTTATAAGCTATTTTTCTTGACTTGTTTAGTGTAAGATAGCTTAGATTATGCTTGTTTCCTTTCTTATGTCATAGATCTCGGGTTTACACCCTTTTGGTAACATATTCATTACAAAACACATGATATCACACACATACATGTCATCAAATCACACATAGCATACATATACACATAGATCTACACATTTTCTTGTATTCTCCCCCATAAAACTCATAAAAACCAAAAAGAAAGGGGTATGAAGCTCACCTTTGCTTGTTGTTTTCTATTTGAAGAAGAAAAGAGAAGAGTTTGTTGCTCTTTTCGGCCCTAGCAAGTTTCTTGGATGGATCTCGAACTTAGAGGGTTCTAAGATGCAAGATCAGGAATTTATATGAGTTAAGAAGAGATTTTTGATAGAACAAAGAGTCTAGAGTGTGGATCCAAGCATCAACTTACCTAAGATGATGATTTTTGTGAAGAATCCCCCTTGCAAAGCCCTTGAATCTCGAAAGTATGGAGAGGAGTGGAGAGAGTTTTCTTAAGAGGATTTTTGAGTAAAGTGTGGGTGTGTGTGTTTGGATTCGGCCGAGAGCAAGAAAGAGAGAGAGGAAGAGAGAATTTGATGAGATGGTTGCATGGGAATATGAGTTATAAGCATGGAAGTCCTATGGGTAAAAGTGAGGTGGCATCCAAGAGTCAACTCCTCTTCTTGGGTTGGACATGGGTCGAGAATGGAGAGGGAAGAAAAGAATATTTGGGCCTTGAATGCTTAAGTCTATTTTATGGTTAAGTTGAGTGATTTTTGGCCCAAATAAATATAAATATGATTTTTATGACCTATTAGGGCTAAATTAGGTTAGTTATGGCCTAATAAGGTCCATTTAGGTATTTTATTTCATTCTAGGCCCAATATGGCCAAAAATTTAAAAAATAAATGGAAGTGGGTCCAATTAGAGCCCATTTAAGAGTTCTTAGCCCAAGATAGTCAAGTTGGAAGCTTATTGGCCCATTGGGCCCAATAAGGAAATCCTAGTCCAGAATGGACTTAAACCGGGATTTCTAGGGTTTCTAATTATTTGTTGACTATTTGTAGTGCTTGTATGAAGTGTTTAATTGAAATTCTGTTGTTATTGAGTAAGCATCCTACATGCTTTCACATTGTTGGTTCATATTTGTTATCATTGTTAAATGTTTACAAGGAATCGGATTTCCTGGTGTTGACATCATGGTTCCTAGACAAAATCCACAAATTAGATAAAAATAAATTAAAATTGGAAAGAGAACTACCTAGGAAAATAGATGTTACAAATCTACCCCACTTGAATCAGATTTCTCCCTCAAAATACATGGCATCAAACAAATTTGAGTAGTGGGTGCGCACCTCCTCTTCGGGCTCTTAAGTTCATTTGTAACCCTTCTGGTGCTGTCATTGCACCTTAACCAAGTCCACCACCTTGTTGCGCAAGACCTTCGTCTTCCTGTCAAGAATCGTTAGTAGTCGCTTAACATAATTCAAGTGTTTATCGACCTAAATATCATCCAATGGAACTACACCTGTCTCGTCAGTTATACACTTTTGCAACCCGAAAACATGGAAAGTCCTATGAATCTGATTAAGCTCCTCTGGTAAATCTAATTGGTAGGCTACCTTACTTAACCTATCTAGGACTCAGAACAGACCGATAAATTTGGGGCCCAACTTACCCCGATTACTGAAAAAATAACACTCTTCCACGGGGATACCTTCAGAAGTACCATATCCCCAACGTAAAACTCTAACTTCAAATGACATCAATCCGTATAACTCTTCTGCCGAATCTGCCGAATCTGAGCCATCGAAATCTCTGTCTGACCTACTTAATAAGCCTTTTCATCGTGAGTACCACCTCCGTGCTCACCATGACCCTCTACCCAAGCTCTCCCCAACAAATCGGGTCCGACACTTCCTCATATAGAAAAGCTCGAAAGGAGGCATGCTAATGCTGGAATGATGACTTTTGTTGTAAGAAAACTCAGTCAGAGAAAGATAGGAGTCCCAGCTCCTATCAAAACCAATGATGCAGGCCCTCAACATTTCCTCGAGAGTCTGAATAGTCTGCTCACACTGGCCATCTGTCTTTGGATTATATGCAGTACTGAAATGTAGCCATGTACCCAAATCCTCATGGAACCTTTTCCAAAACTTGGAAGTAAACCGAATGTCTCGATCTGAGACTATATAAATAGGCACCTTGTGATGAGCCAAAACCTCTCGAATATAGACGTCAACCAATTTCTCGGCCAAGGAGCTCTCCCGAATAGTAAGGAAATAAGCACTTTAGTCAAATGATCTACAATAACCCGAATAGCATCAAGCTCCTTGGCTGTCCTTGGTAACTTGGTAATGAAATCCATGGTGATTTGCCTCCATTTCCACACAGGGATCTCCAAAGGCTACAAATTACCGTGTGGTCTCTGATGCTCGACCTTGAGATTCCGACAAGTCAGGAACCTCTCAACGTACCAAGTTATCTCCCTATTCATGCAGGGCCAACACAATAATTGAGCCTAAAGTCTCGATACATTTTTGTTACATCAGGGTGAATCGATAAGTTAGACTTATGTACTTCCTCTAACACTATCTAACGAACCCTACCAGAGACTAGAACCCAAACCCTACCACACTAAGTCAACAAACCGTGCCTATCGGCAAAAAAGTAGCAATCTGACCCCTGATCTTCTCCTTTTTCATGTTCTCCTTTCTGACTCCCTCAGTCTGTGCCTCTTAGATAATATTCAAAAGTGGTGAAATGATGGTTATCCTCAAACATAGGTCTCGGATAGGAGTAACAGCCGTTTTATTTACCCCATTTCATTTAAAAAGTTATTGCAAAATTCCAAGTGACTCAACTTTAAAAGGAAAAATACTATATAATATAATTATCCTAAATATAGTTATATTTTATTGCAACACACTTATTTTTGGGGAACATTTTCTCTTTCACTTTTTTTCACAACTTTTTCCATTTTTTAATCTTTTCTCATAACTTCAACTTTCAAGTAAATAAACAAACAAATAACTTTAACTTTATTGCTATTAATACTATAGTTCCAGAACAAACGATTCGCATCGGCAAAACCTTGGAAGAGACAACAAGAGCAAAACTCGTGTCATTACTGAAGAATATAAACACATTTTCGTGTGGCAACCAACTGTCATTGTTGGAGTCGACAAGAACATAATCGAGCACATCCTCAACATTTCGCCCAACAACACAATGATTAAACAAAAAAAGGAGGGAGCATGTAAGAGAGTGCAACAAAGCAATCAACAACACAATGGTAAATCCCACCAAAACCAACATCCTTCAGGAAACTATTTTTCCTTCGTGGATTGTTAACCCAATTATGGTAAAAAACATGACGTCTCATGGCGAATGTGTATCGATTACACCGATCTTAATAAATCGTGCCAGAAAGACTGCTACCCCTTGTCGGAGATAGACTAGAAGAAGGCTTCAAGCATAAATGTTTTTTGGACGCATATAAGGGCTACCACCAAATCCTTATGAAAAAAAGGATGAAGAGAAGACCACATTCTACATAGATCACAATACATTTTGCTATACGAAAATGCCTTTCGGACTAAAAAGTGAAAGAGCCATTATGTGTGGTTAAAAATATTAAAAATTTTATCCTAGTTATTCAACTCAACTAAACACAATAGGCAGTATACCTAGTCGCGTAGTACTAAAGTAGAGTAAGTAAGGAGTCGATCATAGGGAATTGTATTTTAATTAAGAAAATAGTGATAAAAATTAAAGTAATCAAATAAACTTTAAATGGGGGGTTTTATCGGATTATTCAACTTCAGAAATACTTAATTAAAGCAATCACTAAAAACACTTAAAACTAAAGCACACAACTAGAAAACGAGGTTTAATCAAGTATTAAAAATTACTTCCATTTAGCTTTGAATCCCCTTTTCCTATGCTTAATTTCAAGACAATGGATTAATTTCGTTGATTACCAAAATAGAGATTACTAGCTATCTTGGCCCAATTACCTAACATATATCAATTTATGAATTTGAACTCCAATGATCATGTAAATTAAGAACACCAAATTGATTTTAAGATATATTTGGACTATGAATGATTATATCTAAAAATTATCTATCTATGGTCAAGATAAATAATCAAGCACATATTATGATGTAATAATGATCTCTAGTAAAGTTAAAGCAACTAACTTTACAACCTATTCTAGAATTTGTTCAATCACTAGTATCTAACAATTTAATGGTCATAAACAATTAGGTAACAAGTTCATGAAATCAAATTGATCATCTAAATACACAAAACGTGAAGGAAAGAAAATAAAGATTGTAACTTTAACATTCTAGGATAATGATCTATCCAACACAAGCTAAAACCAACTTCAATAATCCATCGAAAATAGAAGTTAACACGTAGTATTAGGGTCCATCTAATATAAACAAATGTAAAGGGATTTTAGCCCATGATTACAGCAGAAACACACATAATCAAAATTTTAACTAGATTAAACATTGTAAAACTAGCCAAACTGAATGATTAATGATGAATCTTTACTCTAATCTCTCTAAGTCTTGTTCTCCAATCCAAATCAGGTCTCCAAGGGTTCTCTCAAAGGTTTTTGGTTGCTTTAGGTCGAAGAAATCAACATCTATCTTCTAGATTTGACCTAATGATCAATATTTATACTTGCCAAAAGTTAGCTTTCATGTCGTGGCTATATTCTTGCCATGTCGTGGAGAACATCTCAAACACGTATACAACAAGTCTTCCAAGCAGATCCGGAGAAGCTTTTAGACACGTTGCCATACCGTGACAATAAAAAGGCCATGACGTGGGAAACACATTTTTCTCTTCTTTCCACTTAATGCATGCTTCAACCTCTAAGTTTTCAGCTTTGTCCAAATTTGGTCTCTTTCCTTGAGAATGTCATTCTTTGGCTACAAAATAGAATTTATAGTTTATAAGTACCAAATATCTTTGTATTTAACCAAAATATAACTAAAACGTATTGGAATAATATATATATATATATATATATATATATATATATATATATATATATATCAAGCCACATACTTTATAAGTACCATATATCTTTGTATTTAACCAAAATATAACTAAAGCCTATTGGAATATTATATATATATATATATATCAAGCCACATACCAATACATAGTGGACATTGTTTTCAAAAATCAAATAGGGGGAGAGAAACGTAGAAGTTTACGTAGATGTCATGGTAATCAAGAGTATGAATGACGACATGTTACTCACAGATGCAGAAGAGACATTCAGAACTTTGCAAGCAACAAAGATGAAGCTAAACCCAACTAAGTGTACATTCAGGGTAGAAGAAGGCCAATTCTTGGGATACTACATCACCAAGCACGTGATCCAACCCCTGTAGGAAAAGATCAAAGATGTGGTGGAAAGCAAGACGCCCGCCAACCTGAAAGAAATACAAGGACTCAATGGGAAATTAGTAGCCCTGGAAAGATTCATATCCAAGTCCGTCGAAAGAGCACTACCGCTAGTCAAAACATTGAAGGGATGTGTCGATAAGAGCAACTTCAGATGGACAGACAAAGCAAATAAAGCATTGGAGGAGCTGCAGAGGAATCTCCAGCAACTTCAGACCGTAGCCTGCCTGCAACCAGGAAAAACGCTCACGATATACCTGGCGACGGTGACAGAGCATTTAGTGCAGCCCTAGCAGTAGAAAGAACCATAAGACGACTACATATCTACTTTGTGAGTAGAGCTCTACATGGACCAGAACTCAATTACCTTGTCTTAGAAAAACTCATCCTAACACTTATATATGCCTCAAGACTACTCTGTAGATTCTACCAAACACACCATATAGAAGTATTGATAGACCAACCAATCTGACATATACTACAGAAGTCGGAGAAGTCAAGGGCGGAACCAGGATTGAAGAATAAGAGAGGTTGATATCCTCACATCACGATAATATATTAAAATATAATGTTATACACAAATAAAAGTAACATGTCTAAAATTTTAAAAGAAAAAATCACATAGAATTAAGAATTTGTCTCCATTAACCTAAAACTTCAAAAATATAGCTAGAAACAATTTGCTAATTGAAAATTAACCTACTCAACGAATAAAAGTAACTGCACATTGTCTCGAACTCTTGATGAATAATGTTAACAAACATTATTTATAAACAAATGGCTACTTACAAATTGATATTATTATCAACTAGTTTATAACCCGTGAGAACCACGGTTACAAAATTAATTAAATTTTAATAGTAAAAACTGAAAATTATTAATCAATTATTTTAATTAAACTGTTAATTAAAAGATATTTATTTATTTATATAAAATTATAATCGTTGATATAAATAAATACATAAAATTATATCACCTTATAATATGTATTAATGTTATTTTAATTTTTATTTTAATGTTATTAATTTAATTTAATTAGAATGAAAAATTTGAAATGAATAATCAATAAGTTGATAAGTAACATGTCATTAGCATAATATAGAAGGCATAATAGGATGACACTTATAAAAGAATAATAAAATTATTCTTTTATTAGAATAGGAATTACATGTAATAAAAATTAAAAATTAGTAGCAAAAGCAACAAACCAAACTTCAAACTCCTCATTTTAATTAAACGGGAATATGGCTAGGTTTAATTCTAAACTTCACAGCAGCCGATTATACACTTATGCCAATTAAATTAAGAAAGATGTTACCTGGGTTTTTTATGGTTTTAGTTTATTAGACTAACAAATGATAAAGGGGGCTTACCAACTTAAACACTTTATATTATTATATGGCCTTATAAATTATAAATTAGATGGTAGTCTAAATGTTTGAGCTTGATGATTCTAATATCTTAATGGTTAAAAGAATTTAAAATTATTTAACGAGGCGGTTCGATACTTTTGATTCAAGGTGGAACCAAAAACATTGAATGCTGATTGATTCATATCTAAATGGTTGTATTCAAAAGTTGCCGAACAATCTATATATATAAAACTTTTGCATCATTTTTTTTTTTTTTTGCTAAACTGTTGTGTCAAACAAGTCCATTAGGGCCTTTATACAAACTTGTAAATTTTGGCCCAAAATCTTTAAAAGTAATTGCTTTTCCAAACAGGCGATTGACAATTTTCAACACCCATCACGCGAGTTTGGTTTGACTTTAAGCAAGTTCAGATCATTTTCTGGGTTGACATGCGTAAACTATATAAAAAAAGTGGTGCAACATGCCTCAAGTTCAACTTAACACAGTGGGAGAGCTGATCGAATATGCAGCAAAATAGGGCACATGTAAGAAGAAGAGGCAGGTTATAATCGGCATATGCTACGGTACAATATGGGGGATTTGGAAGGCTAGGAATGAAAGGATATTCAAAAGATTTATCACTAACCCCACACGGGTAGCTGATAACATCCAAATTATGGTATACACTTGGATGAAATATAGGAGCTCGACAATAGTTCATGACTGGGCCACTTGGTGCTCATGTCATTTTATTTAACTTTTCCAATTGTTGCGCAATTTGATACAAAAATTATGTAAACAAAAATGTACCGCTCCTTCTAGCTCTTTGCTAGTCGGGGCTTTCTTTATTTTATTATAATATATTTGCCGGTTCCAAAAAAAATCTGGGTTGGTAGACAGGTCTATAGGTTGATCCGTCAACTCGTTTATTTTAGTAAGAGACCAAGAGAATATATTCGTTCAATTTTAATAGTAATTGGATTTCACTATTCTTCAACATAAAATTTTCTACTAATATCTTTTCTCATAAATATAAGATTTACAATATGTTAGAAATGAACAGAGGTGATGTATACATACTCTTAGACGACGATGATATACGGGCCTGATTATGACCTGCAAACCCTTTTATTGCTCGTGAACTCAAATATGACTTGTGAATACGATTATGACCTGCAAACCTGTATAATTAAATAGGTTTGGTGGATCGTGTTCGTGTTTGGTAGATACGACTTAACGTTGAATCATATAGCAGGTCGTCTCTGGGTCTTGTGACCTGCAAACCACGACATAAGAACCCGAATACGACACAGTTGTCATTTTAATTCCAAACTCATTTAACATTTGGTTAAATTATATCCTTTAATCTTTATATATGTACGATCCATAACTTTTTTACATATGTACCGATTCTGTTGCAATCAATAATATTCATTAATTAACTCAAGCGTAATATTCATTAATTAACTCAAACGTAATATTAATTAATAAAGTCATATGCTATTGATCTAATGGTTGAAAAAAAAAAAACAAGAGCACAAAGTTAGTTAAACCTATTAGATTTCAACACAACGAGGATTCTGAAATCAAGCCGTAAAGAAAAACGATGTTTTTTTTTTTTTTTTTTTGTCTATTAGGAATGTTGCTTATAAGATAATGAGAAATCGAAATACAATTAACTGGTTCTTAATATAAATTCTGTTTTATATATTTAAAATAATATCAAATATTTTAAGTTATTTGTTTTGGTCAATTGTTTTTTTTCTGTATCAACCCATGTTTATAATATAGATAAAATTTGCTACTAAACAAAAACCACACCACACAACTAATTGTAATAAGGTAACTCGTGTGCCTACAAAGATGCAAGGGCTTAAAAAGGAAAAAAAAGTAATTCGAAATTTACCTCCATTTTTGCCCAACCATATGCTTCTTGTTACACATCTTCATCGTCTCCATCATTTTCATTGTATCCGTGTTAATGTTCAATTTCCAAATACTTATAAAGGATTTATAGCAAATAAGACTATAACTACCTAAACAATAAAAAACAGGAGAGTCCTATCCTGTCAAACTAAAATTGTTATGAGCATAACTGCATAAGGCATATCAAGTTATTAAGCTACAATGTAGTATATTCATTCACTGCTTTAATTAAGAATTTCAATCTTTTCAATAACTACGAAAAATATTTCCAAACGACAACTTAAACAAATATTTGCAACAATTATACTTGATATTTACCTAAAACCCTATCATGTATCAAGAATGCAAAAAATTTGCATACAGATATCCATCTCATATCTCATGTAAATGTATATTATTTGGGGATTTTCCAAATACAATATTCATTCGTCGTTGTTTTGTTCGAGATCATGTCCTGAAAAACAATGCACGATCCATTTCCTGAACAGCAATGCATGGGACAATCACATGACATGTTGAAAAAAACCTTTTTGCTTTTTGAATATATATATATATATATATATATATATATATATATATATATATATATATATATATATATATATATATATATATATATATATATATATATATATATACTCCCTCCGTCACAATATTATTATCCACAGACAAAAAACACAAAGATTAAGAAAAATATTAATTACCACTAACTTTTTATAATAAAATGACAGTTTTATTCTTACTTTATATTTAATATTTGATTAAATGTTTAATTGGTTAAGTAATAATGAGGGGGTATTTTGGTAAAAATGTAATTTATTTTTAGAAGTGGATTATTATTTTGGAACAAACCAAAAAGAAAAGATGGACTATAATTTTGGACGGAGGGACTATATATATATATATATATATATATATATATATATATATATATATATATATATATATATATATATATATATATATATATAAGAGTTCAATACAGAACCATAATTATTGGTTTTGCAAGGAACCAAATCGTTTTTTTCAATTTCTAGAACTTATTCTTTATCGAAAAAAAAAATCTAAAAATATCTAAATTCATATATTAACATTGTGAATGTGAAAAATATTTTTTGGATTCTCCGTGTGAATCCGAATTCAAGTTGTGAATTTTCAAAGATTCACATTGTGAATTTTACGTAAAAAAAAAAAATCGAATTTTATATCATTGGAAAAATGATAAAAAGTTATGAATTTCTGTATTTTTAGTTTTTTTTATAAAAAATAAGTTCTAAAAGTTGAAAAAAAGATTGGTTCCTTGGTTAATTATGATTCTCTATTGAACCTTTATATATATATATATATATATATATATATATATATATATATATATATATATATATATATATATATATATATATATATATAAGTTTAAAAAAAAAGTTTATTTTTATCATAAATTGCTCCGTCGAACCAGTGTGATGGATGACGATCAAGATCTTTTGCGAACCCATATTTTCCCCGGACCGTTATTAAAATGCGATTTTTTTTGTGTGATAAGTTGAAAAAGACATAAAATAAAATATTAAATCGATCAAATAGAAGCATATCCGTAAAAAATTTCAAATGTGTACAAACCTGGAAAATTTACAAAGTTCGTAAAAATGCACATATACACTTCTTGTATATGCACATTATTTCCAGATTTTTTTTTGCGAATAAGTTTCTATTGGACTCATTTGATATTTTATGTTAGTTTTGTTTGAAAAAAAAAATCACACAAAAATGTTTGTACTTTAAGAGTGGTTTGCAGGAAAATACAAGTTTGAAAAAGATCCTACCATATATATATATATATATATATATATATATATATATATATATATATATATATATATATATATATATATATATATATATATATATATATATATATATATATATATATATATATATATGGGAAAAGTGAATATACCCTTAAGGTATATAAGCTTAGGTACCCAAACCCATTATAATACGTCATTTTGTTTAATATATTCATTATAATGTTCTTAAACTTCAACCTTTTACTTGATTTACTTTCAAAATTTTCGAAATTTCATTATTATCTTACTCTTACATCACATCTTTTTACCGAACACCTACTAGGCTATATATAGTATAGTGGAAAAT
Source organism: Lactuca saligna (assembly GCF_052625555.1). Lineage (NCBI taxonomy): Eukaryota > Viridiplantae > Streptophyta > Magnoliopsida > Asterales > Asteraceae > Lactuca > Lactuca saligna. The sequence continues at coordinate 31,388,877 of NC_136423.1, forward strand.
GAAAATTATGTAAGAGGAATATAAATGTGAAATTGATAAAAATCTTGGAAGTAAATCAAGTTAAAAGTTGAATTATAGGAACATTGGACAATTACAATGTATATATATATATATATATATATATATATATATATATATATATATATATGATACAAAACGATGTAGTATAGTGAGTTTGGGTACCTAAGCTTATATACCCTTAAGGGTATATTCACTTTTCCCTATATATACCCTTAAGGGTATATACCCTTAAGTATATAAGCTTAGGTACCCAAACTCACTATACTACATCGTTTTGTATGATATATATATATATATATATATATATATATATATATATATATATATATATATATATATATATATTACAAACATGTACCGAGTAGCGAGTTCAATAATCTTGTTTATTATATATATATATATATATATATATATATATATATATATATATATAATAAACAAGATTATTGAACTCGCTACTCGGTACATGTTTGTAATGCCCACGTTTTTTCGCTAAACATTAATTAAATGATATAATAGTTAAGGTCAATAATTGTAACTTTTATATGAAGTAAATAAAGAGAATTATTGACTATTATGTGTTTTATGTGCAATTATATGTACTTATATTAATATAATAAAAGTAGGAATAAAATGCGCGTCAGAATAGAATAATAATTATGTAGAATATCCTTGATGAAAGAAAAGTAAACAAGATGAGGATTACGGAGATATAAGGAACATTGAAATCTGACATCGTATGAAAAAGTAATGCTTCTTCGAAGTTTGCGATTTAACTGGCACAGCTCCGCGTATCAAAGAAAGTAAATTTTTAATAAATTACTTTTTAGCCTTAGTGATCTAAACAAAAGTCGTAGTAGTCGTTAAATCGAGATCATGCATATAAATGACATCCAAATCTGACTTCGTGAGAGAAAGTTATGATTTTTCGAATTTTCAGCGCAGAAGTGCGGACACAAAAATCAAAATTCTAATCGGTGATTGTTAGTCGAAACAATCTAAACGAGAATTGAAGATCTAATGAGTATGAACTCGTCGATAAAAAGATCATCAAGAACGGAGTCTGTATGTAGGTGTTATACTTTCTGCAACGATTTCTAACAACCTAAGCCTATCAAAAAATATGATTTTTTGTTAGAGAAAGAACTAAATGTTGGGGTTTAAAGGAAAGTTGTAGATCTCGTCGAAAGCATTTAGGGGATATAAAGAACGTCGAAGATGGAAATCGTGTGAAGAAGTTTCGCCATTTTGAAAATCTGGAAAATCAATTGCGTGAAGTGCGACACACGCGCTGATGATGTGGCACTACGAGAGAGCACCAGAAGGCCATATCGGGGCAGCCCCTTTCTTCCGAGATATGCCGACATGGACCAAGGAGATTTTGACGTGTGGAACCATAAGAAGGTGACACGTGGCACCTTCTAGAAGAGGTACATGTGTACAAGTAACGCAGTGACACGTGGCAGAAGCCCATAGGAGCCAGCACCCCCATAGGGCACGATACGCCCTTATATGTACGCAACATGCTTAGTGTTTCTTGGCTATAAATACTCCATTCCGTATATGATTCACTCCCCACACCCCTACGCACTTTTTCTCTCAAGTATTCCTTATTTTTAGGCCATTTCTCTTAGTTTCTATGTTCCGGTGAAGCCTTGCAACCCATGAGGTATTCAAACAAGTAGCATCCATCAAGTAGGGTCCCCTTTAGCTTCTATTCAAACAAGTTGTGATGGTTAGGGTGTGGTAAGGCCATGGGTGGTAAGAATTGTTGGTTATAAGTGTTGTAAGACTACGATGGGATCGTAGCATTCACCAGTTTGAGGTAGACTATCATTGGAGGTGGTCATGAGTGCAAAGGAGAAATTAGTTCGTTCCTTGTGCACACTGGTGAGGATTGTCGAGGGGTATTGTTATGTTCTAGATTGAGGACCATTGGGGTCCGAGGCGGAGTCGGGCTCATGTAGCTCTTGTTGGATAGAACTCGTGGGCGAGGTCCACGTGATTATGGCAACACAGATGGGATCTGGTAGAGACCGTTAGATCAAGGTTTTGGATCTTAAGTTACAAGATTAAGTGGGTGTGCAGTGTGTGGCGCATAGGGGTTTATAGGCTGGGTAGCATCGTTATTTGGACTCTTAGGGAACCTAGTGATTTGACCAGGTGCGAGATCGGTAGCCTCAGCGATGGTTTGGGTACCTTTATATCTTGGTCTAGTGAGGGGTTGTCGTGAATCATAAGTTTTTTGGTAAAATGCAAGTGCAGATTCGTGGATCTCGGGTTATGAATTGAGTATCAAGTTGGTTTTTGGGTGAGATTTCGAGTTTGGTATCGAGAGTGTTTATGCGCAGGATTTTCTTTTTAGTGGAATAAGTATTGGGGTATCTTTATGCCTAGGGCATCAATTTCAGGGTTCAAGGGTAAGGGAACAGATTTACTTGTAATGTTATATCAAGCCTTTGTGTTTGCGTTTTGGGATGGTTCTATACGTGTGTGGGCCATAACATGCTTGGAATCGGGAAATGGTAGGTCATTGGAGATCAGGTATGAAATGATACTATAGTTGGGCATGTACCATTCTTTTAGCAGTGGATTTGGTGGCGAGATGGTTTGGACAAGTATCGACAGATAAGGTTTATCCTGGGAGTCGCGTGGGGTGATGGTGTATGTGTGTCTTGCAACTCAGCAACCAGGCAGGAGTCCAGTGTCTTAGATAGTTTGTAGATAAGTTAGGACCAGGGAGGTCTCGACTGCTTTTGGAAAGCAGATAGGGGGCAACAAGAAGAGTTAGAGTGGCTTCAGTGATTTGGGATTCGCGTGTGGAGTCGCTTGTTATTTGGTGCATATGCTAAATCACTTGTGGTTGGATTAAATAATATCAGATTGGACTTTGTTTCGCAACTCTCGTTTTAGTCTAAACGTCATCGGGAGGAATCTTCTACTCGAAGGATTATTGGAGCCTTGTGTCAAGTATAGGTGCTTTACAACAATATTTGGGCAATGATTTTGGGATTCCCCATGGAAGCCTCAAGGAATGGAAGTGTTTTGTCTTGTTTGGAATTTAATGTGGAATTGGTATGGTAGTGGTTCAGTCTGAGCGGTCAGTCAGGGAGTCAACCCGATTTAAGATTTCAGGTTTTGTAAGGGTAGATGTGGTTTTCTGCAAGGGATTAAGGATTTTTTTCTTTGGGTTTTGAGAGTTTCGTTAGGTTTGGCTTAGGTTGTTTTGGAAAGGCTGTGGTATTCTCGGGATTGTGGTTGTGTTGCTCAGGTTATCTGACATGTCGGGGATGGTAATGAATGATTTCAAGGACGAAATCAATTTAAGTGGGGGAGAGTTGTAACGCCCTTTTCTGAATCGATTCCTATTTGAGGCTGTGGCCTGAAGATCAGTTATTATAAGAATTAGGGAAAAAAGGTGAGATCTAGGCCCATTTGGGTGAGAGTGATGTATTTGAAGTGATCCGGGTGTTCAGTTTGTGTTTTGGAACCTAGGGGTATTTCGGTAAAGTGCTAGTTCAAGCTTTTGTGGAAATTGGATTTTTTTCGAAAGGTCTTAAGGATGGAATGAGTTGATAGAAGTGTTAGGCTTCTCGTTACCTTTCCGTGGATATAAGGATCGTCGGAAACGGGCTTATAACAAAGAAGTTATGGCCTTCAGAAGTTTGGTGGTTTTAAGGTTTAGCCGGGTACGTGGGGCGTACATAAAGGGTACGCAGGGCATACTAGTGAAGAGAGAAGTACGCAGGGTGTACTTGGTGTACGTTGGGAGTACTGACCAGGATGGTTGCGGGTTCTCTTCAGAGTATGCTGGGCATACTCCAATCAGGTCTAAACCCTATTTTAGGGTCTTGGACCCTAGTTAAGCTCCTTATCTCCTAACCTGTAACAGCCCAAAATCTTAAGTATTGTTTAATTGCATTTTGGGGGTGTTTTAAAGGGGGGACTCGGCGAGTTGGAGCCAGACTCGCCGAGTAGGGTCGCAGTTGTGGTCGCGGGTTCGCGGCTGGACTCGACGAGTCCAGGTATGGACTCGGCGAGTCGACGCTGTTCAGCGGAAAACCCTAGCCGTTCAGTTTGGGACGTATATAAGGGATCTTATGCCGTCATTGCTCGTCTTTTGGCCGATTGAAGAGAACCCTAAACGACTGAGGCGTCTAGAGCAAGATTGAAGGCCATGGGTGACCTTGAAGGAATTGTTGTGCAAGGAGGAGAAGGGTTTTAGTTAAAGGAACTGCAGGGAGTTCGAGTTCTGAAGTTTGGGGACATGGAAGGTACATCATTCAGGTAATAACTCGAACTACATTCTCCTGTGATTGATGTATATATATATTTAGGGTTTATGGAACCCATTTGGAGTCTAGATGGTTTGTTGTGTTGTTATTCAACGTTTATAACCTTGCATTAGGACCCTTAGAGGTCCAGAAGGATCCATGTTTGTATATTCGGGAAAATATGTACCTCGGGAAGCAGTTCGATCGACTGCATGGAGTGGACTCGCCGAGTCGGATGATCGGACTCGGCGAGTAGCTTGAAGATTCACTGGGACTCGCCGAGTTTGTTCTTCAGACTCGGCGAGTGGAGTCGGGGTGGCCCCGCGATTCTTCCAGGAGTAACTCGTCGAGTTAAAGGGGATACTCGACGAGTAGAAGGGGAAATTTTAGAGGATTAAAGAACGACCAGACTCACCGAGTCGCCAGGGAACTCGCCGAGTCCAGTCGAGCTGACAATGGACTGTTGACCAGAGATGACCGGTGTGATTTCTTAGGGTCAGTTAACGTGGAAGATAGAAGTGTTAATAAGAGATATATGATGTTACAGGGAGCTTGTAGCTCGGAGGATCAAGTGCAAGGGACTTCAGGAGTTGCTATCTCCCAGCGTCCGCGAGGTGAGTCTTCTCACTATACTTTACCCGGAAGGGTTTGATTGTGTGACCGGGAGGTCGAACATGTTATGCGTTATGTATTCATACTGTAAATGGAAGTTAGTAGTTACACGTGATATGCATGTTATATGGGCCGGAAGGCAAAGTATTATGTGACAGAAAGGTCAGGTATGATATGTGATATATGTGCTTTATGTGTTAGAATATGTTTCGGGCCGGAAGGCAGGTTGATATATGATATATGTGCTTTATGTGTTAGAGTAATTGTATTATGTGTTATATATGTGTATGGGCCGGAAGGCAATTATTCTATGGGCCGGAAGGCAATTATCTTATGGGCCGGAAGGCAATTATCTTATGGGCCGGAAGGCAAATATCTTATGGGCCGGAAGGCGATTATCTCATGGGCCGGAAGGCATTGTGCAGTGGACCGGAAGGTCAGGGCCTGGAAAGGCGTACGTGCGTAAGGTGTATATTGGGGAACTCACTAAGCTTCGTGCTTACGTTGTTTATGTTATGTTGTTTCAAGTTCTTACAGTAACGCAGGATGGCAACGGTTCGATTGTACACACCGAAGAAAGAGTTGTGTTTTGGAGGATCCTGGTTTTCTATTTAACTGAAAATGAAACTACGTTTTGTAATTCTATTATGAACGAGGTTTTAAACAAGTGTATTAATATTAAATTGATTATTTCAATAAAAAAATTTGTCTCGAAAATCATGGTGTTACAATTGGTATCAGAGCCTTGGTTTGAGGGATTCGGACGCGCCTACGGGTGAATCTGGACTCAAACTGAGGAAGTAAGAAAAAGTTTTCAAATAAATAGTTTTCTAAAAGTGAATAAGAGTTCAAAGAGAAAGCAAGAAAGAGCAGTGTGTACAATCAGCCAGAGCCAAACGGTGATTTCCCAAAATACCCTTACTTTTGTGTTATGAAATATCTATTATGCACTTTATGAGATATTATTGTATGCTAGAGACAGGCTAGGAATTTCATATCTTAGGACTAGAGTGGCCTGATTTGTGATGCCTTAGCCTAGGGTTTGTTGTTATATGTGCGTTATGCTTTTGTGTGTATGTGATGAGTGAGGGTATCTAGTTAGAACGCACGAGGGGTAGAGCTACAGAGTACAGTGGTACTTCCGAGGATGAACCGAGAAGGTGGAGCTATCAAGGATAGGGAGTCCTATGTATGCTTCGATGCTCGAATGTTGCTTGCTTCGTGCTTTGTGGAGTTCTCGATGATGGGAGTCAGCTACTAAGTGAGTATGACGATACTCAGGAGGTAGATGGCTGGCATCATTAGGAACTCTTCAGCAGCTGATAGCAAAGAAGTGGGGGGACGGCGGAAGGGACTAAGGAGTAAAACTAGCCAGATGAGTGCGCTGGTAGAGTAGAGGATTTCGCTGGAGAGCGAGCACGCGCGATGGGACTGGTGAAAGAGTAACTCGATCAGCTACTTAGGAACTCTGGGATGGTCCGTGTGGAAAGTATGGGTAGATGTGGCAGGTAGTATGGGCCCGTACTACTGAAAGCAGAGGACCCATACTGGATACAGGGAGCATTTTGAAGGTCCTAAGGAACGGAATGAGGGGTGATGTCATGGTTCGAGTACCATACATCGGAACAGATTGAAATAGATGTTGTGGTTCGAGTGCCATACGTTGGAGCAGATTGAGGGTGATGCTATGGTTCAGGTACCATACACCGGAGCAAATTGAGAAGGCATGTCATGGGATGAGTACCATGGTTTGTAGTGGATGATGCTGGTGACTATCTTGTTATCCGGTTATGATCGAAGGGGTAGAGATCGGACGCTATGGGTTTTAGGCCTGTGGACCACGATTGAGGATGGAGAGACGTTCCTTGAGAGGAGGAAAGGCGAGTACCTATCAGAGTATTGTGGTAGGGAGTTAAAGGGTGAGGGAAATTTCGGTCTAAGTCGAGAAATCAGTCGATAGAGGAGAGGCCACCTTCTAGGTGGGTAGTGCCATTTATGTTCGTGTGCAAGACACGAGGGGTCTGGTGTTTCAGTTATGGGTTTGGGAGTACACCCTGCAGGTAGTTTTCGATAATGACTTCCCACAGAGCATCAGGTAGCGGGTGTGCCGCGAGACAGCGATTTACTGTGAGCAGACAGTCAGTTGGGACTGAGGTAGTCGAGAACCACACCACACCTAATTGAGAATGACAGGTTGTGTTATAGTGTTAGCAGTGAAGAGTTCAGTCGAGTTTTGCAGTGCAGAGAGTTTCGTCTATGTTGAGAGTGAGTTCCTGTCCTTAGGACAAATCCGGCGTTGGATATGGGTTGATGAGTTGAGATGAGAGGAACGATGATTTTGCGGTGCAGTCTACGAGTCAAAGATGTTATCGAGCAGTGCAGGTGCTTAGTATTATATTGGTATGGGATTTGGAACGATTAGAGGCAGCCGTGATGAGAAGTTCTTGGAGAGTTAACCAGAGGTTCTGAGTATAGAGGGTTGATTGACTTCATAAGAGGAGGGACTATTGGGCGTTGCATAGCACTTTCCTGGAGCAGGTACGATTTCGCTGGTGAAAGATAGTCGTGGGTGGATGGTATGCTAACTAGTGACGGTTCGAACCCTAGTGGGGGAGAACCGGGTGCAGAACGTAGGAAACAAAGAATTGCCAAGAGTAGTTATAAGTGGAGTATAGAGATGCAGTAGGAAATCATGAGACCAGAGGTGTCGATGATCGAGTAAAGGGGTCAGAGTGAGTTAATGCGGGAAGTACTTGAAGAGGAGAACGAACGTATTCATGACAGGTGATTGGTGTTGTTGCAAGAAGATAGAGAATGATTGAGCAGTCAACTTCCGGAGTCAGTATGCGTATCCTTGTTTGGATTTTGAGTGTCGGGAAAAAGGGATTTGGAGAATTATCAGCGCATTTCGTACGTCAACGTTATCTCGCATTCCGATCGAGAAATTAGATGCACCAAGGTTGTAAGGCGGGGAAAATATAGATTTAATTATGGGGTGCAGGAGATCATTGGTGGTGGTAGTATTCCGGGATATTCGGGTATGATATCCTTATTTTGGAGTTATTCGGGAATCCCGAACTGAATCGACATGTGGCATATCAGGTATCTGCGGATTTAGTAGGAGTTTTCGGGTATGGGCATTCAGGGAGATTATTTGAGAGGGTGGATTTTCGCAAGACGGGCGTTCGTTATGTTGATTGCCTCCATAGACTGTGGTGGATGTTCGAGTCGCAGTACTCACTAGTCAGAGGGTGTTGTGATACTGCGTGGAGTTGCAGTACTCACTGGGTGGCAAGAGAATTTTTAGGTTGGAATATTTTCGAGCAGCGTATGAGGGGGAAGAGCTTCGAGTTTGGGTAGCCCTGATATTAAGTCTTTGGAGCTTGGATGTTGAGTCGGGGGTGAGACGGGGGTCTTTTGTGACTTACGTGTCACTGGGTCGGGATAGTGGTCACGGGGAGAAAAGTCAGTGGAATATTTGGATCGCGAAATGGGTGACCGTTGGGGGCTCAGATGTGGAGCCAAAAGTTGATCTGGTACTTAGTCTTGAAGAGGAATATGGGAAAGGAGCTTATCATGATGACATCTGAGGACACTTTAGAGAGGGCGAACGATGCGGACGTTCGAAGACATGTTTCGGGCATGTGTATTAGCTGTCGGAGGAAGCCGCGGTACGTAATTATCATTGGTTGAGTTGTTCCATATTAACAGCCATCATTAGTGCATTAGTATGCCGCCCTTTGAGCTGTTGCATGGAAGGTGATGTCGGAATCTCGTTCGTTGAGGAAAGGTAATGCATGGACCCGAGAGTCCTTGCGAGCAGATCCAGTGCATGTGTGATACAGGGAGTAGTGGCAAGGTTGCTAAGCGGATTTCACTAAGTGAGGGAATGGAAAGGTATGTTGGGGCGAGTGCAGCATGTGTATACGATTGCAAGAGGTGAACTCGTGAGAGTTGCCCTGAGAATTGAGAATAGGTCCCTCAGTTGTTCCGATATGGATAAAGTGGGCTTGGGATCGGGGAACCGGTGATTCAGAGTTTCATAACCCTTACGAGTCGTGTGAGCATTGAGATTTAGAGCAGAGTCGCGTCTTGGGAAATTCTCGGTTGCAGGAAGTGGTGGACAGTACAGCGATCGTGTTTTGGTCGACAGAGCAGATGCAACAGGTTAATCAGAGGTTAAAGATCGTTTAGAGTTGACAGGAAGGGTGTGCAGACAGACGCCGTTACGAGCATGCGTTTCAGGTCGGCGACTTTGTATTCCTGACGGTCTCTCCCTGGGAAGGGGTGTTTCGATCCAGGAAGAGGGGTAAGTAGGGGCCCGGTATGTTGGGGTTTTGCGTGAAGGTGCGAAGGTAGGAAAAGTGGCCTACCGGTTGGAGCTGCCAACGGAATTGGGATGGATCCATGACACTTTTAGGTGTCGTAATTGAAGAGGTGTATAGCAGATGAGTCAGCAGCGGTTCTACTAGAGAACGATTAGGTGGATGCGAGCCTGTGTTACGCCGAGAGGCCAGTGGCAACCTCGGAAGAGATCGGAAGTGTCTAGGGAAGCCGAAACGTGTGGTGTGGGAGCAGCATCCAGAACTATTTTCAGAGTGAGACTTCGAGGGCGAAGTCTAATTCTAGTGGGGGAGAATTGTAACAGCCCAAAATCTTAAGTATTGTTTAATTGCATTTTGGGGGTGTTTTAAAGGGGGGACTCGGCGAGTTGGAGCCAGACTCGCCGAGTAGGGTCGCAGTTGTGGTCGCGGGTTCGCGGCTGGACTCGACGAGTCCAGGTATGGACTCGGCGAGTCGACGCTGTTCAGCGGAAAACCCTAGCCGTTCAGTTTGGGACGTATATAAGGGATCTTATGCCGTCATTGCTCGTCTTTTGGCCAATTGAAGAGAACCCTAAACGACTGAGGCGTCTAGAGCAAGATTGAAGGCCATGGGTGACCTTGAAGGAATTGTTGTGCAAGGAGGAGAAGGGTTTTAGTTAAAGGAACTGCAGGGAGTTCGAGTTCTGAAGTTTGGGGACATGGAAGGTACATCATTCAGGTAATAACTCGAACTACATTCTCCTGTGATTGATGTATATATATATTTAGGGTTTATGGAACCCATTTGGAGTCTAGATGGTTTGTTGTGTTGTTATTCAACGTTTATAACCTTGCATTAGGACCCTTAGAGGTCCAGAAGGATCCATGTTTGTATATTCGGGAAAATATGTACCTCGGGAAGCAGTTCGATCGACTGCATGGAGTGGACTCGCCGAGTCGGATGATCGGACTCGGCGAGTAGCTTGAAGATTCACTGGGACTCGCCGAGTTTGTTCTTCAGACTCGGCGAGTGGAGTCGGGGTGGCCCCGCGATTCTTCCAGGAGTAACTCGTCGAGTTAAAGGGGATACTCGACGAGTAGAAGGGGAAATTTTAGAGGATTAAAGAACGACCAGACTCACCGAGTCGCCAGGGAACTCGCCGAGTCCAGTCGAGCTGACAATGGACTGTTGACCAGAGATGACCGGTGTGATTTCTTAGGGTCAGTTAACGTGGAAGATAGAAGTGTTAATAAGAGATATATGATGTTACAGGGAGCTTGTAGCTCGGAGGATCAAGTGCAAGGGACTTCAGGAGTTGCTATCTCCCAGCGTCCGCGAGGTGAGTCTTCTCACTATACTTTACCCGGAAGGGTTTGATTGTGTGACCGGGAGGTCGAACATGTTATGCGTTATGTATTCATACTGTAAATGGAAGTTAGTAGTTACACGTGATATGCATGTTATATGGGCCGGAAGGCAAAGTATTATGTGACAGAAAGGTCAGGTATGATATGTGATATATGTGCTTTATGTGTTAGAATATGTTTCGGGCCGGAAGGCAGGTTGATATATGATATATGTGCTTTATGTGTTAGAGTAATTGTATTATGTGTTATATATGTGTATGGGCCGGAAGGCAATTATTCTATGGGCCGGAAGGCAATTATTCTATGGGCCGGAAGGCAATTATCTTATGGGCTGGAAGGCAATTATCTTATGGGCCGGAAGGCAAATATCTTATGGGCCGGAAGGCGATTATCTCATGGGCCGGAAGGCATTGTGCAGTGGACCGGAAGGTCAGGGCCTGGAAAGGCGTACGTGCGTAAGGTGTATATTGGGGAACTCACTAAGCTTCGTGCTTACGTTGTTTATGTTATGTTGTTTCAGGTTCTTACAGTAACGCAGGATGGCAACGGTTCGATTGTACACACCGAAGAAAGAGTTGTGTTTTGGAGGATCCTGGTTTTCTATTTAACTGAAAATGAAACTACGTTTTGTAATTCTATTATGAACGAGGTTTTAAACAAGTGTATTAATATTAAATTGATTATTTCAATAAAAAATTTTGTCTCGAAAATCATGGTGTTACATAACCTAACCCTAATATCTTCAGCCTACATCCCTATAAACCCTAGAAATCGACCCTTAGCCCCCGTTTGAGTGATTTTAGAGCTTTAAAGTGATTTATGTGTGTTTTGGTGCTTGAGGAGGAAGAAGGAACTTCTTGAAGAGTCATTGTTTGACTTAGAGCTTTTGGATTCAGGATTTGTGCACCTAGATCTAACTTTTGGAGGTATAAAGTCTCAACCTTTGTAACTCTTTATTGTAGATCTATATAGGTGGAACTTTGCTATGATTGCAGTCCCTTTGTGGTGGTTCTTGTGAGTAGAAGTTACTCCAGAACCTTGGAGCTTAATATTTGGCCTTTGTTGGGGTTATGGAGTCATAAAGTTTGGATCTTGATGATTATAAACCTTCCACGCATGATTTGGTAGACTTTTGGTGAAGCTTGGGACTTAGGGTTTTGATTTTGGTTCCATTAAGTCATGCTAACTCATAAAGTCAGGAACTTTATGTCTTAAGAAGTCCCTTTGAATCAGATCTGGAAGTTTGGACTAAGGTCTTAAGGTACTAAGAGGTTTTTAAGACATTTTGGAGTAATTTTGACTTTGGAATTCATCTTTGGTGTTTGGGCTTCTGTCACACCCCCGAACCGGGACTGCAGAAACGTCCGGGGGCGGGTGACTTCATCTTGTAATATCATAACAATTGAATATGAATGAAATTGAGAAACCAACCATCATACATTAAAGATACCAACATGTATTGTTTACAAATTGTATTTGTTCGTGAAATTACATCGACAAATAATACAATGTATGATATTTCAAAATACAATAATTATCCAAAATCCATAGCTGAATACCCGCTCACTGAGTCCCTAAGAATACAAGTCGTTTTGAAAAGCATCAACATAGAATATTAGTGAGTTCATAAGCATATTTATAAGAAAACTTTGTAATAGTTTGTTAAACTCCAAAAAATCAAATATTTTCTATAAAAATGGTTATGTGAGTCTCGTTCCAAATCATGTATAATTGCATGCGTGTTCTTTGTGTTTCCTTGTTTGAAATTATAAAGAAAGTGTTCCCAGAAAATCCTATATTTTTTTTTTCATACGAGGAGTTGTGGTCTTAAAACCCTAAGACCTGAGTGGTGAAATTAGTTATAAAATAGACGCCGCATAGTTTTGTACTTTATCCAAAGAGTAGAGTGTATACTCTGCGTAAATTCCAAAATATTATTTTTATTCTCTATGTGAGTCGTTACAACCATACTAATGTGACTGAAGCGCCTGTCTTGATGTTCTTCAGGCGTTAGCTTCTAATAAGATATTTGTCACCCTAGACTGACATGTCTAGCTGTAGCGAACAACTCAGGTGTAGGGATGTCAACCCCGTATAGATCTATACACAATATCCCGCTCTCCCTCCAGGAGACTCTGGTTATAACTACAGGACTTACGGTATACACTAAATAGGTACGGTGAAGGAGTGTCTCACAAGAGCCTTAATAACATTTACGTAAAATTTGAATCCCAATATTGAATATTATAAATGACATTCCTAGTGTATATTTACGACTGCAGTTTTATGACACGCAATAATTCCTATGGTAAATTTACATAGTTTACTTTGAGTGTTTAAAAGCCTTTATGACAAACAATTTATGACATGCAACTTTTGTGTCATAAAAGTCTGCTTAGTTCACCATTTTGGTAGGTTTATTTATAAACTCTTTTTATAAATATTCAAATTTGAACTAATATATTTATAACACTAGTTTATAACTCGTGGGAATCATGGTTAGAAAATTAATTAAACTTTCTAAGTAAAAACTCAAAACTATTAATTAATAATTTTAAATAACTTATTAATTAAAAGATATTTTTTTAGTTATATATAAAATTATAATCGTTGATTCAAATAAATACGTAAAATATATCATCTTATAATTTGTATAAGTTTTATTTTATTATAATTTGAATAATTTTTATTTTATTTTTATTCTAATATTATTAATTTAATGTAATTAAAATGTGGTTTAAATTTTGAAATTTGAAATTTGAAATGGAGAATTAATAGATTGATAAGTGTCATGATATTAATTACAAGTGCCAATAGATTGACAAGTGTTATGATATTTATTACAATGCCTAACATGGTGACACGTGGCAAAAAAACTACTCTTTTATTAGTATAGAGAGATTTTGTGTAAAAATAACATATTACCATAGGTTATACATCATAATAATAATAATTTTTACATATCTCGATTTTTCCACAACGCACATAAAACTCAACATTTTCATTATATTTAGGTATTTATACAACTTTTTTGGAAGAGTGAGTTTGTCCATTTTTTACTACATTTGTCATAAATAACCAATTTTTACCACAATTATCATAAATAACCCATTTTTACCACAATTATCATAAATGAACCATTTTTACCACAATTATGATAAATGACAAATTTTTACAAGTGTTTGTGGTAAAAATTTATATATTAAAAAATTTACCATTTTGAGTGTAAATTTTAATATTTTACCATTTTTCAAGCTTCCATAACCAAAAATTGTTTTAACATTTTCTAGGACATATTTTTGTGATTTTTAACACATGCTAATAGAAAACATTTTTCACTTAGCAACTTATCTTATTTTCAACTTATTACCATACGTGTGAAACTACACAAGGATGATTTGGTTCCAATCACTTGAGACTATATGAAAATCTCGAGTTTAGCGTATATTAGCATGAAATAACCACATTTCATCACACATAAACATACATACACACAAGTACATGTAAATATACAAAGCTTTCAAATAAGATTAAACTTGTATCCCTCCCTCCCCCCCAAAAAAACAATAAAAAAATAAAAACTTGAAAATAAATTGTATGAAACTCACCTTGGGGTTTTTAAGAAGTAGATGAAGGAGGAGAAGGATTTTTGGGACTAACTTGTTCTCTTGAGGAGATTATTGAAGTTATGGGTGTTCTAAGAGCATGTACATGAAAATGGAGTTGTAAGAGGAAAGATATTTGTAAAAACTTGTAAAAAAATGGAGTTTATCATGGACTTACCAAGGAGCGTAAGAATCAACCTTTGATGATGAAGGACTCGAAAATGATTGAGTAGATAAGGGAGTCTTGAGAGAAAAATGAAATGAGAGTAATGTTTGAAAACGAACGGTGGAGAAAGGGGAAATAGGGTTTCGGTCGAGTTAAGAGGGAGGGGGAGGTAGGGTTTGACCTAAGAGAGGGTGATGGGAGGTTCCTAGATGCATGGTGGTGAAGGGCTTTGAGACTTGGTGGGTAATGTTGTGGTGGCATGCATAGATGGGCTAAATGACCTAAGAGGGGTCCTCCTCCGAAAAGATTGGCCTAAGAAGAGTAGTTCCGATTTTTGGTTTGGACCAATAAGGATTTTCGGCCCATTAAAGCTTAACTAATAGTTTTCGGCCCGATCTGGGGCCTAGTAGTATTTTTTGGTTCATTGGGGCCCAAATATAGGTTTTCGGCCCATTAGGGACCAAATGAAGTCATCTTGGCCCAATAAGGATTTGGGTTGAGAATTTATGGGTTAAGGCCCAAAAATGATTAAGCTTGGCTTATTAGATCGAGTTTTAGGCTTGAACGAGGTTGTCTCGGCTTGAATCACAATATATGAAGGTATGAACTTAAATGGCATCGTATTTTGAATTTCACTAACTGAGTCATTATAAGTTTACATGGAGGAATCATCTCGTACACGGATTAAGATCTAACCCTAATTTCATAGTTGTGACATAATCCCCTAGTTAGAGGTAATTTTGTCCTGAAATTTGGAGGAGCCTTCAAGAGTTAGTGAAGAGGTGGGGGTACTTTTGCATCATCTGATCTTCATGTTCCCAGATAAATTCTGGTCCTTGCTTGGCGCTCCACCGGCCCTTACAATGGGAATGCAACTTTCCTCAGTCCATTTTTCCTCTTTGTCCATGATTTCAACCGGTTCCTCAACAAAAAGGAGATTTCCATTCGCCTCAATCTCGTCAAGTGGAACAACAAGGGTTTCGTTCGATAGGCATTTCTTCAGGTTTGACACGTGAAATATAGGGTATACGTTGCTAAGCTCCGATGGTAGTTGCGGCTTATAGGCCACCGGACCGATCCCGACAAGGATCTCGAATGGTCCGATGTATCGTGGATTTAGCTTCCTAGCCTTCCGAACCATATCATCTGTTTCCTGGGAGAGTTTTTTAACAGCACACGGTCTCCTACTTGAAATTCCAGAGGCTTTCGCCTTTAGTCTGCGTAGCTCTTCTGTTGGTCTCGAGATGCCTGGAGTTGTGCTCTGATCTGGATGATTTTCTCAGTTGTTTCCCGGATGATCTTGAGTCTTGTGAGAGTGTTTTTTGGTATCTGCCCCTTGCTAATTGTGTGTCCCTTACCTCCACCCAATAGAGGGGTGATTGGAATTTACGTCTGTAAAGGGGCTCAAATGGAGCGACCTTGATGCTTGTGTGATAGTTATTATTGTATGAGAATTCGATGAGGGGAAAATTGGTATCCCTGTCTTGCTAAAGTCTATCACACAGTATCGGAGCATATCTTCTAAGGTTTGGAGGTTCCCTCACTTTGCCCATCTGTTTGGGGATGATAGGTAGTGCTCATGTCAAGTTGGGTTCCTAATGCTTTTTGTAATGATTGTCAAAACCGGGAGGTAAACCTACTATCTCTATCTATGATAATAGATTTTGTCACAACATGCAGTCTAACAACCTCCTTTATGTAGATCCGGGGCAGCCATTCCATTTTATATGTTTCATTTATTGGCAAGAAATGGGCGGACTTGGTTAACCGATCGATAATCACCCAGATGGCATCCAAACCATCAGCCATCTTAGGTAATTTGGTTATAAAGTCCATTGATATTTTCTCCTATTTCTACTCGGGGATTTCGGGTTGTTGCAATAGACCTGAGGGCTTCTGATACTCTACCTTCACCTTAGCGCAAGTCAGGCACTTGGTTACGTAGGTAGTGATTTCATCTTTCATATTCGGCCAACAATATTGTTGTTTGAAATCTAAATACATTTTTTCGGAACCCGGATGGACGGAGTACTTTGTCTTGTGTGCTTCATGCATGAACACATCTCGGAATCCTCCAAATTTTGGGGTCTAGATCCGATCCATGAGATAGTATGTCCCGTCCTCTTTGAGTGTGAGATTCTTGTCCATCCCATGTAAATCTTCATTTGCGACGTTCTTCGACTTCAAGGCTTCCCGTTGAGCCTCCTTGATTTGTGAGGACAAGTGGGAATGGATGGCCATCATTAGTGTTCTTACCCGGCAGCTCGAGTAATCTTTTCGGCATAGGGAATCGGCCAGACAACCACCACGTTAGCCTTGTCGGGATGGTACCTGATTTCACATTCATAATCATTCAGCAGCTCTACGCATCTGTAACAACTGAAAAATACAACCAATTTAACTTTTTCAAAAACCACCTGATTTCATTAAATTGTTTACAAAAAGGTTTTCAATACAAAACATTTAGAGTATTCCCAGAATCACATTGCTACAAAATCATGAGGAGCGGTACGATCACGCCTTCGCCTTGCCATAGTCTCCTGAAGAACCTGAAAAACATTAAACCACAACTGTAAGCCCGAAAGCTTAGTGAGATACCCCCAAAACACCAACCACATATACGCCTTTCCAGGCTACGACCTTCCGGTCCAAAACATAATGCCTTTCGGCCCATAACATCCAAAACATACATAACATAACAGAACATAGAAGAGCCATGCATATCGGGTCTACTGTGTGACTGGTCCGCCCTATCGGGCCTTCAGCCCACCGGATCCATCCTCCAGGTCTAGTCATGTCCTTCGAGTCTACAGTGGGGTTGGTCCGCCCGCATTGGGCCTTCAACCTACCTGGTCCACTCTCTGAGTCTACAGTGTGACTGGTCCGCCCGCATCGGGCCTTCAGTCGGCCTGGTCCACTCTCCGAGCCTCGGCACATCTGGTCCGCCCTCGTGGGGCCTACAGCCTATCCGGACCGCTCGCTGGGCCTTCGGAATAACCGGTCCGCCCTGGGTATCTTGGCCTACAGCACAAAGCAGGACCCGCCTCAACCCATCTCCAATCCAAACAACCACGTGCACAAAACATACAATCATATAACAGTCATAGTCAACAACCGAGCAAGCAGATCACATAGCATATCGTTACCCTAACCAGGTTACCGACCTAACCGGTCACTAGCATAGCATCACTCTATATATCGGAAAACTGACCTTAACAAGGTCTCCTAGCATGTACCATCCTAGCTACCAGGATGCAAACACATCAAACAATAACATAATAACCATATCCGAGTCTCAATCCAATAAAGGGTCGACCTTGGTGCCTTAGACTCTGTTGATATAGTGAGGATAACTCACCTCGAAACTGCCGGCTGAAAGGATAAGATCCCGCTGCTTCGAACTCTGACACGAACTCCTCCACTGAACATCAAAACATTCAACTCAATATATATACCCTTATTTACCAAAATACCCCTGGAAGACAACTGGTCAACCCCTGACTGACTCTACTCGCCGAGTCAACCGATGACTCGCCGAGTCCCCGAGCTCAGAACTTCCCTCAACCCGCAACCTGACTCGCCGAGTCCAACCACTCTGAGTCCACTCGCACCTAACTCACCGAGTCATCCCTTGACTCACCGATTCATCGACTCAACCAGAAATATTGGGACTCTTCGACAAGACTCGCCGAGTCTAAGGCTATCTTCAACCTACTCGCCGAGTTGTTCTTCCAACTCGTCGAGTTCCAGGCCATCTTCAAGCAACTCGTCGAGTCCACCCTTGTGACTTGTCGAGTACCACCGATCTGAATCCATACAGAAGCATCTCAGGCCATGCAATTGATCCAAAACATAGATCTAGCCTCCTACAACCCATCCATCACGTAAAGTGGCAAACTTTACGTGAATACATGAAGATCTAAGCATAATACACATTAGGGCTAAGGTTTGGGACAATATAGCTTCACTACATACTCAATCACAGGGACTTTCAGGCATTCCAACCCTTCTCCATTCCAGATCTGAGGTAGCAACCTCAGATCTAACCTCTAGACTTCAAAACACCAAAAGATGTGATCACATCATCCCCAAAAGTGAAGAATCTAGACAATAGCAGCTCAAGAACGAGATTTTACCTTCAAAGGATGCCCCAATCTGCAAGGAACTCGAAACCAAGCAAAGCCCCTTACTCCACACCTTCAAACCTCCAAACTTTCTTCAACAATTACTTCTCCAAGCTTCAATCCACTCAACAAAGGTGCTTCTCCACGATTTTAGGGTTTCTGGGACTCAAGGGGGTGATAAAGGAGGCTGTGGTGGAACATAATGGTCTTTATATAGGGCTCAACCCCGAGAATTAGGGTTTTCTCCACACAGCACCTACTCGCCGAGTCCATCTTTGGACTCGCCGAGTAGGCCACTTGACACGCGACCAAAGTCGCGACTCGACTCGCCGAGTCCATCCATGGACTCGTCGAGTCACCCTCCGAAACTTACGCTTTTAGCCCTTCAACTCTACTCTTGCGATTCTGTGATGTTACAATTCTCCCCCACTTAAATTAGGCTTCGTCTTCGAAGCCTATGGCATCTCATCTTCAAATTACTTCCCACGACGCGCCACCTGACCTTAATCGGACCAGGTTCCTCAAGGCACAACCATAGAAACCAGAAGCTCACTTTCTCCTTTCATACGGTGTCCCATCCACCTACTCAAACCGGGCACCTGCTGTACCCTCCGGTAACCGCACTCAACAATCGAGGATTACCCCTAATCCATTACTGCTTCAAATCACAACCATTAATCGAACAATATGAGCTAGAAAATCATGAACCATCGGATCCCCGATCCGAATCCCAATCTATCCATTCCATGACAACTGGAAGACACACTCTTCAGAGCAACTCCCATGAGTTCTCTTCTTGTAATAGCATGCACATGCTGGACTAGCTCTAGCACCCTCGGGTTAGGAAACGCATCACTCCAACGATCCTCCAAAACGTCCCTCAGGATGAACCACTGATACACAATTCCTTCCCGAAATCAAAATGGGAACCCAAAACTCAATATCTGCATCCCTTATGAGCCTCTTGACTTTTCAGCCTCGGAAATCCCTTCTGCAACCCCGGCAGGCATCCCCTCATGATGTCATCCCACGCCGTCGCCGCACATGCTGCTCAATGACCACCGATGGACCACCCCGATCATAACTCTACACTGCCGCTTCACTTCCGTGAGTTTGCACTTCCTTTCGGAATTCCATTCCTCCCTCTTTCCTTACCATGGAAACCACTCGATCGCCTTGTCACCATGACAAGTACCACGGTGCTCACCCCACGCTACACCATCTCCTTAAAGCGCACCCGACATCCATACATCACCACTACTCGGACTCTCACCACAGGGACTCTCAAGTCCATGCACTACCTTTACTGCTCAAGATCACCACCCGGGGCCAGACCTCCCAATGAAATCACACTAAAACGTACGCAATACATGTCCTCAATCCGATCCAACAATACTCGCAGAGTCTTCAGCCTGACTGGACCGCCTCACCAGGCCTTCAACCAATCTGGACCACTCATAGAACCTTCAGCCAATCTGACTGGACCGTCCTTCGAGCCTTCGACCTGACTGGTACACCTACCGGCCTTCAGTCTATCTGGACCGCTCAACAAGCATTCATCATTCCGAGCTATCTCTTCGGGGAGATCTTCCCATGCATATCGTTCTAGCCCTCTAGGGGTTCCGAACTCTATCTCCATCTTACATGCTCGATCCCGGCCTGCTCTCAGGCCTTCCATAATCAAATGCCCTAGGTCTGTATTCCGCCCCGCATGCCTGTTACTCACTCATATGAGCCTGCCCTCGGTTGAAAGAAATACCGCTAAATTCCCAAAGCAGCTAAGCAACCTCTCAAGCCTACGACCATCCAGAGAATTTCCAATTCTCCCCTACTTAAGACACTGACAATTAACCACCGGTCGCCATCACCGATCTCCCAAAACAACAATGCAGAGAGAAACAACACTTACATGCACGTAGTCCCTTACCAGCGCTAACAACTTTCGTAAAAACATTTTTCCACACTGAACAACCCGCTCGAAAGGAACCCAATCTTCAAATATCCATCCCTCAGACTGCAGAGGCTACCTGACATTCAAACCAATGTCGCATCCGCCACCAATCCCCACAAAGATAATCAACGATAGTTCGAAGCACTAATCCATAATCATATCGATCCTTCAGGGAATAAAGGATACCAAAACGAAATCTCGAACACAACTCGCCAAACCCTCAAGGATCAACGGATACCACATGAGAACCCGAAACGCAAACCCATAACCATCTAACGAGACTAGCAGATAGCAATACTCCACAATAATCATAAATAATCAAAACAACAGAAAGAAACATACCTGCAGCAGCAAGTTGAAAAACACGACCCTAAGCCCTTGGGGGCTCCGCTCCACCCTGACCGCCACCTGTGATCCTCAACGTAGTCGGTGCTGGAGCCTGCACCGGTCCAGCAGGGAGCCGTGGACAGTTGACTCTCAAATGTCCAACCTGATGAAAATGATAACATATCCTTAAATCCCGAACCGACACTGACTGCCGACAATCCCTCGCATAGTGTCCCTCCTTTCCGCACTTGTGGCATGCTCCACCAGACCGACAAACTCCGGCATGACCCCTTCCATACTTTCCACAGACGTGGCTACCCTGATCTCCCATCCTGGAATCAACGGTCTTAGACCGTTTCGTCGCCAGCTGTGATTGAATCGGAGCTTGCCTCAGCTCACGCATCTGCAACTCAATCTCTAACTCACGCTGCCTGGCGGCCTCCTGCAACTCCAACAAGGTCTCTCACCTCTGCGCAGACACAAACTGCATGATGTCTCTCTTTAGCATACTCAGATATCAGGCCATCTGAGCCTGCTCCGAAGCGAACTTAGGGCAAAACATCGCCCTCTCAGTAAACATCCTGGTGATTTCCGTCACCGACTCCGAATCCTATTTCAGCTCCAAGAACTCCTGAGCCAACCTCTCCCTCTCGACCTGCGGAACATAACGAGTAATGAACATCTCTCTGAACTGATCCCATGAAATCGCAGCCCTCTGCGCATCCGAGTACGACCCTATGGTCAATCTCCACCAATCCTTTGCCCTGAGCCTTAACAGGTTCAGAGCGCACCTCACCCTCTGATCAGCAGGGGATGAACATGTGAAGAAACATCCCTCCACATCTGATAACCATCTCATAGCAACGATCGGATCCTGAACTCCATCAAAAGTGGGAGGCTTCGTATTATCAAAGTCCCGATATTGAAATCCTCTACTAGCTCCTCCCCCTGCGCTGCTACAGCTGCTGTAGCCGCCGCGGCAGCCGTCTCCATGAGAGCTGCATAGCGCTCATCAAAATACTCCACCATGGCGGTCTTGATCGACCCAAACAACTCCGGCAGCTCAGCCCGAAACAATGCAACAACCTCATCATGCAGGATCTCACGAATCCTCGCATCCAACTCGTGCGTACTCATCTGACTGACAACCTCGGGCTGTACGGACCCACCCGGAACTCCCTCTCCTGCTCCTGATCCTGACCCGGATCCACTCCCAGCGTGCCCTGAAATCTCCATACTAAAAATAAAACACCAAAATATCAGACATTTCCCACTATCCCGGGAACCAGCTCTGATCCCAACCCTAGAGGTCATGGTTTCCCTGATACGCGTATGGGTCCGTGCTTTCAGTAGTACGGGCCCATACTACCTTCCACACCTACCCATATTTGCATGAAGTACTTCCACAACACCCTAGTGACATACATAATAATGCTCTATCCTCACAACTAGAGGAACACTAGAAATCTCTCACAAGAAGACCCTAGGTTAGCAGGCATCATAAATCAGGCAACACAATCAAGAAATCCTGAAGATCCCTAGCCTAACTCTAGCATGCTGTTCTATCAAAGCTCAATAAAACAATTATCATGTATGGTATTTTGGGGTTACTTACTGGCTTCGGCTGATCGTACCTCCGCATCCTCCTTTACTTATTTGAAAACCATTTTAATTTCTCTTATGAAAACCCTCCTCGATTTGAGACTGGAGTCACACAAGGGTTCCTCCAATTCACTCAAACCAAGGCTCTGATACCAACTTGTAACAACCGAAAAATACAACCAATTTAAAATTTTCAAAAACCACCCGATTTCATTAAATTGTTTACAAAAAGGTTTTCAATACAAAACATTTAGAGTATTCCCAAAATCACATTGCTACAAAATCATGAGGAGCGGTACGATCACGCCTTCGCCTTGCCACAGTCTCCTGAAGAACCTGAAAAACATTAAACCACAACTGTAAGCCCGAAAGCTTAGTGAGATACCCCCAAAACACCAACCATATATACGCCTTTCCAGGCTACGACCTTCCGGTCCAAAACATAATGCCTTCCGGCCCATAACATATAAAACATACATAACATAATAGAACATAGAAGAGCGATGCATATCGGGTCTACTGTGTGACTGGTCCGCCCTATCGGGCCTTCAGCCCACCGGATCCATCCTCCAGGTCTAGTCATGTCCTTCGAGTCTATAGTGGGGTTGGTCCGCCTGCATCGGGCCTTCAACCCACATGGTCCACTCTCTGAGTCTACAGTGTGACTGGTCCGCCCGCATCGGGCCTTCAGTCGGCCTGGTCCACTCTCCGAGCCTCGGCACGTCTGGTCCGCCCTCGTGGGGCCTACAGCCTATCCGGACCGCTCGCTGGGCCTTCAGAATAACCGGTCCGCCCTTGGTATCTTGGCCTACATCACAAAGAAGGACCCGCCTCAACCCATCTCCAGTCCAAAAAACCACGTGCACAAAACATACAATCATATAACAGTCATAGTCAACAACCGAGCAAGCAGATCACATAGCATATCGTTACCCTAACCAGGTTACCGACCTAACCGATCACTAGCATAGCATCACTCTATATATCGGGAAACTGACCTTAACAAGGTCTCCTAGCATGTACCATCCTAGCTACCAGGATGTAGACACATCAAACAATAACATAATAACCATATCCGAGTCTCAATCCAATAAAGGGCCGGCCTTGGTGCCTTAGACCCTGTTGATATAGTGAGGATAACTCACCTCGAAACTGTCGGCTGAAAGGATTAGATCCCGCTGCTCCGAACTCTGACACGAGCTCCTCCACTGAACATCAAAACATTCAACTCAATATATATATATATATATATATATATATATATATATATATATATATATACCCTTATTTACCAAAATACCCCTGGAAGACAACTGGTCAACCCCTAACTGACTCTACTCGCCGAGTCAACCGATGACTCGCCGAGTCCCTGAGCTCAGAACTTCCCTCAACCCGCGACCTGACTCGCTGAGTCACCCCGAGACTCTCCGAGTCCAACCATTCTGAGTCCACTCGTACCTAACTCACCGAGTCATCCCTTGACTCACCGATTCATCGACTCAACCAGAAATATTAGGACTCTTCGACAAGACTCGCCGAGTCCAAGAAAAGACTCTTCGAGTCTAAGGCTATCTTCAACCTACTCGCCGAGTTGTTCTTCTAACTCGTCGAGTTCCAGGCCATCTTCAAGCAACTCGTCGAGTCCACCCTTGTGACTCGTCGAGTACCACCGGTCTGAATCCATACAGAAGCATCCCAGGCCATGCAATTGATTCAAAACGTAGATCTAGCCTCCTACAACCCATCCATCACGTAAAGTGGCAAACTTTACGTGAATCCATGAAGATCTAAGCATAATACACATTAGGGCTAAGGTTTGGGACAAGATAGCTTCACTACATACTCAATCACAGGGACTTTCAGGCATTCCAACCCTTCTCCATTCCAGATCTGAGGTAGTAACTTCAGATCTAACCTCTAGACTTCAAAACACCAAAAGATGTGATCACATCATCCCCAAAAGTGAAGAATCTAGACAATAACAGCTCAAGAACGAGATTTTACCTTCAAATGATGCCCCAATCTGCAAGGAACTCGAAACCAAGCAAAGCCCCTTGCTCCACACCTTCAAACCTCCAAACTTTCTTCAAAAATTACTTCTCCAAGCTTCAATCCACTCAACAAAGGTGCTTCTCCACAATTTTAGGGGTTCTAGGACTCAAGGGGGTGATAAAGGAGGCTGTGGTGGAACATAATGGTCTTTATATAGGGCTCAACCCCGAGAATTAGGGTTTTCTCCACACAGCACCTACTCGCCGAGTCCATCTTTGGACTCGCCGAGTAGGCCACTTGACACGCGACCAAAGTCGCGACCTGACTCACCGAGTCCATCCATGGACTCGCCGAGTCACCCTCCGAAACTTACGCTTTTAGCCCTTCAACTCTACTCTTTCAATTCCGAGATGTTACAGCATCACTGTTGCCTCATGTTTATTTCTTTTTGGTTCAGGATGTGTTGGAGGCTTTTATGATCTGTGAAAATGGTGCACTTCGTATCGTAGAGGTAGTGCCTCCAAATCTTCAAAGCAAAGACCACAACTCCCAGCTCGAGATCATGAGTGGTATAGTTTAGTTCATGGGACTTTAGTTGTCTGGATGCATAAGCTATCACTTTCCCGCGCTGCATAAGTACACAACCTAACGCTTTGTTAAAAGCATCGCAATACACCACAAAATCTTCCATTCCTTCTGGCAAAGACAACACTGGAGCATTTCAGAGGGCTTTTTTCATGGTTTGAAAAGTAGCTTCTTGTTTTGCACCCAAGTTGAAGGGTATGCCTTTCTGAGTTAGAGTGGTGAGGGGCTAGGCGATCTTCGAGAAATTCTGAATGAACCTCCCATAATAACTAGCAAGGTCCAAGAATTGTCTGATCTCCGTTGGTGTTCTCGGGGTTTCCCAGCCCTTGATAGCTTTGATCTTGGATGGGTCCACGTGTATTCCCTCTTCACTGACCACGTGTCCCAGAAAATCCACCCTGCGGATCCAGAACTCGCACTTGGAGAATTTTGTGTATTGCTTTTCCACCCTTAGGGTCTTCAGGACCTGCCGTAGTTGTTGGTTGTGTTCCTCCTTGCTCCGAGAATAAACCAGTATGTCATCGATAATGACTATCATGAAGTTGTCAAGGAACGGTCTGCAGACTTGGTTCATCAGATCCTTAAATGATGCAGGTGCATTTGTTAGACCGAATGAAA
Source organism: Lactuca saligna (assembly GCF_052625555.1). Taxonomy (NCBI): domain Eukaryota; kingdom Viridiplantae; phylum Streptophyta; class Magnoliopsida; order Asterales; family Asteraceae; genus Lactuca; species Lactuca saligna. Next base: position 31,414,426 of record NC_136423.1, read on the forward strand.
TAATCACGAATTTATAGTACCCGTAATGATTTCGGAAGGCATTTTTAGGGATATCTTATTCTCGGACTCGCAATTGATGGTATCCAGATCTCAGATCTATCTTTAAGAAGTAACTGCTCCTTGTAATTGGTCAAATAGATCGTCGATCCTAGGAAGAGGGTATCGTTTTTTGACGGTGAGCTTGTTGAGTTCATGGTAATCGATACACATGTGGAAAGAGCCATCTTTCTTTTTGAAAAATAAAACCGGAGCTCCCCAAGGAGAAAAACTCAGTCTTATGAATCATTTGCTTAGCAGTTCGCTCAACTGGCTAGATAGTTCTTGCATTTCAGCAGGGGCTAATCTATACGGCGACTTTGCAATTGACGTGGCTCCGGGTACTAGGTCGATTTGAAATTCGACCTGTCACTTAGGGGTATTCCCGGGAGGTCTTCAAGAAATACGTTGGGAAAATTACATACCTCTTAGATATCCTTGATGTTCTTCCCCTCTTTCTGTTTATTCACTACGTGGGCTAGAAAGGCGTGATTCTTTTTATGCAAGCACTTCTATGCCTTGATGCACGAGATAAGACGGAGGTTTGTACTGGGTTTATCGCCATATATAATTAGTGTTTCGTTGGTGGGTAGGTGAAGGTCAACGGCCTTATCGTGGAACATAATATTAACATGGTGGGAGCTTATCAAATCCATACCAATGATCACATCGAAGCTTTTAATATTAATCGGCATCAGGTTGATTTGAAATGAGTGGTTATTTAATGTTAACGTCCACCCTATGAAAATGTCGTTTTTTGTTTCAGTTTTCCCATTAGCCATTTCCACTGTGAAGGCTGTGTTTAACTTTTGGGGACTTTGATTTAGTAAGTGCTTAAACTTATGGCTTAAGAAACTTCGTTCCGCCCCACTATCAAACAAATTGCATGCATAGATGTTGTTGAGGGGAAACGTACCGGTGACTACCGCTAGATCTTGTACAGCCTCTCATTGTCCCATTCTTAAGACCGTGCATGATCCCCTTGCACCTTGAATGTTGGCTTTGGGATAGTTTTGTTTGAAATGGCCATTCTCCCCGCACCCGTAACATGCTCGATTGGCCCCAACGTTTTTGGGTTGGTTGTTTTGATGTGGTTGCATTCTGCAATATCAGGCAGTACGCCCCTTTTGATTGCAATTGGTGCATTGTAAGTCTCGACATGCGCCTCTGTGGTGGAAACTACATTTGCCACATTTTTGTTAAGTGTCTGTGTATAGCCTTGCAGGTGTCGGTGTGGTTGATGCTGGTACAGCTAGAGTTGGTGTGGTTTGGGTGATATCAGTCTGAACTGCTACCTTTTGTTGTTTCTTAAATGATTCTTTAGTTTGTCACCCTTTTCTTTTGTTTCCCCATTTTTTCTTGTTGTTATCCTCCTTCTTTGTTTCAGCGCTGGAAGTCTTCGTGTCCTTTCCATCCCCATAGTCGTACAACTTTTGTGCTAGTCGTTTCGCACTGTCGAAAGTCGAGGGGTTAGCAGCAATCACGTTCCCCTGAATTGGAGGAGTTAGTCCCTAGATAAACCATTCTACTTTCTTGCTTTCAGAAGTTATCATTGTCGGGCACAAGAATGCCAACTCATTGAACCGGGCAATGTATGCTTCAATGTCAGAGTTCTGCATGGTAAGATTCCATAGTTCTTGCTCGAGTTTTTGCACTTCACCTCGGGGACAGTACTCATCCACCATCATAGTTTTGAGATCTTCCCATGACATAGCATTTGCGACTGGGAGAGTTAGGGCCTTGACATGGCCGTTCCGCCATGAAAGGGCCATGTCAGTAAACGTACAAGCTGCAAATCTTACTTTGCTTTCATCTGGACACCCGCAAATCTTGAAAACAGACTCGGTCTTTTCGATCCACCGGGTGAGAGCTATTACACCTCCACTTCCGTTGAATGACTTCAGTTTTGCATTGGTGAAGTCCTTGTAAGTGCATGTTCTTTGGGGCCCTTGGTTACCCCCATGGTTGGAACTTCACGTCCCATTTCCGTTACCTCCTCCGTTTGTGCCCTGGTTGATGTGTGTTAATGCGACTATAACTGCAGCTGAGACTGCCTCCTGGAAAGTAGCGGAATTCATCTTTAGTGGAGCCGGCGGTGGTGGTGGTTTTGCTTTAGTGTTTTTGCGAATACATCTTCTAGGCATTTCTTGCTATGAGACAGGAATGGTGATGAGTTTATGGAAACCACTTATTTTAGTGGTTACGGTGGTTCGAGTGTACTTACAATTAAACTGCATTATATCAAATATAAATGAAAAGAGAGAACATAGCAGATAACAACATCACAAATAAAACACATAATCGTTTCATTAATGAAAGCGTTTCAGTACATAGTGCATGAAAATTGACCTTTTAAAAAGGTCTACAATACATAAAGCATAAAATCTGGCAGCATATCGACCCTGCGAGTAGTGTGATCACTTAAACGTAGGGTCAATCCTACATACATAGAGACAGAAGGATAACACCAACACACACCACTACTAGAAAAACAGCCTTTTACGACGCGCAAACCACGACACTCATTGATTTATGTTACGCAAAAGAGAGTAACGTTAAAAAAGTGTCATCTCTTCAAAAAAATTATGGATTTACGTCACGCATTATTGCGTGCCCTTAAATTAGTGTCTCATGTAAAAATATAAAAAACACGGAGGGCACTTGTGCGTCCTCTGGAATTGTCACTTTATATTTTTTTAAGAAAAGCGCGTCTCCGAGGGAAAATGAAATCCCAAATTTTTTAAACCCCTAACTTCTTCTTCCTCATCTCCACCCCTCACCCACATCCACTGCCTCCAATCGTCGTTGCCTCTTCTAGCCTCAAACTGCAACGATGCACCTTCTTTCTCGAAGAATGCTTTATTTACCACCATCGTCCGATTATGTGAGCCCAAGGAATTGATGGAGACGAAGAAGATTATGGATCAATCGCTTCACATCATGTTTAAGGTTAAGGGTTTGAGATTTCTTCCAAATCGACCCTCACACTAAATGGTTTGATCTCCTCTTTTTTTTATCTTGTTCCCTACCACCATCGATGTTGATCTTTGAATTAGCAACAAGAAGCCCTAGGGCCTCCGCCTTCACCCACCTCTAGCACCTCCTACATTTATTAATTCAATCTCATCCCTCTCTCTACTCCTCTCTTTCTCTCTATCTCCCTCTAACCTAAAAGTTTCAAAATGGGAAAAAGCTCCTTCATCTTATCTTTAAACTCATCCCCCTTAGCCAACTGATTTGTATATAACCACAATCACCTCATCAATCGCATCCTCAATCTTCTTAACAACCGAAGTCAACTTCTCACCAAGCTTCTCATCTTTTGCTGTGTTCCTCATGTTATACGTATAATTCTCAATATTATCCTTTGAAGGTCTTCCCTTGTCATTAGTAATTGTAATATTGTTGTTTTGCCCTGTACCTTGCAATATTATCTTTCAAGAAGACCCTTCACATGCTTTCCCAAATTGGAACGATACCATATGTAAGTTTGGAGACGAAAAGTCGCCGCTGTCCCCCTTCCATCGGTACTACTTCATTTTTTCATCTTGCGCTGTGTTCCTCATGATTGATTAGTTTTTGTTAGAAAATGTCATTTGGTTTCCTTTCCTGTATTTATTTCTCAATTTTTTTTGGTTCTGTGAGAATTGAAAGGCCATATATTCTGATCAACATAATGTGCACATTATGTGTTTGTTAAAATGTCTAAACCAAATTTTAAGCTTTAGTAGACCACTTAACGTATCACATCAGCCATGATACATTTTAAGCTTTAGTACACATTATATGGTGTGGCATTTATAAATTTTTATAAACTTTTACAATTGTAGTTGTACATTGAAGAATTTGACAAATTTCAGCTGCTTGTGCCTTTTTCTTAACTTTCTTGTTTACTGGACATATTATTGCATTAAGGGTCTTATCTGTTCTAATTATCCTTTTCTTTTTGTAGATTAAGGCACTGAAAAAGGATGTTGTGAAGCTATTTGAAAATTTATATAAATATGGTTAGTGCATGAATTATATTCTAACATGGGAGATATCGTTATTTTTTACACATGCTTCCTGTTTTTATACAATTTTGTAGATGATGGGGCCAATTTCTTTGATGATCAACATCAAGGTCCTGTTTTAGCCACCTCATCAGTTGTTTTTGGGCTAACAACTTTCACTTTCGCTTCCGGAAGTTTTAATATATGACACAATCTTATTATGTTTCTAGACACCACTTGTATTTCCTATGCTCATAATTTTAAATTTTATAATTCTTTTTATTTGATATTTGCAGATACTAGGGGACAAGATATTGGGTTTGGCAAGATTTTTTCTTGGGATTGGAATCCTTGGCAATAGCAAGGATTTATATCACCAAATTGATGCTTTAGATTGCTTAGATCAAAACAGGCAAGTGCATAACATTCTCTATTAAGTCTTAACACATTTACTCTTGAATCTATTGGCATTTTTGTTTTTTATTTTTCGTTTAGGGAATTAGTTCCTCTCAATTTATCACTTCCAGCTAGTGTCCTTTCATTTACCAGCCAAGACAAACTTAATGTGTGTTGATTCATTTGGTGACCTATTTCATTACATTTCATGTTCCAATTTTCCCGTCACAAGGGGGTTCTGGTCCATCTTCAAATCGTTACAATTCTGCTAAGGAGATTGATCACCTTGAGCTTTCTGATATTCATGCAGTCATGAGATATTTTTTTAAAAGTGTTTAAAGCTGATTCTTGGTGTATGTGAACAGACTTGTGCAGGTGCTGTTGTGCTTACTGACCTTGTATTTTGGTGCCTATTACTCCCGTTTCAGTCTGGCGATGGCTTCAAGCTTACCCTGGTTAGCATATTTTGTCCCTTGCCCCTTTTCTTTCATTCGGATTTGGGAATACAATACCAACCTCTCACACTCTTCAAAAGAGATTTAAATCTCCTCCTTTTTCCTTTTGCTTCCTGGAAATAATTATCATTCTCTTTTTATTGTTTGCTACCTCATAACAAATATATCTGTACATTATGATTCATTCGGGACTGTTGCTGTTGGCATTCTGATTCAAAGTTAGTTTGGCTATAAATAAATCTCTGTTGTGATTGCAGTTGATTGGTTGCATGCACTCCCTGAATGTTGTTTTTCTCCTCCTGGATTCTGCTCTCAACAACCTAGTAAGTGATTGGATCGCATTCACCAATTGGTTATTCACTATATTAATGATCCTAATAAGTGTCGAGATGATGCCATTATCTCACTGTTTGTCTTTTTCTTGTGCCCCTTGTAGCAATTTACTTGGCACGGGTTAACATACTTTTTCTTGTGGAGCTCAGCTTATATAATTTTCCAGTGGGTTATGCATGTCTGCTGCTTTACATGGTGATTTCCACTTACCAGAACCCACTTCTTTTTTCATTTATCAATTATTTACTATAAATTTCTCGGGATTGAAGTTTGAGAGGCTATTGCAGGTGGCCTTATCCCTTCCTGGAAATTGCTACTCCATGGGCTCCCATGTGGTATGTTGCATTGCATCCAATGAATATATATATATATATATATATATATATATATATATATATATATATATATATATATATATATGTCGGGGGTGGATATGACTTTTCACATCCTGCAGGTACTTTGGCATCGCTTTAGTTCACCTTCCATGTTACGGACTATATGTTTGGCTTGTGAAAGTGAAAGCATCGATGCTGTCAAAAATGTTTCCGCAAGCATTTATAGTCCAACGTGTGGTTTTCGTTTACAATCTACTAAGGAGAAAGATCACACAAAAGGGGTAATCCCGGGAATCTCAAGACGGGCAGATTTATGGTTAGGTACAGTCTTGATGAATAAAGGTGCCCGAGTGAATACAAAAAGACGGGTCGGACCCGTACCCGGTGTCGATATTGGTAATGTTTTCTTTTTCTGAACGAAGCTCTGTTTAGTGGGATTACATTCTCCAATCATGGCAGGGGTGGTACCAATATACAAATCATTGAGTGAGGGATCAATAGAAATGGTCTGTACATAATGACTTAATAGTGGTAAGCCTGGTGGGCAAAAAAACTTGCTTCTTTAACTAGGGTATCATCAACAGTTCAGGCAAGTCAACTTTGTCCTTTTTTGTAAAATTTAATATGATTATATAAATTATTTACGAAATTCAAAAAGAAAAAAGACAAAAAAAAGTATCCAAGTTGTTGTCTTTTTTGTTTTATGTAGGCTTAATTTGGTGCTAATGCTATGATTGATGATTGGGAAGAGAATTTGGCTATGATTACTGCTAAGATGACCAAAGATGTTGAATTGGTGCTTATTCATCTCGGAGATTGTTTATGGAAGAAAACAAGTAATGTAAGTTCCATAATTCCATTAAGTAATAAAAAAATAAAAAATAAAAAAGAATATTCATGTTTGGTTATGAGGTTGTGAATGTGGACAGATGACAACTAGTTTACATCATTTTTAAGATGATGGACTCGAGTAATTGGTCATCCGGTAAGCCTAATTAGATGTGATCAAGAGATTGAAAATATATCACTTACCTATTGTGAATGTGGTGCAACTGCTCTATTATATTATACACTTTGACATCAACAATTCAAAAACTTTAGGTAAATGTCCCATTGGATATTTAACTTTTGGTATAAGCGGTTTGTTTAACTAATAGGGTATCATGTAACATGATGTCAATTTCACCATGATTTGAGGCTTAATTTGATTAATGTAATGATAAATCTGATTTACAGGGGAATTTACATGTTAGTATTGTATATGGAGGTGAAGAAAGTCTGCAACTTACATGGCCTAAAATAGTTTTTGAGCATAAATGTCTTGGCTTTGTTGACTCTTTATTGATTTGTGTATTAATCATGATTTCTCACCATTCTAGTAAATTGGAGTTTGTGCCATCAACTTGCAAGCTTAATTCTATTTTCATTCTTTTATTGTTTGGTGCAAGTATCTCAAACCTTTATAAAAATGGTTAGATCCTAACAGGTCTTTTTCTCCTAAAGAGTACAAATGCAGATTTGGAACGCATGACCCTTTATATCATATCAGGTTAATCTATTTTCTCCTAAAATTAAGTTTTTATCAATGGAAACTAATGATTTGCTGTTTAGCTTGTTAATGAAATCTATTTTATTAAATTGAGTTTTGTTTATGTCATGGTCATGACAGATTTGGAACGCATGACCCTTTATACACTTGTCTTCTACTTGCTTATACCCTTACACCATAAGACAAAGTGATGGAGTTTAAGTAAGCGCAAACTTGTTCTGGAGTGATTTTAGGAGACATTTCTGGAGATTTTGTTGTCACACATATTGAGGATGAGATCCTTCAAGCTTCCATTGTTGCTTTAACTGCATTTTTCATGTCTTTTTTCTATAATTTAATTATAGATAAAGCTACCTTGATTTGATATTTGCATTTTAAATTTGCTACAGAAGAGGGGGTAAAATTGGGAAAAGAATAGTTTAACATAATTACGCCTCTGTTACAACTATACTTACTCTTCATTTAGTGATTTTCTTTCACTTTTTTTGGTTTATTATATCATTTAATAGATACTTATTCAGGTATTATCTTTTTACAAATCCTATCTGGCTCGTGAAAACACAATTACAACTTCAAACTCTCCTCAAAACACTTGCGCATATACTGGCTTAGCTGGTATGCTTCCATTCCTTCTGTTAATAACTAAAAAGATGAAATTACCCTTAGTCCTCCACCTCACCATGTGTTGTTTGATCCAAATGACCTTGTTTACATCATCGTAAGATTCATGAACTTGTACCCTTATGGCCTTATCTAATTCTAATTGTTTTGATGTGGATTAGGCAAGGAACATATACCAGTGTTCATAAGGCTCTGTGATTAGAAGTAAAGCCAATTGTGGGAAAATACTTAATGAGCAGAATAACCTCTTTGAAAGTTTGCTTCTTTGAATTATAAGGTGCATTTTTTTAGCTAATTAAATACAATGACAAGTACTACTGAATTTCCTATAAAATATAAGGCCATGCACTGAGTTAAACTACTTACAAAAAACGATAAAATGGGTGTAAAAGCTTTAATAAAAAGTACTAGCAAAGATTTGTTCTGTCTTACACTTTTGATTGAAGAGAAAACTGGAAGTATGCTGGTCCTTTTTAATAATATAAGATATCTTTATATCCGGAAGTAATGGGTTTAAAAAAGGTTTAATTTAGAATCGTAATATTACAACATTTTTTAGGTAATCATTTTGAAAAACACATCCACACTCCTGCTTAAAAAGACAACGGGTATTAAACTTTTGTTTGATGACTAATAAAATTTCTTCATTTTCCTCAGATGCACACCTGCTACTTGTTGACTTGCCAGAGCTAAAATCTTTGACCAACAGGTAGTTACAAAAGTTGCCTTTTGTTATCTATTATTTCTAGTGCATTATTTATTTATTTATTTTTGCTTTCCTTGATCAATAAACTTTTAATGGTTGTTGAAAGTCATTGGTATAGGTATAGGTATAGAAGCATGATTATCTGTCCTGATTATATTTGGTGTTACTTATGTTTATCTTTGTACATAATATAATTTGTTTAATGACTAATAAAATTTAACAGAGGCAAAGTAATGAATAAATCTTACTTACAAAATGATCCAAAGAATCATTTTAGTGTTGTATTGTATTGCATGTTAAGTTACCGATTTACCATGTGCAGGTTCTGACAGCTCTAGCAACCTCCTTCCATGCTGTACAACCTCTCAAAGTTCCTGCATTCAGGTTATTCTTTTAGAAAGGAAATTGTCAAAGGAGAATTTAGTCATGGGTTTCTTTTAATGTTGTACATGTTTTGTTTTCTATAATAAATATTATGCAATATAGAAATGTGTTACATTTACTTACTATTGGAATGATTATTTGTATTTGACATACTAGTGCAATGAATTATCTTTATTGTTTATGGTATTTTATTTTTTATTATGAGACTTTTAGTGTGTTATTTAATTTGAAAATTAGTAAATCTATCAAAAATATATAATTCTAAAAACATTTAAATTTATGACACGCAAAAATGTTTGTCATCTTCATTTATGACATGGCCTTTCTTGACAGGGGATTTCTTGATACGCATGGCTTGTCATCAACACGCGCGTCGTAAGGTTACGACACGCGAATGCGTGTCGTCTTCCTTTATGACAGGTCATCCCTTGATACGCATTGCATGTCATAAATGTGCGTCGTAATTGCGCATCGTATATGAGCGTCGTAAATGCGTGTCGTCTATAGATGACGCGCAAAAGCGCGTCGTCTCTCTTTATGACAGGGCCTTCCTTGACACGCATTTGCGCGTCATCTGAGCCTTTTACAACGCGCAATGAGCGTCGTAAAAGGCTGTTTTTCTAGTAGTGCACCCATAATAAGACTACTACAAGGTAGTGGGTAGGATGAGTCCTACTCACAACGAGTGGCCCCCAGCGGTGCTTGTAATGACGTGGAAACGCCCTGAAACTCGACTAATCGGTACTCAACGTCTCACACCCTTGACTCTAGTGTAGCTTGTCGCTCGTGAAACGCCTTCACGGGGTTCTATGTGCACCTCTCTGCATGCTCCACTGCGGCTCTGGTCTTAATCATCTGGTTGGCAGTCACCTGTGCCTGGTCACCAATGTCTCTGGTCCGTCAGACCATCACCGGAAGAGCTCGGTCCGCTGGGCCTCCATGATGGAGGTTGTAAATTCCTCGCTCAATACCGAACGGGGGGCACTGATGCTGGTGTCATCTCTACCTCTAGATGTCGAGTGCCCAAGGGGCCATATGGCCATTGCAGCCCATCCGATGTGATGGCACTATCACAATGTAGGGTAGGTTGATGACTCTAGACTCTGCATCCGAGTCATCTTCCCCCCTCCCCATCCTCATCAATGTCTTCATTGATATCCTCTTCTGCAAACTCCTCCAGGTCCTCCTCCATCTCCTCCTCGAGCCATTCTGCGTTCCCCAGATTTGGGTGAAGAGTGTCTCCAAGATGATGGAAGCCAGTCATAGAGTCTGCACAAGAATATATAAGTACATGAAAATATATATAATGTTATGTTCCTATGGTATCTTATGTCCTTTAGTTTTGTTCTTACACCCCTTTTTGATTTACTACTAATGAGTTTTAGATTTGCTGTCCACCTTGACCACTCCTAGACACATGTTGGCCGTATCTTGAATAAATATAGTTGATCAGGCTATATTTACCCTAGATTTGATTACATAACTATCTAAGTTTATTCATGATGTTCAACTTTTCTTATTATTTTCTAATATGCAAGTATGTATGTATACCTTGGTAAAATATTTATATTTTTAAAGTATACTTTTAGTCAGAATACTTGAGTCCCGTTGTATTTATAATTGTGTATCTTGTCTGGTTAGATATACTAGTTCACTATAGAAAATGCTCTGATACCAATCTGTCACACCCGCGAACTGGGACGACGGAAACATCTCGGAGCGGGTGACTTCATCTTGTAATATAATAACAATTGAATATGAATGAAACTGAGCAACCAGACATCATACATTAAAGATACCAACATGCATTGTTTACAAATTGTATTTGTTCATGAAATTACATCCAAAAATAACACAATGTATGATATTTCAAAATACAATAATTATCCAAAATCCGTAGCTGAATACCTGCTCACTGAGTCCCTAAGAATACAAGTCGTTTTAAAAAGCGTCAACATAAAATGTTAGTGAGTTCATAAGCATATTTATAAGAAAACTTTGTAATAGTTTGTAAAACTCCAGAAAATCCAATAATTTCTATAAAAATGATTTGTGAGTCTCGTTCCAAATCATGTATAATTGCATGTGTCTTCTTTGTTTTTCCTTGTTTGAGATTATAAAGAAAGTGTTCGTAGAAAATCCTATATTTTCTGACATACGAGGAGTTGTGGTCTTAAAACCCTAAGAACTTAATGGTGAAATTAGTTATAAAATAGATGACACATAGTTTTGTACTTTATAAAAAGAGTAGAGTGTATATTCCACGTAAATTCGAAAATAATATTGTTACTCTCTATGTGAGTCGTTACAACCATACTAATGTGACTAAAGCGTCTGTCTTGACGTTCTTTATATGTCGGTTTCTAATAAGATATTTGTCACCCTAAACTAGCATGTCTAGCTGTAGCGAACAAGTCAGGTGTGGGGATGTCAACCCCATATAGATCTATACATAATATCCTGCTCTCCCTCCAGGAGAGTCTGGTTATAACTACACGACTTACGGTGTATACTAAATAGGTATGGTGAAGGAGTGACTCACAAGAGCCTTAACAACATTTACATAAAATTTGAATCCTAATATTGAATATTATAAGTAATGTTCTAGTGTATATTTACGACTGTAGTTTTATGACACGCAATAATTCATGTGGTAAATTTACATAGTTTAATAGGAGTGTTTAAAAGCCTTTATGACAGACAATTGATGACATATAACTTTTGTGTCATAAAAATCTGATTAGTTCACCATCTGTTAGGTTTATTAATAAACTCTTTTTGTGTAAAAATAACATATTACCAGAAGATATACATCATAATAATAATAATTTTTACATATCTCGATTTTTCCACAACGCACATAAAACTCAAAATTTTCATTATATTTTAGGTATTTATACAACTTTTGAGGAAAAATGAGTTTGTCCGATTTTTACTACATTGTTATAAATAACCCATTTTTTACTAAATTTGTCATAAATAATCCATTTTTAATACATTTGTCATAAATAACCCATTTTTACCACAATTATCTTAAATAACCCATTTTTACCACAATTATCATAAATGACCCATTTTTACCACAATTATGATAAATGACAAATTTTTACAAGTGTTTGTGGTAAAATTTTATATATTAAAAAATTTACCATTTTGAGTGTAAATTTTAATATTTTACCATTTTTCAAGCTTCCATAACCAAAAATTGTTTTTAACATTTTCTTGGACATATTTTTGTGATTTTTAACACATGCTAATAGAAAACATTTTTCACTTAGCAACTTGTCTTGTTTTCAACTTATTACCAAATGTGTGAAACTACACAAGGATGACTTGATTCCAATCACTTGAGACTATATGAAAATCTCAAGTTTAGGGTATCTTAGCATGAAATCACTACATTTCATCACACATAAACATACATACACACAAGTACATGCAAATATACATAGATTTCAAACAATATTAGACTTGTATCCCCCCCCCCCTCCCAAAACAAAACTTGAAAATAAGGGGTATGAAGCTCACCTTGGGGTTTTCAAGAAGTAGATGAAGGAGGAGAAGGATTTTTGGGCCTAACTTGTTCTCTTGAGGAGATTCTTGAAGTTATGGGTGTTCTAAGAGCATGTACACGAAAATGGAGTTGTAAGAGGAAGATCTTTGTAAAAACTTGGAACAATAAATGGAGTTTATCATGGACTTACCAAGAAGCGTAAGAATCAACCTTTGATGATGAAGGACTCGAAAATGCTTAAGAGGATAAGGGAGTCTTGACAGAAAAATGAAATGAGAGTAACGTTTGAAAATGAATTGTGGAGAAAGGAGAAAGGGGGTTTTAGCCGAGTTAAGAGGGAGGAGGGAGATAGGTTTTGTCCTAAGAGAGGGTGATGGGAGGTTCCTAGATGCATGGTGGTTAAGGGCTTTTAGACATGGTGGGTAATGTTGTGGCGGCATGCATAGATAATTCCTCCCTTTTTTTTAGATAGGCTAACCGACCCAAGAGGGCCCCCCTCAGCCCAAAAGAGTGGCCTAATAAGAGTAGTTCTGATTTTTGGTTTGGCCTAATAAGAATTTTCGACCCATTAAAGCTTAATAAATGGTTTTTGGCCCAATATGGGGCCCAATAGAATTTTTTGGTTCATTGGGGCCCAAATATAGGTTTTCCGCCCATTAGGGACCAAATGAAGTCATGTTGGTCCAATAAGGGTTTTGGGTTGAGAATTTATGGGTTAAGGCCCAAAAATGATTGGACTTGGCTTATTGGATCGAATTTTGGGCTTGAACGAGGTTGTCTCGGCTTGAATCATAATATATGAAGGTATGAACTTAAATGGCATCATAGTTTGAATTTCACTAACTGAGTCATTATAAGTTTACATGGATGAATCATCGCGTACACAGATTAAGATCTAACCCTAATTTGCTAGTCGTGACGACTTTATTAAGCCATGCAAAGTCTTTAAGCATTCAACTTTATGGATCAAGTCACTTATATGTAGCTATTCTGAGGTTTTGGATGTATTGTCTTAATGGATTAAGAGCTAGAATTGAGAAAATTTCAAACAGGAGGAGTATGTTGCGCGTACAAGCCTGTATGCGCAGCATGCAAGCTCTTAAGCCAGTACGCTTAGCGTACAAGATGATGATGCCTCACTTACTCAGCAGAGTGGGATTTCGGTTTTTGGGCTTCGGTTTGGGCCATATTTTGGGCTTTATTGCCATCAAGTTTTGGGTTGATATCTATTTATGGAGGCCCACTTTGGATTTGGGCCTAATTTGGAAAATTAGCTATTGGATTAGGCCTTGGGTAGTGTATGGTATTTGGGCCTTGTGGACTATTAGGTTTGGGCCTAGGTCTTGGTCCAAAAGTAGGTGAGTGGTATTGGTCATTTACCCTAGTAATGGATTTATGGTTATGGATTGGAACCCAATTGTTGATTGGGTGTTGTTTTGACTTTGTTAGTTTCGAGATTTGTCAGTCAGCAACCAAGGATTTTCTGTTTGATTCGTCAGTGCGAGGTGAATCTTCTCACTATATCCATGGGTCAAAGGCACAAATGTTGGCCCATTACATGTTATGTGGTATGCTAGTTGTTTATGTAATACTTTCATGGAAGACCCCGGGGTAGCCTGTGACACTTAGATATTAGACCATGAGGGGAGCCGATGGCATTCCAGGTAAAGACCATGGAGGGAGCCCGTGGCATTCCAGATAAACACCATGGGGGGAGCCCATGGCAACTATATGTATGTTGCATGATAATCTGCGGTTGTATGTTGTATGGTATTTTGGGGAACTCATTAAGCTTTGTGCTTATGGTTTTCAACTTATATTTCAAGTAATCTGGTTTTCAAATAGGAGAGCTCGGGATGATTGCAGAGTGCACACCACATGTTTCCGCATTGTGTGAATTACTTTGATTTGATGATGTTTTGCTAAATATTGGTTACCCTGATTTTTTGGGAATAATCTATACTAATGATTTATTAATCTAAAAACAAAAAAATTTATGCCATGATTCTCGGGTCATTACAGTCACAATGTAAGGATAACGGGAATGAGTAATCGGGTTGAATTGTTTGATGAAAAGAATTTAATTAAAGAATCTAATTATTATGGGTTGAAACCCTATGTGCTCACTAGACTTTCCCAAGTCTGATCTACTCAAGTTTTGTTGTATCACATGTAGTAGTAAAAAAGCACAGGTATGTTGAGACGATTCTGATGAAAGGATAATGGAATGTAGGCCAATAGGTTAATGTATTATCATAAGGCTTGTAATATTTCGCTTATGCTTATGTTCTGTATTGACGATGACATCCCAAGGTTTTTAATATAAATAAAGTACATTTTTTCACAAATGATTTGATAATATTATTATCATCTTTTTGGGAATAAATTACGCATTATAATTATTTGAAAAGGATACTCTGATTTTTAATAAGCATAAATAAATCGGTCTTTGTTGGCTGTGACATTGGAGATGTCACATTGTTTAGCCGAATGCTGAGTAGCGAGTACTTGGGAGTACTTGGGTAGTACTCAGATTCGGTAATTCATGTAGAAATATTTTTAGGGAAATTATATATGTTAAAATCATAAGTTGATTGAAATTCACCAAATTAACAATATGATCCTTAAATTGAACACCCAATAGCCCATACTAGCAATTATAATCAACCAAATTCAGGATGATCCTTAAAACATGAAATCGATCACTAAAAATCAATACAAACATTATACCTTTTAAAAAATCACAAAATCGATCACTTTTGCAACCCATCACCTTTGAGGAGCACTTATACATTTTATTTGGTCTTGTATTGTGGCGTTGTGACATGAATAATTATTTCCATTAGTTTGTGCAATATATTGTTTTAGTCATACACACTAATAGAGATTTGTCATATCTACTAGCTCTCATATCCAAATCACAAAACGTAGATGGTACAAGGAATGAACTTGGAAACCGTTGTGGATGATGATTTTCCGTAATGACTTTAATATCATAACTATCAATTGATTGATGTAACAAACAACCTCCAAATCAAATTACCAATATATAGAATATAATTCAAGATATATAAAGATAAAATGTCAACCATGTATTGCTCCTTTCAAAAAAACCTACATGACTTTCAACACAAAATAACACATAGAACTGAAACAGGGCTTTTATTTTTCACTTCACAAAAGCTTTACCAATGATAGCCTATTTAAAATATTTAAAAAGCAAGATTACACAAAGGGATTAAAAGAAGAGACCTAGATGGAAACGAACCAGGATGAACAAGGCTTATTCACGTATGAGTTTGCTTAGACATATTAGTAAGAGAACAAGAAAAAAGATTATTATTATCAGCAAAGGATGGAATACCGACTGTAACGTCCCAAAAAGTAAGAATAAAAAGTTCAATTTTTAGATTAATGAAACCATTATCCAAAACAACATCATGAAAACCATAGTGAATCATAGTGTATCAATAAAATGCGAAACCATTATTCAAGTACATCAGAGTCATATAAAATGCGAAACAATGTGGTTTGTGCAATGCAGTCGTCCCGAGGTCTTCCCCTTCGAACCAGAACTACCTGAAACATATATAAGTTGAATACCGTAAACATAAAGCTTAGTGCGTTCCCCAAAATACTACATACCATACATATCAAACATATAATGAGCCCCACTCGGAACAGATCTGACAGTCATCAGACCCTACCTGGAATCGAGCCCTACTCATTATACATACAAACATATAAACACATGCAAAAATCACAAAGATAAATAACATACAATATAATCATCAAGCCGTGCCTGACATCAGGCCTTGCCGGGTAAACATATCAGAAAACATACATGCATAGTCACGTAGACATCTAGCATCCTAATCATAACAAACCATGGGTTGGCATTGGTGCCTTCGACCTGCTAAACACATGGAGGAAACTCACCTCAAGCTGCTAAATCTCTCATATAAAATCTCGGTCTGCTGATTTGGAAAATCCCCACGCTAACAACATAAAATAATATACAATTGATATCTAGACCCATAATCAAGAATCTAATTTACTTGTCCAACATCCAGGGTAAAAGACCATTTTACCCTTTTTTTCCTTACATGGCCTAAAACCAAGGCCTAACTCATTTGCTTAAAAGGCCCAAAATAACCCTGAGTCCAAAAGGCCCACTGCATCAAGTACGTTCAACGTACTTCTCGTCCGCACGGCGTACGAGTGTTGACTTGAAGCGGGTGGCTAACCCAATACGCATAGCGTACTAGGGATTACGCCCCTCATACCGGTCAGAGTCCCTTTTGTTCAACTTTGTCTTAATCACTTAAGCTTTTGATGCCGAAACCTCATATCTTCTTCATTCCAAGGCATTAATGCATAAAGTTGGCAACTTTATTATCTTGCATGTCTTAATGGGACCCTAAAACCCGATTTTGTCCATTAAGACCCATAATAAGGGCTCTAACTCGTGCACAAACCAATATGATTCATCAAGATGGCACCTTTTTACACAAGGAACATCATAGGGTTTAAGATATAGCATCATAGCTCATAAAGAGACGCAAACTCCCAAATAGATCCCAAAATACCATAATAAGCTAAAAAACAAGACCTAATCTCAATTCAACACAAAGAGGTTCCAAGATAAGAACTTTATACCTTCTGGAGCAAGCAAATTTAATGAATATTTTGGATCTACAACCTCAAGTTGAACCAAAGATTGGCCACCAAGCACCACCTTCTTCAATGCACACAAAACAACACCAAAATTACTTCCAAAGCTCAACAACACACTATAGGAGGCCATGGATTCGATCTTAGGGTATAGAGTGATGGAGGATAATGGGTGTTATAAGTTGCTTAAATAGGGCACATACCCTAAAAAATTAGGGTTTACCCTTGCTTAGCATACGCCCTGCGTACTCCCATGTATGCCCAACGTATGTGGGCGAACCCGTATTCCTGAAACGAGCTAGTACGCTAGGTGTACTCATAGAGTACACCCCACGTACTAGCCAGGGACCAAAAGATAGAAATTTTGCATTAAGGGATTAAAATGGAAACATACAAAATCTCGAATGTTACAACTCTCCCCTACTTGAAACAGAATTCATCCTTGAATTCTGCTGCCTCATATAGCTCTCGGTAGTACTCCCTTATCTCATCCTCCAGCTCCACGTCCATTCCAAACCTTTGCAGTGCTGTCACTGAACTTTCAACAACTCAAAAACCTTATTCCTCAAGGTTTTCGTCTTTTTGTCAAGAATCGTCACTGGTCTCTCAATATAATTCAGTCGATCATCCACCTGAATATCCTCCAATGGAACTACCATGGAATCGTACACTAAACAATTTCACAACTGAGAGACATGGAAAGTGCTATGGATCTAACTAAGCTCATCGGGAAGATCTAAGTGATAAGCAACCCAAACCACTCGAGCCACAACCTTGAAAGGACCGATGTTCCTGGGGCCTAACTTTCCCATCTTCCTAAATCAGATGACACCTTTCCAAGGTGACACCTTCAGGAGAACCATATCCCCAACCCGGAACTCTAGATCTGATCGGTGCTTGTCGACATAACTCTTCTTCCGACTCTGAGCTATCTGGAGTCCACCCGAACCTACCGAATCAACTCAGTAGTCTTGAGTACCACTTTGGTACTACCCATAACCCGCTGGTCGAACTCACCCTAATATATCAGGGTCCTATATTTCCTCCTGTAGAGCATCTAAAAAGGAGGTTGATCAATGTTGGCATGATAACTGTTGTTATACGAAAATTCCGCTAATGGAAGATACGTATCCTAACTCCCACTAAAATCAAATACACAAGCCCGAAGCATATCCTCCAAGGTCTAGATGGTCCGCTCGCTCTATCCATAAGTTTGCGGGTGGAAAGCTGTGTTGAAATGTAGACGAGTACCCAACTCCTCATGGAACCTCTTCCAAAATCGAGAAGTAAACCTAACGTACCTGCCTGAAACCACAGAAATTAGCATCCCATGCCGTGCCACAACCTATCTGATGTATATGTCAGCAAGTTTCTTCGTAGAGATACTCTCCTGAATCGGGATACAATGCACACTCTTGGTCAATTGATCCATGATAACCCAAATCGAATCCACTCTGCGTGCAGATCAAGGCAACTTCGTAATGAAATCCATGGTGATTTCCCCCTATTTCCAAATGGGAATGTCTAACGGATGCATCTTATCGTTAGGCCATTGATGTTCGGCCTTGACTTTCCTGCAAGTCAAGCACCTCTCCACATACCAAGCTACATCGCGCTTCATACAGGGCCACCAATAATCAGGACGAAGATCTTTATATATCTTCGTCACCCCAGGATGAATGGAGAATCTCGATTTGTGTTCCTCCTCCATCAAAACCTGCCGCACACCAACCTAATAAGGAACCCACACTCTCCGATGGAGAGTCAGTAACCCCCGACTATCATAATCGAAGGAAGCCACATGATGTGACATCCCCATTTTCACGGCCAGAAAAGACCGATTTTGTTTATGCTTTATAAAAATCATAGTACCTTTTTTAATAAAAATGTTGCGGCATTTGTTCCCAGTAAAACATGATAAATACGTTATCAAAGTATTTCCGAAGAAAAGTATTTTTATTCATTTAAACATTTGGGATGTCATCATCAATACAGAAACATAAGCATAAACAGAACTTACATTCATTATCACTAGTGATTTATAATTATTATGTTTAATCATCAAACAGTTAACCCAATTACCCATCCCCATTATCTTCTTTACTCTTAAGGATCTACCCTAAGAATCATCTATTTCTCATTAATTCATTCCAAAGGATTATCCTAAGGAATATGTACGAAGTCCATCGTTGTCAATGACACAGCTGTCAAGCACAGCTGCTAGTTCTATCACTTAGGTGCAACTGCCAGAATTGTGACATTCTATATGAGGCGCAGCTGTCAGTATTGTCATTCGAGCACAGCTGCTAGGGTTATCTCGTTTATTGACAATATCATTTTCGAGTGTCTATTCGCAATACATGTCAGTGGGGTTTTTTTTTCTAGAGTACACCGGTGAACACATCGTTCACAACACCTACAGGTTGCGAGCCTGCTAGTGTTCCACTAGACTGTCTAGATTAGTCTGTGGTTGTCATCTATACTCTGCTAGATGACGGGGCCAGAATTTAGGAATAAGGCTTCTCACATCGTCCACCTCTCACCCTTACCTCATGATCTATATCACTTATCAACTGATAATCTAACTCATATTTAATCTACCCATGTTTTACCCAACATATTATGTAGATATATATATATATATATATATATATATATATATATATATATATACACATATACAGTTTAAATCATATAAAACTTGTATAAAATCGTTCATCCAGCATAGATAGCAATTATACAGATAATATGCACACATAGCACGTAGTTTATATAAAATACTTCATATCTATATGTAAGATGAAAGGGATCATGCACTCACTTGAGAAGGTGGTGACTCGGCACTCGGATAACACATCGTTACTCTTAACACAATTTTCCTCGAGCAAAACCTAGTATCATTACCACTAGAGTTTAGTCTAATATTCACCAAGACTAATTAATAGTCTAGCTATTATTACTATTATATAAGCATTAAACAATACTTATATAACCCATAATAATACCCCAAGTACTTATTATAAGTTCCTAATAACATTACTATATTAGAACATAAGCTATACTAAAGATAGGTTAGGTGTAGCTCACTTACAGCGGGTTTTCTTGAAAACTGGGCTTCACTGGAGCAGCGTTCCCAAGCCAAAAGGCCCTTTTTCTCGGGACTCCAGGAGCCTCAGAGCTTCCTTCGGGTGCTAGGGGGTTTATCTAGACTTTAGGGGGCTTAAGGGGAGCTAGAGAGAAGTTTTAGAGAAAGAAAGTAGAATAGGATGGTGTGAGGAATTAGTTTCACCCAGCACCTCTATATGATTAGATACATATAATTACATGTGATTATATGTATTTGATCACATATGATTTATATAGGCATCATTATTTTTTGTCCATATAAATCATATATGATTAGATACATATAATTACATGTGATTATATGTATTTGATCACATATAATTACAGTTGACAAAAAACAATTACTGAATCGAGAATGTGACAATGAATCGTATCCACATAAATCATATATGATTGGATACACATAAGCACATGTGATTATATGTATTTAATCAGATATAATTTATGTAGACAATATTTATTTTTCGGTTTCGATGAATAATTGCTTTTATGTATTTAATCATATGTGATTATTGATGGGTTTTGGACATAAGACATCTTATGTGCTCATACAAACCCTAATGCTTGGATCTAGGTTTCTCTATTGTACATGCTTTGAATCCAAGACTATAAACCCTAATTCTAGCATATGGAAATCGACATTAGCATATAATTAGGTTTAAGATGTTACCTTGATTGTTATGTAGCAATAACAATCCCAATTCCTCATTGAATTGACTTTGGAATGCTTAGAGTCACAAGTGTCACTCCTCTAATGGCTTTCAAACACCAAGAGCAAATGGAGAAGATATAAAGAGAGAGGAGAGAGGTTATAATTCGTCCTTAGGAATCCTTGGGAAGGGATACACGAATTCATGAGCCTTAGGGTCTTTATATAGGTGTAGAGATAGGGTTTCAGTCATTATCCTTATCTAGTTGCTTATCCACAAAGCAACCCATAAGATACTCCTTGAATCCTTATCATAGTCGAATTCTAAGGCATTATCTCCTTAAATTCGTTCACCCTATATATAAGATAATCCTTACCTTATTTTGTAACTATCACATAATTACAAATCAGCCCCTTTAGTTTAATTAATTACACTTGATCACAAAATTAATTCCTAATTAATTATTGACCAATATTAATTAAACAAATATGATTTCTCCTTTAATATATTATTCTTATAACATATTAATAAATCATATTATCCTCTCTCTCTCTCTATATATATTTCTCCAATCAAGTTGCTTTGGTGAAGGCAACCCAAAAGGACCATGCACCATTGGGTCAAGTACATACCAAAATAGTTATGGACTTAGATACTAATCCAACAGTATGTATATAATCACATATGATTTGAGGTGGACAAGATTCTATTTTGCCTTTTCGATGCAATATTTGTGCTCATGTACTTAATCACATAAGATTATACATATAATCACATGTGATAACATACATGAAAACAACTATTGAATCGACAAAGCGAAAATGAATTGTGTCCACATAAATCATATATGATTAGATGTATATAATCACATGTGATTAGATGTTTTTAATCACATTAGATTAATTTGGATAAAGATTTTTTTTCGTGTTCTTGGTTCAATATTTGTTATCATGTATATAATCACATGTGATTGTATATATCTAATCAAATATGATTTATATAGACAATATTCATTTTTCCAAATAAAATCATATGTGATTAGAAAAATATAATCACGTCTGATTAAATATATTTAATCACATATGATTAAAGTGGAAAAAAACAATTATTGAATCGAGAATGCGAAAATGAATCTTAGCCACATAAATCATATGTGATTACGTACACATAATAGAAGACTTAGTGTAACTCACCTCCTTGAACTTGAAAATCAGCTAGCATGAGCAAGATGAATCATTTCCTTTTCAATAACCTACACAACAATTATAAAATTATTTAGCTAGTTCTTTGTTGTATTACTCTTATAAAGCTTATGTATATATTTTCTTATTTTCTCTTTGATTGTAGTGCTCTTTTTGGGATCTATTTTATTACCTTTCAACTCATTATTAAATTTCAAAAAAATAATTTTGGTAAATTTCCCCCTTTTATCTTTTCATAAATATAAATATCTCCTTCTAATGACTTTTGGTTGATTTTATATTAAATTTACAAGTTAGTAACTTTAAGTTGTCACTTTCTGGACCACTCAACACTTTTGGAATAAACTGTACTAATCTACTAAGAATTACATCATTCCCTTTATATGTAGGAAACTATACATCCATATCTAACTATAGGATGTGGAATTTTGGCACTTAGATTTCTAATGAATTTATTATGATTTTTCTTTGAAGAAAATGCATGAAATTTGTGACAACATGGACCAACCTGAGAAGATTGCCAATTTTACCCCTTAAGGATTTGGAATTATGAAATGTGATTCAAAGTTTGAAGAAACTATACATACTAATATTTCTAGAAAAATAAGTCTCGTGTTTTTTTAGGTGTTTTTATTGACTTGCACGAATTTTAGAAGTTAGAGGACATATTTTGAAAAATTGATCATAATAACTTTTAAATCATTTTTACTGTTCTATTAAGGACTTAATGGTTAAGCCTAAAGTTTATCACTTTTTATATGATTGTTGGTTACTTATTAGGCTATTGAGATGCGAAGTTCAATTTAACCTAAGGGCCTTAATGCTTGGATTAAGAAGGGTTCAAATTTAAGAATTTTAACATACAATGCCACTTTTACACTTATTAGGGTTAAGTTGCCAACTTAACCCATTAAGCTCTTTAAGTCACCTCTGTCTTAATTGTAGAAGACATGTTATAATCATTTTAAGTTATAATACATTATTAAAGAAAAATAAGTAATGTTAAAAACAATGTTTATATTTAGATCTTAATAACACATATGTTTCTTTGTGAGATTTTGTCAAACACCTAACAACAATGTTTATATTTATTTCTTAATAA